>NC_058524.1:382244778-382869778 GCF_904849725.1 Hordeum vulgare subsp. vulgare | reverse complement strand
TGTGACTAGTGAAGTCACATAACTTGGTGTTCTCAGTGGAACCCATAGCAGCGGCAACGAGCAAGAGTAAAGCAACTATTTTTTTTGTGGTTTTTGGTATAGGACTCTAAAACAAAAACTAGAAAGCAAAGTAACAAGACTAAAAAGCAAAGGTAAAAGATAGTGTGCAACTCCCCTATCTTGAAGAGTGGAGTCCCCGACAACGGCGCCATAAATTTGCTTGATGAGGACGTGATGTATATGCTTCTCTCCCCTCGTTGGACTCCAAGTGGAAGGTGGAGATGTAATCAGCAACAAATTTCCCTCACACAGAGACTGTAAGGTTTATCGAACCAGGAGGACTCCTAGGTTCAACAGGTAGGTGTCTTCCACCCTGGCACTAGCAGAAGACGTGGACCTCCACACACAACAAATAACTTTGCTCCCAACGAGTATAGAGAGGTTGTCAATCTCTCCGGCCTTATAGTTTGCAAAGGATCAAAACACAAGCGGGAAGGTAACAGTGATTGCAATGGAAAAGTAAAGAAAGCGGTAAATAGTGGAGGCGTAAGCAATGATGGTGATATGGACCGGAGTCATATGATGTTCACTAGTGATGTCTCTCTCCCGAAAGACGGTAAACAACTATGCTAGGGTAAAAAAATCACAGTTGGAAATTGACAGAATTATGATTGCACCACAATGCTAATTATGCTCCTTGATAGTACGAGGTTCAATAGTTATGGGCAATACGCCAAGACAAGTAGACGTTTATTCTTTAACATCTACTTACTAATCATCCACCTTGAGATATCTATCCAGAACATCTCTCTCGTATTAAGTTGCGAGCCCCACCCAAAGTGTAAACTCAAAGCAACGGACAACTGCATTAACGAACTATGCGTAAGGGAAACAATCCTTGCAAACGTGGTCACAAACACTGTTGTTTTCTTCCTGGTGGCAACAAGCACATCCCCTAGTCTCATGTTTCTGTCACTCAAGCTAGACATCGAGGGGCCCGAACCCACAATCATGCATAACGCTCCCTCTTGGAGTTACGATCTACTACTTGGCCAAAGCAATAAAAAGCAACGAAGAACATGCAAGAATCACTAAGGAACATATTATAAAAGGATAATCAAATATATCACTCATAACAATCTGAACATAATCTCATAATCCATCGGATCCCAACAAACCGAGCATGGCAAAACAAAGAGAATTACATAGATGCCTTGATCATGTAGGGCAGTTCACAAGGACTAACCATTGAAGCACAAGATTAGAGAGAAGACATCACATAGCTACAGGTCATGGACTCATGGTCCAAGGAAAACTACTCACAGCACATCCAGGAAGCGTCCATGGTGGTGGAGAAGCTCCTGGAGGTCACTCCTCCCTCCGGCAGGGTGCCGGGAAGAGGTCTCTTGACGCTCCCGATCTCGGAAGCGCTGCGGCGGCGGAAAGATGGAGAAATTTGTGATTCCAGAAATTCTGCGAGGGTTTCCTCACGGAACACTAAATATAGGCCGAAGGAGTATACGGAAGGAGGTGGGGCGCACCCAGGCGACCTCCTGGCATGGCCTGGGCCCTGGCCGAGGCAGCAGGCCTCCTGGGAGGCCCTTGGCCCCCCCTCTGGCGCTCTTTCGGTGATCCCGAAGATTCTGTTTCGCTGATATTTTTATATATTTTTCTGGATTTTTTCGGGCTTCGAAAAATTGGGTAAAAGCCCCTGGAAAAAGACATCAGCACACAGAAACTGGGACTGGGTGCAGTGAGTTAGTAGGTTAGTCCAATTATGTGGAAAATTATATAAAAGTGTAGCAAAACATGTAACAGTGTCACCCAAAAGATCATGGAACAAGGAGAACTTATAGATATGTTTGGGACGTATCACCCTACGATCTCCGTTGCCACGATGACGGTCCTGCTCGTGGCGCCACCCGCGGCCTCCATTGGCTCGTCCCCGACACTCACCATCTTCCCGGTGGCCTCGGGGTATCCTGATGGCCCGCTCGTGGTTGTCGACCTCGTCGCCGCTGCGACGCCCGCTGTCCCGGTTGCCGATGCCTTCGCGCCCTCCGGGCCGTTCCACTTAGACAACCTGATCACCATCCGACCTACGCCGGACAACTACATGTTCTGGCGTGCCAAGGGACTACCGCGGCTCCGCAGTTACTCCCACCTTGGGTATGTCGATGGTTCCCTGTCGTGTCCTCCACAGGTCATCGCCACCATCCACGGTCAGTCCATCAACCCGGAACACCGTATGTGGGTGCAGCAGGACCACACCGTCCTCTCCGCCATCCATGGTTCCCTAGGCGACGAGGTTGCTGGTATCTGCGTCTTCGCTGCCACCTCCATGGATGCCTAGACGACCCTAGAGCCCGCCTTTGTTCACGTCTCCACCTTCCACTCGATGGCTCTTCGCAACAAGCTCGACGACATCAAGAAACTGGACTCCTCCGCCATGAACTACTTCAACAAGATCAAGGTACCGGCGGACACGCTGACCTCTATTTATCGGCCGCTTCAAGACGAGGAGTTAGCCGACTACGTCATCAAGGGCCTCGACGCCGAGTATGAAAATCTCGCAGAGGCCATTCACAATGCCAAGCCACTAATGCCGCCTCATGAGCTCTACTCACGCATCCTCTTCACCGAGCAGCACGTCGAGGCTCTCCGCTCCTCCGCCACCATCGCCGAGTAGCTCGTGGCCTATTGGGCCTCTCGCCGCCAGCACCCGCCTACGCCCCTGTCTGGTGCCAAGGCCACCCCGCACCCTGCACAGACCTCGGGTGGGGCCCCCAACTCTCGTGTGTGCCAACTATGTGGCCGTGAAAAACACGTCGCCTCCAAGTGCCACCGACGATTTCAGAAGAGCTTCCTCGGCATTGGTAATGACGACAGGGGCAACGAGCGCCAGTTTGCCATGGCCGACTTCGCCCCCCCACGCCGCCCCGGCTGCCCATGTCGTCGCCAAGGGCAAGGACCTGCGCATTGAACAGGGGTACACGCCGTCCTACCCCATTGATCCCGCGTGGTACATGGACACCGGCGCCACGGATCACACGACGAACGAGCTCAAGAAGCTTGCCATCTACCAGTCCTACTACGGGCACGGAAAGTTTCACACCCCCAATGGTGTAGGTATGCCCATCTCTCACATTGGCTAAGCATCTCTTTTAACTAGTCATCCCTCTAGGCAGCTCCATCTTCGTAATATTTTGCACGTACCCTCGGTGACTCGCAATCTTTTATCCGTTCCTAAGCTCACCCTTGATAATAATGTCCTATGTGAATTTCACCCTTTTGACCTCTTTGTTTAGGACCGAGCAACCTAGGACGTCCTGCTTACTGGCCGCTTGAGCCAACGCTTGTACTGTTTGGAGGATCATCTGCCCCGCGCGTCTTCAGCGGTGTTCGTGTGTCACCGTCACAGTGGCACTCTCGCCTTGGTCACCCAGCCACCCCCATTGTTCGCCACATACCCCACCGCCATGAGCTGCCATTAGAGTATAGCAATAAAGAGATGTCCGTGTGTGATGCGTGTCACTAGGAAAAAGTCATCAACTACCATTTGTTTCATCTACTACGGAAGTAACGAGTCCTCTTGAACTTGTGTTTTCCGATGTGTGGGGTCCAGCACAAACATCTGTTAGTGGTCACAACAACTACGCCAGTTTTATTGATGCCTACAGTCGCTTTACATGGCTTTAGCTTCTCGAGCGCAAACATCGCCATGTAGTTGAGAACGGCCGGACACTTCTTGCTCATGCTTCGGTACCCTTTATCTTTTGGAGTGATGCCTTTCCCACCATATGTTTTCTTATTAACAGATTACCTACGCGTGTCCTTAATATGAGAACTCCTATTGAGCTTCTCTTGCATGAAACTCCTGACTACACCTTTTTCATGGTGTTTAGGCACTACTGGAATCAGAGAATTTGCCATCTGCTCGCCGATGCAAAGACCCTCTTTGCCATCAGCTACCAGAAACCAAACAGCAAAGAGCAAAATGATGGCAAGGATACTCTTTTCCATCAGTCTGCTCTTTTCCGTGTGCCAGCTGGCGGCAAAGAGCATATAGGCAGACGACAAAGAGCACGGGGCGGCCCATCTCACACCCCCTCTCTCCGCCTAACGGCCTCTTTCTTTGCCGTCTGTCTTGTACCTCCTAGCCATCGGGGGGCAGACGACAGAGAGGATGGTGCCCTAACAGTCGTCGCCCCCACCCCCACACCCCTCTCCCCTCTAACGGTCGTTGCCCCCACCCCACCTCTCTCCCCTATCGGATCTCACTCTCTCTCACCCCCGAAACCCCCACCACTGCCGGAGCTCGCCGCCCTCCCCTACTCCCCATGCGCGAGCCGCTGCCGGAGCTCACCCCCTTCTCCACCACCGCGCCCTCCTCCTCCCTCTGCCCCTCCTCCACCATTGCCCCTCCTCCACCACCGCGCCCTCCTCCTCCCCGCGACCTCCTCCTTCACCACCGCCACTAGAGCTCGCCTCTTCTTCACCACCGCGCCCTCCTCCTCCATGCGCCCCCTCCTCCATCACCGCCCCCTCCTCCACCACCGCCCTCCTCCACTCCGGCCCCTCTCTCTCACTCACACACTACCACTCCCACTCCTCTCTCTCCCCTACGGCCCCCGCCGTCGTTGCCCCACCGGACCTATCCCGCCGCCGCCCCCAAAGCGCCCACCGCCCCCATCACACCGCTGCACCACAGCCCCCGCCCTGCCCGTCCTCCCCGCCGCCGGCACCCCACCGCCCCCAACGTCCCATCATCCCCACCACCAGGCGGCCCCACCGGTGAGTCCCCCCCCCCCCCCGTCGGTCGGCCGCCCCTATTTTTATTTTGTTTTTCCTTTTTATTTATTTATGTTAAATTAGTTAGGTTAGTTTTTTAGTTTATTAGGTTAGTTAGCTATGTTTATCTATGGATTGACAAATGAGTGCGGCTTCGGTTTAGCTAATGTTTCGAACAAAAAATGTATTGACAAATGAGTGCGGCTTCGGTTTAATTTATTAGGTTAGTTAGCTATGTTTAGCTATGGATTGAGAAATGGATTGACAAATGAGCGCGGCTTCCTTTTTTCACCTAACATACACATCAATAGAAGGGAGTTCAATGACAACCACAAACAAGATCACAGTTCACTTAATTTCTTCTTCTTCGGAGTCATTTTCTTCTTCTTCCCTTTTGCTGGAGACTACGGGGGTGGAGTAGCAGCTTGAGCTGTAGCTTGGCTCCTAGTGACAGGTCCAGCGCTGCTACTTGTGGAAGCAATGTAGCCTAAAGCACTCACGCTGCTTAGCTTGAGGAAATACCTTTTTAACAGCATTTTCAAGACCCTTTCAAGCATCAGTACAAACAACTAATACCGGTGGGTCCCCTATTGCCTTCTTCACTTGATTCATGAACCAAGCCCAGTTGTCCCCATTTTCAGACTCAATAAAGCCATACACCACCGGAAACATCCAATTATGACCATCCAAAGCGGTGACTACAGCTAGCTGACCATTCCACTTGCTTGTTAAGTGAGTTGAATCTATGCTAATATATGGCCTACATCCATTCACAAAACCATCTATGCAAGGCTTGAAAGCAATAAATAGCTTGCCTAAATGTACTTGACCTTCAATTGTGGTGGTATCAATCTCAACAATACTCCCCGGAGACCGCAATTCTATCTCAGCCTTGTAGTTGTGCAACATCCGAAAACTTTCTTCCCAACTCCCATATAAGCTAGTTGTTGCCCTTTGCTTGCCTTTCCACACCGTGTGATAGTCAAGTGTGACATGATGTTCCTCATGCAAGTATTTCAGTATCTTCACAGCACCAATGGTTGGATCTTTCTTCAACATAGTTACTGCCCTATCAGCCACCCAAGATTGAGTTGTCATACTTGTCACTTTTCCACTTGTTGAAATACAAATGTGATCGGTTTGATGCTTCACAACCTGCAGAAAAAAGGCAAAAATCTGAAGTTTATTATCATGACAAACAATATGAAGGAATAAGAGTAGAAATCACAAAAAAACTATTACCATCACACAATTTTCGTCCCTCTTCCAACTAGCACTTAAGGACCATTTGCAAGGGTCACCTTTTATTGATTCGCCTTTGCAAAAATCCCGAAACCTTTCCTGCGCATTTTTTAGGTCATATATTTGTGTTAGGTCATATATTTTTTGATATTATTAATGAACACAAAATATTTGTGTTGATCGGGTGGATTTACAGGTGACAATTATCTCGTCGTTGTGAGGTCTGTTGTGCGAAGACCTCCCCGTGGATTCTACGAGCTCCGCCCCTGCATTTGTGGGTGAGTAAAAATGTCATCTCCTCCATGCCCCTTCATTTGTTGTGGGTCGGTCTTCGGATGAAACTTGCTAGATATATGTAATTAAATTAATTTATCTGCGTGACCAGTATGCGTCTCCCGTTCGAAAGGGTTACAGTTATAAATATGCATGCATTTGCACATATTTATAACCGTGATTCTTCCGAATTGTCCAACATTATCCATGGACAGCCCGAGTATGTGTAGATTGGGTTCGTTTTCCCATATGGTTTGTTCCAGATCCCATGCATAATTTTGTTAGTGCCTCCCTGTTGTTCTCCGGATACACATCCTCTCTATTTATTGCGGAGACGTGTATCAGGAGAACAGCGGGGAGGTGCTGCCAAAATTTTGCGTTGGATCCGGAGCAGAGCATGGAAAAATGAACCCAATCTACACATACTCATGTGGGATTAGGACCTATCTTTACCTATTAGCGTGTAGGTTGTATGGACATAATAAAATAGGCGAACTTGATTAACTCATGAATATATATGCTGAATTATATATAAATATATTTATTGTGTGTTTAGTAGCTAGGCAAGATGAGTGATCGTTCATGGATGTACACCGGTCACCCTAGTCACAAAGAGATGACGAAAGAATGGTTTCTAAAAACCAAGGAGTTTGTGAAAGCCGCATTTGCAAATGGCCATGAAACAAACTGTTGCCCTTGACCTGGATGCGACAACTATAAAAAGAGGACGGAGGCTATAATGATTAAACACCTGCAGAGGAGGTGTTTTAAGCCTAATTATACGGTTTGGACTTTTCATGGTGAGTCTATACAACACACCAGAGCTGAGGTGATTTGTCGTCGCACCGATGAGCATGGTACCGGGATCAAAGACATGGTGCAATACTTTGATGATGCTCGGGATTCGGAAGATGAGATGGAGGAATCTGCAAAGGCCTTCTATGAACTGTTGGAGTCTTCAAAACGTCCTCTCCACGAGCACACCGAGTTTTGTCAGCTGGATGCCATTGCACAAGTAATGGCTCTGAAGGCTCAGTTCAACCTGGGAAGAGAATGCTACGATGCGATGATGACACTATTTAGACACTTTCTACCAAAAGGCCATGTCATGCATGCAAACCTGTACCAGTCGAACAAAATACTTCGTGTACTTAAGATGCCCTATGAGAAGATAGATGCATGTGAGAAAGGATGTGTCTTATTTAGGAAGGAGTATGCACACTTGGACTATTGTCCCAATTGCGAGTCTTGCACGTATCTTGTGGTAGACAACGGTATGGGTGAGAAGAGGCAGACCAAAATCGCAGTTAGTGTTCTTCGGTTTATACCAATCATACCAAGGCTTCAATGTATTTTCATGGTCGAAGAGACAGCCAAACAGATGACATGGCAAAAAATGGGCAAAAGAACCGAACTAGATGCGGATGGGAATAAGATGGTTGTACACACTTCGGATGGGGAAGCGTGGAAACATTTCGATGGATTGCAACAGGATAAAGCGGCAGATCCAAGGAATGCTCGAGTCTGCATCGCCAAAGATTCTTTTAATCCAATCGGCATGACACCAACCCAATACAGTAGTTGTCCTGTATTTGTCATTCCACTCAATCTCCCCCCCCCCGGGTAAATTATGCAAAGAAAGAACATATTTCTGACGTTGATAATTCCAGGGCCCAATTATCTGGGGAAGAATATGAATGTGTACATGCAGTCGCTTAAGGATGAATTGCAAGAAGCTTGGGATAATTGGGATCAAGATATACGATGTCGCTAGAAAAGAAAACTTCAGAATGCATGTGTGGTACATGTCCTCTATGCATGACTTGCCAGCATATGCGCTATTCTCTAGATGGTGTGTGCATGGAAGGTTCCTATGCCCCTCATGCAAGGAAGCTCTTCAGTTTCATTGGTTGCAGGAGGGTCGGAAGTATTCTTGCTTTGACTTGCATATACAGTTCCTTGATCCTGACCATCAGTTTGGAAAACACAAGAAGAACTTTACCAAAGGTAAAGTTGTCAAAAACTTGGCACCACCTGCGTTGACAGGCCAACAGATCCTTGGTCAGTTAAACGCCCTCGAGCTTGATCCAGAGCATCCAAGGTATTTCAAGGGGTATAATTCAAAACACACCTGGACTCACAAGCCATGCTTGTGGGATCTGCCTTACTTCAAAGACCTCCTTCTTCCACACAATATAGACATGATGCACACTGAAAAGAATATTGGAGAGGCAATTTTGGTACATTGTTCGACATATATGGGAAGACAAAGGATAATACTAAGGGTAGAGTCGATCAAGAGACACTATGTCATAGACCGTTACAAAACATGCGAGAAGGCAAAGGAAAGCACAAGTGGTCGAAGACAAAGGCCTGGTTCAATCTTGGAAGGATAGCTATGAGGGAAATTATCTTGTGGGTCAAAATGTACTTGATGTTCCCCGATGGGTATGCAACGAATCTAAAGAGGGGAGCGAGTCTTGAAAAATTTAAAATCTTTGGTCTCAAGAGTCATGAATGGCACATATGGCTTGAGCGGGTAATGCCAGTGATGTTACGTGGCTTTATTCTTGAGGATGAATGGCTAGTACTGGCGGAGCTGAGCTATTTCTTTCGTGTTCTTTGTGCGAAAGAATTGTCGCGTAGCATGGTAGATGACATGGAGGAGTTTGCATCGAGTTGTTGTGCAAGTTAGAGAAGATCTTTCCGCCGGGCTTCTTTAATCCAATGCAGCATTTGATTTTACATCTACCTACCGAGGCAAGATTGGGTGGGCCCGTGCAAAATCGTTGGTGCTATGCAACTAAGAGGATGCAGAAGACGCTTCGAGCTAAATGTAAAAATAAGCATAGAATTGAAGCATCGATGGCTGGGGCATTCATTACTGAGGAGGTGGCAAACTTTGTGACATCACACTACGAAGCCAAAAATCATCATTTGCATAATCCGAAGCCTGGGTACAATGATGCAGACCCTAAAAAAGGTGGATCCAACCTCAGCCTATTCAAAGGGAAGATCACACCAGCTGGTGCTTCGAAACCAATAACGTTGGATGTTGAAGAATGGCGGAACATTTCGTTGTATATCTTCGACAGCCTAACAGAAGTGCGGCGTACATCGAGTAAGTTCTCGACATATTTTTCCGTAACTTCTAATTCCTTTGAATTGCCCTTATTCCTGGATATTTCATAGACCCGATACGTCGCCAAATTCTCGGATGGAGAGGTGATCCAAAATGATTCCGTCGAAGAGTATGAGCTTCTGGCAAAGCATGGAGGCGGCTATCCCGGTTTCATCTCTTTGTTGAAACAAACGGTAATTATCAATAATGGACCATTTCATTTCTTTGTCTAACTTGCAGCTAATGCAACAATCGCTTCGTATTAAACTTGTAGGCTAATTTAGAGTCTATGGACGCCAAATTGAGACAAGCCGCTAATGGTTTTGACTATAAGGTCGTTTCATTTGAGAAATACAACATCAACGGGTATCTCTTTCGTACCTTTGGCAAGAGCTATCTATGCCCGACCGGAAATCTACAAATTGTTGTGTCCCTGCTATTGGCGAAGGTGGTATCTAGTATTATGGATGAGTTGAAGCAATTTATGAACTTCAATTATATGGTGAAAACCCATCGAACATCGTAGTCTTCAAATGTTGTTGGTTCCAGCCGAAGGATACTAGAAGGACTCATGAAAATATAGGACTAGTCGAAATCAATCCAAACACCCATTTAGATGTTCCCGATGTCTATATTACGGCTCAACAGGCAACCCAAGTTTTATATCTACCATGGGCATGCCAAACTGATAAGAATCTGGAAGGTTGGTATGTTATTTATGAAGTGCCGCCACGTGTTAAACCACCTCCCCCAAATGAACATGATTATGAACCTCACATTAACCCAAACACATATGATGGAGAATTCTTCCAAGAAACACGTCTTTCCAAGAAACGTTTCAAGAACCGCCGTGCTTCACCCTAGAACATGGAAATAGACAGCGACAATGAATCCGACTTCACCCCTGAGCCGGAACCAGCAGAGCTGGAACTAGAAGAGGTTACTGATGCGGATGACCTGTCAATGCTTGACCGATTACAGAAAGGCATTCCACAACTTCATGCCGTTGAACCCGATGAGCACGTCATTCATGAAGACATGCGTGATAGTAATGATGATGATGCATTTATTGATGATGATTATTAGTTTGTTAGATTCCCACCTTGAATTATATATGTACATATTATAATTCATGTCAGTTATTCAAATTTTTTATGTTGTACTAATTTCTTTTAATCTTCACCATGGCAGGTCAGCAGGTGTTGAAATATGGTGGGCGCGGGTCCAGATCGCTCGACGGGTTCTTCTTCGACGACCCACACGAGGGGTGGTACTTCCATTTCGTAACGACACCACCCGCGGTTGCTTCTTCGTCGGCGGCATTGGCCACTAGGAGAGGTACTGGTCAGGTAGGGAAGAAGGGGAAGTGTACAGGGAGAGGTGGTGGCCGCGAAAGATGTACGCGGACTGTTGCGCCGTCCTCGCCACCACCATCAGCTCATTCACCCGAGCACAGGACTACTATGGTGGACCCGTTTGCGGAGAAGGCTCCGGGGACTCCGGTCCAGGAGCCTCGAGTGGACAGGCATTCGACCCATGAGACTCCAGTCCAGGATCAACCTCGGGTTGAGGTGCGTTCGGCCCACGAGACTCTGGTTCCTGAGGCTACGTCCCAGGAGACTCCTACCACACATGCTTCGGCCGACATGGATACGTCTGGATGGGGTGCCTGGCCGGATGGGACCGAGGTGCCGGATTGGACCAAGGGTCCGGGCGGCTGTTCTATTGTTGGCGGGGATGAGTCTACGGATAGTGAGGGCGACGTGCAGGTGGTCGGGGCCACCGTGTACAAGCGTGGCAGTACACGTCTCCTGGTCGTGCCGGCTACCCGCGAGCACATGCCGGTGATTAAGCATGAAGGGGATAGGTAAGTACATTTACTCTTCTTTTTAGCTTTTGGCTTCAAGTTTCTTCAAATATCTAATGCGTTGACCTTATCATACTTCAGGGGATGGACATACCCTCGTGGAGTCCGCAAGCCGAACAACGTCCTTGGTGTGCTTTGCCGGACAAATTGACCGGGGTTTGTCACGTTGCCTAGTGAGGGTCAGGTTCCTACACTAGGATTTACCTAGGAGCACTACCAGGCTGCACAGGCCCCGCCGGAGGAGATTATAGAAGGTGTCTTGTGCCACACGAGGGCCGAGATGGTGATCAACAGCTTTTGGGTAAATTATCCTTTTACACAATCTAAAATTAACAATATAGCTAATTATTGTACTAATCTGTGTTGTCTCGTTTGATTGCAGACCTTCTATAGGTGTGATGAGGTATATGAGGAGGAGGCGGCCAAGGTTATCGAGGCCGAGTGTAGGCGGCTATTACAGAACTTACGCCACGAGGCTCGGTCGCAGGCTATTGGAGACTACTACACCACACGTGGTCTTAAGAAGCAGAAGATGGAGTGCCGCGGAAAGTATCTAAAGAAGGAGCAGTACATGAAGGTAATTACCTATTCTTAAAGCCTTGTACGTAGTTTTCTTGATTTGATTCATACGCGTGGTCTCAAAATTCTTTCTAATAACTTATAGGTGCCCCCAAGATGGTATGCGGATAAGATGGGTTGTTGCGAGGCGTTGGTGGATGAGTGGTGCACAGGCAACTCGTGAGCCGTCCACGACAATGTGAAGGATCGGCATAGCCAAATGGTTGGTGTGCCACACCATCAAGGGAGCGCCAACTTACTTCAGTTCGGACGAAACTGGGTATGTGGTTTGCTTCATGATTCATGCAATTCATTCTTCATGCTAGCTTGAGCCCCTTACTAATACTTTGTTCCTCTGTTTTATGCGCATCACAATAAGACGGAGATGCCAGAGTTGTACGACCTTTATGGCATGGCCCATACTGCCTCCTACAAGAAGGCGAAGGCATTCTCTGAGTCTGACCTGGATGATCCAAATAACTTCACCAACATCTCATCCCACCACAAGCTCGTGAAATACACGGACACGGGGAAGGCTTGGAAAGGGGAGGACTTTAACCCGAGCCAGGAATCTTTGGATCCAGAGCTGGTGATGATATATGGTGGCGGGAGGCCCCATGGCTCGATAGCCATTAGATATGGGATAATACGTTGTCCACTCACTCTCCCGGAGATCAAGGCGCGCCAGTCGAGCTCCTGACCTGAGATAACACCTCGTCCACGGCCAGTCGATCTTGTCATCGAGGTTAGTTGTACGGACTCAGAAAACTTTCATCCATTTCATTGTGTGTGTGGGCATCGATCATTACTGTGGTAACGAGGAATGATGTTGCAGGTTGCTCTTCAGAAAGAGAGAGCGGCAAACCAGGCTACTCTTGAGAAAGAGAGATTGGCAAGCCAGGCTTCTCTTCAGGCTTCTCTTGAGGAGAGGGACCAAACCACGCCTCGGTTGATTAAGGAGGAGAGGACCCGAAATGAGGCGGCTCACCTGGCCATGTACGAGATTATTGTGGCAAGTTTCTTTTTTTACATTAGCCAAATAATTTGTGTAATGTCTGTTTCATTACTAACTAATACGACCGACTCTTCAAAACCAAATGTGCAGTCTATGTGTGAGAAGTCCGGTCAAGCCCCTCCGCCCATGCCCGTCTTCTGTGCGATTGGCACGGTGAGTTTCATTTCAATGGTCATTATAAACTAGTATTAAAAATTGAGTGTCATCATGCTAACTGAGACACTGCGAAATATCTTTTTTGCAGAATAACTCAAGAGCGGCATCTCACGACCCTTCTCCATGGCAACCATCTCCAAATGAAGCCGCCGCGAGCAACCCTCGTGTTTCTCCTCCTTAATGACCACGACGGTAAGTTTTCTCTAGTTCATTTGTGATATAATTAGCTAGTTTATCTTAGTTAGGTAAAGACATCATAAGAACCTTGGTTAGCTCATAACTTCACTAATTTTGCTCCAAAATTACATAATAAGCTCAATTGAAATAGGAAAAATGAAAAGTACGAAGAAGAAGAAGAGAAGAAAAAGAAGAGAAGAAAAAGAAGAGAAGAAGGAGAAGAAGGAGGAGAGAAGAAGAAGAAGGAGAAGAAGGAGGCTTCTTCTCCTTATTTTTCTTCTCTCCTCCTTCTTTTCCTTCTTCTTCTCCTCCTCTTTCTTCTCCTCGTTCATATGCTCCTTACCTTATTTTCCCCAACAATGACAGAATTAGCCCATTTCTTCTCCTTCTTCTTCTCTTCTCGCTTCTTCTCTTTCTTCTTCAATTTAGCTTATTTTCCCCAACAAAGACATACTTAGATAATTATCCTCCAAAATGACATAATTATCTTAGTTAGGTAAAAACATCATAAGAACCTTGGTTAGCTCATTAAAATGATTATTTAGCTCCAAAATGACATAATAAGCTCAAAATGGCATAAGAAGCTCATGAATATTATATACTTAGCTTGTTTTCCTCTAAAATGACATAATTAGACCATTTAGCTACAAAATGACATACTTAGCTAATTTAGCTCCAAGAAGCGGAGAAGAGGAGAAATGAAAAGAAGGAACAAGAAGAATAAGAGAAGAAGAAGAGAAGGAGAAGAAGAAGGACAAGGAGGAGGAGATGGAGAAAGAGTCCTACTTCTCCTCCTTCTTCTCCTTCTTCTTCTCCTTCTAATTCTCCTTCTTCTTCTTCTCCTCCTCTTTCTTCTCCTCTTTCATATTCTCCTTAACTTATTTTCCCCCAACAATGACATAATTAGCCCATTTAGCTCCAAAAAGGCATACTTAGCTAATTTAGCTCGAAGAAGAGGACAAGAGGAGAAGAAAGAGGAAAAATGAAAAGAAGGAAGAAGAAGAAGAAGAGAAGAAGAAGAAGAGTAGAAGAAGGAGAAGGAGCCCTCCTTATTCTCCTTCTTCTTCTCTCCTCCTTCTTCTCCTTCTTCTTCTCTTCTTCTTTTCTTCTTCTTCTCCTCATCCTTCTCCTTCTCATCTTCCTCCTCCTCCTTCTTCTTCTTTTTATTCTCCTTCTTATTCTCTTCTAGCTTCTTATCTTTCTTCTAGAATTTAGCTTATTTTCCCCAACAAAGACATACTCAGCTAATTATCCTCCAAAATGACATAATTAGCATAGTTAGGTAAAAACATCATAAGAACCTTGGGTAGCTCATTGAAATGACTAATTTAGCTCCAAAATGACATAATAAGCTCAAAATGGCATAAGAACCTTGGTTAGCTCATGAATATTAGATACCTAGCTTGTTTTCCTCTAAAATGACATAATTAGCCCATTTAGCTCCAAAAAAGACATACTTAGCTAATTTAGCTCCAAGAAGAGGAGAAGAGGAGAAATGAAAAGAAGGAAGAAGAAGAAGAAGAGAAGAAGAAGAAGATAAGGAGAAGGAGAAGAAGAAGGAGGAGGAGAAGAAGGAGAAGGTGTCCTACTTCTCCTCCTTATTCTCCTTCTTATTCTCTTTCTTCTTCTCAGTCTTCTTCTTCTCCTCCTGTGTCTTCTCCTCTTTCATATTCTCCTTACCTTATTTTCCCCAACATTGACATAATTAGCCCATTTAGCTCCAAAAAGGCATACTTATCTAATTTAGCTCGAAGAAGAGGACAGGAGGAGAAGAAAGAGGAAAAATGAAAAGAAGGAAGAAGAAGAAGAAGAGAAGAAGAACAGAAGAAGGAGAAGGAGGAGAAGAAGGAGAAGGTGGAGAAGAAGGAGAAGGACCCCTCCTTCTTCTCCTTCTTCTTCTCCTTCTTCTTCTCCTTCTTCTTCTCTTCTTCTTTTATTATTCTTCTCCTCCTCTTTCTCCTTCTCCTTCTCCTCCTCCTCCTCCTTCTTCTTCTTCTTTTTCTTCTCCTTCTTCTCTTCTTGCTTCTTCTCTTTCTTCTTCTACGTAGCTTATTATCCCCAACAAAGACATACTTAGCTAATTATCCTCCAAAATGACATAATTAGCTTAGTTAGGTAAAAACATCATAAGAACCTTGGTTAGCTCATAACTTAGCTAATTTAGCTCCAAAATGACATAATATGCTCAAAATGGCATAAGAACCTTGGTTAGCTCATGAATATTATATACTTAGCTTGTTTTCCTCTAAAATGACATAATTAGCCCATTTAGCTCCAAAAAACATACTTAGCTAATTTAGCTCCAAGAAGAGGAGAAATGAAAAGAAGGAAGAAGAAGAAGAAGATAAGAAGAAGGAGATGAAGAAGGACAAGGAGGAGGACAAGGAGAAGGAGTCCTACTTCTCCTCCTCCGTCTCCTTCTTCTTCTCCTTCTTCTCCTTCTTGTTCTTCTCCTCCTCTTTCTTCTCCTCTTTCATATTCTCCTTACCTTATTTTCCCCAACAATGACATAATTAGCTCATTTAGTTGCAAAAAGGCATACTTAGCCAATTTAGCTCGAAGAGGAGGACAAGAGGAGAAGAAAGAGGAAAAATGAAAAGAAGGAAGAAGAAGAAGAAGAGAAGAAGAAGAGAAGAAGAAGGAGAAAGAGGAGAAGAAGGAGCCCTCCTTCTTCTCCTTCTTCTTCTCTCCTCGTTCTTCTTATCTCCTCCTTCTTCTCCTTCTTTTTCTATCCTCCTTCTTCTCCTTCTTCTTATCCTTCTTATGTCCTCCTTCTTCTTCTCTCCTCCTTCTTCTCCTTCTTCTTCTATCCTCCTTCTTCTCCTTCTTCTTCTCCTTCTTATTCTCTTCTTCTTTTCTTCTTCTTCTCCTCCTTCTCCATCTTATCCTTATTCTCCTCCTTCTCCTTCTTCTTCTCCTTCTTCTTCTTTTCTTCTTATTCTCCTCCTCCTCTTTCTTCTCCTCTTTCATATTCTCCTTGCCTTATTTTCCCCCAACAATGACATAATTAGCCCATTTAGTTCCAAAAAGACATAATAAGCTCAAAATGGTATAAGAACTTTGGTTAGCTCATGAATATTATATGCTTAGCTTGTTTTCCTCTAAAATGACATAATTAGCCCACTTAGCTCCAAAAAAACATACTTAGCTAATTTAGCTCCAAGAAGACGAGAAACGAAAAGAAGGAAGAAGAAGAAGAAGAGAAGAAGAAGGAGACGAAGAAGGTCAAGGAGGAGGACAAGGAGAAGGAGTCCTACTTCTCCTCCTCCTTCTCCTTCTTCTTCTCCTTCTTCTCCTTCTTGTTCTTCTCCTCCTCTTTCATATTCTCCTTACCTTATTTTCCCCAACAATGACATAATTAGCTCATTTAGCTGCAAAAAGGCATACTTAGCCAATTTAGCTTGAAGAAGAGGACAAGAGGAGAAGAAAGAGGAAAAATGAAAAGAAGGAAGAAGAAGAAGAAGAGAACAAGAAGAGAAGAAGAAGGAGAAAGAGGAGAAGAAGGAGCCCTCCTTCTTCTCCTTCTTCTTCTCTCCCCGTTCTCCTTCTCTCCTCCTTCTTCTCCTTCTTCTTCTATCCTCCTTCTTTTCCTTCTTCTTCTCCTTCTTCTGTCCTCCTTCTTCTTTTGTCCTCCTTCTTCTCCTTCTTCTTCTCTCCTCCTTCTTCTCTTTCTTCTTCTCCTTCTTCTTCTCTTCTTCTTTTCTTCTTCTTCTCCTCCTTCTCCTTCTTCTCCTCCTTCGCCTTCTTCTTCTCCTTCTTCTCCCCCGTCTCCTTCTTCTTCTCCTTCTTCTTCTTTTCTTCTTATTCTTCTCCTCCTATTTCTTCTCCTCTTTCATATTCTCCTTACCTTATTTTCCCCCAACAATGACATAATTAGCCCATTTAGTTCCAAAAAGACATAATAAGCTCAAAATGGCATAAGAACCTTGGTTAGCTCATGAATATTATATACTTAGCTTGTTTTCTTCTAAAGTAACATAATTAGCTTAGATAGGTCCAAAATGGCATAAGAACCTTTGTTACCTCATAAATGTCAGATAGTTAGCTTATTTCTATCCAAATTGATATAATTAGCTTAGTTAGGTCAAAATGGCATAATAACCTTGGCTTATACTTAGATTATTTTCCTCCACAATGACATAATAAGCTCAAAAACGTCATATATATGTTGTTGTTCTTCTTCTTCTGATTTTCTTATTCCCATTTTGCAGATTGCACGTACTACATGCATGGAAGCTGGCATTGATGGAGTGCTTTAGTTCTAGTTTTCATTTGAGTTGATGAACAATGTGGAATTATATGTATATGTATATTTGGATGAACAGTATATGTGAAACTATATGTATATGTATATATATGGATGAAACTTTGTGCTATCAATATGTGTTGTGACCTATATATGTGCTATCAATTATATGTTCTATGTATATGTATATGTGTTGTGACCTATATATCATATATGTTCTATGAATTATATATATATATATATATATATATATATGTGTGTGTGTGCTGTGAAATAACAAAAAAAACCGTGACAATATGGGCTCTTTGCCGTCTGCCAACTGATGGCAAAGACCTTTGCCATCAGGCAGCGGACGGCAAAGGTGCCACATGGCACCCAACTGTGCAACCTGGGGCAACAGCATCTGGCCCATTTAGGCTCTTTGTCGTCCGCTGCCTTGGGAGGCTGACGGCAGAGCGGGAGGGAGGCTGACGACAAAGGGATGACAAAGAGCCGGCTGGACCAACTATGTGCTGGCCCATATAAACAGACGGCAAAGAGAGGGAGGGAGGCAGACGGCAAAGAGAGGGAGGGAGGCAGACGACAAAGAGAGGGAGGAAGCCAGACAACAAAGATAGGGAGGGAGGCAAATGGCAAAGATAGGGAGGGAGGCGGATGGCAAAGCCTCCGTTAGCCGTGACGGAGGTGTTTCCTGTCGGCTACCGTCTAAACATCTTTGCCATTTGCTCGGCGCCACAGGCTGACGACAAAGACCTTTGCTGTCCGCTTAAGGCAGACTGACGACAAAGAAGGTGATATGCCGTCGAAAGTAGTCGTAGGAACTTTGCCGACGGGAGGCTGACGACAAAGACCTTTGCCCTCGATGGATCACCTCTTTGACGTCCGTTATGGTAGACGACAAAGAGTCTGATTCCTGTAGTGAGGTGTTCCTGTTGGCCCCATCTTTGTCCATATAATAATCGGAAACTTGAGTTTCGGTCCAAAAAATGTGTGTTCTTGGGGTATAGTTCTCTCCATAAAGGCTACAAGTGCCTCCATGTGCCAACAAATCATGTCTACATATCTCGTGATGTTGTCTTTGATGAGAACGTCTTCCCTTTTTCAGCCATGCCACAGCCACCCATCACAACCCCATCAATGCATTCATCTCCTATTATGCCTGGCCAATTTGAAGATGTTGAGTATTCGCCTGTGTTGTTACCTAATCATGGTGCAGGAACTGGACGTGGTGCTCGCCTGGAACTTCTACCTGATACACCACCTGCGTCGCCTATGGCGCACGTCGATCGGCCGGTGCATGCGAATGCACCGCCTCCCGCCTTCGACCCCGTCTCAGGAGCCATGCTTGCTCTTGCGCATGGGCCGGCGTCAGTGACGGCATCCCCCGAGCGGCCCACGTCACCGCCTCCTCACCCGGCCTCGCCTTCGTCGTCGCCCATGTTGCCCGTGCGAGCTTCCATGCTGCCCACCTCGCCTAGGTCGGTAGCGCATAGCTCAGTGCCGCACACGATGTTTGGGCCCTCGTCGATCAGCCCACCGTGGCCCTGCCCACCGTCTCTCGACCTCTCTTCATCGGAGTCCTCTAGGCCGTCCTTGCCTGCTTCGGACATTCTGCCTGCCCCTATGCTCGCTGCTTCCTGGTGTCCGCACACACGCAACCGAAGTGGCGCCATTCTTCCCAAGGAGCGCATAGATGGCATAGTCACGTACTTGGCTGCTTGCCTGGCTCATGCTGTGGAAAATCCTAGCGGCAAACCACGCAGTTATCAAGCCGCTATGAGTATCCCGCACTGGAGGGCTGCTATGGAACAAGAGTATCATGCTCTTATACAGAATGAGACCTGGACACTTGTCCTGCTCCGCCTCGCATCAATATCATTGATTCGAAGCGGGTTTTCAAGGTGAAGAAACATGCAGATGGTTCTATTGAGCGCTACAAAGCGCGACTTCTGGCTAAGGGCTTTATACAGTGCCATGGACTGGATTATGAGGATACATTCAGCCCAGTTGTTAAGCCTACCACTATTCGGGTTCTCCTTTCTCTCGCAGTTTATCGTGGATGGTCTCTCCGCCAGCTTGATGTGCATAATGCTTTTCTTCATGGGTTGCTTGAAGAAGAAGTTTACATGAGGCAGCCACCTCGATTCGTCGATCACACTCAGCCTCATCATCTTCATCGTCTGACGAAGGCTCTATATGGACTGAAGCAAGCGCCTCGTGCCTGGAATGCTCGCGTGGCTTCAGCTCTACGTACTCATGGCTTCGTTCCTTCGACAACTGACACTTCACTGTTCTTGTTTTAGCGCCCGAGTGTGACTGTGTACTTGCTTGTGTACGTGGATGACATTATCCTGATCAGCTCCTCTATAACGGTTGCCAATGCTCTTGTGACTGCACTTGGCAGAGATTTTGTAGTTAAGGATTTAGGAAAGCTTCGATTCTTCCTAGGTATTGAAGTCACTCATCAGTCTCGTGGAAAATTAGCTCTTATCCAAAAGAAGTACTCTCTTGATCTCTTGCGCCATGCTGGTATGCTCAAGTTCAAGTCATCTCCTGCGCCCATATCCTCCACTGACAAGCTTTCAGCTACTGATGGTGCTCTTCCATGTCGCGAGGATGCGACTATGTATCGAAGTATTGTTGATGGCCTGCAGTACTTAACGATCACGCGTCCTGATCTCTCCTTTGCGGTTAACAAGGTGTGCTAGTATCTTCATGTGCCTACTGATATGCACTGGTCTGCTGTAAAGCGCATACTGCGTTATGTGCGTCTCACTATCTCCTATGGTCTCCACCTCCGCCCCAGTTCTCCGTCATTCTTTCTGCATTCTCAGATGTTGATTGGGCTGTGTACTTGCTTGTGTACGTGGATGACATTATCGAGACGACAGGTGATCTACGGGGGGATATGTTGTGTTCTTGGGTCCTAATTTGATCGCCTGGAGTGCACGCAAGCAAGCCACTGTTTCCCGCAGTAACACAGAAGCCGAGTACAAGGCGGATGCCAATGCGATTGCCGAGATTATAAGGATTGAGTCCCTACTTCGTGAGGCGTGAGTTTCCCAGCAACATCCTCTCGTACTTTGCTGCGACAACATCGGTGCTACGTTTTTATTGACAAACCCGGTGTCCTATGCACGGACCAAACACATTGAGATTGACTATCATTTTGTAAAGGAACGTGTTGCATAGAAGCGACTATAAATTAGGTTTATCTCTTCGAAAGATCAACTTGCATACATCTTCATAAAGTCTCTACCTTCTCCCATGTTTGAGGTTTATAGGCGCAATATCAACCTTCCATACGCTTCAGGAGTGAGCTGAGATTGAGCAAGGGTGTTAGAGTGCTTTGTATAATAGCCCAACTGTGTAATCCATACCGTGTTGATATAGGACTTGATTGTAGCATTGTACATCATTATATATATGTGATAGACATTTCATAGAGGGGGGAGCCAGTTCCCTAAAATCCTATGTCTTACAGAAGGTGGCAGAGGCCGCCGTTGGCGGGTTGGGCGAAGTTGATCTCGAAAACATCGCCGTGGACCCATGGTGATGGCTTCCTCTCCTATGACGGGAATTCCATGCCATCGAGGCCCGTCTCGGTCATGGGCTCCATGTATGTCTCCCAACGGGGGGCGGCGCAAGGAGGGAAGCTGAGAGGCGCCAGCGACGAAGATGGATGTGGGTGGTTGTGCGCCATCGGAACCGGGAGGGAAAATAGGGGAGGAAGCACACCCTTTTTATACTCTCATATAATGGTGGGTGAGGACATCTTCCAGATAACATTGGACATACGAAGAAGGTAAGAACAAACTCAGCCAAAGCGATGATGGACCAACAAAATGAAACATGCAACATCCTTATATAACAAGGTAAAAGAAAGATCACACCCAGGAACTCTCCCCTACACGCATCACCCTCGTACAAGATCGGTAAAAACTGTATGAAGAAAAAACAGAAAAATAGATCTTTTACGGGCCTAGTCTTCTTAGTACTTTTTGTAGTGTCTTTAGCATATCTATTTCAAGAATGTTCCCATAGTTACTTACGTTCTTTTTTGTCATGGAAAATTTGATTTTCCTAACACATTACCCTCTTCAGAACATCTTGTAGCATGGTAAATTTACTTTTATGGCCATGGTAAATTTAATTTTATAGCAATGGCAATTTTTACCTTCTTAACTTAAAACAAAACATGGCAAATTTAACTTAATAGCCATGGCAATTTGCTTTTACATACATGTCAAATTTACTACAACAATGGCAATTTTACCTTTAATTTTCTATCACAAATTTACGTTTTAATTTTTCCATTGAAAAATTAGCTTACTTTCCATAGCAAACTTACTTTTACATAAATCACAACTTTACTTCTCGTCTACAATGGAAATTTACACCACGACCCATGGTAAATTTACTTTTTTCTTGCAATGACAATTTCATAAATTTGATCTACATAATATGGCAACTTTTCTCAAAATGGATGAACTAATCACATGACAATTTCTATGGATTTTTGTTTCCTCTAGGACGTGGCAAATTTACGTTTTATTTTGCCATGGCAATTTCATGAAATTTGATCAACACAATATGGAATCTAAAACTATATATTTGTCCTAGAAATATAATTAGCATAAACTTATAAGGCATCATGCCATATTAATTACCATGTGGTTGCCATGGCAGTTTCCAAAAGTTTGTTGCCATGAAAAATTAGGGCGATCAAGGCAAAAAAAATTATATTTCTTCATACACAAACGCATGTAGTTTTTACAATTTTATTATGCATCTTCCGTTGAGTTTTTTGGTCCATTTTATCACATACATGGCAAATTTATCATGCCAAAGATGACACTTTTAATTAAAATACCATGGCGGTTTTTCAATATGAACATGCCATGGCATTTTTGTTCATAATCCTGTGTTGTTACTGTCATTTCTGGTTTCCCATGAACTTTCCATGGCAATTAACATAACCTTTTGACATGGCATCATGTGAACGTTACCAAAGATATTGTTTTTTTAAATTGGTTGCCATTATACGTGGGTATTCTTCAGGCTGGGCCAAAAAAAGCGTGGTGCTGAAAACCAGGCCCAAGCCCGACCCCGCCACAACGTCGGTCCTAAATATTGGACCCAAGCCTGGCCCGAGCGTGAAAAATCCCGACTAGGCCGACCGGCCCAGCCCGACTGTAGCATAAAATCAGTTTTTGTCAAGCGTGAGCCCGGCCCGCCCGATCATTGGGCTCAAATCCCAGGCCCGATGGTACATTTAGGCCCGGCCCGACCCGAGATTTTTAGGCCAGGTCGGGTCACACATTCCATGTGGGGCTGCCCATGGCCAGGTATAGTTGCCATGCTTTTATTAAGAAATAAAAAAAATTGTAGAACTTGCCATTGTGCACAAAAATAACATCATGGAAAATTATAAAAAAATTATGCTAGAGTGGCCATTTTTTGGGGAAAAGTTTATTTGCTATAAGAAGTCGAAAAGGGAGCAACATATTTTTAGTAAAAAAGATATAAGTTACTCACGTGTCCAAAAATGCATTCACTATTTTTCAACTTTTATGCATTGGCATTTTTATAGGTCACCACATGGAAAAAATCTTTTTTTGTATGTCATTGGATTTTGTTTTTAGCTTTTCAAAATGAAGTCCAAACAGCTTTCTTTTAAGTCTTGTGAGATTCAGGAAATTGGGTTTTTCTAGTCCAATCTGAGGCTCCAACGAGGGATCTTTGCTTTCTACTCCCTTCATTTTTAAATATAACTTTTTTAGATTTTATTATGAACTACATACAAAAGTATATAAACATATTTTGGGATGTAGATTCAATCATCTTGCTTCCTTTGTACTCCCTTCGTCCAAAATTAATTGTTATAGAAATAGATAAAAATTGATATATTTTCAACCAAAGTATGTCTAGATACATCAATTTCCCCAACCAGTATTTTTGGACGGAGGGAGTAGTTTGTAGTGAAATCTTTCCCTGATAATAAAGCACGTAGTGCTTCTGCCGTCCATCGTCGATCATTTTGCAGAAAAGCTCTCACAGTTTTAGGTAATCAACCCGCAGTCCAAGTTTAAGTCACGGCGAACCATTTTCTGTCATTTTGCAGAAAAGCCCTCACAACTTTAGATAATCAACCCGCAGTCCAATTTTAAGTCACACCGAACCGTTTTCTATCATTTTGCAGAAAAGCCCTCAAAGTTTTAGGTAATCAACCCGGAGTCCAACTTTAAGTCATAGCAAACCGTTTTTGTTTGCATTTTTACATAAAATCCCCTAATATTTGCATTAAATAAGCCGCGGTCCATGTGAAATATTTTTTTTAAAACAATCATATCTTTTAAACCTTAACTTCAATTTCAACATATTATATATGAAATTTGATTAAAAAATGCGTAGAATCTGAATATGATGTATTTTCTATATATTAACTATTTAAAAAAATAATATATTCAAGGTGTAACCTAAATCAATGATGCATGATTCATCATTTCTTCCACATGGGCCGGCATACATCACTCAAATCAGGCAAAAAAATAAATGCATGATGCAGAAAATCGAATTCGGGCTCCGCTTTATTATATTGGTATAACAGGAGTAAAGTGGCAACTTTGTGGCAAGAAGATCCACCTAACCATCCACGATGCATGTATCATAGTATGCAACTGTATAGACTAAGAACATCTTTGTAGACTATAAAAGCTTGTGATATTTTTTCTAAACCATCAATTGTAGATTATAAAAGCTTGCGATATTTTTTCTAAACCATCAATTGTAGATTATTAAACACGGGTCTTTTTGCTTGTATTTAAAAAGACTTTCAGAACGGAGGGAGTAATGGAGAGGGGGATCGGTTTGCTCGTGGGGCCAGGGCCGACAAATCGTTTGTTGTAGCCCCTCTCTCAAGTCAAACATTTTTGTTCAGTAGGCTGCTCGTTCCCTAGCAAACGTTTTTTAAGGATAAGACAAAAATTGACGTATCAAGATCATAGATAGAAAGTGCCTAAAAAGACGAGACAATTACAAGTTAGCCACGGCTATCATAGCCATTGTTCAACATGCTGATTATTCACTAATATCCCACTCATCTATTCTAAGTAAGGAGCGATGCTGCCTCTCGCAGCAGCCCTGCAAGTGTCCAGTATTGTTCTTCTAAATCAATTTTATTGAGGAGCTCACCTGTGAAAGGAATTGCTTCATCGAACACCATATCGTTCCTATGCCCCTGAACAAATGGTCGGCAGATATCGGGATTTTTTTTATCGTGCATGGAGGTACGGATCTTTTCGGGGAAAATAATGGAGGTACGAATCGTAGGTGTCCCATGAATCCACACAGACACAGCTAGCATTAAATCGATTTCTGACTCCTTAAACCTCTACAAACACGTTTCCTCCTCCGAACCCTTCAAAACCCATCACTTCACGTCCCAACTCCAAACACAGAACGTATAAGATCCAAGAAGACCAGAAACCGGTGCAGAACAAGGGAGGGGGCTACACCAAGGCCGTCTCGCGCGGCAGCTATGCTCTTGGTTTACCTCCTCCTCTTCCTACACCTCTCTTCATCCGTCTGCGAGGCCAACAGCCGGAACCACCGCCTCGTCCTCCCCACGGGCGGCCGCGTCCCCGCGACCCCTGCATCATGGACGATGACGATGCCCCGTCGCCTTCTCCGCGCCCCAATGGTAGGAACGAAAGTACATACATGTGCATTCACTTTAATGTATGGCTGTATGCAATGCATGCACGCTCCTTCCTAATACACTAATCTGTTCGTGCATTGCGTAATGTATAATGGCTTGATGCAGCAGCACTCGTCGTCGTCCTACTCCCACGAACACGAGCACGTTCAAGACACGATAGCGATGAAACAGCAGCAGGGGCCTTCTCCGTCGCCGCAGCGGGGTGTGACGCTGGCCAGGGACGCCGTCCAGGAGAGCAGCGTGCTGCCGGCCGAGCAGGACATGGTGATGCCGCCGCCACGAGGGGGTGACAGCGGGGATAAGGAAGCTGCAGGAGCCAGCGATGACGTCAGCAGTGAGGGAGGATCGTCAGATCTGATCACCGATGATCAGCCGGAGGGGGGTGGGGTCGACATCGGCGTCGACTACGTGCCTCCGAAGACGCACCCTCCATCTCACAACTAGATGGTCTACGATGACGACGAAAAGTTACCTTAGCTATATATATTCATCACCCCTGCTTTATTTTTATATCAATGCGCCGTAATTTTAGGTTTCGAAAATTTTATGTTATTTATATAAAAAAAGACCATAAAAATATAGTCGTCATAAAAATATTTTATGTCATGTAAAATTACAAACACAAAACATAGTGTAAAACGTACATAAAATGTAATTTTTCTGGTTTTATAAACTTTATTTTTGTTTTCTTATGTCAAATTTTACGTAGTGAATCAATAGATATGTAACTATTTACATTTCAGATATAATTTATTTATAAAACTATCGTAAGATTATCTCAGCTAAAGAATAACTTCTCCCGCATCCTGAATGATGAATAGATTTTCTATATATATAATTTATATATAGATGTCCCAAACATTTTACCTATATATATGTGTGTGTCTATATCTCCGGTTTAAAGAATAATTAGCACAAATGATGGTGCGTTGAAATGAAAAAAATCTTATAAACCACGGTTGACCGGAACCCGGAAGTTTGTCACGGGACAACGATACGTCACTTGAGGATCACGACGTGGAGCTTAGTACATGGGGTATGATTTCACAGTAAATTGAGGTAATTGACAACATTCCTTTATGAAAAAACTTTCATTCTATTCATCAAACATCATGATAGTATAAAAAACATTAGAAGTATTAAATCCATGATAAATGCCACACTTCAGGTGCGTGGCACTCTGATCCTAACTTTTTCAATGGCAATTTGAGTCACATAAAGTGACACACGATAAATTTCTATCGAAAATAAACTAAAGCACAAAAGTTGTTATGCTTGGTAACTAAAATTGGCATTCTCGCGTCATTAAACTAGGCATAAAAAATGTTTAAAGTTGTTATGTGCTTGTACCTGATGTATGTCACTTATCAGGGTCTTTTGACCGAAATAAAAATTCATCGCACTTCGACACTCCTAATCCAGTTATTATAGTTTCTCTAGAAAAATACCCACAGTCAAATATACATAAATATGAAGAAGAATTGTTCTTTCAAGACGACCAACTTTGCAAACACCCGCATTTGGGGGAGGGAGGGGCGGTATGGATTGTTTGACTTGCGGATTATGCTCAGCATGCACGCATGCGTCTTCCTTAGGCCCTGTTTGGAACCACTCAGATTATATAATCCGATTTTTATAATCTATTCTGCCTCCAAATATGACAGATTATGGTGTAGATTATAAAAACTAGATGGACAGATTATTAAAAACTCACAATCTACTCTACCCCAGCTAAAATCAGATTATGGATTGCTAATAACCCATTACCCTTGTAAAGTTGAAGATAATTACATTCCTGCCACCGCCACCCTCTTCTTTTTCAAAAAAAACCCAGAGGGCAGACAGGTCATTATGCAATGTAAAACCTGGATTACATTTTATATAATCTGGCCTCCAAACATGCCCACCTAGATTATTTTTATAAACCAGATTATATAATCTATCTTCATAATCCAAATTATCATAATCTATTGTGGTTCCAAACATGGCCTTAGTTTTGTCACAACGAACTCAATTCCTTTCATTCCTTATTTCTCAATCACTTGAGGTTAAATTAGCAGGCATGGACTAGTTTCCTTATTTGCATGGCTCAATTCATTTCCAAATTAGCTTCCTTATGTCTTTGTCATGTTGAGGTAGATGTGGACTGTTTTCCTTGTTATCCTGTCTCAGTTCCTTCTCAAATCATTTTCCTTCCTTATCATTTCCCTTCCTTATTTCTCTCTCTCGATGTTGCAATGTCGGTTACAATCTTCTCAAACAAGTGGAACTCTGTTTTCACCCATCTGTTTTTACTTTTTAAGATGGCTCCTTGATACATATGAAACTCAAAGGCCTATGTAAAATAGGAGGATTAGATGTAAGGGGTCGAGGTGGGACTATTTAATAGTTGAAACAACCTATCCTTCTAGACGAAACAATCAGCTACCTCAGTTGGTAGCACAATAGTTACATGACAAGGGTCGCAAGTTCAATTTGTCCAGATGTTATTGTCTTTATTAGTAGGTAATAAATATGTTCTGCTGGTTTTTTTGTATATCGTGTCGAACTGTTGTTGGAAACAATATTTTTTTAAACAAAGGAAAAATATTGCCTCGTCAATTAATTAACTAAAAGATAATTGTCGAGTTAATTGATAGAAAAACGAGCCAAAACTGATACAGATAAAACCACATGTGGGCTACTCACAAGGCATGCAACCCCACAAGTGAACCATCAACAACAAGCACTAACCCCCACAACATGCAACAAATACCAACCCCACACTACTTAGAAAACGAACCCCCAACAAGATTACCTCGAAGACCATGAGCACCACAAGAATCCATCGAATCAACAAGCAGTTGCGGACGCAATTTCCATGGTGCTACTCTTCTTTGTTTTGCTGCTGAGGGCCGCCTCCACATTCATCTTTCCAGATCCAGGACTAACCTTCTACAGACATGTGAGCAAATTGTGATGCTCAATCTCATCGTCCTCGTCACGCACAGACATCACCTGTCGGACGACCACACACGAGTAGGTGACGCAACATCAGAATTCCACACTTAACAAAGACGAGTGGTTGGCTAGGCATCAAAGGATAAAGCACCAACATACCGGCCAACTCAACATCATCAACCATGGATACCACTGACACAATGGAATCACGCACCTCAAGTTGCCCACATGACATATGAGAATCATATCCCTCACATGAGGTCGCTAGCGAGTCGACCTCCATATGCTTTTGGAGACACTATTGGTTCTGAGAGAATGGTGGAGTTGTTTGGCATGTGGTTGCCGAACCTTTACACGTGTCATCCTCCGTGTCCACCGGTTGTGGTTTAAACACTAGGCTAACTTTTTTTGCTCGCCCCACAACTAGCTAAGAAAAATTGGCTATCATTTTATGTTTAAAAATGTTAGTTTAACAAAATATATTCAAGGATTTTAAAACTTATTGTTACTGGGAACGTCGCATGGGAAACAAAAAATTTCCTACGCACACAAAAGATGTATCAATGGTGATGACCATCTACGAGATGGGAAAGTGCATCTACATACCATTGTAGATCGCCGAGCGGAAGCGTATATAATGCAGTTCATGTAGTGGAACATCTTCGCGACCCAAATCGCAGACCGTCCCACGATCTCATCACGAACCGTCCCATGATCCCATCACGATCCAGTGCCGAACGGATGAAACCTCCACGTTCTGCACATGTATAGCTTGATGACGTTCACCGCCTTCTTGATCCAACAAGACGGGCAGAGAGGTAGATGAGTTCTCCAGAACGACGGTGTGGTGGTGGTGATGGTGAACTGATCCAGCATGGCTTCACCAAGCTATGCCGAACTAATCTAGACGAGGGAGACAATGTGTGGAGGAGAGGGCAGCACGCGGCTACTTTCTGGTGTGGGCTAGCCCAAAAATCTCCACTATATATAGTAGGAAGAGGAGGGAGGCATGCCTTGCCTCCTCCTTCAAGGAGAGGTTCGACCGAGCCAACAAATGAGGAGATTCCTCCTCCAATTCTGTTTGGTGGAGGACTCCCTTCCTAGTTGGTTTCCTCCTTCCCTCTTTCTTCTCTTTTTTCCTTTTCTTTTACACTTGGCCGAAATAGGCTTATCGGGATGGACGTGTTGGAATTATGCCCTAGAGGCAATAATAAATGTATAGTTATTATTATAATTCCTGTATCAAGATAATAGTTTATTATCCATGCTATAATTGTATTGAATGAAGACTCATTTACATGTGTGGATACATAGACAAAACACCGTCCCTAGCATGCCTCTAGTTGGCTAGCCAGTTGATCGATGATAATCAGTGTCTTCTGATTATAAACAAGGTGTTGTTGCTTGATAACTGGATCACGTCATTAGGAGAATCACGTGATGGACTAGACCCAAACTAATAGACGTAGCATGTTGATCGTGTCATTTTGTTGCTACTGTTTTCTGCGTGTCAAGTATTTATTCCTATGACCATGAGATCATATAACTCACTGACACCGGAGGAATGCTTTGTGTGTATCAAACGTCGCAACGTAACTGGGTGACTATAAAGATGCTCTACAGGTATCTCCGAAGGTGTTAGTTGAGTTAGTATGGATCAAGACTGGGATTTGTCACTCCGTGTGACGGAGAGGTATCTCGGGGCCCACTCGGTAATACAACATCACACACAAGCCTTGCAAGCAATGTAACTTAGTGTAAGTTACGGGATCTTGTATTACGGAACGAGTAAAGAGACTTGCCGGTAAACGAGATTGAAATAGGTATGCGGATACTGACGATCGAATCTCGGGCAAGTAACATACCGAAGGACAAAGGGAATGACATACGGGATTATACGAATCCTTGGCACTGAGGTTCAAACGATAAGATCTTCGTAGAATATGTAGGATCCAATATGGGCATCCAGGTCCCGCTATTGGATATTGACCGAGGAGTCTCTCGGGTCATGTCTGCATAGTTCTCGAACCCGCAGGGTCTGCACACTTAAGGTTCGACGTTGTTTTATGCGTATTTGAGTTATATGGTTGGTTACCGAATGTTGTTCGGAGTCCCGGATGAGATCATGGACGTCACGAGGGTTTCCGGAATGGTCCGGAAACGAAGATTGATATATAGGATGACCTCATTTGATTACCGGAAGGTTTTCGGAGTTACCGGGAATGTACCGGGAATGACGAATGGGTTCCGGGAGTTCACCGGAGGGGGGCAACCCACTCCGGGGAAGCCCATAGGAATTTGGGGGGGTCACACCAGCCCTTAGTGGGCTGGTGGGACAGCCCACCAATCCCCTATGCGCCAAGAGAGAAAAAATCAAAGGAAAGGAAAAAAAAGGAGAAGTGGGAAGGGGGAAGGACTCCCTCTCACCAAACCAAGTAGGACTCGGTTTGGGGGGGGGGGAGAGTCGTCCCCCCTGGCTCGGCCGACCCCTTGGGGATCCCTTGGACCCCAAGGCAAGGTCCCCCTCCCTCCTCCTATATATATGGGGCTTTTAGGGCAGATTTTGGACGACTTTCTCACGGCTGCCCGACCACATACCTCCATAGTTTTTCCTCTAGATCGCGTTTCTGCGGAGCTCGGGCGGAGCCCTGCTGAGACGAGATCATCACCAACCTCCGGAGCGCCGTCACGCTGCCGGAGAACTCTTCTACCTCTCCGTCTCTCTTGCTGGATCAAGAAGGCCGAGATCATCGTCGAGCTGTACGTGTGCTGAACACGGAGGTGCCGTCCGTTCGGTACTAGATCGTGGGACTGATCGCGGGATTGTTCGCGGGGCGGATCGAGGGACGTGAGGACGTTCCACTACATCAACCGCGTTCTCTAACGCTTCTTCTGTACGATCTACAAGGGTACGTAGATCACTCATCCCCTCTCGTAGATGGACATCACCATGATAGGTCTTCGTGCGCGTAGGAAAATTTTTGTTTCCCATGCGACGTTCCCCAACAGTGGTATCATGAGCTAGGTTCATGCGTAGATGTCTTCTCGAGTAGAACACAAAAGCTTTTGTGGGCGGTGATGTGCGTTTTGCTGCCCTCCTTAGTCTTTTCTTGATTCCGCGGTATTGTTGGATTGAAGCGGCTTGGACCGACATTACTCGTACGCTTACGAGAGACTGGTTTCATCGTTACGAGTAACCCCCTTTGCTCAAAGATGACTGGCAAGTGACGGTTTCTCCAACTTTAGTTGAATCGGATTTGACCGAGGAGGTCCTTGGATGAGGTTAAATAGCAACTCATATATCTCCGTTGTGGTGTTTGCGTAAGTAAGATGCGATCCTACTAGATACCCTTGGTCACCACGTAAAACTTGCAACAACAAAATTAGAGGACGTCTAACTTGTTTTTGCAGGGTATGATTGTGATGTGATATGGCCAATGATGTGATGTGATATATTGGATGTATGAGATGATCATGTTGTAATAGAAATATCGACTTGCACGTCGATGGTACGGCAACCGGCAGGAGCCATAGGGTTGTCTTTATACTAACATATTTGTGCTTGCAGATGCGTTTACTATTTTGCTAGCACGTAGCTTTAGTAGTAATAGCATAAGTAGCATGACAACCCCGATGGCAACACGTTGATGGATGATCATGGTGTGGCGCCGGTGATAACAAGATCGTGCCGGTGCTTTGGTGATGGAGATCAAGAAGCACGTGATAATGGCAATATCATGTCACTTATGAATTGCATGTGATGTTAATCCTTTTATGCACCTTATTTTGCTTAGAACGACGGTAGCATTATGAGGTGATCTCTCACTAAAATTTCAAGACGAAATTGTGTTCTCCCCGACTGTGCACCGTTGCTACAGTTCGTCGTTTCGAGACACCACGTGATGATCGGGTGTGATAGACTCAACGTTCACATACAACGGGTGCAAAACAGTTGCGCACGCGGAACACTCGGGTTAAGCTTGACGAGCCTAGCATGTGCAGATATGGCCTCGGAACACATGAGACCGAAAGGTCGATCATGAATCATATAGCTGATATGATTAGCATAGGGATGCTTACCACTGAAACTACTCTCGACTCACGTGATGATCGGACTTGGGATAGTGTAAGTGGATCATGAACCACTCAAATGACTAGAGAGATGTACTTTTTGAGTGGGAGTTTAGCATATAATTTGATTAAGTTGAACTCTAATTATCTTGAACATAGTCTAAGTCCACTTTGAATATATTTGTGTTGTAGATCATGGCTCACGCAAGTGTCATCCTCAATTTTAATACGTTCCTAGAGAAAGCTAAGTTGAAAGATGATGGAAGCAACTTTGTAGACTGGGCTCGTAATCTTAAGCTAATCTTACAAGCTGGAAAGAAGGATTATGTCCTTAATGCTGCGCTAGGAGATGACCACCCGCTACGGCTGATCAGGATGTTAAGAACACTTGGTTAGCGCGTAAGGAGGACTACTCAATAGTTCAATGTGCAGTCTTGTATGGATTAGAACCGGGACTTCAACGTCGCTTTGAGCGTCATGGAGCATTTGAGATGTTCCAGGAGTTGAAGTTTATCTTTCAGAAGAACGCCCGGATCGAGAGGTATGAGACCTCCGATAAATTCTATGCTTGCAAGATGGAGGAAAACTCGTCTGTTAGTGAACATGTGCTCAAAATGTCTGGGTACTCAAACTGTCTAGCTGAACTGGGGATTGAACTCCCGCAAGAAGCTATCACTGACAGAATCCTTCAATCACTGCCGCCAAGCTATAAAGGCTTTGTGTTGAACTACAACATGCAAGGGATGAACAAGTCTCCCGGCGAGTTGTTTGCGATGCTGAAAGTCGCAGAGTCTGAACTCCGTAAAGAGCATCAAGTGTTGATGGTGAGCAAGACCACTAGTTTCAAGAGAAACGGCAAAGGCAAGAAGGGCAATTCCAAGAAGAGCGGCAAGCCTGTTGCCAATCCACCGAAGAAGCCCAAGACTGGACCTAAGCCTGAAACAGAGTGCTTCTATTGCAAGGGTATGGGTCACTGGAAGCGCAATTGCCCCAAGTATCTGGCAGATAAGAAGGCGGGCAAAGAAAAATTAGGTATATTTGATATACATGTTATTGATGTGTACTTAACCGGCTCTCGTAGTAGTGCCTGGGTATTCGATACCGGTTCTGTTGCTCACATTTGCAACTCGAAGCAGGAACTGCGGAATAGACGAAGGCTGGCGAAAGACGAAGTGACGATGCGCGTAGGAAACGGTTCCAAGGTTGATGCAATTGCCGTCGGCACAGTGTCACTTCAACTACCATCGGGATTAGTGATGAACTTAAATCATTGTTATTTAGTGCCTGCGTTGAGCATGAACATTATATCTGGATCTTGTTTAATGCGAGACGGTTACTCTTTTTAAGTCTGAGAATAATGGTTGTTCTATTTCTATGAGTAACATCTTTTATGGTCATGCACCGAATGTGAGAGGATTGTTCATATTGAATCTTGATAGAGATACGCATATACATAACATTGAGACCAAAAGAGTTAGAGTAAACAATGATAGCGCCATATTTTTGTGGCACTGCCGCTTGGGTCATATTGGTGTAAAGCGCATGAAGAAACTCCATGCTGATGGACTTTTGGAGTCACTTGACTTTGATTCACTTGACACGTGCGAACCATGCCTCATGGGCAAGATGACTAAGACTCCGTTCTCCGGAACAATGGAGCGTGCAAGTGACTTGTTGGAAATCATACATACCGATGTGTGTGGTCCAATGAGCGTGGATGCACGCGGCGGATATCGTTACTTTCTCACCTTCACTGACGATTTAAGTAGATATGGTTATGTCTACTTGATGAAGCACAAGTCTGAAACATTTGAAAAGTTCAAGCAGTTTCAGAGTGAAGTGGAAAATCATCGTAACAAGAAGATCAAGTTCCTACGGTCTGATCGTGGGGGTGAATATCTGAGTTTCGAGTTTGGTACTCACTTAAAACAATGTGGAATTGTTTCACAGTTAACACCGCCTGGAACACCACAGCGTAATGGTGTGTCCGAACGTCGTAATCGTACTTTGTTAGAAATGGTGCGATCTATGATGTCTCTTACTGATTTGCCGTTATCGTTTTGGGGTTATGCATTAGAAACAGCTGCATTTACTTTAAATAGGGCACCATCGAAATCCGTTGAGACGACACCATACGAACTGTGGTATGGCAAAAGGCCAAAGTTGTCGTTCCTTAAAGTTTGGGGATGTGATGCTTATGTCAAAAAGCTTCAGCCTGAAAAGCTGGAACCCAAAGCGGAAAGGTGCGTCTTCATAGGTTACCCAAAAGAGACAGTTGGGTACACCTTCTATCTCAAATCCGAGGGCAAAGTGTTTGTTGCTAAGAACAGAACTTTTCTCGAGAAGGAGTTTCTCTCGAGAGAATTGAGTGGGAGGAAGATAGAACTTGACGAGGTTGTCGAACCTCTCATCCCTCTGGATGGTGGCGCGGGGCAAGGGGAAACCTCTGTCATTGCGACGCTGGTTGAGGAGGAAGTTAATGATGATGATCATGAAACTCCAGTTCAAGTTTCTGTTGAACCACACAGGTCGACGAGATCACGCGCTGCTCCAGAGTGGTACGGTAATCCCGTCTTATCAATCATGTTGTTAGACAACAACGAACCTGCAAACTATGAAGAAGCAATGGTGGGCCCAGATTCCAACAAATGGCTAGAAGCCATGAAATCCGAGATAGGATCCATGTATGAGAACAAAGTGTGGACTTTGGAGATGCTGCCTGAAGGCCGCAAGGCTATTCAGAACAAATGGATCTTTAATAAGAAGACGGACGCTGACGGTAATGTAACCGTTTATAAAGCTAGACTTGTGGCAAAGGGTTTTTCACAAGTTCTGTAATTGACTACGATGAGACTTTCTCTCCCGTAGCGATGCTTAAGTCCGTCAGAATCATGTTAGAAATAGCTGCATTTTTCGATTATGAAATCTGGCAGATGGATGTCAAAACGGCGTTCCTTAACGGTTTCCTTAAGGAAGAGTTGTATATGATGCAACCCGAAGGTTTTATTGATCCTAAAAATGCTGACAGGGTGTGCAAGCTCCAGCGATCCATTTATGGACTGGTGCAAGCATCTCGGAGTTGGAACAAACGCTTTGATGAGGTGATCAAAGCATTTGGGTTTATACAAGTGGTTGGAGAATCTTGTATTTACAAGAAAGTGAGTGGGAGCTCTGTGGCGTTTCTAATATTATATGTGGATGACATATTACTGATTGGGAACAACGTAGAGTTTTTGGAGAGCATAAAAGGTTACTTGAATAAAAGTTTCTCTATGAAGGACCTAGGAGAAGCTGCTTACATTCTAGGCATTAAGATCTATAGGGATAGATCAAAACGCCTGATAGGACTTTCACAAAGCACATACCTTGATAAAGTTTTGAAGAGGTTCAAAATGGAACAGTCCAAGAAAGGATTCTTGCCAGTGTTACAAGGTACGAGATTGAGTAAGACTCAGTGCCCAGCAACTGATGAAGATAGAGAGCATATGCGCTCCGTCCCCTATGCTTCAGCCATAGGCTCTATCATGTATGCAATGTTGTGCACTAGACCGGATGTTAGCCTGGCCATAAGTATGGCAGGTAGGTTCCAGAGTAATCCAGGAGTGGATCACTGGACGGCGGTCAAGAATATCCTGAAGTACCTGAAAAGGACTAAGGAGATGTTTCTCGTGTATGGAGGTGACGAAGAGCTCGCCGTAAAAGGTTACGTCGATGCAAGCTTTGACACAGATCCGGACGACTCTAAGTCGCAAACCGGATACGTATTTATTCTTAATGGGGGTGCAGTGAGCTGGTGCAGTTCCAAGCAAAGCGTCGTAGCAGATTCTACATGTGAAGCGGAGTACATGGCTGCCTCGGAGGCGGCTAAGGAGGGTGTCTGGATGAAGCAGTTCATGACGGATCTTGGAGTGTTGCCAAGTGCACTGGATCCAATAACCTTGTTCTGTGACAACACTGGTGCCATTGCCTTAGCAAAGGAACCAAGGTTTCACAAGAAGACCAGACACATCAAACGACGCTTCAACCTCATCCGCGACTACGTCGAGGAGGAGGACGTAAATATATGCAAAGTGCACACGGATCTGAATGTAGCAGACCCGCTGACTAAACCTCTTCCACGGCCAAAACATGATCGACACCAGAACTGTATGGGTGTTAGATTTATTACAATGTAATTCACATGGTGATGTGAGGGCTAGATTATTGACTCTAGTGCAAGTGGGAGACTGTTGGAATTATGCCCTAGAGGCAATAATAAATGTATAGTTATTATTATAATTCCTGTATCAAGATAATAGTTTATTATCCATGCTATAATTGTATTGAATGAAGACTCATTTACATGTGTGGATACATAGACAAAACACCGTCCCTAGCATGCCTCTAGTTGGCTAGCCAGTTGATCGATGATAATCAGTGTCTTCTGATTATGAACAAGGTGTTGTTGCTTGATAACTGGATCACGTCATTAGGAGAATCACGTGATGGACTAGACCCAAACTAATAGACGTAGCATGTTGATCGTGTCATTTTGTTGCTACTGTTTTCTGCGTGTCAAGTATTTATTCCTATGACCATGAGATCATATAACTCACTGACACCGGAGGAATGCTTTGTGTGTATCAAACGTCGCAACGTAACTGGGTGACTATAAAGATGCTCTACAGGTATCTCCGAAGGTGTTAGTTGAGTTAGTATGGATCAAGACTGGGATTTGTCACTCCGTGTGACGGAGAGGTATCTCGGGGCCCACTCGGTAATACAACATCACACACAAGCCTTGCAAGCAATGTAACTTAGTGTAAGTTACGGGATCTTGTATTACGGAACGAGTAAAGAGACTTGCCGGTAAACGAGATTGAAATAGGTATGCGGATACTGACGATCGAATCTCGGGCAAGTAACATACCGAAGGACAAAGGGAATGACATACGGGATTATACGAATCCTTGGCACTGAGGTTCAAACGATAAGATCTTCGTAGAATATGTAGGATCCAATATGGGCATCCAGGTCCCGCTATTGGATATTGACCGAGGAGTCTCTCGGGTCATGTCTGCATAGTTCTCGAACCCGCAGGGTCTGCACACTTAAGGTTCGACGTTGTTTTATGCGTATTTGAGTTATATGGTTGGTTACCGAATGTTGTTCGGAGTCCCGGATGAGATCACGGACGTCACGAGGGTTTCCGGAATGGTCCGGAAACGAAGATTGATATATAGGATGACCTCATTTGATTACCGGAAGGTTTTCGGAGTTACCGGGAATGTACCGGGAATGACGAATGGGTTCCGGGAGTTCACCGGAGGGGGGCAACCCACTCCGGGGAAGCCCATAGGCATTTGGGGGGGTCACACCAGCCCTTAGTGGGCTGGTGGGACAGCCCACCAATCCCCTATGCGCCAAGAGAGAAAAAATCAAAGGAAAGGAAAAAAAAGGAGAAGTGGGAAGGGGGAAGGACTCCCTCCCACCAAACCAAGTAGGACTCGGTTTGGGGGGGGGGAGAGTCGTCCCCCCTGGCTCGGCCGACCCCTTGGGTATCCCTTGGACCCCAAGGCAAGGTCCCCCTCCCTCCTCCTATATATATGGGGCTTTTAGGGCAGATTTGGGACGACTTTCTCACGGCTGCCCGACCACATACCTCCATAGTTTTTCCTCTAGATCGCGTTTCTGCGGAGCTCGGGCGGAGCCCTGCTGAGACGAGATCATCACCAACCTCCGGAGCGCCGTCACGCTGCCAGAGAACTCTTCTACCTCTCCGTCTCTCTTGCTGGATCAAGAAGGCCGAGATCATCGTCGAGCTGTACGTGTGCTGAACGCGGAGGTGCCGTCCGTTCGGTACTAGATCGTGGGACTGATCGCGGGATTGTTCGCGGGGCGGATCGAGGGACGTGAGGACGTTCCACTACATCAACCGCGTTCTCTAACGCTTCTGCTGTACGATCTACAAGGGTCCGTAGATCACTCATCCCCTCTCGTAGATGGACATCACCATGATAGGTCTTCGTGCGCGTAGGAAATTTTTTGTTTCCCATGCGACGTTCCCCAACAGGACGCACCAGCCCACTAATGGCTGGTGCACCACTTTTAGGCCTATTAAGTCCTCTCCTTGCAGGAGGAGGCAAGGCATCCCTCCCTACCGGTAAAACTCCAGAACCCATTCGTCACTCCCGGAACTTTACCGGTAATGCACGAAAACTTTTCGGAAGCCAAATACAACTTTCCTATATATCAATCTTTACATCCGGACCATTCCAGAGCTCTTCGTGACGTACAGAATCTCATTCGGGACTCCGAACAACTTTCGGTTACCAACATACATAACTCAATAATACTGAAACGTCACTGGACCTTAAGTGTGCTGTCCCTGCGTGTTCAAGAACTATGTAAACATGACTTGAGACACTCTCTAGTCAATAACCAAGAGAGGACCTAGATGCCCACATTGGATTCTACATATTCTATGAAGATCTTTATCGGTTGAACCTCTATGTCAAAGATTCAGTTAATCTCGTATGATGTTCCCTTTGTCCTTTGGTATGTTAGTTGCCCGAGATTCAATCGTTGGTATCACTATACCTAGTTCAATCTCGTTACTGGCAAGTCTGTTTACTCGTTCTGTAATACAAGATCCCTTGACTAACTCCTTAATCACATTGCTTGCAAGGCTTATTGTGATGTTCTATTACAGGGTGGGCCCCGAGATACCTCTCTGTCACACGGAGTGACAAATCCTAGTCTTGATCCATGCCAACCCAACAGACACCTTTGGAGATACCTGTAGAGCACCTTTATAGTCACCCAGTTACGTTGTGATGTTTGATACACACAAGGTATTCCTCCGGTGTCTGGGAGTCGCATGATTTGTTGGTCATAGGAACACATACATTGACATGGAGAAAACAGTAGCAGTAAACAGACATGATCATATGCTACCTTCATAGTTTGGATCTTGTCCATCACATCATTCTCCTAATGATGCGATCCTGTTATCAAGTGACAACACTTTTCTATGCCCACGAAACCTTGACCATCTTTGATCAACGAGCTTATGAACTAGAGGCTCACTAGGGACAGTTTTTTGTCTTTGCATGCATAGATGTATTTGAGTTTCCAATCAATATAATGCTAGCATGAATAATAAATGCTTATCATGAAAAAGGAAATATAATAATAACTAATTTATTATTGCCTCTAGGGCATATTTCCAACAGTCTCCCACTTGCACTAGAGTCAATAACCTAGTTCACATCACTATGTGATTGTAATGAATCTAACACCCATACAGTTCTAGGGTTTGATCATGTCTTGCTTGTGAGAGAGGTTTTTAGCCAACGGGTCTCAACCTTTCAGATCTGTGTGTGCTTCACAAATCTCTATGTCATCCTGTAGACGCTACTACCACGCGCCATTTGGAAAAATTCCAAACGACTCCTCCACTATATGAATCCGGTTTACTACTCAGAGTTATCTGGATTAGTGTCAAAGCTTGCATCAACGTAACCCTTTATGACGAACTCTTTTGTCACCTCCATAATTGAGAAAAATTACTTAGTCCACTAGTTACTAAGGATAAATTTTGACCGCTGTCCAGCAATCCATTCCTGGATCACTTTTGTACCCCTTGACAGATTCCTGGCAAGGTACACATCAGGTGCGATACACAACATAGCATACTATAGAGCCTATGGCTAATGTATAGGGGACGAACTCCGTCCTTTTTCTTTCTTATGCCGTGGTCAGGCTTTGAGTCTTACTCAAATTTCACACCTTTACAACACATCCAAGAACTCCTTCTTTGACTGATCTATTTTTGAACTCCTTCAAAAATCTTGTCTAGGTATGTATTGATTGAAAGTTTATCAAGCGTCCTAATCTTTCTCTATAGATCTTGGTGCTCAATGTTCAAATAGCTCCATCCAGGTTTTCCTTTGAAAAACTCCTTTCAAACAATCCTTTATGCTTTCCAGAAACCTTACATTATTTCTGATAAAAAATATGTCAACCACATATACTGATCAGAAATTCTATAGTGCTCCCACTAACTTTCTTGGAAATACAAGTTTCTCATAAACTTTTGTATAAACCCAAAAACTTTGATCATCTCATCAAAGCGTATATTCCGACTCCGAGATGCTTGCTCCAGTCCATTGAAGGATCGCTGGAGCTTGTATACTTGTTAGCATCCTTAGGATCGACAAAACCTTCTGGTTGTATCACATACAACCTTTCCTCAAGGAAGTCGTCGATGAAACAATGTTTTGACATCCATCTGCAAGATTTCATAATTTAAAAATGCAGCAACTGCTAACATAATTCCAACAAACCTTTTAGCATTGCTACGAGTGAGAAAGTATCATCATAGTCAACTCTTTGAACTTGTCGGAAACATCTTTGCGGCGAGTCGTACTTTGCTTAATGGTGAAATTTACCATCATGGTCCATCTTCCTTTAGAGATCCACTTCTACTTAATAGACTTACGACCATCAAGTAGTTCTTCCAAAGTCTACACTTTGTTTACATACATGGATCATGTCTCGGATTTCATGGCCTTCAGCCATTCGTTGGAATCCGAGCCCACCATCGCTTGTCCATAGCTCGTAGGTTCATTGTTTCTAGCAACATGACCTCCAAGACAGGATTACCGTACCACTGTGCATCAGTACACGTCCTTGTCGACCTACGAGATTTGGTAGTAACTTGATCCGAAGCTTCATGATCACCATCATCAGCTTTCCACTTCAACTAGTGTAGGTACCACAAGAACATCTTCCTTCGCCCTGCTACTCATTGAAGTGACGGTTCAATAACCTTATCAAGTTTCAGCATCCTCCCACACAATTCTTTCGAGAGAAACTCTTCCTCTAGAAAGGACCCTTTTCTAGAAACAAACACTTCACTTTCGGATCTGAGATAGGAGGTATTCCCAACTGTTTTGGGTACCCTATGAAGATGCATTTATCCTCTTTGGGTTCGAGCTTATGAGGCTGAAACTTTTTCACATAAGTGTCGCAGCCCCAAACTTTTAAGAAACGGCAGATTAGGTTTCTCCAAACCATAGTTCAACGGTATTACATGGTGCCCTATTTAAAGTGAATGTGGTTGTCTCTAATGCCTAACCCAAAAACGATAGTGGTAATTCGATAAGAGACATCATAGTATGCACCATATCCAATAGGGCGCGGCTACGACGTTCGGATACACCATCATACTAGGTGTTCCAGTTCGCATGAGTTGCGAAACAGTTTTCACATTGTCTCAAATGTTTACCAAACTCTCAACTCAGATATATATTTGCCTCCATGATCACACCGTAGCCATATTATCCTCTTGTCACGACGATCTTCAACTTCACTCTGAAATTGCTTGAACTTTTCAATATTTCAGACTTGTGATTCATCAAGCAAATAGACATGTATCTACTCAAATCATCAGTGAAGTAATAACATAATGATATCCACTATGTTCCTCAACACTCATTGGACTGCATACATCAAAATGTATTATTTCCAACAAGTCAGTTGCTCGTTCTATCTCACTGAAAATGAAGCCTTCAGTCATCTTGCCAATGTGGCATGATTTGCATGTCTCAAGTGCTTGAAAATCAAGTGAGTCTAAACGATCCATATGCATGGATTTTCTTCATGCGTTTATACCAATAGGCATGGTTCACATGTCTCAAACCATTCAAAAACGAGTAAGTCCAAAGATCCATTAGCATGGAGCTTCTTCATGCATTTTATCCCAATATGACTCAAGCGGCAGTGCGACAAGTAAGTGGTACGATCATTACTACTTTGTATCTTTTGGCAACAATATTACGAACATGTGTATCACTATGATCGAGATTTAATAAACCATTCATTTTAGGTGCAAGACCATTGAAGGTGTTATTCAAGTAAACAGAGTGACCATTATTCTCTTTAAATGAATAACCGTATTGCGATAAACACAATCTAATCATGTTTATGCTCAGCGCAAAACACCAAATAACAATTATTTAGGTTCAACACTAATCCTGATGGTTGAGGGAGTGTGCGATGTTTGATGACGTCAACCTTAGAATTACTTCCAACACACATCGTCATCTCACCCTTGGTAGTATTCGTTTATTCCATAGCTATAATTTCGAGTTACTAACACTTAGCAAGTGAACCGATATCTAATACACCGGTGCTACTAGGAGTACTAGGAAGGTACACATCAATATCACGTATATCCAATATACTTTTGTCGACTTTGCCAGCCTTCTCATCTACCAACTATCTAGGGTAGTTCCACTTCAGTGACCGTTCCCTCATAACAGAAGCACTTAGTCTCGAGTTTGGGTTCAACCTTGGGTTTCTTTACTAGAGCAACAACTGGTTTGCCATTCATGAAGTATCCCTTCTTGCCCTTCCACTTCTTAAAACTAGTGGTTTCACTAACCATCAACAATTGATGCTCCTACTTGATTTCTACTTTCACGGTGTCAAACATCGCGAATAACCGCGGGATCATCATCTCTATCCCTGACATGTTATAGTTCATCAGGAAGCTCAATAGCTTGGTGGCAATGACTTTGGAAAGCTATGTCAATAACTATCTTATGTGGAAGATCAAGTCCCACTCGATTCAAGCAATTGTAGTACTCACACAATCTAAGAACATGCTCAACGATTGAGATTTTCTCCCTTACTTTGTAGACAAAGAATCTTGTGGGAGGTCTCATACCTCTCAACGCGGGCACGAGCCTGAAATCCCAATTTTAGCTCTTGGAACATCTCATATGTTCCATGACGTTCAAAACGTCTTCGACGCCTCAATTCTAAGCTGTTAAGCATTACACACTGAACTATCATGTAGTCATCAAAAACGTGTATGTCGGATGTTCGCAACATCCACAGACGATGCTCGGGGTTCAACACATCTAGCGGTGCATTAAGGACATGAGCCTTTTGTGCAACAATGTGGACAATCCTCCATTTACGGACTGAGTCCGCATAATTGCTACTATCATCTTTCAACTAAGTTTTCTCTAGGAACATATCAAAAACTGTAGAGCTACCGCGCAAGCTACAACATAATTTGCAAGGCATTTTGTTCATGATAATATGTTCAATTAATCATATTACCTAAGAACTCCCACTGAAATTGACATCCCTCTAGGCATTTGAGTGACACATGATCCAAATTCACCAACTCAAGTCCGATCATCACGTGAGTTAAGTTCTCTTCAATGGTGAACATCTCTATGTTGATCAAAGTTGTCAGAATCGTGACTCAAGTCTTAGAATCTTACAATACAAACTAGCCCCTCCAATTCAACGATTTTGCTCACAGAATCTAAGTTTCTATGATTCTGATAGTTATGATTCTGATTCACGATGCTAGCAAAGGAGCTCCGACCCGATTCAGAATCGCGATCCTGACAACTTTGATGTTGATCATATCTACTATATGACTCATGTTCGACCTTTCGGTCTCTTGTGTTCCGAGGCCATGTCTGTACATTCTAGGCTTGTCAAATTTAACCCGAGTGTTCCGCCTGTGTAACACCCGTTGTATGTGAACGTAGAGTCTATCACACCCGATCAACACGTGGTGTCTCGAAACGATGAACTAGCGCAATGGTGCACATTCGGGGAGAACACAATTTTATCTTGAAATTTTAGAGAGGGATCACCTTATAATGCTACCGTCGTCCTAAGAAAAATAAGGTGCATAAAAGGATTAACATCACATGAAAATCATAAGTGACATGATATGGCCATGAACTTGTCCTTCTTGATCTCCATCACCAAAGCAGCAACATGATCTCCATCATCACTGGCGCAACACCATGATCTCCATCATCATGATCTCCATCATTGTGCTGCCATGGCGGTTGCCGCGTCACCTATTCTCTTACTACAAAAGCTGCCGAACTAGCGATAAAGTAAAGCATCATCGGGCGCAAAAATAATTAAATACAACACTATGGCTCCTGGCAGTTGCCGTAGCATCGACGTGGAAGTCGACATTTAACTATTACAACATGATCATCTAATACGTCAAATATATCATATCATGTCTTTGGCCATATCACATCACAACATACCCTGCAAAAACAAGTTATACGTCCTCTAATTTGTTGTTGCATGTTTTATGTGGCTTCTATGGATATCTGGTATGATCGCATCTTACTTACGCAAAACCACAACGGTGATATGCAAGTTTCTATTTAACTTTCTGCAAGGACCGCCTCGGTCAAATCCGATTCAACTAAAGTTGGAGAAACAGACACCCACCATTCATCTTTATGCAACAACTTGCATGTTAGTCGATGAAACCGGTCTCTTGTAAGCGTACGAGTAATGTTGGTCCGGGCCACTTCATCCAACAATACCGCCGAATCAAGAAAATACTAAGGTGGGTAGCCATCTGAATATCAACACCCACCAACTTCTTTGTGTTCTACTTGAGATGTCATCTACACATAAACCTGGATCATGATGCCACTGTTGGGGAACATCGCATGGGAAATAAAAAAATTCCTACGCGCACAGAAGATCTATCCATGGTGATGACCATCTACGAGAGGGGACAATGCATCTACATACCCTTATAGATCGCTAAGCGGGAGCGTATATAACGCGATTGATGTAGTGGAACATTTTTGCGATCCAAATCACAGACCATCCCGTGATCTCATCACGATCCGTCCCACGAACCCATCCCGATCCATCCCGATCCAGTGCCGAACGGACGACACCTCCGGGTTCAACACACGTATAGCTCAATGACGATCACCTCCTTCTTGATCCAGCAAGAGGGGCAGATAGGTAGATGAGTTCTCCAGCACAACGGCATGGTGGTGGTGGTGAACTAATCCAGCAGGGCTTCGCCAAGCTATGCCACACTAATCTAGATGAGGGAGACGATCTGTGGAGGAGAGGGTAGCACGTGGCTATTTTGTGGTGTGTGCTAGCCCCAAAACCTCCACTATATACAGGAAGAAGAGGAGGGAGGGCTGCCTTGACTCCTCCTCCAAGGAGAGGTTCGGCCGAGCCAACAAGGGAGGAGAATCCTCCTCCAATCTGGTTTTGTGGAGGACTCCCTTCCTAGTTGGTTTCCTCCTTCCCTCTTTGTTCTCCTTTTCCTTTTCTCTTACACTTGGAAGAAATAGACTTATTGGGCTACCGCACCATCCCACTAAGGGCTGCTGCACCACTTTTAGGCCTATTAGGTCCTCCCCCGGTAAAACCCATAACCCATTCGTCACTCCCGATACTTAACCGATAATGCCCGAAAACTTTCTGAAAGCCAAATACAACTTTCCTATATATCAATCTTTACCTACGGACCATTCCGGAGCTCCTCGTGACGTCCGAGATCTCATCCGGACTACGAACAAATTTCGTTTACCAACATACATAACTCAATAATACCGAAACGTCACTGAACCTTAAGTGTGCAGACCCTGCAAGTTTCAGAACTATGTAGACATGACCTGAGACACTCTCCGGTCAATAACCAATAGCGGGACCTGGATGACCATATTGGCTCCTACATATTCTACGAAGATATTTATCGATTGAACCTCTATGCCAAGGATTCAGTTAATCCCATATGTTGTTCCCTTTGTCCTTCGATATGTTACTTGCCCGAGATTTGATCGTCGGTATCTCTATACCTAGTTTCATCTCGTTACCGGCAAGTCTCTTTACTCGTTCCGTAATACAACATCTTTTGACTAACTCCTTAGTCACATTGCTTGCAAGGCTTATTGTGATGTTGTATTACCTAGTGGGCCCCGATATACCTCCCCGTCACACGGAGTGACAAATCCTAGTCTTGATCCATGCCAACCCAACAGACACCTTTATAGTCACCCAATTATGTTGTCACATTTGATACACACAAGGTATTCCTCCGGTGTCCGGGAGTTGCATGATCTCAAGGTCATAGGAACAGATACATTGACATGCACAAAATAGTAGCAATAAACTGACACGATCATATGCTACATTCATAGTTTGGGTCTTGTCCATCACATCATTCTCCTAATGATGTGATCCCGTTATCAAGTGAGAACACTTGTCTATGACCAGGAAACCTTGCCACCTTTGATCAACGAGCTAGTCAACTAGAGGCTCATTAGGGATAATATGTTGTCTATGTATCCAGACATGTATTTGAGTTTCCAATCAATATAATGATAGCATGGATAATAAACGATTATCATGAAGAAGAAAATATATTAATAACTAATTTATTATTGCCTCTAGGGCGTATTTCAATAATTGCAAATTTTAAAAATCATGAATTTTAGAAAACACGTGAGTTTAAAATATATCATGGATTTCAACTAATGTTTGCAAATACGAATTTTAGAAAAAAACATGAATTTAAAATATATCATGAATTTAAAATAAGTTTATGGATTAGAAAATTCACAAACATGAAACGGATCATGCACTTTGGCAAATATCAAATAATTTATATAAATGTATTTAGTAAAATAATTTTTTTAATGATCACAAATTTTAATGTGTGCTCATGAAATAAAATGTAAAAAATAAGAAGAATAAGAAATAAAACTAAACAACACACAACCTTATAGGCACGACTATCACTAATCTCCCAAGGACTATATCGCTTCTATAAAAGATTAGTTTAATTAAAAGATGCTCAAGGATTTTGAAAATATTGGCAAATTTTAAAAACCATGAATTTGAGAAAATATTCCCGAATTTAAAAAATATATTGATGAATTTAAAATAAAATTAGCAAATTATATAAGTTTTTAAATTTAAATTTTTTTGCACAAACTTTAAAAATAACCGTGCACTTTAATAAATATCAATGAATCTATCTAAATAAATTTTACATATTTTTTAGTTTTTAATGTTCACAAATTTAGTAAGTGGCCACGAATTAAAATGTGAAAAATTAAATTGAAAAGAGAAGAAGAAATAAAACTAAACATGTCACAACCTTACAAACGGGGCCCATGAGTAACCTAACAATCTCCAAAACACTATAACGGTTCAAATCATGGGAGATTAGTATCTCTACACATATGTTATCGTAGACCATCTCTAGCACATCCCTGTCGGGACCCCAATCCTAAGTCATAGGAATCCAGCCTGTAACACATCGCATCTCTTTGCGGTCTCACGCACGGTTAACTCCACGGCTGCAGCCTTACCTTAGCCGGGACCGTTTGCGTCTTTTGACTCACGTATGCAATAGTGTCGCTAGCATTCCAATGTCAAAGAACCCGGATCGACAAGTCTAGTCACAAACCAATGTGACTGTACCGCACAAGGACATGCATACATGACCCAACAAAGCAGGTGTCGGTCACCAGCGAGTGTAGACGAGTCGTAGCAAGCTACAAGGACTCCATTACATCGCGTGACATTTCCCCAAGGGGACAGACACAACAGCTGAGAAGGATACATGCCGGTCAACCAATGTGTCCGGAGCAGTAGCGAACTACCAAGGCTCGTTGGATCACAAAGGGGTATTTCCTTGTAAGGAGTGCTACTAAAGTTCACGACTAGGTAATCGAACCCCATACATATCAGGTACGACACACGTACGCATGGCATACCGATATGTATAGATACATCGATGGCATCACAACATAACCATAAACATACAAGCTTTATTTAAGAGGCTCGGAAGAGCCACACACACAATATTACACATTAAGGGTCTCACGACCCATAATAGCAGTCATTCAGTTACAAGCCAGCGAAAGAGTTTAAAACTGTCTGAGTACAGACATGGCAACTAGAAGGCACATGGCCTGACTATACTACAGATCCAACGTAGGGCCAGATCGTAGCTGGGACACCAGCTACTCGTCGTCGTCGATGTCTACGAAGAACCCTCCATTAGGGTCATTAGCAACCTCTGCAACATTTATTAAGCAAACATGAGTACGAAGGTACTCAGCAAGACTTTAGGATAACTATCTACTCATGCAAGGTATCAATAAGGTATTGTGGGGTTTCATGCGGAAAGCCAACATTTGACTCGTGGCTAGACAACTTGCATTTTTAAATAATTTTGACAACTTGATTTCTCGCACACGAGTCCACTAACACCACAACAATACACCATCGTGGAATCATTCCGTCTCCATACGGAAATGCCGTCCACGACACTCACGCTTATCTTGACAATTTTATGAGTAGCCATTGAAGTTATCTATGAACAACATATGTCTCCAAGTAGTCCATATCCGCGGACGCGGCTATTCGAATAGATCATAACCCTGTAGGGGGTACTTCGTCACACACGCTCTCGCCACTTATCGCCATGTGCACGTCATGCACCTCGGCAACCTTCAAGCGGAAGCCCAGCGAGGGAGTCGGCCACGACCGTTAACCATACCAGTACCTAGTCCAGGTTTGTCGCCTATCTGAGGGTAACCCGCACGGAAGTCCGGCCGAGGTTTCCGCCACGGCCCCAAACGATGTGCGCAGGGTTCCCAAGCCCACCATCTGGGTGCCACTTGGTACACCGTGCCACTGCCTACCGCATCACAGCCCACCTCTCAGGTCAGCACCATGCACGGCCTCCAGCATGCCTATAAATACCAGAAACTACTTGCAACTCCTGGACTGAGTACTAAGCGATTAATAAGTCGAGAGGGTCAATTAAGTATCCCAACGTGTGGTAGTATCTAGTCTTGGATTACATACACGGAACTCAGTTCCTAAGGACGGTTCCAATGAAACAACCCGCCATGTACTCCTACACAGCCTTTCACCGGTACCTTTACCAAATTAGGTTCAACACACAACCTTTGCCTACCGAACACATTATCACAATTCTGTTCATCTCCCAGATGACAGATCATACACAACTCTAAGCATAGCATGCATAGCAGGATAAGGCACATCATGGCTCAAGCAACTACCAGATATGCTAGGTTGCAAGGTTCGGCTATTTACTGTGACAAGGATAGGTCATGCAAAGGAAGTGGTTCAACTAACGTGGCAAAAGCAGTTGAAGCATTTGATCCTAATGCAATAAACAAGTGCAGGAGCAAGAACATGGGATTTATCGGGATGATCAAAATGGTTGCTTGCCTTGTTGCTCAGAGGAGGGACAATATCCGTCAGACCGATATTCGGTGGAATCCGGGGGAGCGGAGCCTACCGAAGGAAATGACAACAATCAATATCAAGCATATGCAATCAAGATGATGCATGAGCATGGCATGAGAATGCAAGGTGATAAACTAATATAGCCAACATGTATTAGGTTTGAAGTTGATTTGAATCAAATTCAAATATCACTTCAAACGAGGTATTCTCAGATACCGATTTAATTGATTTGACCTGATGCTCAGATCAACTTGATGTTATCATGGGATGACGGGTTAAGTTGCTGGTTTGTATTTAGAACAGTGTTTGATCATGTCAAACAAAAAGAAATTTAAATACTTTCCATATTCCATTTATAAAGCATTTATAAGAATTGACTTATTCATTAATCTACATGTTTGGGTTCTGTAACTTTTTCAAACATGATTGAAAATAGCATATTCAGATTCTTTGAATTTTTCTGATACTTTTTCATATATAAATTATTTTCATTGGAGTTACAGATTAATTTCTATAAATTTTTGAAGTTTTAAACATTTCTGGAATTATTTTTATACTGGAAAATACTTTTACTTCATCAGCATGACATCAGCAGGTCCATCTGGCCGTTGAAAGTCAAACCTGACCAGTGGGACCCACAGGTCAGTGTCTCTGGTCAATTTTAGATTAGGATTAATCTTATTTAGTTAATTAAACTCACTGGACCCACATGTCGGTGTCTTATTAATTTATCTGATTTATTTTTATTATCTCTAAACTATCCAGAGGCTGGCCCCACCCGTCAGTGGCTCAGGCCAGCTGAGATCCACCGGCGGCGAGGTCGTCCTCGCCGGCGGGGAGCCTCCGGCAAGCACCAGAACGTCGGGGGGGGGGGGGGGGCTCGGAAACGGCGCACAGAGGGCCAAACGCTACGCGGAGAGCACTAGAAGAACGACACTTCTCCCGCGGTTCTATTTCTGCACTTAGCCGGGGCTGATCTGGCCGGAGATGACGCCGGCGACGAGCTTGGCGGCGGCCAAGGTTCGGGCGTCATCGAGGTCATCGATACAGAGGGAGTTGCGGACGGGACTTAGCTCCTACGACATCTACGCGGCGGCCTGAAGCTGCTGGTGCCCTCAGAAGGACGAGCTGATCACCGGAGGGTTACCGGCAACGAGCTGCAGCGATGGATCTTGTCGGGCTCCGGTGGAACTAGGCCTAGAGGAGGGGATCGACGGGGAGATCTTAGGGGAAATGACCGCATGCTCACGGGGAGTGCAGTGGTTGCGCTAGTTTGCTCGGGGACGGCCTGGAGAGGGAGAACGTCGGCGACGATCTTCGGTGACCCGAGGAAGAAGACAACTGCTTCTCGTCGTTTCACTGCATCTGGGAGTCGGGCTCGGGGCTAGGAAGCTTCAGGGAGTTGCGGCGGAGCTAATGCGCGGCTCAGAAGGAAGGAGGGGAGGCTAGAACGACGGCGAGCTCGAGCTCTGCTCGGGCTCCAATGGCGGCAGAAGGAAACGGGCCAGAGGGGGAGAATGAGCACGGGGATGGATAGGGACGGGCTCGGGGAGGTTAACCCCGTGCTTGCCAGCGCAAAGCGGCAGCCAGGCAGGCGCACACGTGCATGGCCGCACCGGAGTACGCGACGGCCACCTCCTGCTGCCCACTGGCGGGGGAGGAAGACGACAGGAGTTGCTGGGCCGGGCTGAGGTGAGCGTCAGGTAACTTCTTTTCTCTTTTTTTTCTGTTTTGTTTCTGTTTTGCTATTTCAGTGATTTTCTATTTATTTCAACTCCCAAATAGTTTGTAAAAACTATTTTAAACACACCAGAATATTTGTTGGAATATTTCCAACCATTCTCAAAGTTTTCAATATTTTTGAAAGTTTAAAGTTTCTGATTTCAAATTTAAAACTTGAAACCAGTAGCTTTTTGCATTTATTTAAAATGCTTAAAGTGTCAAGAAAATGGTTTTCTTCATTGCTCATTTACTTTCATGATTTATCAGAAAGTTTGAACTTTTCTTGAGGCCATTATGGGTTCATTGATTTTAACTAGTTTGAGATTTCCTTTATTTAAAGAAGTGGCTAGGGTTTTGAGTTTTTTCCTTCACCTCTTTCTTTGTTCTTGTTGAAAATTTCTTAGATGCAATGCAAAGAAGACATGAGCACAAGACTAACTTGCTTAAGGTGTCAGGGATGTGACAATCCCGTATAAAGCCGACCCACAAAAGCCGTTTAGAGTTCACCAAAAATGGGTTTTGTGGGCCGGCACGGGCGTGGACAAAGTCAGGCCCCGCAAAACGCACCAGTAAAAAAGGATATTCGTGGGACATGCTTTTTTACGGGTTGGCAATGTGGGGTCTACTCGGGCGCCACTGCGACGACTCCCAAACGGAAAACCTCTCAATAAAACATAGTTTGAATTTGACAACAATTCCAACAAACGAGTTCCAATTTAAACAACAAAACATAGTCGGCGCGCGAAATGAGAGCATAGTTTAAAAGACAAACGCAAAAGGACTTCATGCATCCTGGTCGTTCTTCACTCCACACCATCGAGGTCATCGCCGCCCCCGAATCCATCGCCGGCACTTGTTCCCACTCCGGCACTTGTCCCTACTCCGGCACCGAAATCATCGGCGATATTGGTTCCGATGCCACATGAGAAAACACCGCCACCATTGTAACACGCAAACATCCTCCTCTTCAAGATTTCTCTCCTTATCATATCATTTCATTCTTTGTTGATGTCGTCCATGTTATTGCGGTTCAAAGTCATGATCCTATTCTCTTTGGCAAGAAGGTTGGCCATGGTTTTTTTTGCAGCGGTACGTGCTCTTCTCTCCTTAACGTCCTTGAGCAATTTCAACCTCTCTTTCTTCTCTCGTGCCTTCTTCTCACCCAACTCTATCTTTGCCTCCAAAGACTTCGCTAGCAACAACTCAGTTGATTGCACCATGGCATCTATCTTGTCTCGCAAGGTCGATGCTTCGTGTGATCTTCTCATTTGTCTTCTTGTCAGTATCGGGCTTGTTTTAAGTTTCTTGGGCCATCATCATCTTCAACTTCATCCATGTTCTAAGTGAACCTCTCTTCGCCCGGGATTCTCTCTCAATCAACTTCCACTTGTCGCAGTTTTTGAGCATTTCCCAATAATGCTCTAGTTTAAAAAAAATTGCGTTCATAAGCTTCCATGTCTTTGTACCATTGTTGGGCAATTTTTTCCTACACAATTAAAGCAAAGTCAGATGATGGAACCATTTCACATGATGCAAGTGGTGTGCATAACTTGGGACATGCAAACAAACTCACATAGTCGGATTCCATGGTTCCACTTGGAGGAGCATTGCGAACTTGTTCCAAGCAAGATGCCCAATATCTACAAGTTGGGTTGATCACATCCCAACAACCTTGGAGTGACCAAAAGGTCCGTGTTGTCCTATTGGGACACTTGACCATGAATTGGAAGTATTGATCTTCAATTATTTGCCAATATGTCTTGGTGGTTTGGGACACACCCGTGCTAGCATTCATAGACACCGTACTCCAAGCCTTGATCAAGATTTGATCTTCTAAGATCGTGTAGTTCTTCGATCTCACGCTTTTCATTTGTTTGTGATTGCTGATACGTCCCCTCATCTACCTCCTTGATGACCCACGAGTATAGGGAATCTATCGTAGTCCTTTTGATAAGTAAGAGTGTCGAACCCAACGAGGAGCAGAAGGATCTGACAAGTGGTTTTCAGCAAGGTAAAATCTGCAAGCACTAAAATTATCGGTAACAAGTAGTTGTGTGACAAGATGATTCGTAGCAAGCAACAAGTAGCAAAAGTAACAAAGGTGCAGAAAAGTGGCCCAATACCTTTTGTAGCAAGGGACAACCCTGGACAAACTCTTGTAGGAGGAAAAACGCTCCTGAGGACACACGGGAATTTCTGTCATCCTAGTTTTCATCATGTTCATATGATTCGCGTTCGTTACTTTGATAGTTTGATATGTGGGTGGACCGGCGCTTGGGTACTGCCCTTACTTGGACAAGCATCCCACTTATGATTAACCCCTCTTGCAAGCATCCGCAACTACGAAAGAAGAATTAAGACAAAGTCTAACCATAGGATTAAACTAGTGGATCCAAATCAGCCCCTTACAAATCAACGCATAAACTAGGGTTTAAGCTTCTGTCACTCTAGCAACAGATCATCTACTTACTACTTCCCAATGCCTTCCTCTAGGCCCAAATAATGGTGAAGTGTTATGTAGTCGAAGTTCACATAACACCACTAGAGGAAAAACAACATACAACACATCAAAATATCGAACGAATACCAAATTCACATGACTACTATTAGCATGACTTATCCCATGTCCTGAGGAACAAAAGTAAATACTCACAAAGCATAATCATATTCATGACCAGAGAGGTAATGAGTAGCATCAAGGATCTGAACAGAAACTCTTCCACCAAGTAATCCAACTAGCATCAACTACAAAGAGTAATTAACACTAAGAGCAACCTTACAAGTACCAATCGGAGACGCAAGACGAAGATTGGTTACAAGAGATGAACCTGGGTTTGGAGATGAGATGGTGCTGATGAAGATGTTGATGGTGACGAGTCCCCTCCGATGAGAGGAGTGTTGGTGATGACGATGGCGACGATTTACCCCTCCGGGAGGGAAGTTTCCCCGGCACGATCGTCGTGCCAGAGCTCTAGATTGGTTCTGTTCAAGTTACGCCTCGTGGCGGTGGCGAATCCTCGAAAAAGCCTCCTCTTATTTTTTTTGAAACGAAACCCTTCATATAGCAGAAGAGGGGGGGGGGCAGTGGGCTAGCAGGGAGCCCACAAGCCCCCTAGGCGCGGCTAGGGGGTGGTCGCGCCTACCAGGTGAAAAGGACGTGGATGTCGCGTAGAGGGGGGGGGGGTGAATAGGCGCTTTAAAATAGTTAAGGTTTAGGATTGAACAAATGCGGAATAAAACTAATCGTTTAATATGTCAAGCACAAAACCTACAAACAGCTAGGCTCACCTATGTGCACCAACAACTTATGCTAAGCAAGATAAACAACTAAGTGATAGCAAGATATATTACAATAAAGAATATGTCTATCACAAAGTAAAGTGCATAAGTAAAGGGTTCGGGTAAGAGATAACCGAGGCACGGGGAGACGATGATGTATCCCGAAGTTCACACCCTTGCGGATGCTAATCTCCGTTAGAGCGGTGTGGAGGCACAATGCTCCCCAAGATGCCACTAAGGCCACCATAATCTCCTCACGCCCTCGCACAATGCAAGATGCCGTGATTCCACTAAGGGACCCTTGAGGGCGGTCACCGAACCCGTACAAATGGCAACCCTTGGGGGCGGTCACCGAACCCGTACACGTGGCAACCCTTGGGGGCGGTTACCGGTACCCGTACAAATTGCTCGGGGCAATCTCCACAACCTAATTGGAGGACCCGACGCTTCCCGGAGCTTCACACCACACTGATTGAGCTCCGAGACACCACCAAGCTTCTAGGACGCCAAAGCATCCACGAAGAACAATATCAAGGGTACTAAGTACCAAAGGTAGTAAGCTTCTCAACTTCTCACTTCCACGTATCACCGTGGAGAACTCAAACCGATGCAACTAATGCAATGGCAAGAACACACGAAGTGGTCAATTCCCTCACACTCAAATCCCTCCACAACAATAAAAGCTACGGAGAAATATGAGAGGAAGAACAAGGAGCTCACAAAGAACTCCAAGATCAAGATCCAAGGGGTTCCCCTCACATAGAGGAGAAAGTGATTGGTGGAGATGTGGATCTAGATCTCCTCTCTCTTTTCCCTCAAGAACAACAAAGAATCATTGGAGGGATTGAGAGTAAGCAAGCTCTAAGAATGTCAACAATGGAGGTAGAACAAGAGCTCAACAGATGGATAAAGCCAATGGGGAAGAAGGCCCCCTTTATATAGTGGGGGAAAGAATCAGACCGTTACCCCCACTCTCTGCCCGAGCTCCAGCGGTACTACCGCTGGCTGCAGCGGTACTACCGCTGGCACTCCAGCGGTACTACCGCTGGCACTCCAGCGGTACTACCGCCAGCTAGCGGTACCACCGCTGGCTGCAGCGGTACTGCCGCTGGCACTCCAGCGGTACTACCGCTGGGCCCCTGGTAGTCCAAAGGCACTACCACCGCCAAGAAAGTCTTCGCAAAAAGGTCCGTCCACGAACAACCGCTAGGCAGGCGGTACTAAGCTCCTGGAGCGGTACTACCGCTGACCAGGGGCGGTACTTCCGCGAGCCAGCGGTACTACCGCTAGGGCCAGCGGTACTACCGCCAACTCTAGCGGTACTACCGCTAGGTCCGGCGGTACTACCGCTCGCCACTGAAACAGCCATATCTTTCGCATACGAGCTCCGAATTGAGCAAACCCAAGCTTGTTGGATTCAGGACGACAAGGGCTATCCAAAGGACGTGGATGTCGCCTAGAGGGGGGTGAATAGGCGCTTTAAAATAGTTAAGGTTTAGGCTTGAACAAATGCGGAATAAAACTAATTGTTTAATATGTCAAGCACAAAACCTACAAACAGCTAGGCTCACGTATCTGCACCAACAACTTATGCTAAGCAAGATAAACAACTAAGTGATAGAAAGATATATTACAAATAAAGAATATGTCTATCACAAAGTAAAGTGCATAAGTAAAGGGTTCGGGTAAGAGATAACCGAGGCACGGGGAGACGATGATGTATCCCGAAGTTCACACCCTTGCGGATGCTAATCTCCGTTAGAGCGGTGTGGAGGCACAATGCTCCCCAAGATGCCACTAAGGCCACCGTAATCTCCTCACGCCCTCGCACAATGCAAGATGCCGTGATTCCACTAAGGGACCCTTGAGGGCGGTCACCGAACCCGTACAAATGGCAACCCTTGGGGGCGGTCACCGAACCCGTACACGTGGCAACCCTTGGGGGCGGTTACCGGTACCCGTACAAATTGCTCGGGGCAATCTCCACAACCTAATTGGAGACCCCGACGCTTCCCGGAGCTTCACACCACACTGATTGAGCTCCGAGACACCACCAAGCTTCTAGGACGCCAAAGCATCCACGAAGAACAATATCAAGGGTACTAAGTACCAAAGGTAGTAAGCTTCTCAACTTCTCACTTCCACGTATCACCGTGGAGAACTCAAACCGATGCAACTAATGCAATGGCAAGAACACACGAAGTGGTCAAGTCCCTCACACTCAAATCCCTCCACAACAACAAAAGCTATGGAGAAATATGAGAGGAAGAACAAGGAGCTCACAAAGAACTCCAAGATCAAGATCCAAGGGGTTCCCCTCACATAGAGGAGAAAGTGATTGGTGGAGATGTGGATCTAGATCTCCTCTCTCTTTTCCCTCAAGAACAAGCAAGAATCATTGGAGGGATTGAGAGTAAGCTAGCTCTAAGAATGTCAACAATGGAGGTAGAACAAGAGCTCAACAGATGGATAAAGCCAAGGGGGAAGAAGACCCCCTTTATATAGTGGGGGAAAGAATCAGACCGTTACCCCCACTCTCTGCCCGAGCTCCAGCGGTACTACCGCTGGCTGCAGCGGTACTACCGCTGGCACTCCAGCTGTACTACCGCCAGCTAGCGGTACCACCGTTGGCTGTAGCGGTACTGCCGCTGGCACTCCAGCGGTACTACCGCTGGCCCCAGCGGTACTACCGCTGGGCCCCTGGTAGTGCAAAGGCACTACCACCGCCAAGAAAGTCTTCGCAAAAAGGTCCGTCCACGAACAACCGCTAGGCAGGCGGTACTAAGCTCCTGGAGCGGTACTACCGCTGACCAGGGGCGGTACTAGCGCGAGCCAGCGGTACTACCGCTAGGGCCAGCGGTACTACCGCCAACTCTAGCGGTACTACCGCTAGGTCCAGCGGTACTACCGCTCGCCACTGAAACAGCCATAACTTTCGCATACGAGCTCCGAATCGAGCAAACCCAAGCTTGTTGGATTCAGGACGACAAGGGCTATCCAAAGGACGTGGATGTCGCCTAGAGGGGGGGGGGGTGAATAGGCGCTTTAAAATAGTTAAGGTTTAGGCTTGAACAAATGCGGAATAAAACTAATTGTTTAATATGTCAAGCACAAAACCTACAAACAGCTAGGCTCACCTATGTGCACCAACAACTTATGCTAAGCAAGATAAACAACTAAGTGATAGCAAGATATATTACAATAAAGAATATGTCTATCACAAAGTAAAGTGCATGAGTAAAGGGTTCGGGTAAGAGATAACCGAGGCACGGGGAGACGATGATGTATCCCGAAGTTCACACCCTTGCGGATGCTAATCTCCGTTAGAGCGGTGTGGAGGCACAATGCTCCCCAAGATGCCACTAAGGCCACCGTAATCTCCTCACGCCCTCGCACAATGCAAGATGCCATGATTCCACTAAGGGACCCTTGAGGGCGGTCACCGAACCCGTACAAATGGCAACCCTTGGGGGCGGTCACAGAACCCGTACACGTGGCAACCCTTGGGGGCGGTTACCGGTACCCGTACAAATTGCTCGGGGCAATCTCCAAAACCTAATTGGAGACCCCGACGCTTCCCGGAGCTTCACACCACACTGATTGAGCTCCGAGACACCACTAAGCTTCTAGGACGCCAAAGCATCCACGAAGAACAATATCAAGGGTACTAAGTAGCAAAGGTAGTAAGCTTCTCAACTTCTCACTTCCACGTATCAACGTGGAGAACTCAAACCGATGCAACTAATGCAATGGCAAGAACACACGAAGTGGTCAAGTCCCTCACACTCAAATCCCTCCACAACAACAAAAGCTATGGAGAAATATGAGAGGAAGAACAAGGAGCTCACAAAGAACTCCAAGATCAAGATCCAAGGGGTTCCCCTCACATAGAGGAGAAAGTGATTGGTGGAGATGTGGATCTAGATCTCCTCTCTCTTTTCCCTCAAGAACAAGCAAGAATCATTGGAGGGATTGAGAGTAAGCAAGCTCTAAGAATGTCAACAATGGAGGTAGAACAAGAGCTCAACAGATGGATAAAGCCAAGGGGAACAAGACCCCCTTTATATAGTGGGGGAAAGAATCAGACCGTTACCCCCACTCTCTGCCCGAGCTCCAGCGGTACTACCGCTGGCTGCAGCGGTACTACCGCTGGCACTCCAGCGGTACTACCGCCAGCTAGTGGTACCACCACTGGCTGCAGCGGTACTGCCGCTGGCACTCCAACGGTACTACCGCTGGCCCCAGCGGTACTACTGCTGGGCCCCTGGTAGTGCAAAGGCACTACCACTGCCAAGAAAGTCTTCGCAAAAAGGTCCGTCCACGAACAACCGCTAGGCAGGCGGTACTAAGCTCCTGGAGCGGTACTACCGCTGACCAGGGGCGGTACTACCGCGAGCCAGCGGTACTACCGCTAGGGCCAGCGGTACTACCGCCAACTTTAGCGGTACTACCACTAGTTCCAGCGGTACTACCGCTCGCCACTGAAATAGCCATAACTTTCGCATACGAGCTCCGAATCGAGCAAACCCAAGCTTGTTGGATTCAGGACGACAAGGCCTATCCAAAGGACGTGGATGTCGCCTAGAGGGGGGGGGGTGAATAGGCGCTTTAAAATAGTTAAGGTTTAGGCTTGAACAAATGCGGAATAAAACTAATCGTTTAATATGTCAAGCACAAAACCTACAAACAGCTAGGCTCACCTATGTGCACCAACAACTTATGCTAAGCAAGATAAACAACTAAGTGATAGCAAGATATATTACAATAAAGAATATGTCTATCACAAAGTAAAGTGCATAAGTAAAGGTTCGGGTAAGAGATAACCGAGGCACGGGGAGACGATGATGTATCCCGAAGTTCACACCCTTGCTGATGCTAATCTCCGTTAGAGCGGTGTGGAGGCACAATGCTCCCCAAGATGCCACTAAGGCCACCGTAATCTCCTCACGCCCTCGCACAATGCAAGATGCCGTGATTCCACTAAGGGACCCTTGAGGGCGGTCACCGAACCCGTACAAATGGCAACCCTTGGGGGCGGTCATCGAACCCGTACACGTGGCAACCCTTGGGGGCGGTTACCGGTACCCGTACAAATTGCTCGGGGCAATCTCCACAACCTAATTGGAGACCCCGACGCTTCCCGGAGCTTCACACCACACTGATTGAGCTCCGAGACACCACCAAGCTTCTAGGACGCCAAAGCATCCACGAAGAACAATATCAAGGGTACTAAGTACCAAAGGTAGTAAGCTTCTCAACTTCTCACTTCCACGTATCACCGTGGAGAACTCAAACCGATGCAACTAATGCAATGGCAAGAACACACGAAGTGGTCAAGTCCCTCACACTCAAATCCCTCCACAACAACAAAAGCTATGGAGAAATATGAGAGGAAGAACAAGGAGCTCACAAAGAACTCCAAGATCAAGATCCAAGGGGTTCCCCTCACATAGAGGAGAAAGTGATTGGTGGAGATGTGGATCTAGATCTCCTCTCTCTTTTCCCTCAAGAACAAGCAAGAATCATTGGAGGGATTGAGAGTAAGCAAGCTCTAAGAATGTCAACAATGGAGGTAGAACAAGAGCTCAACAGATGGATAAAGCCAAGGGGGAAGAAGACCCCCTTTATATAGTGGGGGAAAGAATCAGACCGTTACCCCCACTCTCTGCCCGAGCTCCAGCGGTACTACCGCTGGCTGCAGCGGTACTACCGCTGGCACTCCAGCGGTACTACCGCCAGCTAGTGGTACCACCGCTGGCTGCAGCGGTACTGCCGCTGGCACTCCAGCGGTACTACCGCTGGCCCCAGCGGTACTACTGCTGGGCCCCTGGTAGTGCAAAGGCACTACCACCGCCAAGAAAGTCTTCGCAAAAAGGTCCGTCCACGAACAACCGCTAGGCAGGCGGTACTAAGCTCCTGGAGCGGTACTACCGCTGACCAGGGGCGGTACTACCGCGAGCCAGCGGTACTACCGCTAGGGCCAGCGGTACTACCGCCAACTCTAGCGGTACTACCGCTAGGTCCAGCGGTACTACCGCTCGCCACTGAAATAGCCATAACTTTCGCATACGAGCTCCGAATCGAGCAAACCCAAGCTTGTTGGATTCAGGACGACAAGGGCTATCCAAAGGACGTGGATGTCGCCTAGAGGGGGGGGTGAATAGGCGCTTTAAAATAGTTAAGGTTTAGGCTTGAACAAATGCGGAATAAAACTAATCGTTTAATATGTCAAGCACAAAACCTACAAACAGCTAGGCTCACCTATGTGCACCAACAACTTATGCTAAGCAAGATAAACAACTAAGTGATAGCAAGATATATTACAATAAAGAATATGTCTATCACAAAGTAAAGTGCATAAGTAAAGGTTCGGGTAAGAGATAACCGAGGCACGGGGAGACGATGATGTATCCCGAAGTTCACACCCTTGCTGATGCTAATCTCCGTTAGAGCGGTGTGGAGGCACAATGCTCCCCAAGATGCCACGAAGGCCACCGTAATCTCCTCACGCCCTCGCACAATGCAAGATGCCGTGATTCCACTAAGTGACCCTTGAGGGCGGTCACCGAACCCGTACAAATGGCAACCCTTGGGGGCGGTCACCGAACCCGTACACGTGGCAACCCTTGGGGGCGGTTACCGGTACCCGTACAAATTGCTCGGGGCAATCTCCACAACCTAATTGGAGACCCCGACGCTTCCCGGAGCTTCACACCACACTGATTGAGCTCCGAGACACCACCAAGCTTCTAGGATGCCAAAGCATCCACGAAGAACAATATCAAGGGTACTAAGTACCAAAGGTAGTAAGCTTCTCAACTTCTCACTTCCACGTATCACCCTGGAGAACTCAAACCGATGCAACTAATGCAATGGCAAGAACACACGAAGTGGTCAAGTCCCTCACACTCAAATCCCTCCACAACAACAAAAGCTATGGAGAAATATGAGAAGAAGAACAAGGAGCTCAACAAGAACTCCAAGATCAAGATCCAAGGGGTTCCCCTCACATAGAGGAGAAAGTGATTGTTGGAGATGTGGATCTAGATCTCCTCTCTCTTTTCCCTCAAGAACAAGCAAGAATCATTGGAGGGATTGAGAGTAAGCAAGCTCTAAGAATGTCAACAATGGAGGTAGAACAAGAGCTCAACAGATGGATAAAGCCAAGGGGGAAGAAGGCCCCCTTTATATAGTGGGGGAAAGAATCAGACCGTTACCCCCACTCTCTACCCGAGCTCCAGCGGTACTACCGCTGGCTGCAGCGGTACTACCGGTGGCACTCCAGCGGTACTACCGCTGGCACTCCAGCGGTACTACCGCCAGCTAGCGGTACCACCGCTGGCTGCAGCGGTACTGCCGCTGGCACTCCAGCGGTACTACCGCTGGCCCGAGCGGTACTACCGCTGGGCCCCTGGTAGTCCAAAGGCACTACCACCGCCAAGAAAGTCTTCGCAAAAAGGTCCGTCCACGAACAACCGCTAGGCAGGCGGTACTAAGCTCCTGGAGCGGTACTACCGCTGACCAGGGGCGGTACTACCGCGAGCCAGCGGTACTACCGCTAGGGCCAGCGGTACTACCGCCAACTCTAGCGGTACTACCGCTAGGTCCAGCGGTACTACCGCTCGCCACTGAAACAGCCATAACTTTCGCATACGAGCTCCGAATCGAGCAAACCCAAGCTTGTTGGATTCAGGACGACAAGGGCTATCCAAAGGACATGGATGTCGCCTAGAGGGGGGGGTGTATAGGCGCTTTAAAATAGTTAAGGTTTAGGCTTGAACAAATGCGGAATAAAACTAATCGTTTAATATGTCAAGCACAAAACCTACAAACAGCTAGGCTCACCTATGTGCACCAACAACTTATGCTAAGCAAGATAAACAACTAAGTGATAGCAAGATATATTACAATAAAGAATATGTCTATCACAAAGTAAAGTGCATAAGTAAAGGGTTCGGGTAAGAGATAACCGAGGCACGGGGAGACGATGATGTATCCCGAAGTTCACACCCTTGCGGATGCTAATCTCCGTTAGAGCGGTGTGGAGGCACAATGCTCCCCAAGATGCCACTAAGGCCACCGTAATCTCCTCACGCCCTCGCACAATGCAAGATGCCGTGATTCCACTAAGGGACCCTTGAGGGCGGTCACCGAACCCGTACAAATGGCAACCCTTGGGGGCGGTCACCGAACCCGTACACGTGGCAACCCTTGGGGGCGGTTACCGTTACCCGTACAAATTGCTTAGGGCAATCTCCACAACGCAATTGGAGACCCCGACGCTTCCCAGAGCTTCACACCACACTGATTGAGCTCCGAGACACCACCAAGCTTCTAGGACGCCAAAGCATCCACGAAGAACAATATCAAGGGTACTAAGTACCAAAGGTAGTAAGCTTCTCAACTTCTCACTTCCACGTATCACCGTGGAGAACTCAAACCGATGCAACTAATGCAATGGCAAGAACACACGAAGTGGTCAAGTCCCTCACACTCAAATCCCTCCACAACAACAAAAGCTATGGAGAAATATGAGAGGAAGAACAAGGAGCTCACAAAGAACTCCAAGATCAAGATCCAAGGGGTTCCCCTCACATAGAGGAGAAAGTGATTGGTGGAGATGTGGATCTAGATCTCCTCTCTCTTTTCCCTCAAGAACAAGCAAGAATCATTGGAGGGATTGAGAGTAAGCAAGCTCTAAGAATGTCAACAATGGAGGTAGAACAAGAGCTCAACAGATGGATAAAGCCAAGGGGGAAGAAGACCCCCTTTATATAGTGGGGGAAAGAATCAGACCGTTACCCCCACTCTCTCCCCGAGCTCCAGCGGTACTACCGCTGGCTGCAGCGGTACTACCGCTGGCACTCCAGCGGTACTACCGCTGGCACTCCAGCGGTACTACCGCCAGCTAGCGGTACCACCGCTGGCTGCAGCGGTACTGCCGCTAGCACTCCAGCAGTACTACCGCTGGCCCCAGCGGTACTACCGCCGGGCCCCTGGTAGTGCAAAGGCACTACCACCGCCAAGAAAGTCTTCGCAAAAAGGTCCGTCCACGAACAACCACTAGGCAGGCGGTACTAAGCTCCTGGAGCGGTACTACCGCTGACCAGGGGCGGTACTACCGCGAGCCAGCGGTACTACCGCCAACTCTAGCGGTAATACCGCTAGGTCCAGCGGTACTACCGCTCGCCACAGAAACAGCCATAACTTTCGCATACGAGCTCCGAATCGAGCAAACCCAAGCTTGTTGGATTCAGGACGACAAGGGCTATCCAAAGGACGTGGATGTCGCCTAGAGGGGGGGGGGTGAATAGGCGCTTTAAAATAGTTAAGGCTTAGGCTTGAACAAATGCGGAATAAAACTAATCGTTTAATATGTCAAGCACAAAACCTACAAACAGCTAGGCTCACCTATGTGCACCAACAACTTATGCTAAGCAAGATAAACAACTAAATGATAGCAAGATATATTACAATAAAGAATATGTCTATCACAAAGTAAAGTGAATAAGTAAAGGGTTCGGGTAAGAGATAACCGAGGCACGGGGAGACGATGATGTTTCCCGAAGTTCACACCCTTGCGGATGCTAATCTCCGTTAGAGCGGTGTGGAGGCACAATGCTCCCCAAGATGCCACTAAGGCCACCGTAATCTCCTCACGCCCTCGCACAATGCAAGATGCCGTGATTCCACTAAGGGACCCTTGAGGGCGGTCACCGAACCCGTACAAATGGCAACCCTTGGGGGCGGTCACCGAACCCGTACACGTGGCAACCCTTGGGGGCGGTTACCGGTACCCGTACAAATTGCTCGGGGCAATCTCCACAACCTTATTGGAGACCCCGACGCTTCCCGGAGCTTCACACCACACTGATTGAGCTCCGAGACACCACCAAGCTTCTAGGACGCCAAAGCATCCACGAAGAACAATATCAAGCGTACTAAGTACCAAAGGTAGTAAGCTTCTCAACTTCTCACTTCCACGTATCACCGTGGAGAACTCAAACCGATGCAACTAATGCAATGGCAAGAACACACGAAGTGGTCAACTCCCTCACACTCAAATCCCTCCACAACAACAAAAGCTATGGAGAAATATGAAAGGAAGAACAAGGAGCTCACAAAGAACTCCAAGATCAAGATCCAAGGGGTTCCCCTCACATAGAGGAGAAAGTGATTGGTGGAGATGTGGATCTAGATCTCCTCTCTCTTTTCCCTCAAGAACAAGCAAGAATCATTGGAGGGATTGAGAGTAAGCAAGCTCTAAGAATGTCAACAATGGAGGTAGAACAAGAGCTCAACAGATGGATAAAGCCAAGGGGAAAGAAGACCCCCTTTATATAGTGGGGGAAAGAATCAGACCGTTACCCCCACTCTCTGCCCGAGCTCGAGCGGTACTACCGCTGGCACTCCAGCGGTACTACCGCCAGCTAGCGGTACCACCGCTGGCTGCAGCGGTACTGCCACTGGCACTCCAGCGGTACTACTGCTGGGCCCCTGGTAGTGCAAAGGCACTACCACCGCCAAGAAAGTCTTCGCAAAAAGGTCCGTCCACGAACAACCGCTAGGCAGGCGGTACTAAGCTCCTGGAGCGGTACTACCGCTTACCAGGGGCGGTACTACCGCGAGCCAGCGGTACTACCGCCAACTCTAGCGGTACTACCGCTAGGTCAAGCGGTACTACCGCTCGCCACTCAAACAGCCATAACTTTCGCATACGAGCTCCGAATCGAGCAAACCCAAGCTTGTTGGATTCAGGACGACAAGGGCTATCCAAAGGACGTGGATGTCGCCTAGAGGGGGGGGTGAATAGGAGCTTTAAAATAGTTAAGGTTTAGGCTTGAACAAATGCGGAATAAAACTAATCGTTTAATATGTCAAGCACAAAACCTACAAACAGCTAGGCTCACCTATGTGCACCAACAACTTATGCTAAGCAAGATAAACAACTAAGTGATAGCAAGATATATTACAATAAAGAATATGTCTATCCAAAGTAAAGTGCATAAGTAAAGGGTTCGGGTAAGAGATAACCGAGGCACGGGGAGACGATGATGTATCCTGAAGTTCACACCCTTGCGGATGCTAATCTCCGTTTGAGCGGTGTGGAGGCACAATGCTCCCCAAGATGCCACTAAGGCCACCGTAATCTCCTCACGCCCTCGCACAATGCAAGATGCCGTGATTCCACTAAGGGACCCTTGAGGGCGGTCACCGAACCCGTACAAATGGCAACCCTTGGGGGCGGTCACCGAACCCGTACACGTGGCAACCCTTGGGGGCGGTTACAGGTACCCGTACAAATTGCTCGGGGCAATCTCCACAACCTAATTGGAGACCCCGATGCTTCCCGGAGCTTCACACCACACTGATTGAGCTCCGAGATACCACCAAGCTTCTAGGACGCCAAAGCATCCACGAAGAACAATATCAAGGGTACTAAGTACGAAAGGTAGTAAGCTTCTCAACTTCTCACTTCCACGTATCACCGTGGAGAACTCAAACCGATGCAACTAATGCAATGGCAAGAACACACGAAGTGGTCAAGTCCCTCACACTCAAATCCCTCCACAACAACAAAAGCTATGGCGAAATAAGATTGGAAGAACAAGGAGCTCACAAAGAACTCCAAGATCAAGATCCAAGGGGTTCCCCTCACATAGAGGAGAAAGTGATTGGTGGAGATGTGGATCTAGATCTCCTCTCTCTTTTCCCTCAAGAACAAGCAAGAATCATTGGAGGGATTGAGAGTAAGCAAGCTCTAAGAATGTCAACAATGGAGGTAGAACAAGAGCTCAACAGATGGATAAAGCCAAGGGGGAATAAGACCCCCTTTATATAGTGGGGGAAAGAATCAGACCGTTACCCCCACTCTCTGCCCGAGCTCCAGCGGTACTACCGCTGGCTGCAGCGGTACTACCGCTGGCATTCCAGCGGTACTACCGCCAGCACTCCAGCGGTACTACCGCCAGCTAGCGGTACCACCGCTGGCTGCAGCGGTACTGCCGCTGGCACTCCAGCGGTACTACCGCTGGCCCTAGCGGTACTACCGCTGGGCCCCTCGTAGTGCAAAGGCACTACCACCGCCAAGAAAGTCTTCGGAAAAAGGTCTGTCCACAAACAACCGCAAGGCAGGCGGTACTAAGCTCCTGGAGCGGTACTACCGCTGACTAGGGGCGGTATTACCGCGAGCCAGCGGTACTACCGCTAGGGCCAGCGGTACTAGCGCCAACTCTAGCGGTACTACCGCTAGGTCCAGCGGTACTACCGCTCGCCACTGAAACAGCCATAACTTTCGCATACGAGCTCCGAATCGAGCAAACCCAAGCTTGTTGGATTCAGGACGACAAGGGCTATCCAAAGGACGTGGATTTTGCCTAGAGGGGGGGGGTGAATAGGCGCTTTAAAATAGTTAAGGTTTAGGCTTGAACGAATGCGGAATAAAACTAATCGTTTAATATGTCAAGCACAAAACCTACAAACAGCTAGGCTCACCTATGTGCAGCAACAACTTATGCTAAGCAAGATAAACAACTAAGTGATACCAAGATATATTACAATAAAGAATATGTCTATCACAAAGTAAAGTGCATAAGTAAAGGGTTCGGGTAAGAGATAACCGAGGCACGGGGAGACTATGATGTATCCCGAAGTTCACACCCTTGCGGATGCTAATCTCCGTTAGAGCGGTGTGGAGGCACAATGCTCCCCAAGATGCCACTAAGGCCACCGTAATCTCCTCACGCCCTCGCACAATGCAAGATGCCGTGATTCCACTAAGGGACCCTTGAGGGCGGTCACCGAACCCGTACAAATGGCAACCCTTGGGGGCGGTCACCGAACCCGTACACGTGGCAACCCTTGGGGGCGGTTACCGGTACCCGTACAAATTGCTCGGGGCAATCTCCACAACCTAATTGGAGACCCCGACGCTTCCCGGAGCTTCACACCACACTGATTGAGCTCCGAGACACCACCAAGCTTCTAGGACGCCAAAGCATCCACGAAGAACAATATCAAGGGTACTAAGTACCAAAGGTAGTAAGCTTCTCAACTTCTCACTTCCACGTATCACCGTGGAGAACTCAAACCGATGCAACTAATGCAATGGCAAGAACACACGAAGTGGTCAAGTCCCTCACACTCAAATCCCTCCACAACACCAAAAGCTACGGAGAAATATGAGAGGAAGAACAAGGAGCTCACAAAGAACTCCAAGATCAAGATCCAAGGGGTTCCCCTCACATAGAAGAGAAAGTGATTGGTGGAGATGTGGATCTAGATCTCCTCTCTCTTTTCCCTCAAGAACAAGCAAGAATCATTGGAGGGATTGAGAGTAAGCAAGCTCTAAGAATGTCAACAATGGAGGTAGAACAAGAGCTCAACAGATGGATAAAGCCAAGGGGGAAGAAGACCCTCTTTATATAGTGGGGGAAAGAATCAGACCGTTACCCCCACTCTCTGCCCGAGCTCCAGCGGTACTACCGCTGGCTGCAGCGGTACTAGCGCTGGCACTCCAGCGGTACTACCGCCAGCTAGCGGTACCACCGCTGGCTGCAGCGGTACTGCCGCTGGCACTCCAGCGGTACTATCACTGGCCCCAGCGGTACTACCGCTGGGCCCCTGGTAGTGCAAAGGCACTACCACCGCCAAGAAAGTCTTCGCAAAAAGGTCCGTCCACGAAACACCGCTAGGCAGGCGGTACTAAGCTCCTGGAGCGGTACTACCGCTGACCAGGGGCGGTACTACCGCGAGCCAGCGGTACTATCGCCAACTCTAGCGGTACTACCGCTAGGTCCCGCGGTACTACCGCTCGCCACTGAAACAGCCATAACTTCCGCATACGAGCTCCGAATCGAGCAAACCCAAGCTTGTTGGATTCAGGACGACAAGGGCTATCCAAAGGACGTGGATGTCGCCTAGAGGGGGGGGGGGTGAATAGGCGCTTTAAAATAGTTAAGGTTTAGGCTTGAACAAATGCGGAATAAAACTAATCATTTAATATGTCAAGCACAAAACCTACAAACAGCTAGGCTCACCTATGTGCAGCAACAACTTATGCTAAGCAAGATAAACAACTAAGTGATAGCAAGATATATTACAATAAAGAATATGTCTATCACAAAGTAAAGTGCATAAGTAAAGGGTTCGGGTAAGAGATAACCGAGGCACGGGGAGACGATGATGTATCCCGAAGTTCACACCCTTGCGGATGCTAATCTCCGTTAGAGCGGTGTGGAGGCACAATGCTCCCCAAGATGCCACTAAGGCCACCGTAATCTCCTCACGCCCTCGCACAATGCAAGATGCCGTGATTCCACTAAGGGACCATTGAGGGCGATCACCGAACCCGTACAAATGGCAACCCTTGGGGGCGGTCACCGAACCCGTACACGTGGCAACCCTTGGGGGCGGTTACCGGTACCCGTACAAATTGCTCGGGGCAATCTCCACAACCTAATTGGAGACCCCGACGCTTCCCGGAGCTTCACACCACACTGATTGAGCTCCGAGAAACCACCAAGCTTCTAGGACGCCAAAGCATCCACGAAGAACAATATCAAGGGTACTAAGTACCAAAGGTAGTAAGCTTCTCAACTTCTCACTTCCACGTATCACCGTGGAGAACTCAAACCGATGCAACTAATGCAATGGCAAGAACACACGAAGTGGTCAAGTCCCTCACACTCAAATCCCTCCACAACAACAAAAGCTATGGAGAAATATGAGAGGAAGAACAAGGAGCTCACAAAGAACTCCAAGATCAAGATCCAAGGGGTTCCCCTCACATAGAGGAGAAAGTGATTGGTGGAGATGTGGACCTAGATCTCCTCTCTCTTTTCCCTCAAGAACAAGCAAGAATCATTGGAGGGATTGAGAGTAAGCAAGCTCTAAGAATGTCAACAATGGAGGTAGAACAAGAGCTCAACAGATGGATAAAGCCAAGGGGGAAGAAGACCCCCTTTATATAGTGGGGGAAAGAATCAGACCGTTACCCCCACTCTCTGCCCGAGCTCCAGCGGTACTACCGCTGGCTGCAGCGATACTACCGCTGGCACTCCAGCGGTACTACCGCCAGCTAGCGGTACCACCGCTGGCTGCAACGGTACTGCCGCTGGCACTCCAGCGGTACTACCGCTGGGCCCCTCGTAGTGCAAAGGCACTAGCACCGCCAAGAAAGTCTTCGCAAAAAGGTCCGTCCACGGACAACCGCTAGGCAGGCGGTACTAAGCTCCTGGAGCGGTACTACCGCTGACCAGGGGCGATACTACTGCGAGCCAGCGGTACTACCGCTAGGGCCAGCGGTACTACCGGCAACTCTAGCGGTACTACCGCTAGGTCCAGCGGTACTACCGCTCGCCACTGAAACAGCCATAACTTTCGCATACGAGCTCCGAATCGAGCAAACCCAAGCTTGTTGGATTCAAGACGACAAGGGCTATCCAAAGGACGTGGATGTCGCCTAGAGGGGGGGGGGGTGAATAGGCGCTTTAAAATAGTTAAGGTTTAGGCTTGAACAAATGCGGAATAAAACTAATCGTTTAATATGTCAAGCACAAAACCTACAAACAGCTAGGCTCACCTATGTGCAGCAACAACTTATGCTAAGCAAGATAAACAACTAAGTGATAGCAAGATATATTACAATAAAGAATATGTCTATCACAAAGTAAAGTGCATAAGTAAAGGGTTCGGGTAAGAGATAACCGAGGCACGGGGAGACGATGATGTATCCCGAAGTTCACACCCTTGCGGATGCTAATCTCCGTTAGAGCGGTGTGGAGGCACAATGCTCCCCAAGATGCCACTAAGGCCACCGTAATCTCCTCATGCCCTCGCACAATGCAAGATGCCGTGATTCCACTAAGGGACCCTTGAGGGCGGTCACCGAACCCGTACAAATGGCAACCCTTGGGGGTGGTCACCGAACCCGTACACGTGGCAACCCTTGGGGGCGGTTACCGGTACCCGTACAAATTGCTCGGGGCAATCTCCACAACCTAATTGGAGACCCCGACGCTTCCCGGAGCTTCACACCACACTGATTGAGCTCCGAGACACCACCAAGCTTCTAGGACGCCAAAGCATCCACGAAGAACAATATCAAGGGTACTAAGTACCAAAGGTAGTAAGCTTCTCAACTTCTCACTTCCACGTATCACCGTGGAGAACTCAAACCGATGCAACTAATGCAATGGGAAGAACACACGAAGTGGTCAAGTCCCTCACACTCAAATCCCTCCACAACAACAAAAGCTATGGAGAAATATGAGAGGAAGAACAAGGAGCTCACAAAGAACTCCAAGATCAAGATCCAAGGGGTTCCCCTCACATAGAGGAGAAAGTGATTGGTGGAGATGTGGATCTAGATCTCCTCTCTCTTTTCCCTCAAGAACAAGCAAGAATCATTGGAGGGATTGAGAGTAAGCAAGCTCTAAGAATGTCAACAATGGAGGTAGAACAAGAGCTCAACAGATGGATAAAGCCAAGGGGGAAGAAGACCCCCTTTATATAGTGGGGGAAAGAATCAGACCGTTACCCCCACTCTCTGCCCGAGCTCCAGCGGTACTACCGCTGGCTGCAGCGGTACTACCGCTGGCACTCCAGCGGTACTACCGCTGGCACTCCAGCGGTACTACCGCCAGCTAGCGGTACCACCGCTGGCTGCAGCGGTACCGCCGCTGGCACTCCAGCGGTACTACCGCTGGCCCCAGCGGTACTACCGCTGGGCCCCTGGTAGTGCAAAGGCACTACCACCGCCAAGAAAGTCTTCGCAAAAAGGTCCGTCCACGAACAACCGCTAGGCAGGCGGTATTAAGCTCCTGGAGCGGTACTACCGCTGACCAAGGGCGGTACTACCGGGAGCCAGCGGTACTACCGCTAGGGCCAGCGGTACTACCGCCAACTCTAGCGGTACTACCGCTAGGTCCAGTGGTACTACCGCTCGCCACTGAAACAGCCATAACTTTCGCATACGAGCTCCGAATCGAGCAAACCCAAGCTTGTTGGATTCAGGACGACAAGGGCTATCCAAAGGACGTGGATGTCTCCTAGAGGGGGGGGGGGTGAATAGGCGCTTTAAAATAGTTAAGGTTTAGGCTTGAACAAATGCGGAATAAAACTAATCGTTAATATGTCAAGCACAAAACCTACAAACAGCTAGGCTCACCTATGTGCACCAACAACTTATGCTAAGCAAGAGAAACAACTAAGTGATAGCAAGATATATTACAATAAAGAATATGTCTATCACAAAGTAAAGTGCATAAGTAAAGGGTTCGGGTAAGTGATAACCGAGGCACGGGGAGACGATGATGTATCCCGAAGTTCACACCCTTGCGGATGCTAATCTCCGTTAGAGCGGTGTGGAGGCACAATGCTCCCCAAGATGCCACTAAGGCCACCGTAATCTCCTCACGCCCTCGCACAATGCAAGATGCCGTGATTCCACTAAGGGACCCTTGAGGGCGGTCACCGAACCCGCACAAATGGCAACCCTTGGGGGCGGTCACCGAACCCGTACACGTGGCAACCCTTGGGGGCGGTTACCGGTACCCGTACAAATTGCTTGGGGCAATCTCCACAACCTAATTGGAGACCCCGACGCTTCCCGGAGCTTCACACCACACTGATTGAGCTCCGAGACACCACCAAGCTTCTAGGACGCCAAAGCATCCACGAAGAACAATATCAAGGGTACTAAGTACCAAAGGTAGTAAGCTTCTCAACTTCTCACATCCACGTATCACCGTGGAGAACTCAAACCGATGCAACTAATGCAATGGCAAGAACACACGAAGTGGTCAAGTCCCTCATACTCAAATCCCTCCACAACAACAAAAGCTATGGAGAAATATGAGAGGAAGAACAAGGAGCTCACAAAGAACTCCAAGATCAAGATCCAAGGGGTTCCCCTCACATAGAGGAGAAAGTGATTGGTGGAGATGTGGATCTAGATCTGCTCTCTCTTTTCCCTCAAGAACAAGCAAGAATCATTGGAGGGATTGAGAGTAAGCAAGCTCTAAGAATGTCAACAATGGAGGTAGAACAAGAGCTCAACAGATGGATACAGCCAAGGGGGAAGAAGACCCCTTTATATAGTGGGGGAAAGAATCAGACCGTTACCCCCACTCTCTGCCCGAGCTCCAGCGGTACTACCGCTGGCTTCAACGGTACTACCGCTGGCACTCCAGCGGTACTACCGCCAGCTAGCTGGCTGCAGCGGTACTGCCGCTGGCACTCCAGCGGTACTACCGCTGGGCCCCTGGTAGTGCAAAGGCACTACCACCGCCAAGAAAGTCTTCGCAAAAAGGTCCATCCACGAACAACCGCTAGGCAGGCGGTACTAAGCTCCTGGAGCGGTACTACCGCTGACCAGGGGCGGTACTACCGCGAGCCAGCGGTACTACCGCTAGGGCCAGCGGTACTACCGCCAACTCTAGCGGTACTACCGCTAGGTCCAGCGGTACTACCACTCGCCACTGAAACAGCCATAACTTTCGCATACGAGCTCCGAATCGAGCAAACCCAAGCTTGTTGGATTCAGGACGACAAGGGCTATCCAAAGGACGTGGATGTCGCCTAGAGGGGGGGGGTGAATAGGCGCTTTAAAATAGTTAATGTTTAGGCTTGAACAAATGCGGAATAAAACTAATCGTTTAATATGTCAAGCACAAAACCTACAATCAGCTAGGCTCACCTATGTGCACCAACAACTTATGCTAAGCAAGATAAACAACTAAGTGATAGCAAGATATATTACAATAAAGAATATGTCTATCACAAAGTAAAGTGCATAAGTAAAGGGTTCGGGTAAGAGATAACCGAGGCACGGGGAGACGATGATGTATCCCGAAGTTCACACCCTTGCGGATGCTAATCTCCGTTAGAGCGGTGTGGAGGCACAATGCTCCCCAAGATGCCACTAAGGCCACCGTAATCTCCTCACGCCCTCGCACAATGCAAGATGCCATGATTCCAGTAAGGGACCCTTGAGGGCGGTCACCGAACCCGTACAAATGGCAACCCTTGGGGGCGGTCACCGAACCCGTACACGTGGCAACCCTTGGGGGCGGTTACCGGTACCCGTACAAATTGCTCGGGGCAATCTCCACAACCTAATTGGAGACCCCGACGCTTCCCGGAGCTTCAGACCACACTGATTGAGCTCCGAGACACCACCAAGCTTCTAGGACGCCAAAGCATCCACGAAGAACAATATCAAGGGTACTAAGTACCAAAGGTAGTAAGCTTCTCAACTTCTCACTTCCACGTATCACCGTGGAGAACTCAAACCGATGCAACTAATGCAATGGCAAGAACACACGAAGTGGTCAAGTCCCTCACACTCAAATCCCTCCACGACAACAAAATCTATGGAGAAATATGAGAGGAAGAACAAGGAGCTAACAAAGAACTCCAAGATCAAGATCCAAGGGGTTCCCCTCACATAGAGGAGAAAGTGATTGGTGGAGATGTGGATCTAGATCTCCTCTCTCTTTTCCCTCAAGAACAAGCAAGAATTATTGGAGGGATTGAGAGTAAGCAAGCTCTAAGAATGTCAACAATGGAGGTAGAACAAGAGGTCAACAGATGGATAAAGCCAAGGGGGAAGAAGACCCCCTTTATATAGTGGGGGAAAGAATCAGACTATTACCCCCACTCTCTGCCCGAGCTCCAGCGGTACTACCGCTGGCTGCAGCGGTACTACCGCTGGCACTCAAGCAGTACTACCGCCCGCTAGCGGTACCACCGCTGGCTGCAGCGATACTGCCGCTGGCACTCCAGCGGTACTAACGCTGGCCCCAGCGGTACTACCGCTGGGCCCCTCGTAGTGCAAAGGCACTACCACCGCCAAGAAAGTCTTCGCAAAAAGGTCCGTCCACGAACAACCGCTAGGCAGGCGGTACTAAGCTCCTGGAGCGGTACTACCGCTGACCAGGGACGGTACTACCGCAAGCCAGTGGTACTACCGCTAGGGCCAGCGGTACTACCGCCAACTCTAGCGGTACTACCGCTAGGTCTAGGGGTACTACCGCTCGCCACTGAAACAGCCATAACTTTCGCATACGAGCTCCGAATCGAGCAAACCCAAGCTTGTTGGATTCAGGACGACAAGGGCTATCCAAAGGACGTGGAAGTCGCCTAGAGGGGGGGGGGTGAATAGGCGCTTTAAAATAGTTAAGGTTTAGGCTTGAATAAATGCGTAATAAAACTAATCTTTTAATATGTCAAGCACAAAACCTACAAACAGCTAGGCTCACCTATGTGCACCAACAACTTATGCTAAGCAAGATAAAGAACTAAGTGATAGCAAGATATATTACAATAAAGAATATGTCTATCACAAAGTAAAGTGCATAAGTAAAGGGTTCGGGGTAAGAGATAACCGAGGCACGGGGAGACGATGATGTATCCCGAAGTTCACACCCTTGCGGATGCTAATCTCCGTTAGAGCGGTGTGGAGGCACAATGCTGCCCAAGATGCCACTAAGGCCACCGTAATCTCCTCACGCCCTCGCACAATGCAAGATGCCGTGATTCCACTAAGGGACCCTTGAGGGCGGTCACCGAACCCGTACAAATGGCAACCCTTGGGGGCGGTCACCGAACCCGTACACGTGGCAACCCTTGGGGGCGGTTACCGGTACCCGTACAAATTGCTCGGGGCAATCTCCACAACCTAATTGGAGACCCCGACGCTTCCCGGAGCTTCACACCACACTGATTGAGCTCCGAGACACCACCAAGCTTCTAGGACGCCAAAGCATCCGCGAAGAACAATATCAAGGGTACTAAGTACCAAAGGTAGTAAGCTTCTCAAATTCTCACTTCCACGTATCACCGTGGAGAACTCAAACCGATGCAACTAATGCAATGGCAAGAACACACGAAGTGGTCAAGTCCCTCACACTCAAATCCCTCCACAACAACAAAAGCTATGGAGAAATATGAGAGGTAGAACAAGGAGCTCACAAAGAACTCCAAGATCAAGATCCAAGGGGTTCTCCTCACATAGAGGAGAAAGTGATTGGTGGAGATGTGGACCTAGATCTCCTCTCTCTTTTCCCTCAAGAACAAGCAAGAATCATTGGAGGGATTGAGAGTAAGCAAGCTCTAAGAATGTCAACAATGGAGGTAGAACAAGAGCTCAACAGATGGATAAAGCCAAGGGGGAAGAAGACCCCCTTTATATAGTGGGGGAAAGAATCAGACCGTTACCCCCACTCTCTGCCCGAGCTCGAGCGGTACTACCGCTGGCACTCCAGCAGTACTACCGCCAGCTAGCGGTAACACCGCTGGCTGCAGCGGTACTGCCGCTGGCACTCCAGCGGTACTACCGCTGGGCCCCTGGTAGTGCAAAGGCACTACCACCGCCAAGAAAGTCTTCGCAAAAAGGTCCGTCCACGAACAACCGCTAGGCAGGTGGTACTAAGCTCCTGGAGCGGTACTACCACTGACCAGGAGCGGTACTACCGCGAGCCAGCGGTACTACCGCTAGGGCCAGCGGTACTACCGCCAACTCTAGCGGTACTACCGCTAGGTCCAGCGGTACTACCGCTCGCCACTCAAACAGCCATAACTTTCGCATACGAGCTCCGAATCGAGCAAACCCAAGCTTGTTGGATTCCGGACGACAAGGGCTATCCAAAGGACGTGGATGTCGCCTAGAGGGGGGGGGGGTGAATAGGCGCTTTAAAATAGTTAAGGTTTAGGCTTGAACAAATGCGGAATAAAATTAATCGTTTAATATGTCAAGCACAAAACCTACAAACAGCTAGGCTCACCTATGTGCACCAACAACTTATGCTAAGCAAGATAAACAACTAAGTGATAGCAAGATATATTACAATAAAGAATATGTCTATCACAAAGTAAAGTGCATAAGTAAAGGTTTCGGGTAAGAGATAACCCAGACACGGGGAGACGATGATGTATCCCGAAGTTCACACCCTTGTGGATGCTAATCTCCGTTAGAGCGGTGTGGAGGCACAATGCTCCCCAAGATGCCACTAAGGCCACATTAATCTCTTCACGCCCTCGCACAATGCAAGATGCCGTGATTCCACTAAGGGAACCTTGAGGGCGGTCACCGAACCCGTACAAATGACAACCCTTGGGGGCGGTCACCGAACCCGTACACGTGGCAACCCTTGGGGGCGGTTACCGGTACCCGTACAAATTGCTCGGGGCAATCCCCACAACCTAATTGGAGACCCCGACGCTTCCCGGAGCTTCACACCACACTGATTGAGCTCCGAGACACCACCAAGCTTCTAGGACGCTGAAGCATCCACGAAGAACAATATCAAGGGTACTAAGTACCAAAGGTAGTAAGCTTCTCAACTTCTCACTTCCACGTATCACCGTGGAGAACTCAAACCGATGCAACTAATGCAATGGAAAGAACACACGAAGTGGTCAAGTCCCTCACACTCAAATCCCTCCACAACAACAAAAGCTATGGAGAAATATGAGAGGAAGAACAAGGAGCTCACAAAGAACTCCAAGATCAAGATCCAAGGGGTTCCCCTCACATAGAGGAGAAAGTGATTGGTGGAGATGTGGATCTAGATCTCCTCTCTCTTTTCCCTCAAGAACAAGCAAGAATCATTGGAGGGATTGAGAGTAAGCAAGCTCTAAGAATGTCAACAATGGAGGTAGAACAAGAGCTCAACAGATGGATAAAGCCAAGGGGGAAGAAGACCCCCTTTATATAGTGGGGGAAAGAATCAGACCGTTACCCCCACTCTCTGCCCGAGCTCCAGCGGTACTACCGCTGGCTGCAGCGGTACTACCGCTGGCACTGCAGCGGTACTACCGCCAGCTAGCGGTACCACCGCTGGCTGCAGCGGTACTGCCGCTGGCACTCCAGCGGTACTACCGCTGGGCCCCTGGTAGTGCAAAGGCACTACCACCGCCAAGAATGTCTTCGCAAAAAGGTCCGTCCACGAACAACCGCTAGGCAGGCGCTACTAAGCACCTGGAGCGGTACTACCGCTGACCAGGGGCGGTACTACCGCGAGCCACCAGTACTACCGCTAGGTCCAGCGGTACTACCGCTCGCCACTGAAACAGCCATAACTTTCGCATACGAGCTCCGAATCGAGCAAACCCAAGCTTGTTGGATTCAGGACGACAAGGGCTATCCAAAGGACGTGGATGTCGCCTAGAGGGGGGGTGAATAGGCGCTTTAAAATAGTTAAGGTTTAGGCTTGAACGAATGCGGAATAAAACTAATCGTTTAATATGTCAAGCACAAAACCTACAAACAGCTAGGCTCACCTATGTGCACCAACAACTTATGCTAAGCAAGATAAACAACTAAGTGATAGCAAGATATATTACAATAAAGAATATGTCTATCACAAAGTAAAGTGCATAAGTAAAGGGTTCGGGTAAGAGATAACCGAGGCACGGGGAGACGGTGATGTATCCCGAAGTTCACACCCTTGCGGATGCTAATCTCCGTTAGAGCGGTGTGGAGGCACAATGCTCCCCAAGATGCCACCAAGGCCACCGTAATCTCCTCACGCCCTCGCACAATGCAAGATGCCGTGATTCCACTAAGGGACCCTTGAGGGTGGTCACCGAACCCCTACAAATGGCAACCCTTGGGGGCGGTCACCGAACCCGTACACGTGGCAAACCTTGGGGGCGGTTACTGGTACCCGTACAAATTGCTCGGGGCAATCTCCACAACCTAATTGGAGACCCCGACGCTTCCCGGAGCTTCACACCACACTGATTGAGCTCCGAGACACCACCAAGCTTCTAGGACGCCAAAGCATCCACGAAGAACAATATCAAGGGTACTAAGTACCAAAGGTAGTAAGCTTCTCAACTTCTCACTTCCACGTATCACCGTGGAGAACTCAAACCGATGCAACTAATGCAATGGCAAGAACACACGAAGTGGTCAAGTCCCTCACACTCAAATCCCTCCACGACAACAAAAGCTATGGAGAAATATGAGAGGAAGAACAAGGAGCTCACAAAGAACTCCAAGATCAAGATCCAAGGGGTTCCCCTCACATAGAGGAGAAAGTGATTGGTGGAGATGTGGATCTAGATCTCCTCTCTCTTTTCCCTCAAGAACAAGCAAGAATCATTGGAGGGATTGAGAGTAAGCAAGCTCTAAGAATGTCAACAATGGAGGTAGAACAAGAGCTCAACAGATGGATAAAGCCAAGGGGGAAGAAGACCCCCTTTATATAGTGGGGGAAAGAATCAGACTGGTACTCCCACTCTCTGCCCGAGCTCCAGCGGTACTAGCGCTGGCTGCAGCGGTACTACCGCTGGCACTCCAGCGGTACTACCGCCAGCTAGCGGTACCACCGCTGCCTGCAGCGGTACTGCCGCTGGCACTCCAGCGGTACTACGGCTGGCCCCAGCGGGTACTACCGCTGGGCCCCTGGTAGTGCAAAGGCACTACCACCGCCAAGAAAGTCTTCGCAAAAAGGTCCGTCCACGAACAACCGCTAGGCAGGCGGTACTAAGCTGCTGGAGCGGTACTACCGCTGACCAGGGGCGGTACTACCGCGAGCCAGCGGTACTACCGCTAGGGCCAGCGGTACTACCGCCAACTCTAGCGGTACTACCGCTAGGTCTAGCGGTACTACCGCTCGCCACTGAAACAACCATAACTTTCGCATACGAGCTCCGAATCGAGCAAACCCAAGCTTGTTGGATTCAGGACGACAAGGGCTATCCAAAGGACGTGGATGTCGCCTAGAGGGGGGGTGTGAATAGGCGCTTTAAAATAGTTAAGGTCTAGGCTTGAACAAATGCGGAATAAAACTAATCGTTTAATATGTCAAGCACAAAACCTACAAACAGCTAGGCTCACCTATGTGCACCAACAACTTATGCTAAGCAAGATAAACAACTAAGTGATAGCAAGATATATTACAATAAAGAATATGTCTATCACAAAGTAAAGTGCATAAGTAAAGGGTTCGGGTAAGAGATAACCGAGGCACGGGGAGACGATGATGTATCCCGAAGTTCACACCCTTGCGGATGCTAATCTCCGTTTGAGCGGTGTGGAGGCACAATGCTCCCCAAGATGCCACTAAGGCCACCGTAATCTCCTCACGCCCTCGCACAATGCAAGATGCCGTGATTCCACTAAGGGACCCTTGAGGGCGGTCACCGAACCCGTACAAATGGCAACCCTTGGGGGCGGTCACCGAACCCGTACACGTGGCAACCCTTGGGGGCGGTTACCGGTACCCGTACAAATTGCTCGGGGCAATCTTCACAACCTAATTGGAGACCCCGACGCTTCCCGGAGCTTCACACCACACTGATTGAGCTCCGAGACACCACCAAGCTTCTAGGACGCCAAAGCATCCACGAAGAACAATATCAAGGGTACTAAGTACCAAAGGTAGTAAGCTTCTCAACTTCTCACTTCCACGTATCACCGTGGAGAACTCAAACCGATGCAACTAATGCAATGGCAAGAACACACGAAGTGGTCAAGTCCCTCACACTCAAATCCCTCCACGACAACAAAAGCTATGGAGAAATATGAGAGGAAGAACAAGGAGCTCACAAAGAACTCCAAGATCAAGATCCAAGGGGTTCCCCTCACATAGAGGAGAAAGTGATTGGTGGAGATGTGGATCTAGATCTCCTCTGTCTTTTCCCTCAAGAACAAGCAAGAATCATTGGAGGGATTGAGAGTAAGCAAGCTCTAAGAATGTCAACAATGGAGGTAGAACAAGAGCTCAACAGATGGATAAAGCCAAGGGGGAAGAAGACCCCCTTTATATAGTGGGGGAAAGAATCAGACTGTTACCCCCACTCTCTGCCCGAGCTCCAGCGGTACTACCGCTGGCACTCCAGCGGTACTACCGCCCGCTAGCGGTACCACCGCTGGCTGCAGCGATACTGCCACTGGCACTCCAGCGGTACTACCGCTGGCCCCAGCGGTACTACCGCTGGGCCCCTGGTAGTGCAAAGGCACTACCACCGCCAAGAAAGTCTTCGCAAAAAGGTCCGTCCACGAACAACCGCTAGGCAGGCGGTACTAAGCTCCTGGAGCGGTACTACCGCTGACCAGGGACGGTACTACCGCGAGCCAGTGGTACTACCGCTAGGGCCAGCGGTACTACCGCCAACTCTAGCGGTACTACCGCTAGGTCTAGCGGTACTACCGCTCGCCACTGAAACAGCCATAACTTTCGCATACGGGCTCCGAATCGAGCAAACCCAAGCTTGTTGGATTGAGGACGACAAGGGCTATCCAAAGGACGTGGATGTCGCCTAGAGGGGGAGGGGGTGAATAGGCGCTTTAAAATAGTTAAGGTTTAGGCTTGAACAAATGCGGAATAAAATTAATCGTTTAATATGTCAAGCACAAAACCTACAAACAGCTAGGCTCACCTATGTGCACCAACAACTTATGCTAAGCAAGATAAACAACTAAGTGATATCAAGATATATTACAATAAAGAATATGTCTATCACAAAGTAAAGTGCATAAGTAAAGGGTTCGGGGTAAGAGATAACCGAGGCACGGGGAGACGATGATGTATCCCGAAGTTCACACCCTTGCGGATGCTAATCTCCGTTAGAGCGGTGTGGAGGCACAATGCTCCCCAAGATGCCACTAAGGCCACCGTAATCTCCTCAGGCCCTCGCACAATGCAAGATGCCGTGATTCCACTAAGGGACCCTTGAGGGCGGTCACCGAACCCGTACAAATGGCAACCATTGGGGGCGGTCACCGAACCCGTACACGTGGCAACCCTTGGGTGCGGTTACCGGTACCCGTACAAATTGCTCGGGGCAATCTCCACAACCTAATTGGAGACCCCGACGCTTCCCGGAGCTTCACACCACACTGATTGCGCTCCGAGACACCACCAAGCTTCTAGGACGCCAAAGCATCCACGAAGAACAATATCAAGGGTACTAAGTACCAAAGGTAGTAAGCTTCTCAACTTCTCACTTCCACGTATCACCGTGGAGAACTCAAACCGATGCAACTAATCCAATGGCAAGAACACACGAAGTGGTCAAGTCCCTCACACTCAAATCCCTCCACGACAACAAAAGCTATGGAGAAATATGAGAGGAAGAACAAGGAGCTCACAAAGAACTCCAAGATCAAGATCCAAGGGGTTCCCCTCACATAGAGGAGAAAGTGATTGGTGGAGATGTGGATCTAGATCTCCTCTCTCTTTTCCCTCAAGAACAAGCAAGAATCATTGGAGGGATTGAGAGTAAGCAAGCTCTAAGAATGTCAACAATGGAGGTAGAACAAGAGCTCAACAGATGGATAAAGCCAAGGGGAAGAAGACCCCCTTTATATAGTGGGGGAAAGAATCAGACCGTTACCCCCACTCTCTGCCCGAGCTCCAGCGGTACTACCGTTGGCTGCAGCGGTACTACCGCTGGCACTCCAGCGGTACTACCGCCAGCTAGCGGTACCACCGCTGGCTACAGCGGTACTGCTGCTGGCACTCCAGCGGTACTACGGCTGGCCCCAGCGGTACTACCGCTGGGCCCCTGGTAGTGCAAAGGCACTACCACCGCCAAGAAAGTCTTCGCAAAAAGGTCCGTCCACGAACAACCGCTAGGCAGGCGGTACTAAGCTCCTGGAGCGGTACTACCGCTGACCAGGGGCGGTACTACCGCAAGCCAGCGGTACTACCGCTAGGTGCAGCGGTACTACCGCTCGCCACTGAAACAGCCATAACTTTCGCATACGAGCTCCGAATCGAGCAAACCCAAGCTTGTTGGATTCAGGACGACAAGGGCTATCCAAAGGACGTGGATGTCGCCTAGAGGGGGGGGGGGTGAATAGGCGCTATAAAATAGTTAAGGTTTAGGCTTGAACAAATGCGGAATAAAACTAATCGTTTAATATGTCAAGCACAAAACCTACAAACAGCTAGGCTCACCTATGTGCACCAACAACTTATGCTAAGCAAGATAAACAACTAAGTGATAGCAAGATATATTACAATAAAGAATATGTCTATCACAAAGTAAAGTGCATAAGTAAAGGGTTCGGGTAAGAGATAACCAAGGCACGGGGAGACGATGACGTATCCCGAAGTTCACACCCTTGCGGATTCTAATCTCCGTTAGAGCGGTGTGGAGGCACAATGCTCCCCAAGATGCCACTAAGGCCACCGTAATCTCCTCACGCCCTTGCACAATGCAAGATGCCGTGATTCCACTAAGGGACCCTTGAGGGCGGTCACCGAACCCGTACAAATGGCAACCCTTGGGGGCGGTCACCGAACCCGTACACGTGGCAACCCTTGGGGGCGGTTACCGGTACCCGTACAAATTGCTCGGGGAAATCTCCACAACCTAATTGGAGACCCCGATGCTTCCCGGAGCTTCACACCACACTGATTGAGCTCCGAGACACCACCAAGCTTCTAGGACGCCAAAGCATCCACGAAGAACAATAGCAAGGGTACTAAGTACCAAAGGTAGTAAGCTTCTCAACTTCTCACTTCCACGTATCACCGTGGAGAACTCAAACCGATGCAACTAATGCAATGGCAAGAACACACGAAGTGGTCAAGTCCCTCACACTCAAATCCCTCCACAACAACAAAACCTATGGAGAAATATGAGAGGAAGAACAAGGAGCTCACAAAGAACTCCAAGATCAAGATCCAAGGGGTTCCCCTCACATAGAGGAGAAAGTGATTGGTGGAGATGTGGATCTAGATCTCCTCTCTCTTTTCCCTCAAGAACAAGCAGGAATCATTGGAGGGATTGAGAGTAAGCAAGCTCTAAGAATGTCAACAATGGAGGTAGAACAAGAGCTCAACAGATGGATAAAGCCAAGGGGAAGAAGACCCCCTTTATATAGTGGGGGAAAGAATCAGACCGTTACCCCCACTCTCTGCCCGAGCTCCAGCGGTACTACCGTTGGCTGCAGCGGTACTGCCGCTGGCACTCCAGCGGTACTACCGCCAGCTAGCGGTACCACCGCTGGCTACAGCGGTACTGCTGCTGGCACTCCAGCGGTACTACGGCTGGCCCCAGCGGTACTACCGCTGGGCCCCTGGTAGTGCAAAGGCACTACCACCGCCAAGAAAGTCTTCGCAAAAAGGTCCGTCCACGAACAACCGCTAGGCAGGCGGTACTAAGCTCCTGGAGCGGTACTACCGCTGACCAGGGGCGGTACTACCGCGAGCCAGCGGTACTACCGCTAGGTGCAGCGGTACTACCGCTCGCCACTGAAACAGCCATAACTTTCGCATACGAGCTCCGAATCGAGCAAACCCAAGCTTGTTGGATTCAGGACGACAAGGGCTATCCAAAGGACGTGGATGTCGCCTAGAAGGGGGGGGTGAATAGGCGCTATAAAATAGTTAAGGTTTAGGCTTGAACAAATGCGGAATAAAACTAATCGTTTAATATGTCAAGCACAAAACCTACAAACAGCTAGGCTCACCTATGTGCACCAACAACTTATGCTAAGCAAGATAAACAACTAAGTGATATCAAGATATATTACAATAAAGAATATGTCTATCACAAAGTAAAGTGCATAAGTAAAGGGTTCGGGGTAAGAGATAACCGAGGCACGGGGAGACGATGATGTATCCCGAAGTTCACACCCTTGCGGATGCTAATCTCCGTTAGAGCGGTGTGGAGGCACAATGCTCCCCAAGATGCCACTAAGGCCACCGTAATCTCCTCACGCCCTCGCACAATGCAAGATGCCGTGATTCCACTAAGGGACCCTTGAGGGCGGTCACCGAACCCGTACAAATGGCAACCATTGGGGGCGGTCACCGAACCCGTACACGTGGCAACCCTTGGGTGCGGTTACCGGTACCCGTACAAATTGCTCGGGGCAATCTCCACAACCTAATTGGAGACCCCGACGCTTCCCGGAGCTTCACACCACACTGATTGCGCTCCGAGACACCACCAAGCTTCTAGGACGCCAAAGCATCCACGAAGAACAATATCAAGGGTACTAAGTACCAAAGGTAGTAAGCTTCTCAACTTCTCACTTCCACGTATCACCGTGGAGAACTCAAACCGATGCAACTAATCCAATGGCAAGAACACACGAAGTGGTCAAGTCCCTCACACTCAAATCCCTCCACGACAACAAAAGCTATGGAGAAATATGAGAGGAAGAACAAGGAGCTCACAAAGAACTCCAAGATCAAGATCCAAGGGGTTCCCCTCACATAGAGGAGAAAGTGATTGGTGGAGATGTGGATCTAGATCTCCTCTCTCTTTTCCCTCAAGAACAAGCAAGAATCATTGGAGGGATTGAGAGTAAGCAAGCTCTAAGAATGTCAACAATGGAGGTAGAACAAGAGCTCAACAGATGGATAAAGCCAAGGGGAAGAAGACCCCCTTTATATAGTGGGGGAAAGAATCAGACCGTTACCCCCACTCTCTGCCCGAGCTCCAGCGGTACTACCGTTGGCTGCAGCGGTACTACCGCTGGCACTCCAGCGGTACTACCGCCAGCTAGCGGTACCACCGCTGGCTACAGCGGTACTGCTGCTGGCACTCCAGCGGTACTACGGCTGGCCCCAGCGGTACTACCGCTGGGCCCCTGGTAGTGCAAAGGCACTACCACCGCCAAGAAAGTCTTCGCAAAAAGGTCCGTCCACGAACAACCGCTAGGCAGGCGGTACTAAGCTCCTGGAGCGGTACTACCGCTGACCAGGGGCGGTACTACCGCGAGCCAGCGGTACTACCGCTAGGTGCAGCGGTACTACCGCTCGCCACTGAAACAGCCATAACTTTCGCATACGAGCTCCGAATCGAGCAAACCCAAGCTTGTTGGATTCAGGACGACAAGGGCTATCCAAAGGACGTGGATGTCGCCTAGAGGGGGGGGGGTGAATAGGCGCTATAAAATAGTTAAGGTTTAGGCTTGAACAAATGCGGAATAAAACTAATCGTTTAATATGTCAAGCACAAAACCTACAAACAGCTAGGCTCACCTATGTGCACCAACAACTTATGCTAAGCAAGATAAACAACTAAGTGATATCAAGATATATTACAATAAAGAATATGTCTATCACAAAGTAAAGTGCATAAGTAAAGGGTTCGGGGTAAGAGATAACCGAGGCACGGGGAGACGATGATGTATCCCGAAGTTCACACCCTTGCGGATGCTAATCTCCGTTAGAGCGGTGTGGAGGCACAATGCTCCCCAAGATGCCACTAAGGCCACCGTAATCTCCTCAGGCCCTCGCACAATGCAAGATGCCGTGATTCCACTAAGGGACCCTTGAGGGCGGTCACCGAACCCGTACAAATGGCAACCATTGGGGGCGGTCACCGAACCCGTACACGTGGCAACCCTTGGGTGCGGTTACCGGTACCCGTACAAATTGCTCGGGGCAATCTCCACAACCTAATTGGAGACCCCGACGCTTCCCGGAGCTTCACACCACACTGATTGCGCTCCGAGACACCACCAAGCTTCTAGGACGCCAAAGCATCCACGAAGAACAATATCAAGGGTACTAAGTACCAAAGGTAGTAAGCTTCTCAACTTCTCACTTCCACGTATCACCGTGGAGAACTCAAACCGATGCAACTAATCCAATGGCAAGAACACACGAAGTGGTCAAGTCCCTCACACTCAAATCCCTCCACGACAACAAAAGCTATGGAGAAATATGAGAGGAAGAACAAGGAGCTCACAAAGAACTCCAAGATCAAGATCCAAGGGGTTCCCCTCACATAGAGGAGAAAGTGATTGGTGGAGATGTGGATCTAGATCTCCTCTCTCTTTTCCCTCAAGAACAAGCAAGAATCATTGGAGGGATTGAGAGTAAGCAAGCTCTAAGAATGTCAACAATGGAGGTAGAACAAGAGCTCAACAGATGCATAAAGCCAAGGGGAAGAAGACCCCCTTTATATAGTGGGGGAAAGAATCAGACCGTTACCCCCACTCTCTGCCCGAGCTCCAGCGGTACTACCGTTGGCTGCAGCGGTACTACCGCTGGCACTCCAGCGGTACTACCGCCAGCTAGCGGTACCACCGCTGGCTACAGCGGTACTGCTGCTGGCACTCCAGCGGTACTACGGCTGGCCCCAGCGGTACTACCGCTGGGCCCCTGGTAGTGCAAAGGCACTACCACCGCCAAGAAAGTCTTCGCAAAAAGGTCCGTCCACGAACAACCGCTAGGCAGGCGGTACTAAGCTCCTGGAGCGGTACTACCGCTGACCAGGGGCGGTACTACCGCGAGCCAGCGGTACTACCGCTAGGTGCAGCGGTACTACCGCTCGCCACTGAAACAGCCATAACTTTCGCATACGAGCTCCGAATCGAGCAAACCCAAGCTTGTTGGATTCAGGACGACAAGGGCTATCCAAAGGACGTGGATGTCACCTAGAGGGGGGGGGGTGAATAGGCGCTATAAAATAGTTAAGGTTTAGGCTTGAACAAATGCGGAATAAAACTAATCGTTTAATATGTCAAGCACAAAACCTACAAACAGCTAGGCTCACCTATGTGCACCAACAACTTATGCTAAGCAAGATAAACAACTAAGTGATAGCAAGATATATTACAATAAAGAATATGTCTATCACAAAGTAAAGTGCATAAGTAAAGGGTTCGGGTAAGAGATAACCGAGGCACGGGGAGACGATGATGTATCCCTAAGTTCACACCCTTGCGGATGCTAATCTCCGTTAGAGCGGTGTGGAGGCACAATGCTCCCCAAGATGCCACTAAGGCCACCGTAATCTCCTCACGCCCTCGCACAATGCAAGATGCCGTGATTCCACTAAGGGACCCTTGAGGGCGGTCACCGAACCCGTACAAATGGCAACCCTTGGGGGCGGTCACCGAAGCCGTACACGTGGCAACCCTTGTGGGCGGTTACCGGTACCCGTACAAATTGCTCGGGGCAATCTCCACAACCTAATTGGAGACCCCGACGCTTCCCGGAGCTTCACACCACACTGATTGAGCTCCGAGACACCACCAAGCTTCTAGGACGCCAAAGCATCCACGAAGAACAATATCAAGGGTACTAAGTACCAAAGGTAGTAAGCTTCTCAACTTCTCACTTCCACGTATCACCGTGGAGAACTCAAACCGATGCAACTAATCCAATGGCAAGAACACACGAAGTGGTCAAGTCCCTCACACTCAAATCCCTCCACGACAACAAAAGCTATGGAGAAATATGAGAGGAAGAACAAGGAGCTCACAAAGAACTCCAAGATCAAGATCCAAGGGGTTCCCCTCACATAGAGGAGAAACTGATTGGTGGAGATGTGGATCTAGATCTCCTCTCTCTTTTCCCTCAAGAACAAGCAAGAATCATTGGAGGGATTGAGAGTAAGCAAGCTCTAAGAATGTCAACAATGGAGGTAGAACAAGAGCTCAACAGATGGATAAAGCCAAGGGGAAGAAGACCCCCTTTATATAGTGGGGGAAAGAATCAGACCGTTACCCCCACTCTCTGCCCGAGCTCCAGCGGTACTACCGTTGGCTGCAGCGGTACTACCGCTAGCACTCCAGCGGTACTACCGCCAGCTAGCGGTACCACCGCTGGCTACAGCGGTACTGCTGCTGGCACTCCAGCGGTACTACGGCTGGCCCCAGCGGTACTACCGCTGGGCCCCTGGTAGTGCAAAGGCACTACCACCGCCAAGAAAGTCTTCGCAAAAAGGTCCGTCCACGAACAACCGCTAGGCAGGCGGTACTAAGCTCCTGGAGCGGTACTACCGCTGACCAGGGGCGGTACTACCGCGAGCCAGCGGTACTACCGCTAGGTGCAGCGGTACTACCGCTCGCCACCGAAACAGCCATAACTTTCGCATACGAGCTCCGAATCGAGCAAACCCAAGCTTGTTGGATTCAGGACGACAAGGGCTATCCAAAGGACGTGGATGTCGCCTAGAGGGGGGGGGGGTGAATAGGCGCTATAAAATAGTTAAGGTTTAGGCTTGAACAAATGCGGAATAAAACTAATCGTTTAATATGTCAAGCACAAAACCTACAAACAGCTAGGCTCACCTATGTGCACCAACAACTTATGCTAAGCAAGATAAACAACTAAGTGATAGCAAGAAATATTACAATAAAGAATATGTCTATCACAAAGTAAAGTGCATAAGTAAAGGGTTCGGGTAAGAGATAACCGAGGCATGGGGAGACGATGATGTATCCCGAAGTTCACACCCTTGCGGATGCTAATCTCTGTTAGAGCGGTGTGGAGGCACAATGCTCCCCAAGATGCCACTAAGGCCACCGTAATATCCTCACGCCCTCGCACAATGCAAGATGCCGTGATTCCACTAAGGGACCCTTGAGGGCTGTCACCGAACCCGTACAAATGGCAACCCTTGGGGGCGGTCACCGAACCCGTACACGTGGCAACCCTTGGGGGCGGTTACCGGTACCCGTACAAATTGCTCGGGGCAATCTCCACAACCTAATTGGAGACCCCGACGCTTCCCGGAGCTTCACACCACACTGATTGAGCTCCGAGACAACACCAAGCTTCTAGGACGCCAAAGCATCCACGAAGAACAATATCAAGGGTACTAAGTACCAAAGGTAGTAAGCTTCTCAACTTCTCACTTCCACGTATCACCGTGGAGAACTCAAACCGATGCAACTAATCCAATGGCAAGAACACACGAAGTGGTCAAGTCCCTCACACTCAAATCCCTCCACGACAACAAAAGCTATGGAGAAATATGAGAGGAAGAACAAGGAGCTCACAAAGAACTCCAAGATCAAGATCCAAGGGGTTCCCCTCACATAGAGGAGAAACTGATTGGTGGAGATGTGGATCTAGATCTCCTCTCTCTTTTCCCTCAAGAACAAGCAAGAATCATTGGAGGGATTGAGAGTAAGCAAGCTCTAAGAATGTCAACAATGGAGGTAGAACAAGAGCTCAACAGATGGATAAAGCCAAGGGGAAGAAGACCCCCTTTATATAGTGGGGGAAAGAATCAGACCGTTACCCCCACTCTCTGCCCGAGCTCCAGCGGTACTACCGTTGGCTGCAGCGGTACTACCGCTAGCACTCCAGCGGTACTACCGCCAGCTAGCGGTACCACCGCTGGCTACAGCGGTACTGCTGCTGGCACTCCAGCGGTACTACGGCTGGCCCCAGCGGTACTACCGCTGGGCCCCTGGTAGTGCAAAGGCACTACCACCGCCAAGAAAGTCTTCGCAAAAAGGTCCGTCCACGAACAACCGCTAGGCAGGCGGTACTAAGCTCCTGGAGCGGTACTACCGCTGACCAGGGGCGGTACTACCGCGAGCCAGCGGTACTACCGCTAGGTGCAGCGGTACTACCGCTCGCCACCGAAACAGCCATAACTTTCGCATACGAGCTCCGAATCGAGCAAACCCAAGCTTGTTGGATTCAGGACGACAAGGGCTATCCAAAGGACGTGGATGTCGCCTAGAGGGGGGGGGGGGTGAATAGGCGCTATAAAATAGTTAAGGTTTAGGCTTGAACAAATGCGGAATAAAACTAATCGTTTAATATGTCAAGCACAAAACCTACAAACAGCTAGGCTCACCTATGTGCACCAACAACTTATGCTAAGCAAGATAAACAACTAAGTGATAGCAAGAAATATTACAATAAAGAATATGTCTATCACAAAGTAAAGTGCATAAGTAAAGGGTTCGGGTAAGAGATAACCGAGGCATGGGGAGACGATGATGTATCCCGAAGTTCACACCCTTGCGGATGCTAATCTCTGTTAGAGCGGTGTGGAGGCACAATGCTCCCCAAGATGCCACTAAGGCCACCGTAATATCCTCACGCCCTCGCACAATGCAAGATGCCGTGATTCCACTAAGGGACCCTTGAGGGCTGTCACCGAACCCGTACAAATGGCAACCCTTGGGGGCGGTCACCGAACCCGTACACGTGGCAACCCTTGGGGGCGGTTACCGGTACCCGTACAAATTGCTCGGGGCAATCTCCACAACCTAATTGGAGACCCCGACGCTTCCCGGAGCTTCACACCACACTGATTGAGCTCCGAGACAACACCAAGCTTCTAGGACGCCAAAGCATCCACGAAGAACAATATCAAGGGTACTAAGTACCAAAGGTAGTAAGCTTCTCAACTTCTCACTTCCACGTATCACCGTGGAGAACTCCAACCGATGCAACTAATGCAATGGCAAGAACACACGAAGTGGTCAAGTCCCTCACACTCAAATTCCTCCACAACAACAAAAGCTATGGAGAAATATGAGAGGAAGAACAAGGAGCTCACAAAGAACTCCAAGATCAAGATCCAAGGGGTTCCCCTCACATAGAGGAGAAAAGTGATTTGTGGAGATGTGGATCTAGATCTCCTCTCTCTTTTCCCTCAAGAACAAGCAAGAATCATTGGAGGGATTGAGAGTAAGCAAGCTCTAAGAATGTCAACAATGGAGGTAGAACAAGAGCTCAACAGATGGATAAAGCCAAGGGGGAAGAAGACCCCCTTTATATAGTGGGGGAAAGAATCAGACCGTTACCCCCACTCTCTGCCCGAGCTGCAGCGGTACTACCGCTGGCACTCCAGCGGTACTACCGCCAGCTAGCGGTACCACCGCTGGCTGCAGCGGTACTGCCGCTGGCACTCCAGCGGTACTCCCGCTAGGGCCAGCGGTACTACCGCCAACTCTAGCGGTACTACCGCTAGGTCTAGCGGTACTACCTCTCGCCACTGAAACAACCATAACTTTCGCATACGAGCTCCGAATCGAGCAAACCCAAGCTTGTTGGATTCAGGACGACAAGGGCTATCCAAAGGACGTGGATGTCGCCGAGAGGGGGGGGGGTGAATAGGCGCTTTAAAATAGTTAAGGTTTAGGCTTGAACAAATGCGGAATAAAACTAATCGTTTAATATGTCAAGCACAAAACCTACAAACAGCTAGGCTCACCTATGTGCACCAACAACTTATGGTAAGCAAGATAAACAACTAAGTGATAGCAAGATATATTACAATAAAGAATATGTCTATCACAAAGTAAAGTGCATAAGTAAAGGGTTCGGGTAAGAGATAACCGAGGCACGGGGAGACGATGATGTATCCCGAAGTTCACACCCTTGCGGATGCTAATCTCCGTTAGAGCGGTGTGGAGGCACAATGCTCCCCAAGATGCCACTAAGGCCACCGTAATCTCCTCACGCCCTCGCACAATGCAAGATGCCGTGATTCCACTAAGGGACCCTTGAGGGCGGTCACCGAACCCGTACAAATGGAAACCCTTGGGGGCGGTCACCGAACCCGTACACGTGGCAACCCTTGGGGGCGGTTACCGGTACCCGTACAAATTGCTCGGGGCAATCTCCACAACCTAATTGGAGACCCCGACGCTTCCCGGAGCTTCACACCACACTGATTGAGCTCCGAGACACCACCAAGCTTCTAGGACGCCAAAGCATCCACGAAGAACAATATCAAGGGTACTAAGTACCAAAGGTAGTAAGCTTCTCAACTTCTCACTTCCACGTATCACCGTGGAGAACTCAAACCGTTGCAACTAATGCAATGACAAGAACACACGAAGTGGTCAAGTCCCTCACACTCAAATCCCTCCACAACAACAAAAGCTATGGAGAAATATGAGAGGAAGAACAAGGAGCTCACAAAGAACTCCAAGATCAAGATCCAAGGGGTTCCCCTCACATAGAGGAGAAAGTGATTGGTGGAGATGTGGATCTAGATCTCCTCTCTCTTTTCCCTCAAGAACAAGCAAGAATCATTGGAGGGATTCAGAGTAAGCAAGCTCTAAGAATGTCAACAATGGAGGTAGAACAAGAGCTCAACAGATGGATAAAGCCAAGGGGGAAGAAGACCCCCTTTATATAGTGGGGGAAAGAATCAGACCGTTACCCCCACTCTCTGCCCGAGCTCCAGCGGTACTACCGCTGGCTGCAGCGGTACTACCGCTGGCACTCCAGCGGTACTACCGCCAGCTAGCGGTACCACCGCTGGCTGCAGCGGTACTACCGCTGGCACTCCAGCGGTACTACCGATGGCCCCAGCGGTACTACCGCTGGCCCCTGGTAGTGCAAAGGCACTACCACCGCCAAGAAAGTCTTCGCAAAAGGGTCCGTCCACGAACAACCGCTAGGCAGTCGGTACTAAGCTCCTGGAGCGGTACTACCGCTGACCAGGGGCGGTACTACCGCGAGCCAGCGGTACTACCGCTAGGGCCAGCGGTACTACCGCCAACTCTAGCGGTACTATCGCTAGGTCCAGCGGTACTACCGCTCGCCACTGAAATAACCATAACTTTCGCATACGAGCTCCGAATCGAGCAAACCCAAGCTTGTTGGATTCAGGACGACAAGGGCTATCCAAAGGACGTGGATGTTGCCTAGAGGGGGGGTGAATAGGCGCTTTAAAATAGTTAAGGTTTAGGCTTGAACAAATGCGGAATAAAACTAATCGTTTAATATGTCAAGCACAAAACCTACAAACAGCTAGGCTCACCTATGTGCACCAACAACTTATGCTAAGCAAGATAAACAACTAAGTGATAGCAAGATATATTACAATAAAGAATATGTCTATCACAAAGTAAAGTGCATAAGTAAAGGGTTCGGGTAAGAGATAACCGAGGCACGGGGAGACGATGATGTATCCCGAGGTTCACACCCTTGCGGCTGCTAATCTCCGTTAGAGCGGTGTGGAGGCACAATGCTCCCCAAGATGCCACTAAGGCCACCGTAATCTCCTCACGCCCTCGCACAATGCAAGATGCCGTGATTCCACTAAGGGAACGTTGAGGGCGGTCACCGAACCCGTACAAATGGCAACCCTTGGGGGCGGTCACCGAACCTGTACACGTGGCAACCCTTGGGGGCGGTTACCGGTACCCGTACAAATTGCTCGGGGCAATCTCCACAACCTAATTGCAGACCCCAACGCTTCCCGGAGCTTCACACCACACTGATTGAGCTCCGAGACACCACCAAGCTTCTAGGACGCCAAAGCATCCACGAAGAACAATATCAAGGGTACTAAGTACCAAAGGTAGTAAGCTTCTCAACTTCTCACTTCCACGTATCACCGTGGAGAACTCAAACCGATGCAACTAATGCAATGGCAAGAACACACGAAGTGGTCAAGTCCCTCACACTCAAATCCCTCCACAACAACAAAAGCTATGGAGAAATATGAGAGGAAGAACAAGGAGCTCACAAAGAACTCCAAGATCAAGATCCAAGGGGTTCCCCTCACATAGAGGAGAAAGTGATTGGTGGAGATGTGGATCTAGATCTCCTCTCTCTTTTCCCTCAAGAACAAGCAAGAATCATTGGACGGATTGAGAGTAAGCTAGCTCTAAGAATGTCAACAATGGAGGTAGAACAAGAGCTCAACAGATGGATAAAGCCAAGGGGGAAAAAGACCCCCTTTATATAGTGGGGGAAAGAATCAGACCGTTACCCCCACTCTCTGCCCGAGCTCCAGCGGTACTACCGCTGGCTGCAGCGGTACTACCACTGGCACTCCAGCGGTACTACCGCCAGCTAGCGGTACCACCGTTGGCTGCAGCGGTACAGCCGCTGGCACTCCAGCGGTACTACCGCTGGCCCCAGCGGAACCAACGCTGGGCCCCTGGTAGTGCAAAGGCACTACCACCGCCAAGAAAGTCTTCGCAAAAAGGTCCGTCCACGAACAACCGCTAGGCAGGCGGTACTAAGCTCCTGGAGCGGTACTACCGCTGACCAGGGGCGGTACTACCGCGAGCCAGCGGTACTACCGCTAGGGCCAGCGGTACTACCGCCAACTCTAGCGGTACTACCGCTCGCCACTGAAACAGCCATAACTTTCGCATACAAGCTCCGAATCGAGCAAACCCAAGCTTGTTGGATTAAGGACGACAAGGGCTATCCAAAGGACGTGGATGTCGCCTAGAGGGGGGGGTGAATAGGCGCTTTAAAATAGTTAAGTTTTAGGCTTGAACAAATGCGGAATAAAACTAATCGTTTAATATGTCAAGCACAAAACCTACAAACAGCTAGGCTCACCTATGTGCACCAACAACTTATGCTAAGCAAGATAAACAACTAAGTGATAGCAAGATATATTACAATAAAGAATATGTCTATCACAAAGTAAAGTGCATAAGTAAAGGGTTCGGGTAAGAGATAACCGAGGCACGGGGAGACGATGATGTATCCCGAAGTTCACACCCTTGCGGATGCTAATCTCCGTTAGAGCGGTGTGGAGGCACAATGCTCCCCAAGATGCCACTAAGGCCACCGTAATCTCCTCACGCCCTCGCACAATGCAAGATGCCGTGATTCCACTAAGGGACCCTTGAGGGCGGTCACCGAACCCGTACAAATGGCAACCCTTGGGGGCGGTCACCGAACCCGTACACGTGGCAACCCTTGGGGGCGGTTACCGGTACCCGTACAAATTGCTCGGGGCAATCTCCACAACCTAATTGCAGACCCCAACGCTTCCCGGAGCTTCACACCACACTGATTGAGCTCCGAGACACCACCAAGCTTCTAGGACGCCAAAGCATCCACGAAGAACAATATCAAGGGTACTAAGTACCAAAGGTAGTAAGCTTCTCAACTTCTCACTTCCACGTATCACCGTGGAGAACTCAAACCGATGCAACTAATGCAATGGCAAGAACACACGAAGTGGTCAAGTCCCTCACACTCAAATCCCTCCACAACAACAAAAGCTATGGAGAAATATGAGAGGAAGAACAAGGAGCTCACAAAGAACTCCAAGATCAAGATCCAAGGGGTTCCCCTCACATAGAGGAGAAAGTGATTGGTGGAGATGTGGATCTAGATCTCCTCTCTCTTTTCCCTCAAGAACAAGCAAGAATCATTGGACGGATTGAGAGTAAGCTAGCTCTAAGAATGTCAACAATGGAGGTAGAACAAGAGCTCAACAGATGGATAAAGCCAAGGGGGAAAAAGACCCCCTTTATATAGTGGGGGAAAGAATCAGACCGTTACCCCCACTCTCTGCCCGAGCTCCAGCGGTACTACCGCTGGCTGCAGCGGTACTACCACTGGCACTCCAGCGGTACTACCGCCAGCTAGCGGTACCACCGTTGGCTGCAGCGGTACAGCCGCTGGCACTCCAGCGGTACTACCGCTGGCCCCAGCGGAACCAACGCTGGGCCCCTGGTAGTGCAAAGGCACTACCACCGCCAAGAAAGTCTTCGCAAAAAGGTCCGTCCACGAACAACCGCTAGGCAGGCGGTACTAAGCTCCTGGAGCGGTACTACCGCTGACCAGGGGCGGTACTACCGCGAGCCAGCGGTACTACCGCTAGGGCCAGCGGTACTACCGCCAACTCTAGCGGTACTACCGCTCGCCACTGAAACAGCCATAACTTTCGCATACGAGCTCCGAATCGAGCAAACCCAAGCTTGTTGGATTAAGGACGACAAGGGCTATCCAAAGGACGTGGATGTCGCCTAGAGGGGGGGGGGGTGAATAGGCGCTTTAAAATAGTTAAGGTTTAGGCTTGAACAAATGCGGAATAAAACTAATCGTTTAATATGTCAAGCACAAAACCTACAAACAGCTAGGCTCACCTATGTGCACCAACAACTTATGCTAAGCAAGATAAACAACTAAGTGATAGCAAGATATATTACAATAAAGAATATGTCTATCACAAAGTAAAGTGCATAAGTAAAGGGTTCGGGTAAGAGATAACCGAGGCACGGGGAGACGATGATGTATCCCGAAGTTCACACCCTTGCGGATGCTAATCTCCGTTAGAGCGGTGTGGAGGCACAATGCTCCCCAAGATGCCACTAAGGCCACCGTAATCTCCTCACGCCCTCGCACAATGCAAGATGCCGTGATTCCACTAAGGGACCCTTGAGGGCGGTCACCGAACCCGTACAAATGGCAACCCTTGGGGGCGGTCACCGAACCCGTACACGTGGCAACCCTTGGGGGCGGTTACCGGTACCCGTACAAATTGCTCGGGGCAATCTCCACAACCTAATTGGAGACCCCGACGCTTCCCGGAGCTTCACACCACACTGATTGAGCTCCGAGACACCACCAAGATTCTAGGACGCCAAAGCATCCACGAAGAACAATATCAAGGGTACTAAGTACCAAAGGTAGTAAGCTTCTCAACTTCTCACTTCCACGTATCACCGTGGAGAACTCAAACCGATGCAACTAATGCAATGGCAAGAACACACGAAGTGGTCAAGTCCCTCACACTCAAATCCCTCCACAATAACAAAAGCTATGGAGAAATATGAGAGGAAGAACAAGGAGCTCACAAAGAACTCCAAGATCAAGATCCAAGGGGTTCCCCTCACATAGAGGAGAAAGTGATTGGTGGAGATGTGGATCTAGATCTCCTCTCTCTTTTCCCTCAAGAACAAGCAAGAATCATTGGAGGGATTGAGAGTAAGCAAGCTCTAAGAATGTCAACGATGGAGGTAGAACAAGAGCTCAGCAGCTGGATAAAGCCAAGGGGGAAGAAGACCCCCTTTATATAGTGGGGGAAACAATCAGACCGTTACCCCCACTCTCTGCCCGAGCTCCAGCGGTACTACCGCTGGCTGCAGCGGTACTACCGCTGGCACTCCAACGGTACTACCGCTGGCACTCCAGCGGTACTACCGCCAGCTAGCGGTACCATCGCTGGCTGCAGCGGTACTGCCGCTGGCACTCCAGCGGTACTACCACTGGCCCCAGCGGTACTACCGCTGGGCCCCTGGTAGTGCAAAGGCACTACCACCGCCAAGAAAGTCTTCGCAAAAAGGTCCGTCCACGAGCAACCGCTTGGCAGGCGGTACTAAGCTCCTAGAGCGGTACTACCGCTTACCAGGGGCGGTACTACCGCGAGCCAGCGGTACTACCGCTAGGGCCAGCGGTACTACCGGCAACTCTAGCGGTACTACCGCTAGGTCCAGCGGTACTACCGCTCGCCACTGAAACAGCCATAACTTTCGCATACGAGCTCCGAATCGAGCAAACCCAAGCTTGTTGGATTCAGGACGACAAGGGCTATCCAAAGGACGTGGATGTCGCCTAGAGGGGGGGGGTGAATAGGCGCTTTAAAATAGTTAAGGTTTAGGCTTGAACAAATGCGGAATAAAACTAATCGTTTAATATGTCAAGCACAAAACCTACAAACAGCTAGGCTCACCTATGTGCACCAACAACTTATGCTAAGCAAGATAAACAACTAAGTGATAGCAAGATATATTACAATAAAGAATATGTCTATCACAAAGTAAAGTGCATAAGTAAAGGGTTCGGGTAAGAGATAACCGAGGCACGGGGAGACGATGATGTATCCCGAAGTTCACACCCTTGCGGATGCTAATCTCCGTTAGAGCGGTGTGGAGGCACAATGCTCCCCAAGATGCCACTAAGGCCACCGTAATCTCCTCACGCCCTCGCACAATGCAAGATGCCGTGATTCCACTAAGGGACCCTTGAGGGCGGTCACCGAACCCGTACAAATGGCAACCCTTGGGAGCGGTCACCGAACCCGTACACGTGGCAACCCTTGGGGGCGGTTACCGGTACCCGTACAAATTGCTCGGGGCAATCTCCACAAACTAACTGGAGACCCCGACGCTTCCCGGAGCTTCACACCACACTGATTGAGCTCCGAGACACCACCAAGATTCTAGGACGCCAAAGCATCCACGAAGAACAATATCAAGGGTACTAAGTACCAAAGGTAGTAAGCTTCTCAACTTCTCACTTCCACGTATCACCGTGGAGAACTCAAACCGATGCAACTAATGCAATGGCAAGAACACACGAAGTGGTCAAGTCCCTCACACTCAAATACCTCCACAACAACAAAAGCTATGGAGAAATATGAGAGGAAGAACAAGGAGCTCACAAAGAACTCCAAGATCAAGATCCAAGGGGTTCCCCTCACATAGAGGAGAAAGTGATTGGTGGAGATGTGGATCTAGATCTCCTCTCTCTTTTCCCTCAAGAACAAGCAAGAATCATTGGAGGGATTGAGAGTAAGCAAGCTCTAAGAATGTCAACAATGGAGGTAGAACAAGAGCTCAACAGATGGATAAAGCCAGGGGGGAAGAAGACCCCCTTTATATAGTGGGGGAAAGAATCAGACCGTTACCCCCACTCTCTGCCCGAGCTCCAGCGGTACTACCGCTGGCACTCCAGCGGTACTACCGCCAGCTAGCGGTACCACCGCTGGCTGCAGCGGTACTGCCGCTGGCACTCCAACGGTACTACCGCTGGCCCCAGCGGTACTACCGCTGGGCCCCTGGTAGTGCAAAGGCACTACCAGCGCCAAGAAAGTCTTCGCAAAAAGGTCCGTCAACGAGCAACCGCTAGGCAGGCGGTACTAAGCTCCTGGAGCGGTACTACCGCTTACTAGGGGCGGTACTACCGCGAGCCAGCGGTACTACCGGCAACTCTAGCGGTACTACCGCTAGGTCCAGCGGTACTACGCTCGCCACTGAAACAGCCATAACTTTCGCATACGAGCTCCGAATCGAGCAAACCCAAGCTTGTTGGATTCAGGACGACAAGGGCTATCCAAAGGACGTGGATGTCGCCTAGAGGGGGGGGGGGTGAATAGGCGCTTTAAAATAGTTAAGGTTTAGGCTTGAACAAATGCGGAATAAAACTAATCGTTTAATATGTCAAGCACAAAACCTAGAAACAGCTAGGCTCACCTATGTGGACCAACAACTTATGCTAAGCAAGATAAAGAACTAAGTGATAGCAAGATATTTTACAATAAAGAATATGTCTATCACAAAGTAAAGTGCATAAGTAAAGGGTTCGGGTAAGAGATAACCGAGGCACGGGGAGACGATGATGTATCCCGAAGTTCACACCCTTGCGGATGCTAATCTCCGTTAGAGCGGTGTGGAGGCACAATGCTCCCCAAGATGCCACTAAGGCCACCGTAATCTCCTCACGCCCTCGCACAATGCAAGATGCCGTGATTCCACTAAGGGACCCTTGAGGGCGGTCACCGAACCCGTACAAATGGCAACCCTTGGGGGCGGTCACCGAACCCGTACACGTGGCAACCCTTGGGGGCGGTTACCGGTACCCGTACAAATTGCTCGGGGCAATCTCCACAACCTAATTGGAGACCCCGACGCTTCCCGGAGCTTCACACCACACTGATTGAGCTCCGAGACACCACCAAGCTTCTAGGACGCCAAAGCATCCACGAAGAACAATATCAAGGGTACTAAGTACGAAAGGTAGTAAGCTTCTCAACTTCTCACTTCCACGTATCACCGTGGAGAACTCAAACCGATGCAACTAATGCAATGGCAAGAACACACGAAGTGGTCAAGTCCCTCACACTCAAATCCCTCCACAACAACAAAAGCTATGGAGAAATATGAGAGGAAGAACAAGGAGCTCACAAAGAACTCTAAGATCAAGATCCAAGGGGTTCCCCTCACATAGTGGAGAAAGTGATTGGTGGAGATGTGGATCTAGATCTCCTCTCTCTTTTCCCTCAAGAACAAGCAAGAATCATTGGAGGGATTGAGAGTAAGCAAGCTCTAAACATGTCAACAATGGAGGTAGAACAAGAGCTCAACAGATGGATAAAGCCAAGGGGGAAGAAGACCCCCTTTATATAGTGGGGGAAAGAATCAGACCGTTACCCCCACTCTCTGCCCGAGCTCCAGCGGTACTACCGCTGGCTGCAGCGGTACTACCGCTGGCACTCCAGCGGTACTACCGCCAGCTAGCGGTACCGCCGCTGGCTGCAGCGGTACTGCCGCTGGCACTCCAGCGTTACTACCGCTGGCCCCAGCAGTACTACCGCTGGGCCCCTGGTAGTGCAAAGGCACTACCACCGCCAAGAAAGTCTTCGCAAAAATGTCCATCCACGAACAACCGCTAGGCAGGCGGTACTAAGCTCCTGGAGCGGTACTACCGCTGACCAGGGGCGGTACTACCGCGAGCCAGCGGTACTACCGCTAGGGCCAGCGGTACTACCGCCAACTCTAGCGGTACTACCGCTAGGTCCAGCGGTACTACCGCTCGCCACTGAAACAGCCATAACTTTCGCATACGAGCTCCGAATCGAGCAAACCCAAGCTTGTTGGATTCAGGACGACATGGGCTATCCAAAGGACGTGGATGTCGCCTAGAGGGGATGGGGGTGAATAGGCGCTTTAAAATAGTTAAGGTTTAGGCTTGAACAAATGCGGAATAAAACTAATCGTTTAATATGTCAAGCACAAAACCTACAAACAACTAGGCTCACCTATGTGCACCAACAACTTATGCTAAGCAAGATAAACAACTAAGTGATAGCAAGATATATTACAATAAAGAATATGTCTATCACAAAGTAAAGTCCATAAGTAAAGGGTTCGGGTAAGAGATAACCGAGGCACGGGGAGACGATGATGTATCCCGAAGTTCACACCCTTGCGGATGCTAATCTTCGTTAGAGCGGTGTGGAGGCACAATGCTCCCCAAGATGCCACTAAGGCCACCGTAATCTCCTCACGCCCTCGCACAATGCAAGATGCCGTGATTCCACTAAGGGACCCTTGAGGGCGGTCACCGAACCCGTACAAATGGCAACCCTTGGGGGCGGTCACCGAACCCGTACACGTGGCAACCCTTGGGGGCGGTTACCGGTACCCGTACAAATTGCTCGGGGCAATCTCCACAACCTAATTGGAGACCTCGATGCTTCCCGGAGCTTCACACCACACTGATTGAGCTCCGAGACACCACCAAGCTTCTAGGACACCAAAGCATCCACGAAGAACAATATCAAGGGTACTAAGTACCAAAGGTAGTAAGCTTCTCAACTTCTCACTTCCACGTATCACCGTGGAGAACTTAAACCGATGCAACTAATGCAATGGCAAGAACACACGAAGTGGTCAAGTCCCTCACACTCAAATCCCTCCAAAACAACAAAAGCTATGGAGAAATATGAGAGGAAGAACAAGGAGCTCACAAAGAAATCCAAGATCAAGATCCAAGGGGTTCCCCTCACATAGAGGAGAAAGTGATTGGTGGAGATGTGGATCTAGATCTCCTCTCTCTTTTCCCTCAAGAACAAGCAATAATCATTGGAGGGATTGAGAGTAAGCAAGCTCTAAGAAATGTCAACAATGGAGGTAGAACAAGAGCTCAACAGATGGATAAAGCCAAGGGGGAAGAAGACCCCCTTTATATAGTGGGGGAAAGAATCAGACCGTTACCCCCACTCTCTGCCCGAGCTCCAGCGGTACTACCGCTGGCTGCAGCGGTACTACCGCTGGCACTCCAACGGTACTACTGCTGGCACTCCAGCGGTACTACCGCCAGCTAGCGGTACCACCGCTGGCTGCAGCGGTACTGCCGCTGGCCCCAGCGGTACTACCGCTGGGCCCCTGGTAGTGCAAAGGCACTACCACCGCCAAGAAAGTCATCGCAAAAAGGTCCGTCCACGAACAACCGCTAGGAAGGCGGTACTAAGCTCCTGGAGCGGTACTACCGCTTACCAGGGGCGGTACTACCGCGAGCCAGTGGTACTACCGCTAGGGCCAGCGGTACTACCGGCAACTCTAGCGGTACTACCGCTCGCCATTGAAACAGCCATAACTTTCGCATACGAGCTCCGAATCGAGCAAACCCAAGCTTGTTGGATTCAGGACGACAAGGGCTATCCAAAGGACGTGGATGTCGCCTAGAGGGGGTGGGGTGAATAGGCGCTTTAAAATAGTTAAGGTTTAGGCTTAAACAAATGCGGAATAAAACTACTCGTTTAATATGTCAAGCACAAAACCTACAAACAGCTAGGCTCACCTATGTGCACCAACAACTTATGCTAAGCAAGATAAACAACTAAGTGATAGCAAGATATATTACAATAAAGAATATGTCTATCACAAACTAAAGTGCATAAGTAAAGGGTTCGGGTAAGAGATAACCGAGGCACGGGGAGAAGATGATGTATCCCGAAGTTCACACCGTTGCGGATGCTAATCTCCGTTACAGCGGTGTGGAGGCACAATGCTCCCCAAGATGCCACTAAGGCCACCGTAATCTCCTCACGCCCTCGCACAATGCAAGATGCCGTGATTCCACTAAGGGACCCTTGAGGGCGGTCACCGAACCCGTACAAATGGCAACCCTTGGGGGCAGTCACCGAACCCGTACACGTGGCAACCCTTGGGGGCGGTTACCGGTACCCGTACAAATTGCTCGGGGCAATCTCCACAACCTAATTGGAGACCCCGACGCTTCCCGGAGCTTCACACCACACTGATTGAGGTCCGAGACACCACCAAGCTTCTAGGACGCCAAAGCATCCACGAAGAACAATATCAAGGGTACTAAGTACCAAAGGTAGTAAGCTTCTCAACTTCTCACTTCCACGTATCACCGTGGAGAACTCAATACGATGCAACTAATGCAATGGCAAGAACACACGAAGTGGTCAAGTCCCTCACACTCAAATCCCTCCACAACAACAAAAGCTATGGAGAAATATCAGAGGAAGAACAAGGAGCTCACAAAGAACTCCAAGATCAAGATCCAAGGGGTTCCCCTCACATAGAGGAGAAAGTGATTGGTGGAGATGTGGATCTAGATCTCCTCTCTCTTTTCCCTCAAGAACAAGCAAGAATCATTGGAGGGATTGAGAGTAAGCAAGCTCTAAGAATGTCAACAATGGAGGTAGAACAAGAGCTCAACAGATGGATAAAGCCAAGGGGGAAGAAGACCCCCTTTATATAGTGGGGGAAAGAATCAGACCGTTACCCCACTCTCTGCCCGAGCTCCAGCGGTACTATCGCTGGCTGTAGCGGTACTACCGCTGGCACTCCAGCGGTACTACCGCTGGCACTCCAGCGGTACTACCGCCAGCTAGCGGTACCACCGCTGGCTGCAGCGGTACTGCCGCTGGCACTCCAGCGGTACTACCGCTGGCCCCAGTGGTACTACCGCTGGGCCCCTGGTAGTGCAAAGGCACTACCACCGCCAAGAAAGTCTTCGCAAAAAGGTCCGTCCACGAACAACCGCTAGGCAGGCGGTACTAAGCTCCTGGAGCGGTACTACCGCTGACCAGGGGCGGTACTACCACGAGCCAGCGGTACTACCGCTAGGGCCAGCGGTACTACCGCTAGGTCCAGCGGTACTACCGCTCGCCACTGAAACAGCCATAACTTTCGCATACGAGCTCCGAATCGAGCAAACCCAAGCTTGTTGGATTCAGGACGACAAGGGCTATCCAAAGGACATGGATGTCGCCTAGAGTGGGGGGGGGTGAATAGGCGCTTTAAAATAGTTAAGGTTTAGGCTTGAACAAATGCGGAATAAAACTAATCGTTTAATATGTCAAGCACAAAACCTACAAACAGCTAGGCTAACCTATGTGCACCAACAACTTATGCTAAGCAAGATAAACAACTAAGTGATAGCAAGATATATTACAATAAAGAATATGTCTATCACAAAGTAAAGTGCATAAGTAAAGGGTTCAGGTAAGAGATAACCGAGGCACGGGGAGACGATGATGTATCCCGAAGTTCACACCCTTGCGGATGCTAATCTCCGTTAGAGCGGTGTGGAGGCACAATGCTCCCCAAGATGCCACTAAGGCCACCGTAATCTCCTCACGCCCTCGCACAATGCAAGATGCCGTGATTCCACTAAGGGACCCTTGAGGGCGGTCACCGAACCCGTACAAATGGCAACCCTTGGGGGCGGTCACCGAACCCGTACACGTGGCAACCCTTGGGGGCGGTTACCGTTACCCGTACAAATTGCTCGGGGCAATCTCCACAACCTAATTGGAGACCCCGACACCTCCCGGAGCTTCACACCACACTGATTGAGCTCCGAGACACCACCAAGCTTCTAGGACGCCAAAGCATCCACGAAGAACAATATCAAGGGTACTAAGTACCAAAGGTAGTAAGCTTCTCAACTTCTCACTTCCACGTATCACCGTGGAGAACTCAAACCGATGCAACTAATGCAATGGCAAGAACACACGAAGTGGTCAAGTCCCTCACACTCAAATCCCTCCACAACAACAAAAGCTATGGAGAAATATGAGAGCAAGAACAAGGAGCTCACAAAGAACTCCAAGATCAAGATCCAAGGGGTTCCCCTCAGATAGAGGAGAAAGTGATTGGTGGAGATGTGTATCTAGATCTCCTCTCTCTTTTCCCTCAAGAACAAGCAAGAATCATTGGAGGGATTGAGAGTAAGAAAGCTCTAAGAATGTCAACAATGGAGGTAGAACAAGACCTCAACAGATGGATAAAGCCAGGGGGGAAGAAGACCCCCTTTATATAGTGGGGGAAAGAATCAGACCGTTACCCCCACTCTCTGCCCGAGCTCCAGCGGTACTACCGCTGGCACTCCAGCGGTACTACCGCCAGCTAGCGGTACCACCGCTGGCTGCAGCGGTACTGCCGCTGGCACTCCAACGGTACTACCGCTGGCCCCAGCGGTACTACCGCTGGGCCCTGGTAGTGCAAAGGCACTACCAGCGCCAAGAAAGTCTTCGCAAAAAGGTCCGTCAACGAGCAACCGCTAGGTAGGCGGTACTAAGCTCCTGGAGCGGTACTACCGCTTACTAGGGGCGGTACTACCGCGAGCCAGCGGTACTACCGCTAGGGCCAGCGGTACTACCGGCAACTCTAGCGGTACTACCGCTAGGTCCAGCGGTACTACCGCTCGCCACTGAAATAGCCATAACTTTCGCATACTAGCTCCGAATCGAGCAAACCCAAGCTTGTTGGATTCAGGACGACAAGGGCTATCCAAAGGACGTGGATGTCGCCTAGAGGGGGGGGGGTGAATAGGCGCTTTAAAATAGTTAAGGTTTAGGCTTGAACAAATGCGGAATAAAACTAATCGTTTAATATGTCAAGCACAAAACCTAGAAACAGCTAGGCTCACCTATGTGGACCAACAACTTATGCTAAGCAAGATAAACAACTAAGTGATAGCAAGATATTTTACAATAAAGAATATGTCTATCACAAAGTAAAGTGCATAAGTAAAGGGTTCGGGTAAGAGATAACCGAGGCACGGGGAGACGATGATGTATCCCGAAGTTCACACCCTTGCGGATGCTAATCTCCGTTAGAGCGGTGTGGAGGCACAATGCTCCCCAAGATGCCACTAAGGCCACCGTAATCTCCTCACGCCCTCGCACAATGCAAGATGCCGTGATTCCACTAAGGGACCCTTGAGGGCGGTCACCGAACCCGTACAAATGGCAACCCTTGGGGGCGGTCACCGAACCCGTACACGTGGCAACCCTTGGGGGCGGTTACCGGTACCCGTACAAATTGCTCGGGGCAATCTCCACAACCTAATTGGAGACCCCGACGCTTCCCGGAGCTTCACACCACACTGATTGAGCTCCGAGACACCACCAAGCTTCTAGGACGCCAAAGCATCCACGAAGAACAATATCAAGGGTACTAAGTACGAAAGGTAGTAAGCTTCTCAACTTCTCACTTCCACGTATCACCGTGGAGAACTCAAACCGATGCAACTAATGCAATGGCAAGAACACACGAAGTGGTCAAGTCCCTCACACTCAAATCCCTCCACAACAACAAAAGCTATGGAGAAATATGAGAGGAAGAACAAGGAGCTCACAAAGAACTCCAAGATCAAGATCCAAGGGGTTCCCCTCACATAGTGGAGAAAGTGATTGGTGGAGATGTGGATCTAGATCTCCTCTCTCTTTTCCCTCAAGAACAAGCAAGAATCATTGGAGGGATTGAGAGTAAGCAAGCTCTAAGAATGTCAACAATGGAGGTAGAACAAGAGCTCAACAGATGGATAAAGCCAAGGGGGAAGAAGACCCCCTTTATATAGTGGGGGAAAGAAACAGACCGTTACCCCCACTCTCTGCCCGAGCTCCAGCGGTACTACCGCTGGCTGCAGCGGTACTACCGCTGGCACTCCAGCGGTACTACCGCCAGCTAGCGGTACCGCCGCTGGCTGCAGCGGTACTGCCGCTGGCACTCCAGCGTTACTACCGCTGGCCCCAGCAGTACTACCGCTGGGCCCCTGGTAGTGCAAAGGCACTACCACCGCCAAGAAAGTCTTCGCAAAAATGTCCATCCACGAACAACCGCTAGGCAGGCGGTACTAAGCTCCTGGAGCGGTACTACCGCTGACCAGGGGCGGTACTACCGCGAGCCAGCGGTACTACCGCTAGGGCCAGCGGTACTACCGCCAACTCTAGCGGTACTACCGCTAGGTCCAGCGGTACTACCGCTCGCCACTGAAACAGCCATAACTTTCGCATACGAGCTCCGAATCGAGCAAACCCAAGCTTGTTGGATTCAGGACGACATGGGCTATCCAAAGGACGTGGATGTCGCCTAGAGGGGGGGGGTGAATAGGCGCTTTAAAATAGTTAAGGTTTAGGCTTGAACAAATGCGGAATAAAACTAATCGTTTAATATGTCAAGCACAAAACCTACAAACAAATAGGCTCACCTATGTGCACCAACAACTTATGCTAAGCAAGATAAACAACTAAGTGATAGCAAGATATATTACAATAAAGAATATGTCTATCACAAAGTAAAGTGCATAAGTAAAGGGTTCGGGTAAGAGATAACCGAGGCACGGGGAGACGATGATGTATCCCGAAGTTCACACCCTTGCGGATGCTAATCTTCGTTAGAGCGGTGTGGAGGCACAATGCTCCCCAAGATGCCACTAAGGCCACCGTAATCTCCTCACGCCCTCGCACAATGCAAGATGCCGTGATTCCACTAAGGGACCCTTGAGGGCGGTCACCGAACCCGTACAAATGGCAACCCTTGGGGGCGGTCACCGAACCCGTACACGTGGCAACCCTTGGGGGCGGTTACCGGTACCCGTACAAATTGCTCGGGGCAATCTCCACAACCTAATTGGAGACCGCGACGCTTCCCGGAGCTTCACACCACACTGATTGAGCTCCGAGACACCACCAAGCTTCTAGGACACCAAAGCATCCACGAAGAACAATATCAAGGGTACTAAGTACCAAAGGTAGTAAGCTTCTCAACTTCTCACTTCCACGTATCACCGTGGAGAACTTAAACCGATGCAACTAATGCAATGGCAAGAACACACGAAGTGGTCAAGTCCCTCACACTCAAATCCCTCCAAAACAACAAAAGCTATGGAGAAATATGAGAGGAAGAACAAGGAGCTCACAAAGAAATCCAAGATCAAGATCCAAGGGGTTCCCCTCACATAGAGGAGAAAGTGATTGGTGGAGATGTGGATCTAGATCTCCTCTCTCTTTTCCCTCAAGAACAAGCAATAATCATTGGAGGGATTGAGATTAAGCAAGCTCTAAGAATGTCAACAATGGAGGTAGAACAAGAGCTCAACAGATGGATAAAGCCAAGGGGGAAGAAGACCCCCTTTATATAGTGGGGGAAAGAATCAGACCGTTACCCCCACTCTCTGCCCGAGCTCCAGCGGTACTACCGCTGGCTGCAGCGGTACTACCGCTGGCACTCCAACGGTACTACTGCTGGCACTCCAGCGGTACTACCGCCAGCTAGCGGTACCTCCGCTGGCTACAGCGGTACTGCCGCTGGCCCAGCGGTACCACCGCTGGCTGCAGCGGTACTGCCGCTGGCCCCAGCGGTACTACCGCTGGGTCCCTGGTAGTGCAAAGGCACTACCACCGCCAAGAAAGTCATCGCAAAAAGGTCCGTCCACGAACAACCGCTAGGCAGGCGGTACTAAGCTCCTGGAGCGGTACTACCGCTTACCAGGGGCGGTACTACCGCGAGCCAGTGGTACTACCGCTAGGGCCAGCGGTACTACCGGCAACTCTAGCGGTACTACCGCTCGCCATTGAAACAGCCATAACTTTCGCATACGAGCTCCGAATCGAGCAAACCCAAGCTTGTTGGATTCAGGACGACAAGGGCTATCCAAAGGACGTGGATGTCGCCTAGAGGGGGTGGGGTGAATAGGCGCTTTAAAATAGTTAAGGTTTAGGCTTGAACAAATGCGGAATAAAACTACTCGTTTAATATGTCAAGCACAAAACCTACAAACAGCTAGGCTCACCTATGTGCACCAACAACTTATGCTAAGCAAGATAAACAACTAAGTGATAGCAAGATATATTACAATAAAGAATATGTCTATCACAAACTAAAGTGCATAAGTAAAGGGTTCGGGTAAGAGATAACCGAGGCACGGGGAGACGATGATGTATCCCGAAGTTCACACCGTTGCGGATGCTAATCTCCGTTACAGCGGTGTGGAGGCACAATGCTCCCCAAGATGCCACTAAGGCCACCGTAATCTCCTCACGCCCTCGCACAATGCAAGATGCCGTGATTCCACTAAGGGACCCTTGAGGGCGGTCACCGAACCCGTACAAATGGCAACCCTTGGGGGCAGTCACCGAACCCGTACACGTGGCAACCCTTGGGGGCGGTTACCGGTACCCGTACAAATTGCTCGGGGCAATCTCCACAACCTAATTGGAGACCCCGACGCTTCCCGGAGCTTCACACCACACTGATTGAGGTCCGAGACACCACCAAGCTTCTAGGACGCCAAAGCATCCACGAAGAACAATATCAAGGGTACTAAGTACCAAAGGTAGTAAGCTTCTCAACTTCTCACTTCCACGTATCACCGTGGAGAACTTAAACCGATGCAACTAATGCAATGGCAAGAACACACGAAGTGGTCAAGTCCCTCACACTCAAATCCCTCCAAAACAACAAAAGCTATGGAGAAATATGAGAGGAAGAACAAGGAGCTCACAAAGAAATCCAAGATCAAGATCCAAGGGGTTCCCCTCACATAGAGGAGAAAGTGATTGGTGGAGATGTGGATCTAGATCTCCTCTCTCTTTTCCCTCAAGAACAAGCAATAATCATTGGAGGGATTGAGATTAAGCAAGCTCTAAGAATGTCAACAATGGAGGTAGAACAAGAGCTCAACAGATGGATAAAGCCAAGGGGGAAGAAGACCCCCTTTATATAGTGGGGGAAAGAATCAGACCGTTACCCCCACTCTCTGCCCGAGCTCCAGCGGTACTACCGCTGGCTGCAGCGGTACTACCGCTGGCACTCCAGCGGTACTACCGCTGGCACTCCAGCGGTACTACCGCCAGTTAGCGGTACCACCGCTGGCTGCAGCGGTACTGCCGCTGGCACTCCAGCGGTACTACCGCTTGCCCCAGCGGTACTACCGCTGGGCCCCTGGTAGTGCAAAGGCACTACCACCGCCAAGAAAGTCTTCGCGAAAAGGTCCGTCCACGAACAACCGCTAGGCAGGCGGTACTAAGCTCCTGGAGCGGTACTACCGCTGACCAGGGGCGGTACTACCGCGAGCCAGCGGTACTACCGCGAGCCAGCGGTACTACCGCTCGCCACTGAAACAGCCATAACTTTTGCATACGAGCTCCGAATCGAGCAAACCCAAGCTTGTTGGATTCAGGACGACAAGGGTTATCCAGAGGACGTGGATGTCGCCTAGAGGGGGGGGGTGAATAGGCGCTTTAAAATAGTTAATGTTTAGGCTTGAACAAATGCGGAATAAAACTAATCGTTGAATATGTCAAGCACAAAACCTACAAACAGCTAGGCTCACCAATGTGCACCAACAACTTATGCTAAGCAAGATAAACAACTAAGTGATAGCAAGATATATTACAATAAAGAATATGTCTATCACAAAGTAAAGTGCATAAGTAAAGGGTTCGGGTAAGAGATAACCGAGGCACGGGGAGACGATGATGTATCCCGAAGTTCACACCCTTGCGGATGCTAATCTCCGTTAGAGCGGTGTGGAGGCACAATGCTCCCCAAGATGCCACTAAGGCCACCGTAATCTCCTCACGCCCTCGCACAATGCAAGATGCCGTGATTCCACTAAGGGACCCTTGAGGGCGGTCACCGAACCCGTACAAATGGCAACCCTTGGGGGCGGTCACCGAACCCGTACACGTGGCAACCCTTGGGGGCGGTTACCGGTACCCGTACAAATTGCTCGGGGCAATCTCCACAACCTAATTGGAGACCCCGACGCTTCCCGGAGCTTCACACCACACTGATTGAGCTCCGAGACACCACCAAGCTTCTAGGACGCCAAAGCATCCACGAAGAACAATATCAAGGGTACTAAGTACCAAAGGTAGTAAGCTTCTCAACTTCTCACTTCCACGTATCACCGTGGAGAACTCAAACCGATGCAACTAATGCAATGGCAAGAACACACGAAGTGGTCAAGTCCCTCACACTCAAATCCCTCCACAACAACAAAAGTTTGGAGAAATATGAGAGGAAGAACAAGGAGCTCACAAAGAACTCCAAGATCAAGATCCAAGGGGTTCCCCTCACATAGTGGAGAAAGTGATTGGTGGAGATGTGGATCTAGATCTCCTCTCTCTTTTCCCTCAAGAACAAGCAAGAATCATTGGAGGGATTGAGAGTAAGCAAGCTCTAAGAATGTCAACAATGGAGGTAGAACAAGAGCTCAACAGATGGATAAAGCCAAGGGGGAAGAAGACCCCCTTTATATAGTGGGGGAAAGAATCAGACCGTTACCCCCACTCTCTGCCCGAGCTCCAGCGGTACTACCGCTGGCTGCAGCGGTACTACCGCTGGCACTCCAGTGGTACTACCGCTGGCACTCCAGCGGTACTACCGCCCGCTAGCGGTACCACCGCTGGCTGCAGCGGTACTGCCGCTGGCACTCCAGCGGTACTACCGCTGGGCCCCTGGTAGTGCAAAGGCAATACCACCGCCAAGAAAGTCTTCGGAAAAAGGTCCGTCTACGAACAACCGCTAGGCAGGCGGTACTAAGCTCCTAGAGCGGTACTACCACTGACCAGGGGCGGTACTACCGCGAGCCAGCGGTACTACCGCTAGGGCCAGCGGTACTACCGCCAACTCTAGCGGTACTACCGCTAGGTCCAGCGGTACTACCGCTCGCCACTGAAACAGCCATAACTTTCGCATACGAGCTCCGAATCGAGCAAACCCAAGCTTGTTGGATTCAGGACGACAAGGGCTATCCAAAGGACGTGGATGTCGCCTAGAGGGGGGGGGGGTGAATAGGCGCTTTAAAATAGTTAAGGTTTAGGCTTGAACAAATGCGGAATAAAACTAATCGTTGAATATGTCAAGCACAAAACCTACAAACAGCTAGGCTCACCTATGTGCACCAACAACTTATGCTAAGCAAGATAAACAACTAAGTGATAGCAAGATATATTACAATAAAGAATATGTCTATCACAAAGTAAAGTGCATAAGTAAAGGGTTCGGGTAAGAGATAACCGAGGCACGGGGAGACGATGATGTATCCCGAAGTTCACACCCTTGCGGATGCTAATCTCCGTTAGAGCGGTGTGGAGGCACAATGCTCCCCAAGATGCCACTAAGGCCACCGTAATCTCCTCACGCCCTCGCACAATGCAAGATGCCGTGATTCCACTAAGGGACCCTTGAGGGCGGTCACCGAACCCGTACAAATGGCAACCCTTGGGGGCGGTCACCGAACCCGTACACGTGGCAACCCTTGGGGGCGGTTACGGGTACCCGTACAAATTGCTCGGGGCAATCTCCACAACCTAATTGGAGACCCCGACGCTTCCCGGAGCTTCACACCACACTGATTGAGCTCCGAGACACCACCAAGCTTCTAGGACGCCAAAGCATCCACGAAGAACAATATCAAGGGTACTAAGTACCAAAGGTAGTAAGCTTCTCAACTTCTCACTTCCACGTAACACCGTGGAGAACTCAAACCGATGCAACTAATGCAATGGCAAGAACACACGAAGTGGTCAAGTCCCTCACACTCAAATCCCTCCACAACAACAAAAGCTATGGAGAAATATGAGAGGAAGAACAAGGAGCTCACAAAGAACTCCAAGATCAAGATCCAAGGGGTTCCCCTCACATAGTGGAGAAAGTGATTGGTGGAGATGTGGATCTAGATCTCCTGTCTCTTTTCCCTCAAGAACAAGCAAGAATCATTGGAGGGATTGAGAGTAAGCAAGCTCTAAGAATGTCAACAATGGAGGTAGAACAAGAGCTCAACAGATGGATAAAGCCAAGGGGGAAGAAGACCCCCTTTATATAGTGGGGGAAAGAATCAGACCGTTACCCCCACTCTCTGCCCGAGCTCCAGCGGTACTACCGCTGGCTGCAGCGGTACTACCGCTGGCACTCCAGCGGTACTACCGCTAGCACTCCAGCGGTACTACCGCCAGTTAGCGGTACCACCACTGGCTGCAGCGGTACTGCCGCTGGCACTCCAGCGGTACTACCGCTTGCCCCTGCGGTACTACCGTTGGGCCCCTGGTAGTGCAAAGGCACTACCACCGCCAAGAAAGTCTTCGCGAAAAGGTCCGTCCACGATCAACCGCTAGGCAGGCGGTACTAAGCTCCTGGAGCGGTACTACCGCTGACCAGGGGCGGTACTACCGCGAGCCAGCGGTACTACCGCGAGCCAGCGGTACTACCGCCAACTCTAGCGGTACTACCGCTAGGTCCAGCGGTACTACCGCTCGCCACTGAAACAGCCATAACTTTTGCATACGAGCTCCGAATCGAGCAAACCCAAGCTTGTTGGATTCAGGACGACAAGGGTTATCCAGAGGACGTGGATGTCGCCTAGAGGGGGGGGGGTGAATAGGCGCTTTAAAATAGTTAAGGTTTAGGCTTGAACAAATGCGGAATAAAACTAATCGTTGAATATGTCAAGCACAAAACCGACAAACAGCTAGGCTCACCTATGTGCACCAACAACTTATGCTAAGCAAGATAAACAACTAAGTGATAGCAAGATATATTACAATAAAGAATATGTCTATCACAAAGTAAAGTGCATAAGTAAAGGGTTCGGGTAAGAGATAACCGAGGCACGGGGAGACGATGATGTATCCCGAAGTTCACACCCTTGCGGATGCTAATCTCCGTTAGAGCGGTGTGGAGGCACAATGCTCCCCAAGATGCCACTAAGGCCACCGTAATCTCCTCACGCCCTCGCACAATGCAAGATGCCGTGATTCCACTAAGGGACCCTTGAGGGCGGTCACCGAACCCGTACAAATGGCAACCCTTGGGGGCGGTCACCGAACCCGTACACGTGGCAACCCTTGGGGGCGGTTACCGGTACCCGTACAAATTGCTCGGGGCAATCTCCACAACCTAATTGGAGACCCCGACGCTTCCCGGAGCTTCACACCACACTGATTGAGCTCCGAGACACCACCAAGCTTCTAGGACGCCAAAGCATCCACGAAGAACAATATCAAGGGTACTAAGTACCAAAGGTAGTAAGCTTCTCAACTTCTCACTTCCACGTATCACCGTGGAGAACTCAAACCGATGCAACTAATGCAATGGCAAGAACACACGAAGTGGTCAAGTCCCTCACACTCAAATCCCTCCACAACAACAAAAGCTATGGAGAAATATGAGAGGAAGAACAAGGAGCTCACAAAGAACTCCAAGATCAAGATCCAAGGGGTTCCCCTCACATAGTGGAGAAAGTGATTGGTGGAGATGTGGATCTAGATCTCCTCTCTCTTTTCCCTCAAGAACAAGCAAGAATCATTGGAGGGATTGAGAGTAAGCAAGCTCTAAGAATGTCAACAATGGAGGTAGAACAAGAGCTCAACAGATGGATAAAGCCAAGGGGGAAGAAGACCCCCTTTATATAGTGGGGGAAAGAATCAGACCGTTACCCCCACTCTCTGCCCGAGCTCCAGCGGTACTACCGCTGGCTGCAGAGGTACTACCGCTGGCACTCCAGTGGTACTACCGCTGGCACTCCAGCGGTACTACCGCCCGCTAGCGGTACCACCGCTGGCTGCAGCGGTACTGCCGCTGGCACTCCAGCGGTACTACCGCTGGGCCCCTGGTAGTGCAAAGGCAATACCACCGCCAAGAAAGTCTTCGGAAAAAGGTCCGTCTACGAACAACCGCTAGGCAGGCGGTACTAAGCTCCTAGAGCGGTACTACCACTGACCAGGGGCGGTACTACCGCGAGCCAGCGGTACTACCGCTAGGGCCAGCGGTACTACCGCCAACTCTAGCGGTACTACCGCTAGGTCCAGCGGTACTACCGCTCGCCACTGAAACAGCCATAACTTTCGCATACGAGCTCCGAATCGAGCAAACCCAAGCTTGTTGGATTCAGGACGACAAGGGCTATCCAAAGGACGTGGATGTCGCCTAGAGGGGGGGGGGGTGAATAGGCGCTTTAAAATAGTTAAGGTTTAGGCTTGAACAAATGCGGAATAAAACTAATCGTTTAATACGTCAAGCACAAAACCTACAAATAGCTAGGCTCACCTATGTGCACCAACAACTTATGCTAAGCAAGATAAACAACTAAGTGATAGCAAGATATATTACAATAAAGAATATGTCTATCACAAAGTAAAGTGCATAAGTAAAGGGTTCGGGTAAGAGATAACCGAGGCACGGGGAGACGATGATGTATCCCGAAGTTCACACCCTTGCGGATGCTAATCTCCGTTAGAGCGCTGTGGAGGCACAATGCTCCCCAAGATGCCACTAAGGCCACCGTAATCTCCTCACGCCCTCGCACAATGCAAGATGCCGTGATTCCACTAAGGGACCCTTGAGGGCGGTCACCGAACCCGTACAAATGGCAACCCTTGGGGGCGGTCACCGAACCCATACACGTGGCAACCCTTGGGGGCGGTTACCGGTACCCGTACAAATTGCTCGGGGCAATCTCCACAACCTAATTGGAGACCCCGACGCTTCCCGGAGCTTCACACCACACTGATTGAGCTCAGAGACACCACCAAGCTTCTAGGACGCCAAAGCATCCACGAAGAACAATATCAAGGGTACTAAGTACCAAAGGTAGTAAGCTTCTCAACTTCTCACTTCCACGTATCACCGTGGAGAACTCAAACCGATGCAACTAATGCAATGGCAAGAACACACGAAGTGGTCAAGTCCCTCACACTCAAATCCCTCCACAACAACAAAAGCTATGGAGAAATATGAGAGAAAGAACAAGGAGCTCACAATGAACTCCAAGATCAAGATCCAAGGGGTTCCCCTCACATAGAGGAGAAAGTGATTGGTGGAGATGTGGATCTAGATCTCCTCTCTCTTTTCCCTCAAGAACAAGCAAGAATCATTGGAGGGATTGAGAGTAAGCAAGCTCTAAGAATGTCAACAATGGAGGTAGAACAAGAGCTCAACAGATGGATAAAGCCAAGGGGGAAGAAGACCCCCTTTATATAGTGGGGGAAAGAATCAGACCGTTACCCCCACTCTCTGCCTGAGCTCCAGCGGTACTACCGCTGGCTGCAGCGGTACTACCTCTGGCACTCCAGCGGTACTACCGCCAGCTAGCGGTACCACCGCTGGCCCCAGCGGTACTACCGCTGGGCCCCTGGTAGTGCAAAGGCACTACCACCGCCAAGAAAGTCTTCGCAAAAAGGTCCGTCCACGAACAACCGCTAGGCAGGCGGTACTAAGCTCCTGGAGCGGTACTACCGCTGACCAGGGGCGGTACTACCGCGAGCCAGCGGTACTACCGCTAGGGCCAGCGGTACTACCGCCAACTCTAGCGGTACTACCGCTAGGTCCAGCGGTACTACCGCTCGCGACTGAAACAGCCATAACTTTCGCATACGAGCTCCGAATCGAGCAAACCCAAGCTTGTTGGATTCAGGACGACAAGGGCTATCCAAAGGACGCGGATGTCGCCTAGAGGGGGGGGTGAATAGGCTCTTTAAAATAGTTAGGGTTTAGGCTTGAACAAATGCGGAATAAAACTAATCGTTTAATATGTCAAGCACAAAACCTACAAGCAGCTAGGATCACCTATGTGCACCGACAACTTATGCTAAGCAAGATAAACAACTAAGTGATAGCAAGATATATTACAATAAAGAATATGTCTATCACAAAGTAAAGTGCATAAGTAAAGGGTTCGGGTAAGAGATAACCGTGGCACGGGGAGACGATGATGTATCCCGAAGTTCACACCCTTGCGGATGCTAATCTCCGTTAGAGCGGTGTGGAGGCACAATGCTCCCCAAGATGCCACTAAGGCCACCGTAATCTCCTCACGCCCTCGCACAATGCAAGATGCCGTGATTCCACTAAGGGACCCTTGAGGGCGGTCACTGAACCCGTACAAATGGCAACCCTTGGGGGCGGTCACCGAACCCGTACACGTGGCAACCCTTGGGGGCGTTTACCGGTACCCGTACAAATTGCTCGGGGCAATCTCCACAACCTAATTGGAGACCCCGGCACTTCCCGGAGCTTCACACCACAATGATTGAGCTCCGAGACACCACCAAGCTTCTAGGACGCCAAAGCATCCACGAAGAACAATATCAAGGGTACTAAGTACCAAAGGTAGTAAGCTTCTCAACTTCTCACTTCCACGTATCACCGTGGAGAACTCAAACCGATGCAACTAATGCAATGGCAAGAACACACGAAGTGGTCAAGTCCCTCATACTCAAATCCCTCCAAAACAACAAAAGCTATGGAGAAATATGAGAGGAAGAACAAGGAGCTCACAAAGAACTCCAAGATCAAGATCCAAGGGGTTCCCCTCACATAGAGGAGAAAGTGATTGGTGGAGATGTGGATCTAGATCTCCTCTCTCATTTCCCTCAAGAACAAGCAAGAATCATTGGAGGGATTGAGAGTAAGCAAGCTCTAAGAATGTCAACAATGGAGGTAGAACAAGAGCTGAACAGATGGATAAAGCCAAGGGGGAAGAAGACCCCCTTTATATAGTGGGGGAAAGAATCAGACCGTTACCCCCACTCTCTGCCCGAGCTCCAGCGGTACTACCGCCGGCTGCAGCGGTACTACCGCTGGCACTCCAGCGGTACTACCGCTGGCACTCCAGCGGTACTACCGCCAGCTAGCGGTACCACCGCTGGCTGCAGCGGTACTGCCGCTGGCACTCCAGCGGTACTACCGCTGGGCCCCTGGTAGTGCAAAGGCAATACCACCGCCAAGAAAGTCTTCGGAAAAAGGTCCATCCACGGACAACCGCTAGGCAGGCGGTACTAAGCTCCTAGAGCGGTACTACCGCTGACCAGGGGCGGTACTACCGCGAGCCAGCGGTACTACCGCTAGGGCCAGCGGTACTACCGCCAACTCTAGCGGTACTACCGCTAGGTCCAGCGGTACTACCGCTCGCCATTGAAACAGCCATAACTTCCGCATACGAGCTCCGAATCGAGCAAACCCAAGCTTGTTGGATTCAGGACGACAAGGGCTATCCAAAGGACGTGGATGTCGCCTAGAGGGGGGGGGGTGAATAGGCGCTTTAAAATAGTTAAGGTTTAGGCTTGAACAAATGCGGAATAAAACTAATCGTTTAATACGTCAAGCACAAAACCTACAAATAGCTAGGCTCACCTATGTGCACCAACAACTTATGCTAAGCAAGATAAACAACTAAGTGATAGCAAGATATATTACAATAAAGAATATGTCTATCACAAAGTAAAGTGCATAAGTAAAGGGTTCGGGTAAGAGATAACCGAGGCACGGGGAGACGATGATGTATCCCGAAGTTCACACCCTTGCGGATGCTAATCTCCGTTAGAGCGCTGTGGAGGCACAATGCTCCCCAAGATGCCACTAAGGCCACCGTAATCTCCTCACGCCCTCGCACAATGCAAGATGCCGTGATTCCACTAAGGGACCCTTGAGGGCGGTCACCGAACCCGTACAAATGGCAACCCTTGGGGGCGGTCACCGAACCCATACACGTGGCAACCCTTGGGGGCGGTTACCGGTACCCGTACAAATTGCTCGGGGCAATCTCCACAACCTAATTGGAGACCCCGACGCTTCCCGGAGCTTCACACCACACTGATTGAGCTCAGAGACACCACCAAGCTTCTAGGACGCCAAAGCATCCACGAAGAACAATATCAAGGGTACTAAGTACCAAAGGTAGTAAGCTTCTCAACTTCTCACTTCCACGTATCACCGTGGAGAACTCAAACCGATGCAACTAATGCAATGGCAAGAACACACGAAGTGGTCAAGTCCCTCACACTCAAATCCCTCCACAACAACAAAAGCTATGGAGAAATATGATAGAAAGAACAAGGAGCTCACAATGAACTCCAAGATCAAGATCCAAGGGGTTCCCCTCACATAGAGGAGAAAGTGATTGGTGGAGATGTGGATCTAGATCTCCTCTCTCTTTTCCCTCAAGAACAAGCAAGAATCATTGGAGGGATTGAGAGTAAGCAAGCTCTAAGAATGTCAACAATGGAGGTAGAACAAGAGCTGAACAGATGGATAAAGCCAAGGGGGAAGAAGACCCCCTTTATATAGTGGGGGAAAGAATCACACCGTTACCCCCACTCTCTGCCTGAGCTCCAGCGGTACTACCGCTGGCTGCAGCGGTACTACCTCTGGCACTCCAGCGGTACTACCGCCAGCTAGCGGTACCACCGCTGGCCCCAGCGGTACTACCGCTGGGCCCCTGGTAGTGCAAAGGCACTACCACCGCCAAGAAAGTCTTCGCAAAAAGGTCCGTCCACGAACAACCGCTAGGCAGGCGGTACTAAGCTCCTGGAGCGGTACTACCGCTGACCAGGGGCGGTACTACCGCGAGCCAGCGGTACTACCGCTAGGGCCAGCGGTACTACCGCCAACTCTAGCGGTACTACCGCTAGGTCCAGCGGTACTACCGCTCGCGACTGAAACAGCCATAACTTTCGCATACGAGCTCCGAATCGAGCAAACCCAAGCTTGTTGGATTCAGGACGACAAGGGCTATCCAAAGGACGCGGATGTCGCCTAGAGGGGGGGTGAATAGGCTCTTTAAAATAGTTAGGGTTTAGGCTTGAACAAATGCGGAATAAAACTAATCGTTTAATATGTCAAGCACAAAACCTACAAGCAGCTAGGATCACCTATGTGCACCGACAACTTATGCTAAGCAAGATAAACAACTAAGTGATAGCAAGATATATTACAATAAAGAATATGTCTATCACAAAGTAAAGTGCATAAGTAAAGGGTTCGGGTAAGAGATAACCGTGGCACGGGGAGACGATGATGTATCCCGAAGTTCACACCCTTGCGGATGCTAATCTCCGTTAGAGCGGTGTGGAGGCACAATGCTCCCCAAGATGCCACTAAGGCCACCGTAATCTCCTCACGCCCTCGCACAATGCAAGATGCCGTGATTCCACTAAGGGACCCTTGAGGGCGGTCACTGAACCCGTACAAATGGCAACCCTTGGGGGCGGTCACCGAACCCGTACACGTGGCAACCCTTGGGGGCGTTTACCGGTACCCGTACAAATTGCTCGGGGCAATCTCCACAACCTAATTGGAGACCCCGGCGCTTCCCGGAGCTTCACACCACAATGATTGAGCTCCGAGACACCACCAAGCTTCTAGGACGCCAAAGCATCCACGAAGAACAATATCAAGGGTACTAAGTACCAAAGGTAGTAAGCTTCTCAACTTCTCACTTCCACGTATCACCGTGGAGAACTCAAACCGATGCAACTAATGCAATGGCAAGAACACACGAAGTGGTCAAGTCCCTCACACTCAAATCCCTCCACAACAACAAAAGCTATGGAGAAATATGAGAGGAAGAACAAGGAGCTCACAAAGAAATCCAAGATCAAGATCCAAGGGGTTCCCCTCACATAGAGGAGAAAGTGATTGGTGGAGATGTGGATCTAGATCTCCTCTCTCTTTTCCCTCGAGAACAAGCAAGAATCATTGGAGGGATTGAGAGTAAGCAAGCTCTAAGAATGTCAACAATGGAGGTAGAACAAGAGCTCAACAGATGGATAAAGCCAAGGGGGAAGAAGACCCCCTTTATATAATGGGGGAAAGAATCAAACCGTTACCCCCACTCTCTGCCCGAGCTCCAGCGGCACTACCGCTGGCACTCCAGCGGTACTGCCGCTGGCACTCCAGCGGTACCACCGCCAGCTAGCGGTACCACCGCTGGCTGTAGCGGTACTGCCGCTGGCACTCCAGCGGTACTACCGCTGGCCCCAGCGGTACTACCGCTGGGCCCCTGGTAGTGCAAAGGCACTACCACCGCCAAGAAAGTCTTCGCAAAAAGGTCCGTCCACGAACAACCACTAGGCACGCGGTACTAAGCTCCTGGAGCGGTACTACCGCTGACCAGGGGCGGTACTACCGCGAGCCAGCGGTACTACCGCTAGGGCTAGCGGTACTACCGCCAACTCTAGCGGTACTACCGCTAGGTCCAGCGGTACTAGCGCTCGCCACTGAAACAGCCATAACTTTCGTATACGAGCTCCGAATCGAGCAAACCCAAGCTTGTTGGATTCAGGACGACAAGGGCTATCCAGAGGACGTGGATGTCGCCTAGAGGGGGGGTGAATAGGCGCTTTAAAATAGTTAAGGTTTAGGCTTGAACAAATGCGGAATAAAACTAATCGTTGAATATGTCAAGCACAAAACCTACAAACAGCTAGGCTCACCTATGTGCAGCAACAACTTATGCTAAGCAAGATAAACAACTAAGTGATAGCAAGATATATTACAATAAAGAATATGTCTATCACAAAGTAAAGTGCATAAGTAAAGGGTTCGGGTAAGAGATAACCGAGGCACGGGGAGACGATGATGTATCCCGAAGTTCACACCCTTGCGGATGCTAATCTCCGTTAGAGCGGTCTGGAGGCACAATGCTCCCCAAGATGCCACTAAGGCCACCATAATCTCCTCACGCCCTCGCACAATGCAAGATGCCGTGATTCCACTAAGGGACCCTTGAGGGCAGTCACCGAACCCGTACAAATGGCAACCCTTGGGGACGGTCACCGAACCAGTACACGTGGCAACCCTTGGGGGCGTTTACCGGTACCCGTACAAATTGCTCGGGGCAATCTCCACAACCTAATTGGAGACCCCGACGCTTCCCGGAGTTTCACACCACACTGATTGAGCTCCGAGACACCACCAAGCTTCTAGGACGCCAAAGCATCCACGAAGAACTATATGAAGGGTACTAAGTACCAAAGGTAGTAAGCTTCTCAACTTCTCACTTCCACGTATCACCGTGGAGAACTCAAACCGATGCAACTAATGCAATGGCAAGAACACACGAAGTGGTCAAGTCCAACACACTCAAATCCCTCCACAACAACAAAAGCTATGGAGAAATATGAGAGGAAGAACAAGGAGCTCACAAAGAAATCCAAGATCAAGATCCAAGGGGTTCCCCTCACATAGAGGAGAAAGTGATTGGTGGAGATGTGGATCTAGATCTCCTCTCTCTTTTCCCTCGAGAACAAGCAAGAACCATTGGAGGGATTGAGAGTAAGCAAGCTCTAAGAATGTCAACAATGGAGGTAGAACAAGAGCTCAACAGATGGATAAAGCCAAGGGGGAAGAAGACCCCCTTTATATAGTGGGGGAAAGAATCAGACCGTTACCCCCACTCTCTGCCCGAGCTCCAGCGGTACTACCGCTGGCTACAGCGGTACTACCGCTGGCACTCCAGCGGTACTACCGCCAGCTAGCGGTATCACCGCTGGCTGCAGCGGTACTGCCGCTGGCACTCCAGCGGTACTACCGCTGGGCCCCTGGTAGTGCAAAGGCACTACCACCGCCAAGAAAGTCTTCGCAAAAAGGTCCGTCCACGAAAAACCGCTAGGCACGCGGTACTAAGCTCCTGGAGCGGTATTACCGCTGACCAGGGGCGGTACTACCGCGAGCCAGCGGTACTACCGCTAGGGCCAGCGGTACTACCGCCAACTCTAGAGGTACTACCGCTAGGTCCAGTGGTACTACCGCTCGCCACTGAAACAGCCATAACATTCGCATACGAGCTCCGAATCGAGCAAACCCAAGCTTGTTAGATTCAGGACGACAAGGTCTATCCAAAGGACATGGATGTCGCCTAGAGGGGGGGGTGAATAGGCGCTTTAAAATAGTTAAGGTTTAGGCTTGAACAAATGCGGAATAAAACTAATCGTTTAATATGTCAAGCACAAAACCTACAAACAGCTAGGCTCACCTATGTGCACCAACAACTTATGCTAAGCAAGATAAAAAACTAAGTGATAGCAAGATATATTACAATAAAGAATATGTCTATCACAAAGTAAAGTGCATAAGTAAAGGGTTCGGGTAAGAGATAACCGAGGCACGGAGAGACGATGATGTATCCCGAAGTTCACACCCTTGCGGATGCTAATCTCCGTTAGAGCGGTGTGGAGGCACAATGCTCCCCAAGATGCCACTAAGGCCACCATAATCTCCTCACGCCCTCGCAAAATGCAAGATGCCGTGATTCCACTAAGGGACCCTTGAGGGCGGTCACCGAACCCGTACAAATGGCAACCCTTGGGGGCGGTCACCGAACCCGTACACGTGGCAACCCTTGGGGGCGGTTACCGGTACCCGTACAAATTGCTCGGCGCAATCTCCACAACCGAATTGGAGACCCCGACGCTTCCCGTAGCTTCACACCACACTGATTGAGCTCCGAGACACCACCAAGCTTCTAGGACGCCAAAGGATCCACGAAGAACAATATCAAGGGTACTAAGTACCAAAGGTAGTAAGCTTCTCAACTTCTCACTTCCACGTATCACCGTGGAGAACTCAAACCGATGCAACTAATGCAATGGCAAGAACACACGAAGTGGTCAAGTCCCTCACACTCAAATCCCTCCACAACAACAAAAGCTATGGAGAAATATGAGAGGAAGAACAAGGAGCTCACAAAGAACTCCAAGATCAAGATCCAAGGGGTTGCCCTCACATAGAGGAGAAACTGATTGGTGGAGATGTGGATCTAGATCTCCTCTCTCTTTTCCCTCAAGAACAAGCAAGAATCATCGGAGGGATTGAGAGTAAGCAAGCTCTAAGAATGTCAACAATGGAGGTAGAACAAGAGCTCAACAGATGGATAAAGCCAAGGGGGAAGAAGACCCCCTTTATATAGTGGGGGAAAGAATCAGACAGTTACCCCCACTCTCTGCCCGAGCTCAAGCGGTACTACCGCTGGCTGCAGCGGTACTACCGCTGGCACTCCAGCGGTACTACCGCCAGCTAGCGGTACCACCGCTGGCTGCAGCGGTACTGCCGCTGGCACTCTAGCGGTACTACCGCTGGGCCCCTGGTAGTGCAAAGGCACTACCACCGCCAAGAAAGTCTTCGCAAAAAGGTCCGTCCACGAACTACCGCTAGGCAGGCGGTACTAAGCTCCTAGAGCGGTACTACCGCTGACCAGGGGCGGTACTACCGCTAGGGCCAGCGGTACTACCGCCAACCCTAGCGGTACTACCGCTAGGTCCAGCGGTACTACCGCTCGCCACTGAAACAGCCATAACTTTCGCATACGAGCTACGAATCGAGAAAACCCAAGCTTGTTGGATTCAGGACGACAAGGGCTATTCAAAGGACGTGGATGTCGCCTAGAGGGGGGGGGTGAATAGGCGCTTTAAAATAGTTAAGGTTTAGGCTTGAACAAATGCGGAATAAAACTAATCGTTTAATATGTCAAGCACATAACCTACAAACAGCTAAGCTCACCTATGTGCACCAACAACTTATGCTAAGCAAGATAAACAACTAAGTGATAGCAAGATATATTGCAATAAAGAATATGTCTATCACAAAGTAAAGTGCATAAGTAAAGGGTTCGGGTAAGAGATAACCGAGGCACGGGGAGACGATGATGTATCCCGAAGTTCACACCCTTGCGGATGCTAATCTCGGTTAGAGCGGTGTGGAGGCACAATGCTCCCCAAGATGCCACTAAGGCCACCGTAATCTCCTCACGCCCTCGCACAATGCAAGATGCCGTGATTCCACTAAGGGACCCTCGAGGGCGGTTACCGAACCCGTACAAATGGCAACCCTTGTGGGCGGTCACCGAACCCGTACACGTGGCAACCCTTGGGGGCGGTTACCGGTACCCGTACAAATTGCTCGGGGCAATCTCCACAACCTAATTGGAGACCCTGACGCTTCCCGGAGCTTCACACCACACTGATTGAGCTCCGAGACACCACCAAGTTTCTAGGACGCCAAAGCATCCACGAAGAACAGTATCAAGGGTACTAAGTACCAAAGGTAGTAAGCTTCTCAACTTCTCACTTCCACGTATCACCGTGGAGAACTCAAACCGATGCAACTAATGCAATGGCAAGAACACACGAAGTGGTCAAGTCCCTCACACTCAAATCCCTCCACAACAACAAAAGCTATGGAGAAATATGAGAGGAAGAACAAGGAGCTCACAAAGAACTCCGAGATCAAGATCCAAGGGGTTCCCCTCACATAGAGGAGAAAGTGATTGGTGGAGATGTGGATCTAGATCTCCTCTCTCTTTTCCCTCAAGAACAAGCAAGATTCATTGGAGGGATTAAGAGTAAGCAAGCTCTAAGAATGTCAACAATGGAGGTAGAACAAGAGCTCAACAGATGGATAAAGCCAAGGGGGAAGAAGACCCCCTTTATATAGTGCGGGAAAGAATCAGACCGTTACCCCCACTCTCTGCCCGAGCTCCAGCGGTACTACCGCTGGCTGCAGCGGTACTACCGCTGGCACCCCAGCGGTACTACCGCCAGCTAGCGGTACCCCGCTGGCTGCAGCAGTACTGCCGCTGGCATTCCAGCGGTACTACCGCTGGCCCCAGCGGTACTACCGCTGGGCCCCTGGTAGTGCAAAGGCACTACTACCGCCAAGAAAGTCTTCGCAAAAAGGTCCGTCCACGAACAACCGCTAGACAGGCGGTACTAAGCTCCTGGAGCGGTACTACCGCTGACCAGGGGCGGTACTACCGCGAGCCAGCGGTACTACCGCTAGGGCCAGCGGTACTACCGCCAAGTCTAGCGGTACTACCGCTAGGTCCAGTGGTACTACCGCTCGCCACTGAAACAGCCATAACATTCGCATACGAGCTCCGAATCGAGCAAACCCAAGCTTGTTAGATTCAGGACGACAAGGTCTATCCAAAGGACATGGATGTCGCCTAGAGGGGGGGGGGGTGAATAGGTGCTTTAAAATAGTTAAGGTTTAGGCTTGAACAAATGCGGAATAAAACTAATCGTTTAATATGTCAAGCACAAAACCTACAAACAGCTAGGCTCACCTATGTGCACCAACAACTTATGCTAAGCAAGATAAAAAACTAAGTGATAGCAAGATATATTACAATAAAGAATATGTCTATCACAAAGTAAAGTGCATAAGTAAAGGGTTCGGGTAAGAGATAACCGAGGCACGGAGAGACGATGATGTATCCCGAAGTTCACACCCTTGCGGATGCTAATCTCCGTTAGAGCGGTGTGGAGGCACAATGCTCCCCAAGATGCCACTAAGGCCACCATAATCTCCTCACGCCCTCGCAAAATGCAAGATGCCGTGATTCCACTAAGGGACCCTTGAGGGCGGTCACCGAACCCGTACAAATGGCAACCCTTGGGGGCGGTCACCCAACCCGTACACGTGGCAACCCTTGGGGGCGGTTACCGGTACCCGTACAAATTGCTCGGCGCAATCTCCACAACCGAATTGGAGACCCCGACGCTTCCCGTAGCTTCACACCACACTGATTGAGCTCCGAGACACCACCAAGCTTCTAGGACGCCAAAGGATCCACGAAGAACAATATCAAGGGTACTAAGTACCAAAGGTAGTAAGCTTCTCAACTTCTCACTTCCACGTATCACCGTGGAGAACTCAAACCGATGCAACTAATGCAATGGCAAGAACACACGAAGTGGTCAAGTCCCTCACACTCAAATCCCTCCACAACAACAAAAGCTATGGAGAAATATGAGAGGAAGAACAAGGAGCTCACAAAGAACTCCAAGATCAAGATCCAAGGGGTTGCCCTCACATAGAGGAGAAACTGATTGGTGGAGATGTGGATCTAGATCTCCTCTCTCTTTTCCCTCAAGAACAAGCAAGAATCATCGGAGGGATTGAGAGTAAGCAAGCTCTAAGAATGTCAACAATGGAGGTAGAACAAGAGCTCAACAGATGGATAAAGCCAAGGGGGAAGAAGACCCCCTTTATATAGTGGGGGAAAGAATCAGACAGTTACCCCCACTCTCTGCCCGAGCTCCAGCGGTACTACCGCTGGCTGCAGCGGTACTACCGCTGGCACTCCAGCGGTACTACCGCCAGCTAGCGGTACCACCGCTGGCTGCAGCGGTACTGCCGCTGGCACTCTAGCGGTACTACCGCTGGGCCCCTGGTAGTGCAAAGGCACTACCACCGCCAAGAAAGTCTTCGCAAAAAGGTCCGTCCACGAACTACCGCTAGGCAGGCGGTACTAAGCTCCTAGAGCGGTACTACCGCTGACCAGGGGCGGTACTACCGCTAGGGCCAGCGGTACTACCGCCAACCCTAGCGGTACTACCGCTAGGTCCAGCGGTACTACCGCTCGCCACTGAAACAGCCATAACTTTCGCATACGAGCTACGAATCGAGAAAACCCAAGCTTGTTGGATTCAGGACGACAAGGGCTATTCAAAGGAAGTGGATGTCGCCTAGAGGGGGGGGGTGAATAGGCGCTTTAAAATAGTTAAGGTTTAGGCTTGAACAAATGCGGAATAAAACTAATCGTTTAATATGTCAAGCACATAACCTACAAACAGCTAAGCTCACCTATGTGCACCAACAACTTATGCTAAGCAAGATAAACAACTAAGTGATAGCAAGATATATTGCAATAAAGAATATGTCTATCACAAAGTAAAGTGCATAAGTAAAGGGTTCGGGTAAGAGATAACCGAGGCACGGGGAGACGATGATGTATCCCGAAGTTCACACCCTTGCGGATGCTAATCTCGGTTAGAGCGGTGTGGAGGCACAATGCTCCCCAAGATGCCACTAAGGCCACCGTAATCTCCTCACGCCCTCGCACAATGCAAGATGCCGTGATTCCACTAAGGGACCCTCGAGGGCGGTTACCGAACCCGTACAAATGGCAACCCTTGTGGGCGGTCACCGAACCCGTACACGTGGCAACCCTTGGGGGCGGTTACCGGTACCCGTACAAATTGCTCGGGGCAATCTCCACAACCTAATTGGAGACCCCGACGCTTCCCGGAGCTTCACACCACACTGATTAAGCTCCGAGACACAACCAAGCTTCTAGGACGCCAAAGCATCCACGAAGAACAATATCAAGGGTACTAAGTACCAAAGGTAGTAAGCTTCTCAACTTCTCACTTCCACGTATCACCGTGGAGAACTCAAACCGATGCAACTAATGCAATGGCAAGAACACACGAAGTGGTCAAGTCCCTCACACTCAAATCCCTCCACAACAACAAAAGCAATTGTGAAATATGAGAGGAAGAACAAGGAGCTCACAAAGAACTCCAAGATCAAGATCCAAGGGGTTCCCCTCACATAGAGGAGAAAGTGATTGGTGGAGATGTGGATCTAGATCTCCTCTCTCTTTTCCCTCAAGAACAAGCATGAATCATTGGAGGGATTGAGAGTAAGCAAGCTCTAAGAATGTCAACAATGGAGGTAGAACAAGAGCTCAACAGATGGATAAAGCCAAGGGGGAAGAAGACCCCCTTTATATAGTGGGGGAAAGAATCAGACCGTTACCCCCACTCTCTGCCCGAGCTCCAGCGGTACTACCGCCAGCTAGCGGTACCACCGCTGGCTGCAGCGGTACTGCCGCTGGCACTCCAGCGGTACTATCGCTGGGCCCCTGGTAGTGCAAAGGCACTACCACCGCCAAGAAAGTCTTCGCAAAAAGGTCCGTCCACGGACAACCGCTAGGCAGGCGGTACTAAGCTCCTGGAGCGGTACTACCGCTGACCAGGGGCGGTACTACCGCGAGCCAGCGGTACTACCGCCAACTCTAGCGGTACTACCGCTAGGTCCAGCGGTACTACTGCTCGCCACTGAAACAGCCGTAACTTTCGCATACGAGCTCCTAATCGAGCAAACCCAAGCTTGTTGGATTCAGGACGATAAGGGCTATCCAAAGGACGTGGATGTCCCCTAGAGGGGGGGGGGTGAATAGGCGCTTTAAAATAGTTAAGGTTTTGGCCTGAACAAATGCGGAATAAAAGTAATCGTTTAATATGTCAAGCACAAAACCTACAAACAGCTAGGCTCACCTATGTGCACCAACAACTTATGCTATGAAAGATAAACAACTAAGTGATAGCAAGATATATTACAATAAAGAATATGTCTATCACAAAGTAAAGTGCATAAGTAAAGGGTTCGGGTAAGAGATAACCGAGGCACGGGGAGACGATGATGTATCCCGAAGTTCACACCCTTGCGGATGCTAATCTCCGTTAGAGCGGTGTGGAGGCACAATGCTCCCCAAGATGCCACTAAGGCCACCGTAATCTCCTCACGCCCTCGCACAATGCAAGATGGCGTGATCCCACTAAGGGACCCTTGAGGGCGGTCACCGAACCCGTACAAATGGCAACCCTTGGGGGTGGTCACCGAACCCGAACACGTGGCAACCCTTGGGGGCGGTTACCGGTACCCGTACAAATTGCTCGGGGCAATCTCCACAACCTAATTGGAGACCCCGACGCTTCCCGGAGCTTCACACCACACTGATTGAGCTCCGAGACACCACCAAGCTTCTAGGACGCCAAAGCATCCACGAAGAACAATATCAAGGGTACTAAGTACCAAAGGTAGTAAGCTTCTCAACTTCTCACTTCCACGTATCACCGTGGAGAACTCAAACCGATGCAACTAATGCAATGGCAAGAACACACGAAGTGGTCAAGTCCCTCACACTCAAATCCCTCCACAACAACAAAAGCTATGGAGAAATATGAGAGGAAGAACAAGGAGCTCACAAAGAACTCCAAGATCAAGATCCAAGGGGTTCCCCTCACATAGAGGAGAAAGTGATTGGTGGAGATGTGGATCTAGATCTCCTCTCTCTTTTCCCTCAAGAACAAGCAAGAATCATTGGAGGGATTGAGAGTAAGCAAGCTCTAAGAATGTCAACAATGGAGGTAGAACAAGAGCTCAATAGATGGATAAAGCCAAGAGGGAAGAAGACCCCCTTTATATAGTGGGGGAAAGAATCAGACCGTTACCCCCACTCTCTGCCCGAGCTCCAGCGGTACTACCGCTGGCTGCAGCGGTACTACCGCTGGCACTCCAGCGGAACTACCGCTGGCACTCCAGCGGTACTACCGCCAGCTAGCGGTACCACCGCTGGCTACAGCGGTACTGCCGCTGGCACTCCAGCGGTACTACCGCTGGCCCCAGCGGTACTACCGCTGGGCCCCTGGTAGTGCAAAGGCACTACCACCGCCAAGAAAGTCTTCGCAAAAAGGTCCGTCCACGAACAACCGCTAGGCAGGCGGTACTAAGCTCCTGGAGCGGTACTACCGCTGACCAGGGGCGGTAATACCGCGAGCCAGCGGTACTACCGCTAGGGCCAGCGGTACTACCGCCAACTCTAGCGGTACTACCGCTAGGTCCAGCGGTACTACCGCTCGCCACTGAAACAACCATAACTTTCGCATACGAGCTCCGAATCGAGCAAACCCAAGCTTGTTGGATTCAGGACGACAAGGGCTATCCAAAGGACGTGGATGTCGCCAAGAGTGGGGGGGTGAATAGGCGCTTTAAAATAGTTAAGGTTTAGGTTTGAACAAATGCGGACTAAAACTAATCGTTTAATATGTCAAGCACAAAACCTACAAACAGCTAGGCTCACCTATGTGCACCAACAACTTATGCTAAGCAAGATAAACAACTAAGTGATAGCAAGATATATTACAATAAAGAATATGTCTATCACAAAGTAAAGTGCATAAGTAAAGGGTTCGGGTAAGAGATAACCGAGGCACGGGGAGACGATGATGTATCCCGAAGTTCACACCCTTGCGGATGCTAATCTCCGTTAGAGCGGTGTGGAGGCACAATGCTCCCCAAGATGCCACTAAGGCCACCGTAATCTCCTCACGCCCTCGCAAAATGCAAGATGCCGTGATTCCACTAAGGGACCCTTGAGGGCGGTCACCGAACCCGTACAAATGGCAACCCTTGGGGGCGGTCACCGAACCCGTACACGTGGCAACCCTTGGGGGCGGTTACCGGTACCCGTACAAATTGCTCGGGGCAATCTCCACAACCTAATTGGAGACCCCGACGCTTCCCGGAGCTTCACACCACACTGATTGAGCTCCGAGACACCACCAAGCTTCTAGGACGCCAAAGCATCCACGAAGAACAATATCAAGGGTACTAAGTACCAAAGGTAGTAAGCTTCTCAACTTCTCACTTCCACGTATCACCGTGGAGAACTCAAACCGATGCAACTAATGCAATGGAAAGAACACACGAAGTGGTCAAGTCCCTCACACTCAAATCCCTCCACAACAACAAAAGCTATGGAGAAATATGAGAGGAAGAACAAGGAGCTCACAAAGAACTCCAAGATCAAGATCCAAGGGGTTCCCCTCACATAGAAGAGAAAGTGATTGGTGGAGATGTGGATGTAGATCTCCTCTCTCTTCTCCCTCAAAAACAAGCAAGAATCATTGGAGGGATTGAGAGTAAGCAAGATCTAAGAATGTCAACAATGGAGGTAGAACAAGAGCTCAACAGATGGATAAAGCCAAGGGGGAAGAAGACCCCCTTTATATAGTGGGGGAAAGAATCAGACCGTTACCCCCACTCTCTGCCCGAGCTCCAGCGGTACTACCGCTGGCACTCCAGCGGTACTACCGCCGGCACTCCAGCGGTACTACCGCCAGCTAGCGGTACCACCGCTGGCTGCAGCGGTACTGCCGCTGGCACTCCAGCGGTACTACCGCTGGCCCCAGCGGTACTACCGCTGGGCCCCTGGTAGTGCAAAGGCACTACCACCGCCAAGAAAGTCTTCGCAAAAAGGTCCGTCCACGAACAACCGCTAGGCAGGCGGTACTAAGCTCCTGGAGCGGTACTACCGCTGACCAGGGGCGGTACTACCGCGGGGCAGCGGTACTACCGCTAGGGCGAGCGGTACTACCGCCAACTCTAGCGGTACTACCGCTAGGTGCAGCGGTACTAATGCTCGCCACTGAAACAACCATAACTTTCGCATACGAGCTCGTAATCGAGCAAACCCAAGCTTGTTGGATTCAGGACGACAAGGGCTATCCAAAGGACGTGGATGTCGCCTAGAGGGGGGGTGAATAGGCGCTTTAAAATAGTTAAGGTTTAGGCTTGAACAAATGCGGAATAAAACTAATCGTTTAATATGTCAAGCACAAAACCTACAAACAGCTAGGCTCACCTATGTGCACCAACAACTTATGCTAAGCAAGATAAACAACTAAGTGATAGCAAGATATATTACAATAAAGAATATGTCTATCACAAAGTAAAGTGCATAAGTAAAGGGTTCGGGTAAGAGATAACCGAGGCACGGGGAGACGATGATGTATCCCGAAGTTCACACCCTTGCGGATGCTAATCTCCGTTAGAGCGGTGTGGAGGCACAATGCTCCCCAAGATGCCACTAAGGCCACCGTAATCTCCTCACGCCCTCGCACAATGCAAGATGCCGTGATTCCACTAAGGGACCCTTGAGGGCGGTCACCGAACCCGTACAAATGGCAACCCTTGGGGGCGGTCACCGAACCCGTACACGTGGCAACCCTTGGGGGCGGTTACCGGTACCCGTACAAATTGCTCGGGGCAATCTCCACAACCTAATTGGAGACCCCGACGCTTCCCGGAGCTTCACACCACACTGATTGAGCTCCGAGACACCACCAAGCTTCTAGGACGCCAAAGCATCCACGAAGAACAATATCAAGGGTACTAAGTACCAAAGGTAGTAAGCTTCTCAACTTCTCACTTCCACGTATCACCGTGGAGAACTCAAACCGATGCAACTAATGCAATGGCAAGAACACACGAAGTGGTCAAGTCCCTCACACTCAAATCCCTCCACAACAACAAAAGCTATGGAGAAATATGAGAGGAAGAACAAGGAGCTCACAAAGAACTCCAAGATCAAGATCCAAGGGGTTCCCCTCACATAGAGGAGAAAGTGATTGGTGGAGATGTGGATCTAGATCTCCTCTCTCTTTTCCCTCAAGAACAAGCAAGAATCATTGGAGGGATTGAGAGTAAGCAAGCTCTAAGAATGTCAACAATGGAGGTAGAACAAGAGCTCAATAGATGGATAAAGCCAAGGGGGAAGAAGACCCCCTTTATATAGTGGGGGAAAGAATCAGACCGTTACCCCCACTCTCTGCCCGAGCTCCAGCGGTACTACCGCTGGCTGCAGCGGTACTACCGCTGGCACTCCAACGGTACTACCGCTGGCACTCCAGCGGTACTACCGCCAGCTAGCGGTACCACCGCTGGCTGCAGCGGTACTGCCGCTGGCACTCCAGCGGTACTACTGCTGGGCCCCTAGTAGTGCAAAGGCACTACCACCGCCAAGAAAGTCTTCGCAAAAAGGTCCGTCCACGAACAACCGCTAGGCAGGCGGTAGTAAGCTCCTGGAGCGGTACTACCGCTGACCAGGGGCGGTACTACGGCGAGCCAGCGGTACTACCGCTAGGGCCAGCGGTACTACCGCCAACTCTAGCGGTACTACCGCTCGCCACTGAAACAACCATAACTTTCGCATACGAGCTCCGAATCGAGCAAACCCAAGCTTGTTGGATTCAAGACGACAAGGGCTATCCAAAGGACGTGGATGTCGCCAAGAGGGGGGGTGAATAGGCGCTTTAAAATAGTTAAGGTTTCGGTTTGCACAAATGCGGAATAAAACTAATCGTTTAATATGTCAAGCACAAAACCTACAAACAGCTAGGTTCACCTATGTGCACCAACAACTTATGCTAAGCAAGATAAACAACTAAGTGATAGCAAGATATATTACAATAAAGAATATGTCTATCACAAAGTAAAGTGCATAAGTAAAGGGTTCGGGTAAGAGATAACCGAGGCACGGGTAGACGATGATGTATCCCGAAGTTCACACCCTTGCGGATGCTAATTTCCGTTAGAGCGGTGTGGAGGCACAATGCTCCCCAAGATGCCACTAAGGCCACCGTAATCTCCTCACGCCCTCGCAAAATGCAAGATGCCGTGATTCCACTAAGGGACCCTTGAGGGCGGTCACCGAACCCGTACAAATGGCAACCCTTGGGGGCGGTCACCGAACCCGTACACGTGGCAACCCTTGGGGGCGGTTACCGGTACCCGTACAAATTGCTCGGCGCAATCTCCACAACCTAATTGGAGACCCCGACGCTTCCCGGAGCTTCACACCACACTGATTGAGCTCCGAGACACCACCAAGCTTCTAGGACGCCAAAGCATCCACGAAGAACAATATCAATGGTACTAAGTACCAAAGGTAGTAAGCTTCTCAACTTCTCACTTCCACGTATCACCGTGGAGAACTCAAACCGATGCAACTAATGCAATGGCAAGAACACACGAAGTGGTCAAGTCCCTCACACTCAAATCCCTGCACAACAACAAAAGCTATGGAGAAATATGAGAGGAAGAACAAGGAGCTCACAAAGAACTCCAAGATCAAGATCCAAGGGGTTCCCCTCACATAGAGGAGAAGGTGATTGGTGGAGATGTGGATCTAGATCTCCTCTCTCTTTTCCCTCAAGAACAAGCAAGAATCATTGGAGGGATTGAGAGTAAGCAAGCTCTAAGAATGTCAACAATGGAGGTAGAACAAGAGCTCAATAGATGGATAAAGCCAAGGGGGAAGAAGACCCCCTTTATATAGTGGGGGAAAGAATCAGACCGTTACCCCCACTCTCTGCCCGAGCTCCATCGGTACTACCGTTGGCGCTCCAGCGGTACGACCGCTGGCGCTCCAGCGGTACTACCGCCAGCTAGCGGTACCACCGCTGGCTGCAGCGGTACTGCCGCTGGCACTCCAGCGGTACTACCGCTGGCCCCAGCGGTACTACCGCTGGGCCCCTGGTAGTGCAAAGGCACTACCACCTGCTAAGAAAGTCTTCGCAAAAAGGTCCGTCCACGAACAACCGCTAGGCAGGCGGTACTAAGCTCCTGGAGCGGTACTACCGCTGACTAGGGGCGGTACTACCGCGAGCCAACGGTACTACCGCTAGGGCCAGCGGTACTACCGCCAACTCTAGCGGTACTACCGCTAGGTCCAGCGGTACTACCGCTCGCCACTGAAACAGCCTTAACTTTCGCATACGAGCTCCGAATCGAGCAAACCCAAGCTTGTTGGATTCAGGACGACAAGGGCTATCCAAAGGACGTGGATGTCGCCTAGAGGGGGGGGGGTGAATAGGCGCTTTAAAATAGTTAACGTTTAGGCTTGAACAAATGCGGAATAAAACTAATCGTTTAATATGTCAAGCACAAAACCTACAAACAGCTAGGCTCACCTATGTGCACCAACAACTTATGCTAAGCAAGATAAACAACTAAGTGATAGCAAGATATATTACAATAAAGAATATGTCTATCACAAAGTAAAGTGCATAAGTAAAGGGTTCGGGTAAGAGATAACCGAGGCACGGGGAGACGATGATGTATCCCGAAGTTCACACCCTTGCGGATGCTAATCTCCGTTAGAGCGGTGTGGAGGCACAATGCTCCCCAAGATGCCACTAAGGCCACCGTAATCTCCTCACGCCCTCGCACAATGCAAGATGCCGTGATTCCACTAAGGGACCCTTGAGGACGGTCACCGAACCCGTACAAATGGCAACCCTTGGGGGCGGTCACCGAACCCGTACACGTGGCAACCCTTGTGGGCGGTTACCGGTACCCGTACAAATTGCTCGGGGCAATCTCCACAACCTAATTGGAGACCCCGACGCTTCCGGGAGCTTCACACCACACTGGTTGAGCTCCGAGACACCACCAAGCTTCTAGGACGCCAAAGCATCCACGAAGAACAATATCAAGGGTACTAAGTACCAAAGGTAGTAAGCTTCTCAACTTCTCACTTCCACGTATCACCGTGGAGAACTCAAACCGATGCAACTAATGCAATGGCAAGAACACACGAAGTGGTCAAGTCCCTCACACTCAAATCCCTCCACAACAACAAAATCTATGGAAAAATATGAGAGGAAGAACAAGGAGCTCACAAAGAACTCCAAGATCGAGATCCAAGGGGTTCCCCTCACATAGAGGAGAAAGTGATTGGTGGAGATGTGGATGTAGATCTCCTCTCTCTTTTCCCTCAAGAACAAGCAAGAATCATTGGAGGGATTGAGAGTAAGCAAGCTCTAAGAATGTCAACAATGGAGGTAGAACAAGAGCTCAACAGATGGATAAAGCCAAGGGGGAAGAAGACCCCCTTTATATAGTGGGGGAAAGAATCAGACCGTTACCCCCACTCTCTGCCCGAGCTCCAGTGGTACTACCGCTGGCACTCCAGCGGTACTACTGCCAGCTAGCGGTACCACCGCTGGCTGCAGCGGTACTGCCACTCTCACTCCAGCGGTACTACCACAGGCCCCAGCGGTACTATCGCTGGGCCCCTGGTAGTGCAAAGGCACTACCACCGCCAAGAAAGTCTTCGCAAAAAGGTCCGTCCACGAACAACCGCTAGGCAGGCGGTACTAAGCTCCTGGAGTGGTACTACCGCTGACTAGGGGCGGTACTACCGTGAGCCAGCGGCACTACCGCTAGGGCCAGCGGTACTACCGCTAACTCTAGCGGTACTACCGCTAGGTCCAGCGGTACTACCGCTCGCCACTGAAACAGCCATAACTTTCGCATACGAGCTCCGAATCGAGCAAACCCAAGCTTCTTGGATTCAGGACGACAAGGGCTATCCAAAGGACGTGGATGTCGCCTAGAGGGGGGGGGTGAATAGGCGCTTTAAAATAGTTAAGGTTTAGGCTTGAACAAATGCGGAATAAAACTAATCGTTTAATATGTCAAGCACAAAACCTACAAACAGCTAGGCTCACCTATGTGCACCAACAACTTATGCTAAGCAAGATAAACAACTAAGTGATAGCAAGATATATTACAATAAAGAATATGTCTATCACAAAGTAAAGTGCATAAGTAAAGGGTTCGGGTAAGAGATAACCGAGGCACGGGGAGACGATGATGTATCCCGAAGTTCACACCCTTGCGGATGCTAATCTCCGTTAGAGCGGTGTGGAGGCACAATGCTCCCCAAGATGCCACTAAGGCCACCGTAATCTCCTCACGCCCTCGCACAATGCAAGATGCCGTGATTCCACTAAGGGACCCTTGAGGGCGGTCACCGAACCCGTACAAATGGCAACCCTTGGGGGCGGTCACCGAACCCGTACACGTGGCAACCCTTGGGGGCGGTTACCGGTACCCGTACAAATTGCTCGGGGCAATCTCCACAACCTAATTGGAGACCCCGACGCTTCCCGGAGCTTCACACCACACTGATTGAGCTCCGAGACACCACCAAGCTTCTAGGACGCCAAAGCATCCACGAAGAACAATATCAAGGGTACTAAGTACCAAAGGTAGTAAGCTTCTCAACTTCTCACTTCCACGTATCACCGTGGAGAACTCAAACCGATGCAACTAATGCAATGGCAAGAACACACGAAGTGGTCAAGTCCCTCACACTCAAATCCCTCCACAACAACAAAAGCTATGGAGAAATATGAGAGGAAGAACAAGGAGCTCACAAAGAACTCCAAGATCAAGATCCAAGGGGTTCCCCTCACATAGAGGAGAAAGTGATTGGTGGAGATGTGGATCTAGATCTCCTCTCTCTTTTCCCTCAAGAACAAGCAAGAATCATTGGAGGGATTGAGAGTAAGCAAGCTCTAAGAATGTCAACAATGGAGGTAGAACAAGAGCTCAATAGATGGATAAAGCCAAGGGGGAAGAAGACCCCCTTTATATAGTGGGGGAAAGAATCAGACCGTTACCCCCACTCTCTGCCCGAGCTCCAGCGGTACTACCGCTGGCTGCAGCGGTACTGCCACTGGCACTCCAGCGGTACTACCGCTGGCCCCAGCGGTACTGCCGCTGGGCCCCTGGTAGTGCAAAGGCACTATCACCGCCAAGAAAGTCTTTGCAAAAAGGTCCGTCCACGAACAACCGCTAGGCAGGCGGTACTAAGCTCCTGGAGCGGTACTACCGCGAGCCAGCGGTACTACCGCTAGGGCCAGTGGTACTACTGCCAACTCTAGCGGTACTACCGCTAGGTCCAGCGGTACTACCGCTCGCCACTGAAATAGGCATAACATTCGCATACGAGCTCCGAATCGAGCAAACCCAAGCTTGTTGGATTCAGGACGAAAAGGGCTATCCAAAGGACGTGGATGTCACCTAGAGGGGGGGGGGTGAATAGGCGCTTTAAAATAGTTAAGGTTTAGGCTTGAACAAATGCGGAATAAAACTAATCGTTTAATATGTCAAGCACAAAACCTACAAACAGCTAGGCTCACCTATGTGCACCATCAACTTATGCTAAGCAAGATAAACAACTAAGTGATAGCAAGATATATTACAATAAAGAATATGTCTATCACAAAGTAAAGTGCATAAGTAAAGGGTTCGGGTAAGAGATAACCGAGGCACGGGGAGACGATGATGTATCCCAAAGTTCACACCCTTGCGGATGCTAATCTCCGTTAGAGCGGTGTGGAGGCACAATGCTCCCCAAGATGCCACTAAGGCCACCGTAATCTCCTCACGCCCTCGCACAATGCAAGATGCCATGATTCCACTAAGGGACCCTTGAGGGCGGTCACCGAACCCGTACAAATGGCAACCCTTGGGGGCGGTCACCGAACCCGTACACGTGGCAACCCTTGTGGGCGGTTACCGGTACCCGTACAAATTGCTCGGGGCAATCTCCACAACCTAATTGGAGACCCCGACGCTTCCGGGAGCTTAACACCACACTGGTTGAGCTCCGAGACACCACCAAGCTTCTAGGACGCCAAAGCATCCACGAAGAACAATATCAAGGGTACTAAGTACCAAAGGTAGTAAGCTTCTCAACTTCTCACTTCCACGTATCACCGTGGAGAACTCAAACCGATGCAACTAATGCAATGGCAAGAACACACGAAGTGGTCAAGTCCCTCACACTCAAATCCCTCCACAACAACAAAATCTATGGAAAAATATGAGAGGAAGAACAAGGAGCTCACAAAGAACTCCAAGATCGAGATCCAAGGGGTTCCCCTCACATAGAGGAGAAAGTGATTGGTGGAGATGTGGATGTAGATCTCCTCTCTCTTTACCCTCAAGAACAAGCAAGAATCATTGGAGGGATTGAGAGTAAGCAAGCTCTAAGAATGTCAACAATGGAGGTAGAACAAGAGCTCAACAGATGGATAAAGCCAAGGGGGAAGAAGACCCCCTTTATATAGTGGGGGAAAGAATCAGACCGTTACCCCCACTCTCTGCCCGAGCTCCAGTGGTACTACCGCTGGCACTCCAGCGGTACTACTGCCAGCTAGCGGTACCACCGCTGGCTGCAGCGGTACTGCCACTCTCACTCCAGCGGTACTACCACAGGCCCCAGCGGTACTATCGCTGGGCCCCTGGTAGTGCAAAGGCACTACCACCGCCAAGAAAGTCTTCGCAAAAAGGTCCGTCCACGAACAACCGCTAGGCAGGCGGTACTAAGCTCCTGGAGCGGTACTACCGCTGACCAGGGGCGGTACTACCGCGAGCCAGCGGTACTACCGCTAGGGCCAGCGGTACTACCGCCAACTCTAGCGGTACTACCGCTAGGTCCAGCGGTACTACCGCTCGCCACTGAAACAGCCTTAACTTTCGCATACGAGCTCCGAATCGAGCAAACCCAAGCTTGTTGGATTCAGGACGACAAGGGCTATCCAAAGGACGTGGATGTCGCCTAGAGGGGGGGGTGAATAGGCGCTTTAAAATAGTTAAGGTTTAGGCTTGAACAAATGCGGAATAAAACTAATCGTTTAATATGTCAAGCACAAAACCTACAAACAGCTAGGCTCACCTATGTGCACCAACAACTTATGCTAAGCAAGATAAACAACTAAGTGATAGCAAGATATATTACAATAAAGAATATGTCTATCACAAAGTAAAGTGCATAAGTAAAGGGTTCGGGTAAGAGATAACCGAGGCACGGGGAGACGATGATGTATCCCGAAGTTCACACCCTTGCGGATGCTAATCTCCGTTAGAGCGGTGTGGAGGCACAATGCTCCCCAAGATGCCACTAAGGCCACCGTAATCTCCTCACGCCCTCGCACAATGCAAGATGCCGTGATTCCACTAAGGGACCCTTGAGGGCGGTCACCGAACCCGTACAAATGGCAACCCTTGGGGGCGGTCACCGAACCCGTACACGTGGCAACCCTTGTGGGCGGTTACCGGTACCCGTACAAATTGCTCGGGGCAATCTCCACAACCTAATTGGAGACCCCGACGCTTCCGGGAGCTTCACACCACACTGGTTGAGCTCCGAGACACCACCAAGCTTCTAGGACGCCAAAGCATCCACGAAGAACAATATCAAGGGTACTAAGTACCAAAGGTAGTAAGCTTCTCAACTTCTCACTTCCACGTATCACCGTGGAGAACTCAAACCGATGCAACTAATGCAATGGCAAGAACACACGAAGTGGTCAAGTCCCTCACACTCAAATCCCTCCACAACAACAAAATCTATGGAAAAATATGAGAGGAAGAACAAGGAGCTCACAAAGAACTCCAAGATCGAGATCCAAGGGGTTCCCCTCCCATAGAGGAGAAAGTGATTGGTGGAGATGTGGATGTAGATCTCCTCTCTCTTTTCCCTCAAGAACAAGCAAGAATCATTGGAGGGATTGAGAGTAAGCAAGCTCTAAGAATGTCAACAATGGAGGTAGAACAAGAGCTCAACAGATGGATAAAGCCAAGGGGGAAGAAGACCCCCTTTATATAGTGGGGGAAAGAATCAGACCGTTACCCCCACTCTCTGCCCGAGCTCCAGTGGTACTACCGCTGGCACTCCAGCGGTACTACTGCCAGCTAGCGTTACCACCGCTGGCTGCAGCGGTACTGCCACTCTCACTCCAGCGGTACTACCACAGGCCCCAGCGGTACTATCGCTGGGCCCCTGGTAGTGCAAAGGCACTACCACCGCCAAGAAAGTCTTCGCAAAAAGGTCCGTCCACGAACAACCGCTAGGCAGGCGGTACTAAGCTCCTGGAGTGGTACTACCGCTGACTAGGGGCGGTACTACCGTGAGCCAGCGGCACTACCGCTAGGGCCAGCGGTACTACCGCTAACTCTAGCGGTACTACCGCTAGGTCCAGCGGTACTACCGCTCGCCACTGAAACAGCCATAACTTTCGCATACGAGCTCCGAATCGAGCAAACCCAAGCTTCTTGGATTCAGGACGACAAGGGCTATCCAAAGGACGTGGATGTCGCCTAGAGGGGGGGGGGGTGAATAGGCGCTTTAAAATAGTTAAGGTTTAGGCTTGAACAAATGCGGAATAAAACTAATCGTTTAATATGTCAAGCACAAAACCTACAAACAGCTAGGCTCACCTATGTGCACCAACAACTTATGCTAAGCAAGATAAACAACTAAGTGATAGCAAGATATATTACAATAAAGAATATGTCTATCACAAAGTAAAGTGCATAAGTAAAGGGTTCGGGTAAGAAATAACCGAGGCATGGGGAGACGATGATGTATCCCGAAGTTCACACCCTTGCGGATGCTAATCTCCATTAGAGCGGTGTGGAGGCACAATGCTCCCCAAGATGCCACTAAGGCCACCGTAATCTCCTCACGCCCTCACACAATGCAAGATGCCGTGATTCCACTAAGGGACCCTTGAGGGCGGTCACCGAACCCGTACAAATGGCAACCCTTGGGGGCGGTCACCGAACCCGTACACGTGGCAACCCTTGGGGGCGGTTACCGGTACCCATACAAATTGCTCGGGGCAATCTCCACAAGCTAATTGGAGACCCCGACGCTTCCCGGAGCTTCACACCACACTAATTGAGCTCCGAGACACCACCAAGCTTCTAGGACGCCAAAGCATCCACGAAGAACAATATCAAGGGTACTAATTACCAAAGGTAGTAAGCTTCTCAACTTCTCACTTCCACGTATCACCGTGGAGAACTCAAACCGATGCAACTAATGCAAAGGCAAGAACACACGAAGTGGTCAAGTCCCTCACACTCAAATCCCTCCACAACAACAAAAGCTATGGAGAAATATGAGAGGAAGAACAAGGAGCTCACAAAGAACTCCAAGATCAAGATCCAAGGGGTTCCCCTCACATAGAGGAGAAAGTGATTGGTGGAGATGTGGATCTAGATCTCCTCTCTCTTTTCCCTCAAGAACAAGCAAGAATCATTGGAGGGATTGAGAGTAAGCAAGCTCTAAGAATGTCAACAATGGAGGTAGAACAAGAGCTCAACAGATGGATAAAGCCAAGGGGGAAGAAGACCCCCTTTATATAGTGGGGGAAAGAATCAGACCGTTACTACCACTCTCTGCCCGAGCTCCAGCGGTACTACCGCTGGCTGCAGCGGTACTGCCACTGGCACTCCAGCGGTACTACCGCTGGCCCCAGCGGTACTACCGCTGGGCCCCTGGTAGTGCAAAGGCACTATCACCGCCAAGAAAGTCTTTGCAAAAAGGTCCGTCCACGAACAACCGCTAGGAAGGCGGTACTAAGCTCCTGGAGCGGTACTATCGCGAGCCAGCGGTACTACCGCTAGGGCCAGTGGTACTACTGAAAACTATAGCGGTACTACCGCTAGGTCCAGCGGTACTACCGCTCGCCACTGAAACAGCCATAACTTTCGCATACGAGCTCCGAATCGAGCAAACCCAAGCTTGTTGGATTCAGGACGAAAAGGGCTATCCAAAGGACGTGGATGTCACCTAGAGGGGGGGGGTGAATAGGCGCTTTAAAATAGTTAAGGTTTAGGCTTGAACAAATGCGGAATAAAACTAATCGTTTAATATGTCAAGCACAAAACCTACAAACAGCTAGGCTCACCTATGTGCACCAACAACTTATGCTAAGAAAGATAAACAACTAAGTGATAGCAAGATATATTACAATAAAGAATATTTCTATCACAAAGTAAAGTGCATAAGTAAAGGGTTTGGGTAAGAGATAACCGAGGCACGGGGAGACGATGATGTATCCCGAAGTTCACACCCTTGCGGATGCTAATCTCCGTTAGAGCGGTGTGGAGGCACAATGCTCCCCAAGATGCCACTAAGGCCACGGTAATCTCCTCACGCCCTCGCACAATGCAAGATGCCGTGATTCCACTAAGGGACCCTTGAGGGCGGTCACCGAACCCGTACAAATGGCAACCCTTGGGGGCCGTCACCGAACCGTACACGTGGCAACCCTTGGGGGCGGTTACCGGTACCCGTACAAATTGCTCGGGGCAATCTCCACAACCTAATTGGAGACCCCGACGCTTCCCGGAGCTTCACACCACACTGATTGAGCTCCGAGACACCACCAAGCTTCTAGGACGCCAAAGCATCCACGAAGAACAATATCAAGGGTACTAATTACCAAAGGTAGTAAGCTTCTCAACTTCTCACTTCCACGTATCACCGTGGAGAACTCAAACCGATGCAACTAATGCAATGGCAAGAACACACGAAGTGGTCAAGTCCCTCACACTCAAATCCCTCCACAACAACAAAAGCTATGGAGAAATATGAGAGGAAGAACAAGGAGCTCACAAAGAACTCCAAGATCAAGATCCAAGGGGTTCCCCTCACATAGAGGAGAAAGTGATTGGTGGAGATGTGGATCTAGATCTCCTCTCTCTTTTCCCTCAAGAACAAGCAAGAATCATTGGAGGGATTGAGAGTAAGCAAGCTCTAAGAATGTCAACAATGGAGGTAGAACAAGAGCTCAACAGATGGATAAAGCCAAGGGGGAAGAAGACCCCCTTTATATAGTGGGGAAAGAATCAGACCGTTACTACCACTCTCTGCCCGAGCTCCAGCGGTACTACCGCTGGCTGCAGCGGTACTGCCGCTGGCACTCCAGCGGTACTACCGCTGGCCCCAGCGGTACTACCGCTGGGCCCCTGGTAGTGCAAAGGCACTATCACCGCCAAGAAAGTCTTTGCAAAAAGGTTCGTCCACGAACAACCGCTAGGTAGGCGGTACTAAGCTCCTGGAGCGGTACTACCGCGAGCCAGCGGTACTACCGCTAGGGCCAGTGGTACTACTGCCAACTCTAGCGGTACTACCGCTAGGTCCAGCGGTACTACCGCTCGCCACTGAAACAGCCATAACTTTTGCATACGAGCTCCGAATCGAGCAAACCCAAGCTTGTTGGATTCAGGACGAAAAGGGCTATCCAAAGGACGTGGATGTCACCTAGAGGGGGGGGTGAATAGGCGCTTTAAAATAGTTAAGGTTTAGGCTTGAACAAATGCGGAATAAAACTAATCGTTGAATATGTCAAGCACAAAACCTACAAACAGCTAGGCTCACCTATGTGCACCAACAACTTATGCTAAGCAAGATAAACAACTAAGTGATAGCAAGATATATTACAATAAAGAATATGTCTATCACAAAGTAAAGTGCATAAGTAAAGGGTTCGGGTAAGAGATAACCGAGGCACGGGGAGACGATGATGTATCCCGAAGTTCACACCCTTGCGGATGCTAATCTCCGTTAGAGCGGTGTGGAGGCACAATGCTCCCCAAGATGCCACTAAGGCCACCGTAATCTCCTCACGCCCTCGCACAATGCAAGATGCCGTGATTCCACTAAGGGACCCTTGAGGGCGGTCACCGAACCCGTACAAATGGCAACCCTTGGGGGCGGTCACCGAACCCGTACACGTGGCAACCCTTGGGGGCGGTTACCGGTACCCGTACAAATTGCTCGGGGCAATCTCCACAACCTAATTGGAGACCCCGACGCTTCCCGGAGCTTCACACCACACTGATTGAGCTCCGAGACACCACCAAGCTTCTAGGACGCTAAAGCATCCACGAAGAACAATATCAAGGGTACTAATTACCAAAGGTAGTAAGCTTCTCAACTTCTCACTTCCACGTATCACCGTGGAGAACTCAAACCGATGCAACTAATGCAATGGCAAGAACACACGAAGTGGTCAAGTCCCTCACACTCAAATCCCTCCACAACAACAAAAGCTATGGAGAAATATGAGAGGAAGAACAAGGAGCTCACAAAGAACTCCAAGATCAAGATCCAAGGGGTTCCCCTCACATAGAGGAGAAAGTGATTGGTGGAGATGTGGATCTAGATCTCCTCTCTCTTTTCCCTCAAGAACAAGCAAGAATCATTGGAGGGATTGAGAGTAAGCAAGCTCTAAGAATGTCAACAATGGAGGTAGAACAAGAGCTCAACAGATGGATAAAGCCAAGGGGGAAGAAGACCCCCTTTATATAGTGGGGGAAAGAATCAGACCGTTACTACCACTCTCTGCCCGAGCTCCAGCGGTACTACCGCTGGCTGCAGCGGTACTGCCACTGGCACTCCAGCGGTACTACCGCTGGCCCCAGCGGTACTACCGCTGGGCCCCTGGTAGTGCAAAGGCACTATCACCGCCAAGAAAGTCTTTGCAAAAAGGTCCGTCCACGAACAACCGCTAGGCAGGCGGTACTAAGCTCCTGGAGCGGTACTACCGCGAGCCAGCGGTACTACCGCTAGGGCCAGTGGTACTACTGCCAACTCTAGCGGTACTACCGCTAGGTCCAGCGGTACTACCGCTCGCCACTGAAACAGCCATAACTTTCGCATACGAGCTCCGAATCGAGCAAACCCAAGCTTGTTGGATTCAGGACGAAAAGGGCTATCCAAAGGACGTGGATGTCACCTAGAGGGGGGGGGGTGAATAGGCGCTTTAAAATAGTTAAGGTTTAGGCTTGAACAAATGCGGAATAAAACTAATCGTTTAATATGTCAAGCACAAAACCTACAAACAGCTAGGCTCACCTATGTGCACCAACAACTTATGCTAAGCAAGATAAACAACTAAGTGATAGCAAGATATATTACAATAAAGAATATGTCTATCACAAAGTAAAGTGCATAAGTAAAGGGTTCGGGTAAGAGATAACCGAGGCACGGGGAGACGATGATGTATCCCGAAGTTCACACCCTTGCGGATGCTAATCTCCGTTAGAGCGGTGTGGAGGCACAATGCTCCCCAAGATGCCACTAAGGCCACCGTAATCTCCTCACGCCCTCGCACAATGCAAGATGCCGTGATTCCACTAAGGGACCCTTGAGGGCGGTCACCGAACCCGTACAAATGGCAACCCTTGGGGGCGGTCACCGAACCCGTACACGTGGCAACCCTTGGGGGCGGTTACCGGTACCCGTACAAATTGCTCGGGGCAATCTCCACAACCTAATTGGAGACCCCGACGCTTCCCGGAGCTTCACACCACACTGATTGAGCTCCGAGACACCACCAAGCTTCTAGGACGCCAAAGCATCCACGAAGAACAATATCAAGGGTACTAATTACCAAAGGTAGTAAGCTTCTCAACTTCTCACTTCCACGTATCACCGTGGAGAACTCAAACCGATGCAACTAATGCAATGGCAAGAACACACGAAGTGGTCAAGTCCCTCACACTCAAATCCCTCCACAACAACAAAAGCTATGGAGAAATATGAGAGGAAGAACAAGGAGCTCACAAAGAACTTCAAGATCAAGATCCAAGGGGTTCCCCTCACATAGAGGAGAAAGTGATTGGTGGAGATGTGGATCTAGATCTCCTCTCTCTTTTCCCTCAAGAACAAGCAAGAATCATTGGAGGGATTGAGAGTAAGCAAGCTCTAAGAATGTCAACAATGGAGGTAGAACAAGAGCTCAACAGATGGATAAGCCAAGGGGGAAGAAGACCCCCTTTATATAGTGGGGGAAAGAATCAGACCGGTACCCCCACTCTCTGCCCGAGCTCCAGCGGTACTACCGCTGGCTGCAGCGGTACTGCCGCTGGCCCCAGCGGTACTACCGCTGGGCCCCTGGTAGTGCAAAGGCACTACCACCGCCAAGAAAGTCTTCGCAAAAAGGTCCGTCCATGAACAACCGCTAGGCAGGCGGTACTAAGCTCCTGGAGCGGTACTACCGCTGACCAGGGGCGGTACCACCGCGAGCCAGCGGTACCACCGCTAGGGCCAGCGGTACTACCGCTCGCCACTGAAACAACCATAACTTTCGCATACGAGCTCCGAATCGAGCAAACCCAAGCTTGTTGGATTCAGGACGACAAGGGCTATCCAAAGGACGTGGATGTCGCCTAGAGGGGTGGTGAATAGGCGCATTAAAATAGTTAAGGTTTAGGCTTGAACAAATGCGGAATAAAACTAATCATTTAATATGTCAAGCACAAAACCTACAAACAGCTAGGCTCACCTATGTGCACCAACAACTTATGCTAAGCAAGATAAACAACTAAGTGATAGCAAGATATATTACAATAAAGAATATGTCTATCACAAAGTAAAGTGCATAAGTAAAGGTTCGGGTAAGAGATAACCGAGGCACGGGGAGACGATGATGTATCCCGAAGTTCACACCCTTGCAGATGCTAATCTCCGTTAGAGCGGTGTGGAGGCACAATGCTCCCCAAGATGCCACTAAGGCCACCGTAATCTCCTCACGCCCTCGCACAATGCAAGATGCCGTGATTCCACTAAGGGACCCTTGAGGGCGGTCACCGAACCCGTACAAATGGCAACCCTTGGGGGCGGTCACCGAACCCGTACACGTGGCAACCCTTGGGGGCGGTTACCGGTACCCGTACAAATTGCTCGGGGCAATCTCGACAACCTAATTGGGACCCCGACGCTTCACGGAGCTTCACACCACACTGATTGAGCTCCGAGACACCACCAAGCTTCTAGGACCCCAAAGCATCCACGAAGAACAATATCAAGGGTACTAAGTACCAAAGGTAGTAAGCTTCTCAACTTCTCACTTCCACGTATCATCGTGGAGAACTCAAACCGATGCAACTAATGCAATGGCAAGAACACACGAAGTGGTCAAGTCCCTCACACTCAAATCCCTCCACAACAACAAAAGCTATGGAGAAATATGAGAGGAAGAACTAGGAGCTCACAAAGAACCCCAAGATCAAGATCCAAGGGGTTCCCCTCACATAGAGGAGAAAGTGATTGGTGGAGATGTGGATCTAGATCTCCTCTCTCTTTTCCCTCAAGAACAAGCAAGAATCATTGGAGGGATTGAGAGTAAGCAAGCTCTAAGAATGTCAACAATGGAGGTAGAACAAGAGCTCAACAGATGGATAAAGCCAAGGGGGAAGAAGACCCCCTTTATATAGTGGGGGAAAGAATCAGACCGTTACCCCCACTCTCTGCCCGAGCTCCAGCGGTACTACCGCTGGCTGCAGCGATACTGCCGCTGGCACTCCAGCGGTACTACCGCTGGCCCCAGCGGTACTACCGCTGGGCCCCTGGTAGTGCAAAGGCACTACCACCGCCAAGAAAGTCTTCGCAAAAAGGTCCGTCCACGAACAACCGCTAGGCAGGCGGTACTAAGCTCCTGGAGCGGTACTACCGCTGACCAGGGGCGGTACTTCCGCGAGCCAGCGGTACTACCGCTAGGTCCAGCGGTACTACCGCCAACTCTAGAGGTACTACCGCTAGGTCCAGCGGTACTACCGCTCGCCACTGAAACAGCCATAACTTTCGCATACGAGCTCCGAATCGAGCAAACCCAAGCTTGTTGGATTCAGGACGACAAGGGCTATCCAAAGGACGTGGATGTCGCCTAGAGGGGGGGGGTGAATAGGCGCTTTAAAATAGTTAAGGTTTAGGCTAGAACAAATGCGGAATAAAACTAATCGTTTAATATGTCAAGCACAAAACCTACAAAACAGCTAGGCTCACCTATGTGCACCAACAACTTATGCTAAGCAAGATAAACAACAAAGTGATAGCAAGATATATTACAATAAAGAATATGTCTATCACAAAGTAAAGTGCATAAGTAAAGGGTTCGGGTAAGAGATAACCGAGGCACGGGGAGACGATGATGTATCCCGAAGTTCACACCCTTGCGGATGCTAATCTCCGTTAGAGCGGTATGGAGGCATAATGCTCCCAAAGATGCCACTAAGGCCACCTTAATCTCCTCACGCCCTCGCACAATGCAAGATGCCGTGATTCCACTAAGGGACACTTGAGGGCGGTCACCGAACCCGTACAAATGGCAACCCCTGGGGGCGGTCACCGAACCCGTACACGTGGCAACCCTTGGGGGCGGTTACCGGTACCCGTACAAATTGCTCGGGGCAATCTCCACAACCTAATTGGAGACCCCGACGCTTCCCGGAGCTTCACACCACACTGATTGAGCTCCGAGACACCACCAAGCTTCTAGGACGCCAAAGCATCCACGAAGAACAATATCAAGGGTACTAAGTACCAAAGGTAGTAAGCTTCTCAACTTCTCACTTCCACGTAGCACCGTGGAGAACTCAAACCGATGCAACTAATGCAATGGCAAGAACACACGAAGTGGTCAAGTCCCTCACACTCAAATCCCTCCACAACAACAAAAGCTATGGAGAAATATAAGAGGAAGAACAAGGAGCTCACAAAGAACTCCCAGATCAAGATCCAAGGGGTTCCCCTCACATAGAGGAGAAAGTGATTGGTGGAGATGTGGATCTTGATCAACTCTCTCTTATCCCTCAAGAACAAGCAAGAATCATTGGTGGGATTGAGAGTAAGCAAGCTCTAAGAATGTGAACAATGGAGGTAGAACAACAGCTCAACAGATGGATAAAGCCAAGGGGGAAGAAGACCCCCTTTATATAGCGGGGGAAAGAATCAGACCGTTACCCCCACTCTCTGCCCGAGCTCCAGCGGTACTACCGCTGGCTGCAGCGATACTGCCGCTGGCACTCCAGCGGTACTACCGCTGGGCCCCTGGTAGTGCAAAGGAACTACCACCGCCAAGAAAATCTTCGCAAAAAGGTCCGTCCATGAACAACCGCTAGGCAGGCGGTACTAAGCTCCTGGAGCGGTACTACCGCTGACCAGGGGCGGTACTACCACGAGCCAGCGGTACTACCGCTAGGGCCAGCGGTACTACCGCCAACTCTAGCGGTACTACCGCTAGGTCCAGCGGTACTACCGCTCGGCACTGAAACATCCATAACTTTCGCATACGAGCTCCGAATCGAGCAAACCCAAGCATGTTGGATTCAGGACGACAAGGGCTATCCAAAGGACGTGGATGTCGCCTAGAGGGGGGTGAATAAGCGCTTTAAAATAGTTAAGGTTTAGGCTTGAACAAATGCGGAATAAAACTAATCGTTTAATATGTCAAGCACAAAACCTACAAACTGCTAGGCTCACCTATGTGCACCAACAACTTATGCTAAGCAAGATAAACAACTAAGTGATAGCAAGATATATTACAATAAAGAATATGTCTATCACAAAGTAAAGTGCATAAGTAAAGGGTTCGGGTAAGAGATAACCAAGGCACGGGGAGACGATGACGTATCCCGAAGTTCACACCCTTGCGGATTCTAATCTCCGTTAGAGCGGTGTGGAGGCACAATGCTCCCCAAGATGCCACTAAGGCCACCGTAATCTCCTCACGCCCTTGCACAATGCAAGATGCCGTGATTCCACTAAGGGACCCTTGAGGGCGGTCACCGAACCCGTACAAATGGCAACCCTTGGGGGCGGTCACCGAACCCGTACACGTGGCAACCCTTGGGGGCGGTTACCGGTACCCGTACAAATTGCTCGGGGAAATCTCCACAACCTAATTGGAGACCCCGATGCTTCCCGGAGCTTCACACCACACTGATTGAGCTCCGAGACACCACCAAGCTTCTAGGACGCCAAAGCATCCACGAAGAACAATAGCAAGGGTACTAAGTACCAAAGGTAGTAAGCTTCTCAACTTCTCACTTCCACGTATCACCGTGGAGAACTCAAACCGATGCAACTAATGCAATGGCAAGAACACACGAAGTGGTCAAGTCCCTCACACTCAAATCCCTCCACAACAACAAAACCTATGGAGAAATATGAGAGGAAGAACAAGGAGGTCACAAAGAACTCCAAGATCAAGATCCAAGGGGTTCCCCTCACATAGAGGAGAAAGTGATTGGTGGAGATGTGGATCTAGATCTCCTCTCTCTTTTCCCTCAAGAACAAGCAAGAATCATTGGAGGGATTGAGAGTAAGCAAGCTCTAAGAATGTCAACAATGGAGGTAGAACAAGAGCTCAACAGATGGATAAAGCCAAGGGGGAAGAAGACCCCCTTTATATAGTGGGGGAAAGAATCAGACCGTTACCCCCACTCTCTGCCCGAGCTCCAGCGGTACTACCGCTGGCTGCAGCGGTACTGCCGCTGGCACTCCAGCGGTACTACCGCTGGGCCCCTGGTAGTGCAGAGGCACTACCACCGCCAAGAAAGTCTTCGCAAAAAGGTCCGTCCACGAACAACTGCTAGGCAGGCGGTACTAAGCTCCTGGAGCGGTACTACAGCTGACCAGGGGCGGTACTACCGCGAGCCAGCGGTACTACCGCTAGGGCCAGCGGTACTACCGCCAACTCTAGCGGTACTACCGCTAGGTCCAGCGGTACTACCGCTCGCCACTGAAACAGCCATAACTTTCGCATACGAACTCCAAATCGAGCAAACCCAAGCTTGTTGGATTCAGGACGACAAGGGCTATCCAAACATGGAAATCTTAAGACCATGCGGTTATGAATATGCCAAAGATATAGAGATGTGAGATCTCTATTAATGAAGAACCGGCAAAAACTCCAACATCGAATACATCATAGTAGATGCATATGGACTCCGTTTTCGATGAACTCGAGCTTGTGACGAAGATGACCATAAGCTCTAATACTCACAAAGAGAAACACCAAACAAGAACTAAGAAGTATGATGCAAGGATGCAAATGGTTTGAGCTCTCAACGAACGATACGATCAAGCTACTCACTTGAGAGCCCCCTTTGATAGAACAACAATCTATCCTAACCAGAAAACCTATCAAGGGCAAACCTATACCTTGCACCTCGTCCTCTTGAGCTAGATGATGATGATCTTGGCTTCCTCAAGATGGACCACCTTTCTTGATTGTGTTGGCTTGTTGAAGACTAGTTGATTGCTCCCCCATACTCACTATGGGTGAGCCACTCTTCAGCATATCTTCACAAGTCCATTGCCACCACAATGGACGGCAAGCTTCAAGCATGCTATCTTCGTGCTAATCCACTTGAACTTGCACATCGCAATCTTGATGACGATCACAACTTGACGTCATACTCCATGGGTTGTATGAGATCTTCCCTTTGACGCAAGCCCATGGAAACACACCTAACCCCCACATAGAACTCTCACGAAGACCATGGGTTAGTACACAAACACGTAATGGACAATGCTTACCATACCATGGGATCACTTGATCCCTCTCGGTACATCTTGTACGCTTTGTGTGTTGATCATCTTGGTTTACTCTTTGTCTGAGATCTTGATCAACCATTGATGATGATCACAACTTGACGTCATACTCCATGGGTTGTATGAGATCTTCCCTTTGACGCAAGCCCATGTAAACACACCTAACCCCCACATAGAACTCTCACGAAGACCATGGGTTAGTACACAAACACGTAATGGACAATGCTTACCATACCATGGGATCACTTGATCCCTCTCGGTACATCTTGTACGCTTTGTGTGTTGATCATCTTGATTTACTCTTTGTCTGAGATCTTGATCAACCATGTGTCTCTATGACCATTCTTTGGATAATACCTTGAATACCATCTTGGTCATCATATAAACTCCTTGAACCCAACTGATGGACTTCAAGAAGTGCCTATGGACAAACCCATACCATGGGATCACTTGATCCCTCTCGGTACATCTTGTACGCTTTGTGTGTTGATCATCTTGATTTACTCTTTGTCTGAGATCTTGATCAACCATGTGTCTCTATGACCATTCTTTGGATAATACCTTGAATACCATCTTGGTCATCATATAAACTCCTTGAACCCAACAGATGGACTTCAAGATGTGCCTATGGACAAATCCTATAAATGTAACTTAAGGCAACCATTAGTCCATAGGAATTGTCATCAAGTACCAAAACCACATATGGAGATATATGCTCCAACACCAGGCTTGTGGCCCCCTGGTTGCGCTCCTCTGGCACTTCTTCGGCCCAGTATTTTTGATATATTCCAAAAAAATCCACGTTGTTTTTCACGGCTTTTGGAGTTGCGCAGAATAGGCATCTCAAACTTGCTCCTTTTTCAGGCCAGAATTCCAGCTGCCGGCATTCTCCCTCTTCATGTAAACCTTGCAAAATAAGAGAGAAAAGGCATAAGTATTGTACCACGAAGTGAAATAACAGCCCAAAAAGAAATAAATATCAACATGAAATCATGATGCAAAATGGACGTATCAACTCCCCCAAACTTAGACCTCGCTTGTCCTCAAGCGAAAGCCGAGCTTAATAAATATGCCCACATGTTTAGGGAGAGAGGTGTCGACAAAACAAGATACGAACATACATGCATCATGATCATGATAAGAACATCAATACCTCCAAGTTGACATATGAACATAGATCTTTCCCTAGCATATGATGTTAGCTTAGATGAAGGTGAAACAAGGAATTGGTGAAGATCACCATGACTCATTCAAGGGCAAAAAGTGAAGGTACAAGATAGGCCCTTCACAGAGGGAAGCAGAGGTTGTCATGCGCTTTTGAGGTTTGGATGCGTGACATATTAGAGAGCAATTTTTATTGCTTGCACCGATGAAAACTTACTTGAAGGATCTTATTCAATCCATAGGTAGGTATGGTGGACTCTCATGGCAAAACTGAGTTGAAGGTTTATGGATGCACAAGTAGTATCTATACTTGGTGCGGGAGTTTTGGCTAATATGAGGTGGAAGCAATCGCCACATGCTAAGGGATCTCTAATCATATAACATTGTTCGGAACCAAGCAAACACAATTCATTATGTTGTCTTCCTTGTCCAACATCTACTTCTAGGCATGCAATAGTTTAGTGAGTGTTCACAATAATAGATGTGAACCTCTCCTTCTTTATCACTTCCTATTAATTGCAACAATGACCAAGGTCTACGTTTGTCTACCCTCAACAAGTTTCAATCAACATTCTTTTTATATGTGAAGCCATCACTTCCCATAAGATCATTACATGATCTTTCATGCTTTTGTTCTTTTCTCACTCTTTTGATCATGGCAAGAGGCAAAATCCTTAACTAAGACACTCTTTATTATATGGCTCACAAGCTCGAATACATCAGGGGTGACACAAAGCAAAACTCAAGACTAAAACACTAAGACTTTTAATCTACTAGAGAAAAAGAAAACTGAAAAGGAACAAACTAAAACAAAGGTAAAGCCAAAGTTGTGATGGTGATACGATACCGGGGCAACTCCCCCAAGCTTGGCACAAGCCAAGGGGATTGCCCATACCCATGCTCAGTTGTCTTCCTTTGGAGGTGATGGTGGTGGAGTTGTTGCAGAGGTCTTCAGCTGTTTAATTTCCACCTGAGCATAAAATTTTGTTCCCTCAGATCATCATTTTCCTCTTCAAGCTTCAACACCCTTTGTCATAATTACTGCTTACTCTCCTACAAGAAATGAGAAGGGATAAGCAAAGTCTTAGGCTTCTTTCTTGAGTCAGGGAGGCTCGACTTCTTGAACTCCACATGCGTGTGTCCAAGTTGAGGTAGAGGAGTCCCCTCCTCATCGGAACTTGTTTGTTCCTTCCCCTTGGGATCATAATCTTCTTCCCCATCAGTGGTCGAGCCATAAGGATCCAAGTCCCCATAGACCTTGGGGTTAGCAAGGTAATCTTCCACATAGCTCTCCCCCTCTGAATCCTGAGAAGCATGTTACCCTAAATCTACGGCAGAAAACAGGCTCGAAACGAAAACAGAGGAAATTTGCGTGATACGAGGGTCAGACCTTTAGGGAGAATATATAATGATTTTTTCCTGACCAGAAGGAGTAGTCCGCACGAAAACGGAGTCCGGGAGGCACACGAGGTGCCCACAAGCCCCCCAGGCGCGACCAGGGGGTGGGTCCGCGCCTGGCAGGCTTGTCGCCTGCTTGTGCGCTTTCCGCACTACTTCTAATTTTTCTATTTTTTCAAATATTCCAAAATAGAGAAAAATTCCTACTGGAAAAGTTTTGGAGTTTGTTTTCTTACCGAATCACATACCTCTTCGTTTTTGGAGTCTGAAACAGGCTGATAAATATCCCTTAGGTATTATTCCGGAGTTATGGTATTGATGATATTGCTTTCAACATTTATGGGAGTACGTGAGATATAATGCTTGATTCTCTGCCCATTTACCACTCTCAGACAATTACCTTCCGTGTTGTTGATCTTGATAGCACCGGAAAGATATACTTCCTCAACAATATAGGGACCTTCCCATTTAGAGAGAAGCTTGCCTGCAAAAAATCTTAAACGAGAATTATATAGCAAGACATAATCACCTATATTGAACTCACGCTTTTGTATCCTCTTATCATGCCACCTCTTAACCTTTTATTTGAACAACTTGTCATTATCATATGCCTGAGTTCTCCATTCATCAAGCGAGCTAATGTCAAATAACCTCTTCTCACCAGCAAGTTTGAAATCAAAGTTGAGCTCTTTGCTTGACCAATAAGCTTTATGCTCTAGCTCAAGAGGTAAATGACATGCTTTGCCGTACACCATTTTGTACAGAGACATGCCCATGGGATTCTTATAGGCTGTTCTATAAGCCCACAGTGCATCATCGAGCTTCTTAGACCAATTCTTTCTAGACCTGTTGATAGTATTTTGCAGAATTAGTTTAATCTCTCTATTGCTTAGCTCTACTTGACCACTGGACTGAGGGTGATAAGGGGACGCAATCCTATGGTTGACATCGTACTTAGCAAGCTCTTTACGGAAAGCACCATGAATGAAATGTGAACCACTGTCGGTCATTAGATATCTAGGGACTCCAAATCTAGGGAAAATAACTTCTTTAAGAATCCTTATAGAGGTGTTGTGATCAACACTACTAGTGGGGATAGCTTCTACCCACTTAGTGATGTAATCAACAGCAACTAAGATGTGAGTATACCCGTTGGATTTTGGAAAAGGTCCCATATAATCAAAGCCCCAAACATCAAATGGTTCAATGACAAGTGAATAGTTCGTAGGCATTTCCTGACGTTTACCGATATTACCTATTATTTGACATTCGTCACAAGACAAGACAAACTTACAGGCATCCTTGAAGAGAGTGGGCCAATAGAAACGTGATTGCAATACCTTGTGTGCAGTTCTATCTCCCGCATGGTGTCCTCCGTAGGGCGCGGAGTGACACTTCTGTAGGATCTGTCCCTCTTCATGTTCAGGTACACAACGTCTAATAACACCATCTACTCCTTCCTTATAAAGGTGAGGATCATCCCAAAAGTAATGTCTCAAGTCAAAGAAGAATTTCTTCTTTTGCTAGTATGTGAAACTAGGTGGTATATATTTGGCAACAATATAGTTTGCATAATCAGCATACCACAGTGCACTACGTGGCGCATTGATGACATTCAATTTCTCACCGGGAAAGCTATCATCAATAGGTTGTGGGTCATCAAGAACATTCTCCAACCTAGACAAGTTATCTGCTACGGGGTTATCAGCACCCTTCGTGTCGACAACGTGCAAATCAAATTCTTGTAGCAAGAGAACCCATCTGATAAGTCTAGGTTTACCGTCTTTCTTCTCCATGAGGTACTTAATAGCAGCGTGATCAGTGTGAATAGTGACTTTGGAATCAACTATGTAAGACCTGAACTTTTCACATGCAAACACGACTGCTAAAAACTCCTTTTCCGTAGTAGCATAGTTTCTTTGGGCACTGTCCAGAGTTTTACTAGCATAGTGAATAACATTCAACTTCTTATCAACTCTTTTCCCTAGGACAAGACCAACAGGTAAGTTCCAATCAGGTGGTTGAATAATAGGTGTGGTTATCAAGGCCTTCTTAAGTATTTCGAAGGCTTCCTCACAATCATCGTCAAAAACAAAAGGAATGTCCTTTTGCAAGAGATTGGTAAGAGGCCTAGAAATCTTAGAGAAGTCTTTAATGAACCTTCTATAGAAACCAGCATGACCAAGGAAACTTCTTATACCTTTGATATCTGTGGGGTACGGCATTTTATCGATTGCATCAACCTTAGCCTTATCGACTTCAATACTTCTTTCAGAAATTTTATGTCCAAAGACGATGCCTTCATTAACCATAAAGTGGCACTTCTGCCAATTAAAGACAATGTTGGTGTCTTTACATCTCTCCAAGACCCGATCAAGGTTGCTGAGGCAATCATCAAAGGAAGACCCGTAAACGGAGAAGTCATCCATGAAAACCTCAACAATATTTTCACAAAAGTCAGAAAATATAGCCATCATACATCTTTGGAAGGTAGCAGGTGCATTACATAAGCCAAAAGGCATACGTCTATAAGCAAAGGTACCAAAAGGGCAGGTGAAAGTAGTTTTCTCCTGATCACCTTGTGCAACTGGTATTTGGGAGAAACAAGAATAACCGTCTAGATAGCAGAAGTGTGTGTGTTTAGACAGTCTCTAGCATTTGGTCGATAAAAGGCAAAGGGTAATGATCATTCCTAGTGGCCTTATTCAATTTCCTAAAATCGATCACCATCCTATAGCCAGTAATAATCCTGTGTGGGATCAATTCATCCTTATCATTAGGGCAACGGTAATACCTCTCTTCTTAGGGACGCAATGCACATGACTCACCCAATCACTATGAGCAACAGGATAGATAATACCTGCTTCTAGGAGCTTTAGTATTTCTTTTCTCACTACTTCTTTCATCTTAGGATTTAATCTCCTTTGATGATTAGCAACTGGTTTGAAATCATGATCAGTTTTAATCTTGTGCTGGCATAGAGTGGGACTAATGCGCTTAAGATTATCAAGAGTATATCCAATAGCAGCACGGTGCTTTCTCAGAGTTTTTAGTAACTTCTTTTCTTCATGCTCTGAGAGGCTAGCACTAATTATGATAGGATATATCTCTTTTTCATCAAGATAAGCATACTTAAGAGTATCAGGCAACTGTTTAAGCTCGAACACTGGATCACCCTTTGGTGGGGGTGGATCCCCAAGCAGTTCAACAGGCAAATTATTCTTAAGGATAGGATATTGTTCTAAGACAGCCCTATCTATCTCATCCCTTTCATCCATATGCATATCATTTTCATGCTCAAGTAAGTATTGCTCTAAGGGATCAGTAGGAGGCACGACAATAGAAGCCAAGGCAATATTTTCATCCTTACTAGGCAGCTCTTTTTCATGAGGTTGTCTACCAAACTTGGAGAAATTGAACTCGTGTGACACACCTTCAAAGCCAACAGTGACAATTTGCTTCTCATAGTCAATATGAGCATTGATAGTATTGATAAAAGGTTTGCCAAATATGATGGGACAAAAGCTATCATGAGTGGTAGCAAGAACGAGGAAATCAGCAGGATACTTCGTTTTACCACACAAGACTTAAACATCCCTAACAATTCCCACATGGAAGATAGTATCTCTATTGGCAAGCTGAATAGTGACATCAATAGGGTCTATCTCAACAGGTGCAATCTCGTCTTTAATTTCATCATATAAGGATTGAGGTATTGCACTAACACTAGCACCCACGTCACATAAACCATGATAGCAATGATCTCCTATCTTAACAGAAACAACAGACGTGCCAACAACAGGCCTATGTTTGTCTGTGGCGTGAGGTTTAGCAATTCTAACAGCATCTTCACAGAAGTGAATATTATGTCCCTCAACATCACTGGACAGGATATCTTTGATAATAGCAGTGCTAGGTTCAACTCTAATTTGCTTAGGGGGTGTAGGTGTTCTAATGTAGCCTCTACGTATCACAGTTGAAGTTTTATAAGATCCTTTATCCTAAGAGGGAAAGGTGGTTTCTCAATGTAAGCACTACGAACAATAGGATCATTATAAGCAATGACTCTCTCTTCAACTGGATTGGGTTTAACTACATTGACTTCTAAGGGAGGATGATATTTAAACCACTTCTCTTTGGGGAGATCAATATGAGAAGCAAAAGATTCACACAATGAAGCTACTATCTCAGAGTCAAGTCCATACTTAGCGCTAAAATCAAAAAAAGTATTTGTTTCAACAAAGGATTTAACGCAATCAAAATTGAAATTCATACCTGACTCCTTACCTTCATCAAGCTCCCAATCTTCAGAGTTGCGTTTAATTCTCTCCAATAAATTCCATTTGAAGTCAATATCTCTCTTCATAAAAGAACAGGTACAAGAAGTGTCAAGTATGGTGCGATCATCATGAGAAAGCCGAGCATAAAAGTTCTGAATGATAATTTCTCTTGAGAGCTCATGGTTGGGGCATGAATATAACATTGATTTAAGCCTCCCCAAGCTTGAGCGATGCTTTCTCTGTCACGAGGCCAAAAATGATAAATATAATTCCGATCACGATGTACCAGATGCATAGGATTAAACTTTTGATGAAATTCCAATTTCAACTAATTGTAGTTCCATGATCCAGTATCATCACATAGCCTATACCATGTCAACACCTTATCCCTCAAAGATAAGGGAAATACCTTCTTCTTGACCTCATCCTCGGGCAAACCTGCAAGCTTAAATAAACCACAAACTTCATCTACATAGATTAGATGCAAGTCTGGAAGTGATGTTCCATCTCCTGTAAAATGATTAGCCAGCAGTTTCTCAAGCATACCCGAAGGAAATTCAAAGCAAATATTTTCAGTAGGTGCAGCAGGTTGAGGAGAAACTCTTTGTGCTTCCGTTCGAGGTGAAGATACCCCGAACAAGCCCCTCAAAGGATTAGTTTCCATAGTGACAAGTGACAATAAATTTTAGCACACTATATGAATGTTTCCTTACCAAGTTCCACTTACCAAAGGCGCTTCACTCCCCGGCAACGGCGCCAGAAAAGAGTCTTGATGACCCACAAATATAGGGGATCTATCATAGTCCTTTCGATAAGTAAGAGTGTCGAACCCAATGAGGAGGAGAAGGATCTCACAAGTGGTTTCCAGCAAGGTAAAATCTGCAAGCACTGAAATTATCGGTAACAAGTAGTTGTGTGACAAGATGATTCGTAGCAAGCAACAAGTAGCAAAAGTAGCAACGGTACAGCAAAGTTGCCCAATCCCTTTTGTAGCAAGGGACAAGCCTGGGCAAACTCTTACAGGAGGAAAAACGCTCCCGAGGACACATGAGAATTTCTGTCATACTAGTTTTCATCATGTTCATATGATTCACGTTCGTTACTTTGATAGTTTGATATGTGGGTGGACCGGCGCTTGGGTACTGCCCTTACTTGGACAAGAATCCCACTTATGATTAACCCCTCTCGCGAGCATCCACAACTATGAAAGAAGAATTAAGACAAAGGCTAACCATAGCGTTAAACTAGTGGATCCAAATCAGCCCCTTACAAAGCAACACATAAACTAGGGTTTAAGCTTCTATCACTCTAGCAACCCATCATCTACTTACTACTTCCCAATGCCTTCCTCTAGGCCCAAATAATGGTGAAGTGTTATGTAGTCGACGTTGATGAACCACAAGTACAGGGGATCAATCGTAGTCCTTTCGATAAGTAAGAGTGTCGAACCCAACGAGGAGCAGAAGGATCTGACAAGTGGTTTTCAGCAAGGAAATATCTGCAAGCACTGGAATTGTCGGTAACAAGTGATTGTGTGGTGAGATGATTCGTAGCAAGCAACAAGTAACAAAAGTAGCAACGGTACATCAAAGTTTCCCAATCCCTTTTGTAGCAAGGGACAAGCCTGGACAAAGTCTTATAGGAGGAAAAACGCTCCCGAGGACACACGGGAATTTCTATCATGCTAGTTTCATCATGTTCATATGATTCGCGTTCGTTACTTTGATAGTTTGATATGTGGGTGGACCGGCGCTTGGGTACTTCCCTTACTTGGCCAAGCATCCCACTTATGATTAACCCCTCTCGCAACCATCCGCAACTACGAAAGAAGAATTAAGACAAAGTCTAACCACAACATTAAACTAGTGGATCCAAATCAGCCCCTTACGAAGCAACGCATAAACTAGGGTTTAAGCTTTTGTCACTCTAGCAACCCCTCATCTACTTACTACTTCCCAATGCCTTCCTCTAGGCCCAAATAATGGTGAAGTGTTATGTAGTCGACGTTCACATAACACCACTAGAGGAAAAACAACATACAACATATCAAAATACCGAACGAATACCAAATTCACATGACTACTATTAGCATGACTTATCGCATGTCCTCATGAACAAAAGTAACTACTCACAAAGCATAATCATATTCATGACCAGAGGGGTAATGAGTAGCATAAAGGATCTGAACATAAACTCTTCCACGAAATAATCTAACTAGCATCAACTACAAAGAGTAATCAAGACTACTAGCAACCTCACAAGTACCAATCGGAGTCGCGAGACGGAGATTGGTTACAAGTGATGAACTAGGTTTGGAGATGAGATGGTGTTGATGAAGATGTTTATGGTGACGAGTCCCCTCCGATGAGAGGAGTGTTGGTGATGACGATGGCAACGATTTCCCCCTCCGGGAGGGAAGTTTCCCCGGCAGGATCGTCGTGCCGGAGCTCTAGATTGGTTCTGCTCAAGTTCCGCCTCGTGGCGGCGGCAAATCCTCAAAAAAGCCTCCTCCTGATTTTTTTCGGAACGAAACCCTTCATATAGCAGAAGAGGGTGGCCAGTGGGCCAGCAGGGAGCCCACAAGCGCCCTAGGTGCATCCAGGGGGGTGGCCGTGCCTACGAGGCTTGTGGCCCCCTTTTTGCGCTCGTCTGGCACTTCTTCGGCCCAGTATTTTTTGTATATTCCCAAAAAAATCCTCGTTGATTTTCATGGCTTTTCGAGTTGCGCAGAATAGGCATCTCAAACTTGCTCCTTTTTCAGGCCAGAATTCCAACTACCGGCATTCTACCTCTTCATGTAAACCTTGCCAAATAAGAAAGAAAAGGCATAAGTATTGTACCGTGAGGTGAAATAACAGACCAAAAAGCAATAAATATGAACATGAAAGCATGATGAAAAATGGATGTATCACTCCTCAACTTCATCTTCACCACCATGGTCATCCACGCCATCCTCCAATTCATTGTAATTGAAACCAACGATTGGGGCTTGATCGATGTCGACGGTGTTGGTGTCCAACAAGTTCATGAACTCGGCATCGGCATTGTTCGAACCACTGCTACATTGAGTGACATCACGTTATGATCTACCATAATGGCAAAAAATCAAAGCAAGAATAAGGGAGGGAAGATGCATACTTTCCGGCCCTTTCATCGAAGACCTCGCTTGCGGTAGAAGCAGCATCGTAGAAAGGAACCGTCGGGGAACGTCTCGCCGGGGCAGAGGGAGTGGACGAAGGCTTTTTCGTATGAATCTCCTTTTTCTTCATGCCCGAAACCTTGGTCATCTTCCCCGCCGACGGTCGGGGAAATCGAGTAGCAGCGGCGGCGCCCAGTGCACCTTCCCTTCTGGCGGGGCGAGCCGGAATGTCGCCTGACATTACAACGTTGCCTTGCCGCTTGCGGGTAGGCGCGTTGGTACCTTGGGCGACATTGTGAGCGATGAGATCCGTCGGACAGGATTGTGCGTGCGCGAGCTCCAAGTTGACGTGATCCGTCGGCTAGGAGGCTTCCATGGCGGCGAAGAATGGCGGGGAAGATGGCTCGGAGCATGCGGTGGGCGGGGCAATGTCTGCCGAGGAGGAGGAGGGAACGGCCGCTGAAAAGACCTCGATGACGCCTAGAGGGGGGGGGTGAATAGGCTATTTAAAAACTTCTTGGGATTTGGCTAAAACCTAATGCGGAAATAAACTAAGAGGATACTTGTCAAGCACAAATCCTAAATGCACTAGGCACTACAACGTGTATCAACAACACGATCTACCAAGATGGGCACAATATAATTACTAACAAGCACAAGTAAGTTACACAAACTTACTTGAGCTATATCACACGACAAGTAGGTGAACGACACAAGATACTAGATCTCACTAGCACACGATATATCAAAAGCTGCAAGTGTGAACGTGTGGATATAGAAGGTATGCTTGAATGATTAATCTTGTACAAGAAATAGCCAACACAATATAATGAGCACAAACAATATGCAATGTATGTATGCTCAAGTAACACAAGTAAACCACAAGTAAGGAGTTATGGTTAAGGATAACCAAGGTCACTGAGACGAAGATGTATCCCGATGTTCACTTCCTTGGAGGGAAGCTAGTCACCGTTAGAGAGGTGGATGTTACCACGAAGGCACACCAACGCCACGAAGGATCACCCTATTCTCCCTTTGAGATAACACCACGAAGGCGTTTCTCAACCACTAGTAGTAAGCCTTTGAGGTGGCTTCCAAACCCTCACAAAATTTTCCGGGGGGTAATCACACAGACTGATTCCTCTCCGAAGAACTCCTACCGCCTAGGAGTCTCCAACATCCAAGAGTAACAAGATCACGGGGAATGCTTAAAACTTGCTCAAATCTCAAATAGCTTGGGTTGAGAGAAGGAGAGGGAGACGATCTATCTTTTGATTGGAACAACTCTCAAAGGGGCTCACAAACGCTCTTGGGATCTAAGATTTGGTGTGAGCAAATGTGTGTGAGGTAGAAATGAGTTCTTATGAGGATAAGGCTGTGTTGGGGCACCCTCTCACGAAGCGGGAGGGGGGGTATTTATAGTGGGGAGAGAAAAACAGCCGTTGGGGACACTTTAAGTAACACAGGGGTCGGACATCCGACAGTTCACGGATGTCCGGGCGTCCACAAGGGGTCGGACGTCCGAGGGCTGTAAATATATCTGGAACCACTGTGGAGTTGAACAAGGACCGGACGTCCGAAGAAGGCCGGAAGTCCGAGTTATTCGACTCAACCTTTTGTGGTGCAACGCTCCGGATTTCCGAAGCTGGTCAGACGTCCGGCCCTCGAACGTCCGGAGGGAGCCGGAAGTCCGAGTTATATGGCTCAAGTTTCTCTGGTGCATAGTTCCGGATTTCAGAAGCTGGTAGGACGTCCGGGCCTCAGACGTCCGGAGGAGGCCGGATGTCCGGGCCTCGGACGTCCGGAGGAGGCCGGATGTCCGGGCCTCAGACGTCCGGAGGAGGCCGGATGTCCGAGGCACTGGTCCTGTTTTCTGATAACAGCAGAGCAGTGGAGATGTGGTAAGAGCAGAACAGTGGATATCTAGTTTGAGCAAGTTCATTACAAAACCTGTGATCCCCTCTTAATAGTGCGGGATTCCTAAAGACTCAAGAATTATAAAACGGGTACCGATGATCCATACTTGAGTGTATACTTTTATTTGCTGATCATCACTCCGCACCACTAACGTCAAAGGAACTGATACCTTTGAGTTAGCCCTTTCACTTGAGCTTGATGTTGTTGTTCCTTCTTGGCTCAAGTTGAAAGCAAGACATGATGAAGTCTTCAAGCAGCTCTCCCATACACAATGTGGAAATCCTAGCTTATGTATTCATCTTCATTTGTCCACCATGTGAAAATCCACAAGAATCAAGCATGTAGTGCTCAGGAATGCTTATCTTGATCTTGTCTTTGTTAGCACATGAGCTTGTCCTTATCAACACATGATCATTAACAATAGTTTCAATGATATATTCGTGCTGATCCACTTGAACTTGCACACCACAATCTTGATGACGATCACCACTTGACGTCATCCTTCATGGGTTGTATGACATCTTCCTTTTGACGCAAGCCCATGGAAGCACACCTAACCCCCACATAGGACTCTCACAAAGACCATGGGTTAGTACACAAACACGTAATGAACAATGCTTACCATACCATGGGATCACTTGATCCCTCTCGGTACATCTTATACGCTTTGTGTGTTGATCATCTTGATTTACTCTTTGTCTGAGATCTTGGTCAACCTAGTGTCTCTATGACCATTCTTTGGATAATACCTTGAATACCATCTTGGTCATCATATAAACTCCTTGAACCCAACAGATGGACTTCAAGAAGTGCCTATGGACAAATCATATAAATATAACTTAAGGCAACCATTAGCCCATAGGAATTGTCATCAATTACCAAAACCACATATGGAGATATATGCTCTAACAACCGCGCGGAAATTCCCCTCGCGCCAAATCCCGTTGCGGATAAGGCGCGAGCTCGGGTCGGCCTTCCACCCCATGAATCTGAAGGTTGAGGGCGAACTTTTGCAGCGCCCCGCAATTTTCTTTACAGATCAGACGCGTTTGCGGGGTCTAGTCTATCAACATTTTCCGCCCCAACCCGTATTTTGACGGTTATTTTGTGGGTCGGGGCATTATACAAGATTTGCTAGAGATGCTGTTATGCATGCTCCCCGAGCACCCACCCCCCAAAACACCCCTCCCTAAAAGAATACTACTGTAGGTCATAAGCAATATAGTATGACAATATAATGGTTATGGTGTGTGCTTAGTTCACAGACACATGCATGTATATATGTATAGGAGAGGACTACTTTGTAACTCTTAGAGATATATCACTAATCAAAATCAACACCCCAACTCAACGACAACCCCATCCCACCTTCCACGCGACAACAAGTAGAGAGACTCCGTGACGGTGTCCCGGCCAAGGGGCATGTCAAAATAACCTGAGGCGCATAGTTGATCATACCGAGGGCCAAGAAATCACATGATGCACGACACTCAAATTTGTTAATGAGATTCATCGAACTCGCTACATCCCTGGTCCTGACTAAGGTGCTTCTCCCCATGACACAATCACAATACCACATATTGGCCACCCGGACACATGCACATGCCGCCGCCTCTTCATAGCGTGCATGTGATATTATATTGGTATAGGTTACTTCTTGTGTCTATCCTATTATTATTATATAGGAGGCTTAGGATACGGAAAGTCCGTTTTGCTCCCGGGAGCTATGCTCCCCTAGGCTAAAAGAAAATCGAAATGAAAAAACAAATCAAGAAAAAATTTATTTGTGTACTTAGTCACATCCAAATGGTACGTGCAAATTTTGAGGCAAAAAGGTTAAACATTTTGGCTTGTGAAAAAAAAAATTGAACACCAAATGTTACCTCAAACTGTCACCCCAAATTTGGTGTTTTTTGCCGACGAAGCACCGCCGCTCCTTTTTGCTTGAAAATTGCCATGCATGTTTGCGACACTAATACAATCATCTACAAAACATTTAATTTTTTTGGCGTTACTGATTACCCAGGAGTATATGCTCCCAAAAGCCAAAACGCCATCCCCGCTTAGGATACAATTATCCAATGAGGGCACAACTCCTATCTTATTTACACAAAGTACAACTCAAAGTCGAACTTTTAACCTACCTTGTATAATATATCCTACAATCTTCCAACACGGCCTCTCATGATAATGGTTCCTTGCCTGGTCAGTTGAGTTGATAACCTCTTTTCCAGTTTCTTCCTCGGCCACTTTGGCGGCCTATTGCAACGAAGACATGAATGTGGGGGATTCTACCTCGACCGACGTAAACGACCTACTTGTGTAAACATAGGACCCCTGGTATGTTACATAAGCCATGTGTCAGTTTAGTTGTAGAGGAATAAAAGTCCCTTCATACTTTTATACTTTGTATACACTCCAAGGAAATAAAATAAAAGCAAGGCATAGGGTGTTATCTCCACCGTACGAGCCCGAACCTGGGTAAACATTGCCACATGTTACCATCGTCCCAAGAAGCCTAGCTAGGATACCTTACTAGGGGATCTTCTAGAATCTCCTCCAGAAGTGGTGGCCCATACAGGTCATGTTAGGTTAACGTCGTGGCTTGATGGGAGTTTAGATCGATACTTATGTCAATTCCGACGCGACCCTGTGCAAGGGTAGATGCTCGTCTTTAGTGGCGTCATCCTTGTCATCAAGTCGACTGGCTACCTAGGTCAGGTCGAGGCTTTTGCTTGAGGTTGGATCATAAGATTCACCAACATGGCGTAAACCACGGATCTGCGCACAGAGCTGATCTTCATAGGTTTGGCATCTAGCCAGATCTAGGAGCAGCAAACGCCGGTTCTCCCAATCTTGTTGTCAGGTCAGATCTAGGAACTGCCAAAGGAAGTCGATTTTTACAAGGGCAACACTGGGCGGTGCCGCACCAGCCGAATGTTTTCGGTCCATCTGCCCCCAGCCGCTCGATCTGCTATGTGACACCGTCAGATCGAAGTTCTTCTATTGCTTTTTTACCTTGTTCTCGTCTCCCTGAGCGCTCGCCGCGCCGACCGCCCCGCCATGGCCGACCCGCGCTCCGGCACTCAGCTCGCCCCCGGCCACTCGCTGCCCCGGCTGTCGATTGGAGCTTCATGGACGCAGCTCGTCCCCGACCGCTCGCCTCCTCGGTCGCCCGTCGAAGCACCATGGATGCAGCTCCGCGGCTCAGCTTGTCCAGACCGCTCGCCGCCCCGGCTGCACCGTGCTCCGGGACTCAGCTCGCCCCGACTGTTCGCTGCCCCCGCCGCTCGCCGGCGCACTTGCCGCTGCTCATGCCCGTCGGTCTTTACCTTGTCGGTCGCACGTCACCCCGTGTGTTGCAAACGGTGGAAAAAAAGCTTCAACCGCCACATGAAAAAGCTTCAACCCTAAATGGAAAAAGCTTCAACTGGCACTGCGAATCAGGGAAAGATACATCCGCTGACACCAAAAGCTTCAACCTTAGATGAAAAAAGTTTCAACCAAATGATGGAGAGAGCTTTAACCAAGTGCTGCTCAAAAACGGAAAAGGTTTCAAACGTTTACAAAAAAGCTTCGATCATGAAACCAAAAAAATTGCAACCGTGTATAAAAAAGCTTCATCCATTAAGAAAAAAAGCTTCAACCAAATACTTAAACGAGGGAAAGTTGCAAACGTTGACAGAAAAAGATTCAACCGTACATGAAAAAAGTTTCAACCGTCGCCCCAGCTGCAGCATCTCGCGTGGTCACCCTCGGTCACCGCCGTTAGGCGCAGCCGCTACCGGTGGTGAAGTCGCGGCGTTCGCCAACAACTCTAGAGGTTGCAGGGGAGGGAGAGAGGGAGGAAGAAGAAGGTAAGGCAAAAAAAACTCAAAAGGAAGACGCCGTGAGCTAGACACACGTTGGATCTAGGGGATCGAACGACAACCAAGAGACCGGCCGAACGTTTCGGCCGGCACGCTCTCAGAAAACGTTTCGGTTTTTACAACCCACCCATCACCTATCTTAGTTTACTAGCACCGAAGAAGGGCGACGCACGCCGCATCCATGATCGTTTCCGTTTGTATTTTACCGAAATAAGAAATAAACAACATATATTACGCCATGAAATAAAATGAAGAGGAGAACGTTAATTCTATCTTTACCCCATGATCTATGTAGGCACGTAACCAACATGATGTGATTTAATAAATTAAGAAAACCGGCTGGCCTATTGATTTTTTTGATATATTGTTCTGGTTTATTCTAGTGTATTGTTGTGCGTTACAATTTGGTTACTATTTCAATTTATGGTTCGGTGGGTTAAAGTTTTTAGTTTACTTGGGTGTTGTTTCGTTTCACTTGTTTTTCTATTCCATGGTATTCGTGGTTGTTGTTTTAGTTTATTGTTTTGGATAGCATTTCTATGTTTATTCAGATATTGTTTCGGTTTTTTGGGTAATTGTTAGTGAACTATTCCCTAATGCCGTGATGCAAAAATGGACAGTAATATAATTTTCCCAACAAATTACTATTCATGCGAATATACTGTTTCGACCTACTGTTTTGTGCCTCGACAGCATCATCACCGTATAGGATCGGGAGACGATTGAGATGGTTCTGTGTAGGTATGCTGATGAAGAGAAACAATGTATAAAAAAATCCTAAATCTTAACCCTTCTCAATATAAGGACATGATGGTGGATGATGAAGAAAGAAATGTTGTATAAGAAAGCTTTTTGACGTGCATGTTTTTTCTCCTTGGAAAGCTAAAAAAATAAGGGGAAATCAGATATTTCAGAATGCACTATTTAAATAGGCATCGTTCGTCGATGGCACACATCCATCCACTATTTTCATGTATGTACTATTTAATATTATTATTCATAGCTACACACGTAATTTGAACCGTAGAAGGTAAAGAAAAATCTAAAACTACTACTATTCATAGCTTTCCACGTAATTGAACAGTAGAAGGCAGAAAAAAATGCCCACGTAATTAAACAATAGAAGGCAATTTTTTTTTCAAAAAAACAGAAAAATGGATGGCACACATCCATCCACTATTTCCATGTATGTACTGTTTAATATTACTGTTCATAGCTACACACGTAATTTGAACCGTAAAAGGTAAAGAAAAATCTAAAACTACTACTATTCATAGTTGCCCACGTAATTCAACAGTAGAAGGCAGAAAAAAATGCCCACGTAATTAAACAATAGAAGGCAAAAAAAATCAAAAAAACCAGAAAAATGGAAAGCTTGCGGGTTTACTATACAATATATATATATTTAGTCAACAAGTGTGTGGGATGCCGGCTATTCGCTAAGAGCAAGTACAATAGAGCTGAGTCAGCTGGCTATAAGGATTAAACTAATATATTTTTGTTTAGTTAGAGGAAAGAGAAGAGGAGAGAAAAGGTAAGCAGGCTAGCACGTGCTCCTAGGCATTTGATGAGTATGAAAGGTGGATCACATAATAAAGAAGTAATACACTTTTGCAATGAACTATTGTACATATTGACTATAAAATGAGCTATAGATGACATGGCAATGGCTTATAGCCAGCAGCTGACTATACTATTGTACTTGCTCTAAAACCATCCACTTATCATTCACGACTCTCTAAACCATCCTAATCACTTTGTCATCCGTGGGTCGGTGATGGACATGGTCGGACTACTCTGTGAGCAGAAAACAATAATAAATACGGACTCGTCATTTCTGCCAGCTAGGCGGTCGGTGCCAAAAACTGGCAAACTCGTGGGGTCGGATCACTGCGCAAGCTAGGCAGTAGACGGCGACGAACGGCTCATTGTGCACATGCAAAGCGCGTCTACAGCTGACTAGACTTGTGATCACCACCGACACTAGGGGCCCTCGTGTGTTCCGGGTGCTTCTAGAAAGTCTAGGTTGTAGGTCCTTGTTAGTTTGGTATGAGTGGGTGCTGGTTGGAGCCTCGTTTGGTTTAATTTTAAGTGGAGTATCCAACATTCGAGGGAATTGCACAAACGACCTCTTATTGGTGCTACTGTTGCACAAAACACCTACAATACATGTTTGTCGTAGAAAACATCATATATTGGTGTAATGCATTGGAGACAGGTCTAATCTAGTGTTTGCAAACATGACATAATTTCAGACAAGTGGGTCCTGTTTGTAAATGCACACGTGGCAACAAAAATCCAGTCCCACACCAAAATATATGACCATCAGGTTTTAAACATACAAGTACTTGCAAATTTGCAAAATGGTCATTAGATACTACTATACGTCGTTCATTCTTGATGTGGTTGGTAGCCTAGGCCTGGAGTGAAGTAGGAAAACAATCTGCTATTTGCATATCCTCGCATTCCTAAATGTGAGCCACTTGCACTTGAAGATCTTCATGTCATGATGGATTCTTGAGAGGAATAAGCAGCTGCCCTTGGAGGAGCTGGAGTTGGTGCAGCACCGCGTCAAGGCGCTGTATGTGGGGCAGCAACGCGTGCATGAGCTGGAGGTGGAGGAACAACCTCTCAAGATGCTTGTGGCGTTGCAGCAGACCGTGGAGGAGCCGCAGCTTCATTTGGTAGCCTCCCCACTGTACATATTCTACCCCTTCTCTCCTAGATGCATATCTGGGCATTAGTTTGGTCCTAATTGAATCAATCATGGTCACTATTGGCTTATCTGTGACTTTGAGAACGTAGTTGTTGAACACCTCACTAATGTTATTGACCACTAAGTCAGTCTTGTAGTGTGTGTCAAGTGCATGACGTGCCCAATGTTTAGGTGCTATATTGCACATCCACTCCCATGCATCCTTATCCTCTTTTTTGAGTTCTTCCATGGCAACATCGATGTCACACTTATCTAATGCATAAGCAGCAGCATCTACTAGTTTCTTAAGGTCTCCGCCCTTGTACCCAGCACTTCGAAAATTTGCATATGTGCCGAAGGAGGTACCTATGGGTAGACTGAGGGAATACCAAATGAACTGTAGCTAAGAGACCTTCTTGCCTATCGAACATGAATGTATAGGTGCTAAACTGACCTGCGGTACCACCTAGTGCATACTTGAGTTGATTGAGAAACCTTGACCATTTGGCAGTATCTTCGGTTCCAACACACCGAATGCCCGCGGATAAAAAATATTATTGCCATCTCGAGCTCTGGCGGCAAGAACTTGTGCTCCATTACCCAACTTAAGAAAACATCCATCAATCCTTGATTCTCAACCAGAGACTGTTATGAGAAAACCTCGTACAGGAGGAGATGGCTCCATTACCAGCGACAGACAACCGCCATTGTCTGCTGTTGTTGCGTGGAGGGCGGCGATGTGCGAGAGGCTCGAGTGAAAGTGCATTATATCGACTAGAGGGGGGGGTTGAATAGGAGATTTTTGAATTTCATCACTGAGGAAATTCATTTAGAGGAAATTCCTCACTTGGAGTTGTCTTCCGTAGTTCATTTCCTAAGAATCTCGCGACGTTATCTCGTCGATTTGTGTTGCAAACTTTCTTTTCAGACATGCTGAGTCTGAAGCATCGTGTCACCAACCGGAGCTGAATCTCAGGCAGTTATAATGGTTGGAACTTTCCCCAAGAATTATAATATTGGTCTCTATGTAACCCGGTAAAGTAATGTAATGGCTAACACACCTAGCCGGAAGACTTGATATTATAATATCTTGTATCAACAACCTTAGCCATCTCCCCGTGAGGAATATGTATGACTTATTTCAGAAGTTCTTCCTCATGGACCTTTTGAGTTCCGAAGTCCGACCTATACTTGATGCGCTAGATATCAAGCATGATCTATAATTGGGTTGTGCTAGTACATCAAGGAGAACATTAGAAGCGGAGTGCTAAATGTCTCTCGGTCGATCAACCAGATTTCGTTCCCTTGGCACAGCTAAGGTGAACTCTGAGGAAGTGTTGTCTTCCTTTGCATCTGCATCCTCCATCACTGTTCATCATGGTAGTATGTTGTGTCACCAGGATCCCTGGCACGGATGTTGGTAAACCTTGATGAATATGGAAATGCTCAAGTTCTTGAGAGCATGCTCAGACACTAGGTTATATCCTCGGTAATAATTGGAATGTGCCTTCCGTTCGCTGAGTTGTTCTATAACTCTAGTTTCTTTCCAACTGAGTATGCCATTCTTTCAAATTCCTCCAGCAATCATTTGTGAATTGTCTTCCCTGCTAGGAAGAGTTTCAATGATCTTAGAATCAAAAGTAATTCTTTTTGCCACTTCAGGGAATAACTCTAAGAGTCACTTTCCTAAGGTGCCCCGTTGTGGTATGAAGGGCAACTTAATCCTCGCTACCTTGAAACCTCGTCATCATCTAATTTGAGCCTGGATTTGTTGCCTACCAATTGAACCTCTGTCATATGTTTCATTTCCTCGTCCGTGTTATGTGTGTTGTGTCTCAGGTCAAGGGACGTTCCTACGTCTCATTCTATGAGTTGATCTTGAGTTGCTCGATGTTCGAGGAGATCGAATCTTGTGTAGTCTCCCTGTTCTTTTGTCGTCAAGCTAGATGAAGACCTCAAGGACAAAGATGTCAAGATCAACATGATGTGATGATCAACGTCCCCGGGAGGAGCAAATGGATCGTGAAGATTGTGATAGTTTAGTGTCCCCTCTTCCTCCTCCCGACTACGCCTGAATCTCGGGACGAGATTCTTGTTTAGTGGGGGTGAGTTGTCACAGCCCCAGACCTAGAATTGTTTGTCATTGCATCTCATGCATGCATTCCTATTTTTTTTCTTTTGGAAATGAAATGAGGAGTGATCAAGCCTCATCATTTAAATTTTTGTCAAACAAGCAACATAAATATTGCTTCAAATTGATTCAAGGAAATGTCCCTGATTTTCCAATAAAATATTGGACTGAAATAAAAATGTCAACCAATATTTTGGATCACATAAAAATTTTATATTGGATTTTTTGAATTAATCAAACAACTATTTTAAATAGAATTATATTTTCTATATATAAAATATAGCTTTATAAATACTGAAACTATTAGGTGGTATTGGACATTTATATTTATGCCACATAAAAATATTATAAGGATTTTGCGAAATGATTTGGATTTATTTTCAAATCAACACAAATATTAGCAAATAGAAAACAGAAAAGAATAAAGAGAAGAGAATAGAAAACTTTACCTGTCGCTCACCTACTGGCCCAGCCCACCAGGGGGGGTCTCCCATGTCGTCTTCCTCCTCGTGCCAGAAGGTAGAGGAGAAGGAAGGCACGACGCCCCCTCGCCACCTCCTGCTTCCACCTCCTCCCTGTGTGCGTGCCTCGTCGCCCTCCTCTCCCTTATCTCCGTGCCGCTGAGCCGCCCCCGACCCCTCTACCTTATCTTCTTCCTTCGTATCTCCATCTCTTTTCCCCTCTGCCTCTCTCAGCCACGGGATGTTGCCGCTGTCGATATGCTGCCTCCGGCGTGTCTCCGAGCTCGCCACCGATGCGAGAAGGATCGCAGTGAGGCTCTCGATTGATTTTCCCCTCCCCATCGCGTTCTCCCGTCCTCTAACCCCTTCTAGCCGCAGATCCCGTGAGGTCCTCACCGCCGGCCATGGCCTCCGTGGCCAGGGCCTCCCTCGCCCTGCTGTGCACTCTGGAGTGCTCGGTGAGCTCGCGTGGAGCCGCAACCGGCCTCATGTCCTCCTCCCACGCCTCCTAGCATTAGCCCCACCATGGCCAAGTCTAGCCGCCGCCCGAGGTCGTCACCGGCCTCGTTCCGGCCACCTCCTGGCCTGTGGCTTGGTCGGAACGGATGATGCGTTTCATCACCTATCCATAGAGCCAAACCGCGACCGAAATGGATGCCTGTAGGGATTTTCCGATGAGCTCCGCCGCGTCTGTAGTCGCCGGCGTTGAGCCGCCGGTGGTCTCGACCCCCTGTGACCGTGGGTTGACTCCCCTGAGTCACAGACAGGTGGGGCCTATCCCTGTTTAACTTAAGTCAATCACAAAATTAACTAACCAGATTAACTAACCTAAAGACTCACTCACAGTGGGCCCTACGATTCTAAACAGGAATTAAAACTAATCTAACCCTCTTAATTAACCTCTGTCACTAACGTGTAGACCCCACACGTCAGGTTTGGCTCTGACTGAGCCAGTTGATTGCTGATGCAGTGCTGACACAGTAATTAATTTCCTATTATAAAATAATTCCAGAAAATGCCTAATACTTCAAAAATTCATAGAAAATAAAATATAAGTCAGATGGAAATAAGTTATATATGAAAAAGGATCAAAAAAATTCAAAGAATCTGATTATGGCATTTTCATGCATGTTTGAAAAAGTTAACATCACGAAATAGGCTAAATGGTGAATAGGATAAATTTCATATTTAGTTTGGTGATGGAATTTGATACTTTTTTGAATTCCACTTCAATTGTTATGACCAAACATTGGTCAATGCAAATCAGTACCTCAAAATACTAACCGCATGCATGTTGGAACAATTTGTTATGAGCATCAGGTCGAATCAATTATAAGGGTACTTGGAAAAATACCCGGCTTGAAGTGATGTTTGAATCCTAATTCAAACATGCTTCAACTTAAGAAATGATAGCCACATTAGCCCTGCCACCTTTCATTTCATGTCTTGAGCATGCATCATAGTTTTGCATTTCCGTGAAGTAATTGTTGTTATTCCTTGTTTGCCGGTGTTGTTCCCTCTCGGTAAACGATGTTCCCGACGATGTGATCGTTGACATCGATGAGGACTCATTACTATCTTCAGACGTGTCAGGCAAGCAAACCCCCTTGAGCATATTTATATAAACCCACTCTCTCGCTCCTGCTCTCTTTTACTACATCGGGACAAACACCATTCAACTGTACATGTTATCGGTAGTTGAACCCATTTCTCTGCAAGACCTGATTTTGTCACAGTAAATAGTTGAAACCACTTAGCATGAGTAGCAACTGCTTGAGCCTTGTTGTGCTTACTCATCCATGCGTGTTTACAATGCCTGCTATGCTTAGAGTCGTGCTGGGTCTGATCCATTTGGATGATGAATCAGAATGGTTGTGTTCATGTCCTATAGTGTGAGAGTAAAAGTGTGAATCCGATTTGGTAAAGGTAGCGATGAGAGGCCATGTAGGAGTACATGGTGGGTTGTCTCATTTGGACCATCCTTAAGAACTGAGTTCTGTGTGTGTTATCCAAGACAAGATACTACCACACATTGGGATACTTAATTGACCCTCTCGTCTTATTAATCGCCTAGATCTCTGTCCAGGAGTTGCAATTAGTTTCTGGTGTTTGTAGGAAAAGTGTTGGCAGCCGTGTTTAGCTCTGCCCGACGGGGTAGGCTTCACTACGGTAGATACAGAGTGGCACGGTGTACCAAGTGGCACCCGGATGGTGGGCTTGGGAACCCTGCGCGCATCGTTTGGGGCCGTAGAGGAAACCTTGGCCGGACTTCCTTGCGGGTTCAGTCTCAAATAGGCGATAAACCTGGACTAGGGTCTTGTGTGGTTAACGGTCGTGGCCGACACCCACGCCAGTGCTTCTGCTTGAAGGTTGCCGAGATGCATGACGTGCACATGGTGATAAGTTGTGGGAGCGTGTGTGAAGAAGTATACCCCTGCAGGGTGATTTAATCTGTTCGAATAGCCGCGTCCTCGGATATGGACTACTTGGAAACATTACGTGGTACATAGACAATTTAAAAGGATACTCTAAAACATGCAAGATAAGTGTGAGTGCTATGGAAGGCCTTCTCGTAGGGAGACGAGAGTGGATCCATAGTGGTGTATTGAATTGGTGAATATTTGGACTCGGGAGCGCTATCCCTCCTCAAAGAAAGAACTGGTTGTCGTAGTACAGGTTAGCCAAGAGTCAAAGCTGGCTTGCTGCAATCAAACCCCACAATCCTTTCATTGAAACGTGATGCATATGTAGATAGTTCTGATGTAAGAGTTGTTAAGTACCTTTGTAATCACGGTTGCTTTATTTATGTTTTTGCAGAGAAGTCTTAGACTCATTAAAAGGTTCTACGCGATGTGTTCGATGTTGATCAGAATAGCTTGGGAATCCAAGACAGAGGTCTGGCTCCTTTGGTAGGGTCGTAGTAACTTTTCAGGCTCTTCCAGCCACTTTTAGTAAATGTTTGTACCTAGACATGATTTGCTTCCGCTTGTTGTTTGTATGACTTGAGTGTCGGGTCACGAGACCCTTGTTTGTAATATCACACTATGTTGTTTCTTATGAGTCTTTAATAAATGCTTGAGTCATAGAGTTATGTTGTGATGCCATGTTGTATCTACACATATCGTGCATAATGTGTGTATGTTTGAAATGCATTATATGTGTGGGATTCGACACCTAGTTGTGTGCCTTTAGTAGTACTCTTTACAGGGAAATGCCTCTTTGTGCTTCTATCGAGCCATGGTAGCTTGCTACTGCTCTAGACACATTGATTGACCGACGTGTATCCTTCTTTGCTGCTGTGCCTGTCCCCTCGGGGAAATGTCACGCGGTGTAATGGAGTCGTTGTAGCTTGCTATGACTCGTCTACACACGCTGTTGATCGACACCTGCCTTGCTGGGTTATGTATGCCTGTCCCTGTACGGATGTACCGCTTGGGTTTATAACTAGTCATGTCGACCCGGGTTCTTTCTCGTTTGAACACTAGAAACATATTCATATACGTGAGCCAAAAGACGCAAACGGTCCCGACCAAGGTAAGGTGGCAGCCGTGGAGTTTACCGTGCGTGAGGCCGCAAAGTGATGTGATGTGTTACAGGCTGGGTTCTTATGACTTAGGATCGGGGTCCCGACAGCTTTGGTATCAGAGCTTGACTGCCTGTAGGATAACCAAGCCAAACTGATCGATGTTGAGTCTAGGAACTCTTTAGTTATATAAGGGAATTGTTTGTGGAAGGGAACGTAAGGCTCTTTTACTCCTTTCCTTGTGTCATTCTTATTCTGAGTCACCCTCTTCTTTATTATACGGGGTTTAAGAATTAGGCTTTCTCATCTATTCAGTAGGATGACGAGTTACTATGTTGGAGACTTATAGGAAAGTTGATATCTTCAAGGATCAGTGTCTCCATAAGAAATTCAATTGTTATGTTGTCAGTTTCTTGCAGGTTGCCTCATATTTCATGCCCGTACAGCCGTTATGCTGTCCGAGTTTTCCAAAGTTCTTAAATAATCTGATGCAATTGCAAATTCCCTCCTCCAGAGTTAATGTCTTTTGGCCAGACAAAGCACACTAAGCATTGTGTTGAGGTATTCTATTACCTCGACGTTTTGTTGAAGTATGAGGAAAAAATGTTACTCCGAAAACTACCCAATAGTCTAGATGTGTGCTCTGCCTTCCAGTGTGATAACTCTGGCCATCATTTTCGAAAACATCCCGTGATGTTATTTAGCTAGTAGGTATTCTATTTCTGGGTTCCTGAATCCAATGATCATTCTGCTCACCTCTGTTCATAGTGTTGCTAGTTCCTTTAGAATGATTAATAACCTTGTTGTAGTCCTCAAGGTGCGTGGTATATCATTCTTCCAATACCATGGACCATCTCTGTCAAAAGTTCTTCGTGAACTAAAGATCGTAATAAGAGTGCTCGTGATGAGTTCTCCACACCATATTTTGATTCGGCCTACTCCGTCTTCTGCATGCGTTATCTGGAAGAATTATGTTGAACTCGTTCGACATTCTAATCCATGCATCCATAACTCAAGAAATCATGTGCTCTTGAGTTGGCCCTATCTAGTTGTATTTTGACCCTCATCATTGAGAGGTTAGTCAAGAGTAGTTGTGCATTCTTGTTATCAATGTCTTCTATTCCTGTGGTTTTTCAAGTTGTGCTATTTCGAATTGACTGGGAGAAGTAAACTCCAGTACCTCATCCTTTTCTTGGATTGGGTCGAAGTAGTTGCAACCCGCAGATCAAAATGCCAATCTGGGTTTTGTTCTGTTCTATCTTGGAGTATTATCTTATTTTGTCAAGAATATTATGAGAATTGCACCATCTCTTATGAGCTCTTGATGTAGTGATATTTCTTGCTATCATTATTCATCCCTCGGTTTCCGTGTTGGTTGTAACCAGAATATCGACAAGTGAACCATGATGTGTGAAATCAATACTCCTAGTAATGTTATTGCTTGGTAGCTAATAGACAATAATTTCACTCTTATGGTGATGGTGATTGAATCGTCATCCTAAGATTGAGCGTGATATCTAGTCCATGTTTCATGGTGCACTTTACGATTGATGGGTTAGGATTGTGTCAATCCCTCGCTCTATTGATCACATCATCTTGCCCTGGAAAGCGAGATTGTTCCTGAGCTTAATAATATATTGGTGGTTCGTGATTTTCCGAATATCTTCTCGGAAGTATTACCAGGTTGTTTCCTGACTGTTATGATAGAGCTCGTGATCAAGTTGGTTTCTCTATAAGCCATCTTCTCCAAGAATCCGTGTTGGATACCCAGAGCTAGTTGGTTAAGCTAAACAACAACTTGGAGAGTTGGAAGATAAAAGCTTCGACTAAACTTAGCTCATTTAAAAAGGATATTTTTCCTGTTGTGTGAGTCTGAATAAAGATGATATTTTCATCGGTTGATTCGTGTGATCAATTTTTGCATATATTATCTTGTTCAACTTTGATTTGAGCATGGGCTATTGTCAAATCAAACTCAGAACGAAAGATTTTCGTAGCGGTGTCTTATTCAGGGTTTTCCTTGAGCCTACACCATTATATTCCTTGATCCGACCAATGCTATTATCTTGCTCACGTATTTGTGGGAATCCATTTATATGGGTATCTTGATGAATTGTTGTTGAGCCCATCGGCAACATTCTAATTTGTTCCATGATCTATGTTGGACATTAAACTAGTGCTGGAAATTTTGTAGACATTGTCTTCGTGTCTCGTGCACGAGCTATATGTTAGGTGTAAGAAGTGAAATCCTCTAATTCAGGTGCATCTAATGCAAGTTGTCATCGTGAATTCGAGAAAAGTTAATTTGTTTTCTTCGGAATCATCTCAAGTCAGTCATGCACGTGCGAAGTATTCTATGGTCTGAGAGATTAGCTACCTCCATTCCATATGTATCTCCTAGCACACCAAGCCACTGATTGATTTGTTCAAGGAAAAGAAGTTAAGTGCCATTCCCGAAGGTACCAGACGGACTTGCACATGGCTTCGTCATCCGCAATGACGGTTCCCATCGAGAACTCGGTAGTGTTTTGATTGTAAGATTTTTCATGTGCACATCATTGTCTTGGGTAGTGTGTTCACGTGGGTCTTGCAATCCAGCTCATGTTTTGGAGTTGTCTTCCGTAGTTCATTTCCTGAGAATCTCGCAACGTTATCTCGTCGATTTGTGTTGCAAACTTTCTTTTCAGACATGCTGAGTCTGAAGCATCGTGTCACCAACCAGAGCTGAATCTGAGGCAGTTATAATGGTTGGAACTTTCCCCAAGAATTATAATATTGGTCTCTATGTAACCCGGTAAAGTGATGTAATGGCTAACACACCTAGCCGGAAGACTTGATATTATAATATCTTGTATCAGCAACCTTAGCCATCTCCCGGTGAGGACTATGTATGACTTATTTCAGAAGTTCTTCCTCATGGACCTTTTGAGTTCTGAAGTCCGACCTATACTTGATGCGCTAGATATCAAGCATGATCTATAATTGGGTTGTGCTAGTACATCAAGGAGAACATTAGAAGCGGAGTGCTAAATGTCTCTCGGTCGATAAACCAGATTTCGTTCCCTTGGCACAGCTAAGGTGAACTCTGAGGAAGTGTTGTCTTCCTTTGCATCTGCATCCTCCATCACTGTTCATCATGGTAGTATGTTGTGTCACCAGGATCCCTGGCACGGATGTTGGTAAACCTTGATGAATATGGAAATGCTCAAGTTCTCGAGAGCACGCTCAGACACTAGGTTATATCCTCGGTAATAATTGGAATGTGCCTTCCGTTCGCTGAGTTGTTCTATAACTCTAGTTTCTTTCCAACTGAGTATGCCATTCTTTCAAATTCCTCCAGCAATCATTTGTGAATTGTCTTCCCTGGTAGGAAGAGTTTCAATGATCTTAGAATCAAAAGTAATTCTTTTTGCCACTTAAGGGAATAACTCTAAGAGTCACCTTCCTAAGGTGCCCCATTGTGGTATGAAGGGCAACTTAATCCTCGCTACCTTGAAACCTCGTCATCATCTGTTTTGAGCCTGGATTTGTTGCCTACCAATTGAACCTCTGTCATATGTTTCATTTCCTCGTCCGTGTTATGTGTGTTGTGTCTCAGCGCAAGGGACGTTCCTACGTCTCATTCTATGAGTTGATCTTGAGTTGCTCGATCTTCGAGGAGATCGAATCTTGTGTAGTCTCCCTGTTCTTTTGTCGTCAAGCTAGATGAAGACCTCAAGGACAAATATGTCAAGATCAACATGATGCGATGATCAACATCCTCGGGAGGAGCAAATGGATCGTGAAGTTTGTGATAGTTTAGTGTCCCCTCTTCCTCCTCCCGACTACGCCTGAATCTCGGGACGAGATTCTTGTTTAGTGGGGGTGAGTTGTTACAACCCCAGGCCTAGAATTGTTTGTCATTGCATCTCATGCATGCATTCCTATTTTTTTTCTTTTGGAAATGAAATGAGGAGTGATCATGCCTCATCATTTAAATTTTTGTCAAACAAGCAACATAAATATTGCTTCAAATTGATTCAAGGTAATGTCCCTGAGTTTCCAATAAAATATTGGACTGAAATAAAAAGGTCAACCAATATTTTGGATCACAGAAACTTTTTATATTGGATTTTTTGAATTAATCAAACAACTATTTTAAATGGAATTATGTTTTCTATATATAAAATATAGCTTTATAAATACTGAAACTATTATGTGGTATTGGACATTTATATTTATGCCACATAAATATATTATAAGGATTTTGCGACATGATTTGGATTTATTTTCATATCAACACAAATGTTAGCAAATAGAAAAGAGAAAAGAATAAAGAGAAGATAATATAAATCTTTACCTGTCGGTCACCTGTTGGCCCAGCCCACTAGGGGGGGTCTCCCCCGTCGTCTTCCTCCTCGTGCCAGAAGGCAGAGGAGAAGGAAGGCACGGCGCCCCCTCACCACCTCCTGCTTCCACCTCCTCCCTGCGTGCCTGCCTCGTCGCCCTCCTCTCCCTCATCTCCGCGCCGTTGAGCCTCCCCGACCCCTCTGCCTTATCTTCTTCCTTCCTCTCTCCCTCTCTGTTTCCCCTCTGCCTCTCTCTGCCAGGGGATGTTGCCGCCGTCGATTCGCTGCCTCCGGCGTGTCTCCGAGCTCGCCACCGGTGCCAGAAGGATCGCAGTGAGGCTCTCGGCCGATTTTCCCATCCCCATCGCGTTCTCCCGTCCTCTAACCCCTTCTAGCCGCGGATCCCATGAGATCCTCGCCACCGGCCATGGCCTCCCTGGCCAGGGCCTCCCTCGCCCTGATGTGCACTCTCGAGTGCTCGGTGAGCTCGCCTGGAGCCCCAACCGGCCTCATCTCCTCCTCCTGCGCCTCCTAGCATTAGCCCCACCATGGCCAAGTCCGGCCGCCGCCCGAGGTCGTCGCCGGCCTCGTTCCGGCCACCTCCTAGCTCGTGGCTCGGTCGGAACGAATGCTGCGTTTCATCAGCTATCCGTAGAGCCAAACCGCGACCGAAATGGATGCCCGTAGGGATTTTCCGATGAGCTCCGCCGCGTGTGTAGTCGCCGGCGTTGAGGCGCCGGTGGTCTCGACCCCCTGTGACCGTGGGTTGACTCCCCTGAGTCACAGACAGGTGGGGCCTATCCCTGTTTAACTTAAGTCAATCACAGAATTAACTGACCAAATTAACTAACCTAAAGACTCACTGACAGTGGCCCCTACGATTCTAAACAGGAATTAAAACTAATCTAACCCTCTTAATTAACCTTTGTCACTGACGTGTAGACCCCACACGTTAGGTTTGGCTCTGACTGGGCCAGTTGACTGCTGACGCAGTGCTGACACAGTAATTAATTTCCTATTATGAAATAATTCCAGAAAATGCCTAAAACTTAAAAAATTCATAGAAAATAAAATATAAATCAGATGGAAATAAGTTATATATGAAAAAGGATCAAAATAATTCAAAGAATCTGATTATGGCATTTTCATGGATATTTGAAAAAAATTAACATCACCAAATAGGAAAAATGGTGAATAGGATAAATTTCATATTTAGTTTGGAGATGGAATTTGATACTTATTTGAATTCCACTTGAATTTTTATGACCAAAAATTGGTCAATGCAAATCAGTACCTCAAAATACTAACCCCATGCATGTTGGAACAATTTGTTATGAGCATCAGGTCGAATCAATTATAAGGGTACTTGGAAAAATACCCGGCGTGAAGTGATGTTTGAATCCTAATTCAAACCAACTTCAACTTAAGAAATGATAGCCACATTAGCCCTGCCACCTTTCATTTCATGTCTTGAGCATGCATCATAGTGTTGCATTTCCATGACGTAATTGTTGTTCTTCCTTGATTGCCAGTGTTGTTCCCTCTCGGTAAACGATGTTCCCGACGATGTGATCGTTGACATTGATGAAGACTCATTACTATCTTCAGACGTGTCAGGCAAGCAAACCCCCTTGAGCATATTGATATAAACCCACTCTCTCGCTCCTGCTCTCTTTTACTACATCAGGACAAACACAATTCAACTGTACATGTTATCGGTAGTTGAACCCATTCCTCTGCATGACCTGATTTTGTCATAGTAAATAGTTGAAACCACTTAGCATGAGTAGCAACTGCTTGAGCCTTGTTGTGATAACTCATCCATGCTTGTTTACAATGCCTGCTATGCTTAGAGTCGTGTCGGGTCTGATCCATCTGGATGATGAATCAGAATGGTTGTGTTCATGTCCTACAGTGTGAGAGTAAAAGTGTGAATCTGATTTGGTAAAGGTAGCGATGAGAGGCCATGTAGGAGTACATGGTGGGTTGTCTCATTGGGACCGTCCTTAAGAACTGAGTTCTATGTGTTTCATCCAAGACATGATACTACCACACATTGGGATACTTAATTGACCCTCTCGTCTTATTAATCGCCTAGATCTCTGTCCAGGAGTTGCAATTAGTTTTTGGTGTTTGTAGGAGAAGTGTTGGCGGCCGTGTTTAGCTCTGCCCGACGGGGTAGGCTTCACTACGGTAGATACAGAGTGGCACGGTGTACGAAGTGGCACCCGGATGGTGGGCTTGGGAACCCTGCGCACATCGTTTGGGGCCGTAGAGGAAACATCGGCCGGACTTCCTTGCGGGTTCAGTCTCAAATAGGCGATAAACGTGGACTAGGGTCTTGTGTGGTTAACGGTCGTGGCCGACACCCAAGCCAGTGCTTCCGCTTGAAGGTTGCCGAGATGCATGACGTGCACATGGTGATAAGTGGTGGGAGCGTGTGTGAAGAAGTATACCCCTGCAGGGTGATTTAATCTGTTCGAATAGACGCGTCCTCGGATATGGACTACTTGGAAACATTACGTGGTACATAGACAATTTAAATGGATACTCTAAAACATGCAAGATAAGTGTGAGTGCTATGGAAGGCCTTCTCGTAGGGAGACGAGAGTGGATCCATAGTGGTGTATTGAATTGGTGAATATGTGGAGTCGTGTGTGCTATCCCACCTCAAAGAAAGAACTTGTAGTTTTAGTACAGGTTAGCCAAGAGTCAAAGCTGGCTTGCTGCAATCAAACCCCACAATCCTTTCATTGAAACATGATACATATGTAGATAGTTCTGATGTAAGACTTGCTGATTACCTTTGTACTCACGGTTGCTTTATTTATGTTTTTGCAGAGAAGTCTTAGACTCATTAAAAGGTTCTACGCGATGTGTTCGATGTTGACCGGAATAGCTTGGGAATCCCAGACAGAGGTCTGGCTCCTTTGGTAGGGTCGTAGTAACTTTTTAGGCTCTTCCATCCACTTTTAGTAGATGTCTGTACCCAGACATGATTTGCTTCCGCTTGTTGTTTGTATGACTTGAGTGTCGGGTCACGAGACCCCTGTTTGTAATATCACACTATGTTGATTCTGATGAGTCTTTAATAAATGCTTGAGTCATAGAGTTATGTTGTGATGCCATGTTGTATCTACACATATCGTGCATAATGTGTGTATGTTTGAAATGCATTATATGTGTGGGATTCGACACATAGTTGTGTGCCTTTAGTAGTACTCTTTACACGGAAATGCCTCTTTGTGCTTCTATCGAGCGATGGTAGCTTGCTACTGCTCTAGACACATTGATTGACCGGCGTGTATCCTTCTTTGCTGTTGTGTCTGTCCCCTCGGGGAAATGTCACGCGGTGTAATGGAGTCCTTGTAGCTTGCTATGACTCGTCTACACACGCTGTTGATCGACACCTGCCTTGCTGGGTTATGTATGGCTGTCCCTGTACGGATGTACCGCTTGGGTTTATAACTAGTCATGTCGACCCGTGTTCTTTCTCGTTTGAACGTTAGCAACATATTCATATACGTGAGCCAAAAGACGCAAACGGTCCCAGCCAAGGTAAGGTGGCAGCCGTGGAGTTTACCATGCGTGAGGTCGCAAAGTGATGTGATGTGTTACAGGCTGGGTTCTTATGACTTTGGATCGGGGTCCAGACATAGAACCCGTATCACAGTGAAGACAATGGTTGATGACCCAGTTCCAACTGTTGTGACAGTTGTACGTCTGGTTTGGAGCGGCTTGGTATTGAAACCAAAGGACACACAGTCCCGGGACACACAGTCCCTACCGTATTCTCCTTGAGCTAAGAACACACAGTCCTCGCTCAACACTCGTGGTAAGTCTTCAGGGCAGACTTCCAAAACCTCACAAACTTGGTCACCCGGCAATCCCCAATTGACTGCTGGATTGCTCTAGACCATGACGCCTAACCGTCTGGAGGATGCATAGTCCTCAATGGTAAAAGGCTTCAGTCCCACACAGGAACAAATTTTTTAGTGATGCTCAATCACTTGGTTTTGGTTTGTGTTTTGGTGTTTGGGGTATTTCCTCACTGATGATTTACTCTCGAAGACTCTGAGGAATTTGGGTTGCTCTAAATGACAAGTGTCAGTTTCTCCCGGAGCAGCCAGCCGGCTAATGGTTGTGGGGGCGGCTATTTATATCCTGGGAGCATCCCGACATGATTTGACATTAATGCCCTTAAATAATATGACCGTTGGTGTGGATAAGATCGGTGATGTGGCGCAAATTGCGGCAACGGTCGGGACCCTCAACTGTGAGATTCCTCATGCCTCTCATATTCCTCACTTGAGGCCTTTGGTAGAATTAGGCTTGGGTTCAGTATCATGAGGAAATTCATTCCGAAGTGTTACCTCGACCACCTTTAACAGTATGATGTTCCTATGACTCAAGAGTGAAGAAAATAAAACAAAAAGAATAAACCTTCATGATTCAAAGTCCTCAGATTCATTTTCTTCAGGACACACTGAATTCCTCATCTTCAATATCTTCATGAGGAATATCAATTTCATTACAATTTCTTTGCGATTCAATTCTTTAGCCGAAGATATACATCTTTAGGGGTCGATATTCATCGTATAATTCAAACTCCTCGGCGACTTGCAGATCATGTGTACACTTATGAACACATTAGATATTTAACCTATAAGTCTTCAAACCACCAAAATCACTAAGGGCACTAGATGCACTTACAATCTCCCCCTTTTTGGTGGTTGATGACAATTATGTTAAGTTTTCAACGGGGATAAAAATATGAAGTGTAAATACTCAGTTGAGGAATTTGAAATCAAGATACTCAGAGACTCCCCCTAAAGATGTGCATACTGAGGAATTTTCTTTTCACAGCAAATGCACATTGATGGTTTATATCATGGAGATCTCCCCGTGTATCTTGAAAATCATGCATCCATTTGACATATAACATGATGAATTAGAGAGTGCATGATGACAAATGGTATCTAATGAATTTCAGCATGCCTGCATTAAAATTTTGAGGAATAAGCATGCGAAGAAAGACGTTCAAAAGTGTCAGAGTACCATCGGGCTTAAGTTACAACTCATTACATAAAACACTTCAGAAGAGCCAAGAGTTTGTAACTTAATAAAGTTCATAAGCCCCAAAATATATCCTGCGTGAAGACTAACTCTCAGATTTCTCCCCCTTTGTCATCAAGTGACGAAAAGGGACAAAACTGAGGACTAACGCCCCGTGAAGACTTTAACTTCTTGGCTGATGAAGAAGACGCGTGAGGATTCTTGGGAACGGCTTCCTCCTAGGGCCAATGGAAGTGTCTTCTCGTTGTTCATCAGATTCTACAGTGCGGAATGAAGAAAATGATTTGTCCTCAAGGTCTGGAACTGGAATTGGCTTGAATTTGTTCTTGGGTGGCCACGACCAGTCAAAGTCCTGAGTAAACTCCAATTGATCAACTTCTTCTTGAGTCTTCAGATGAGCCAGTGTGGCCCAGGTGCGATCAAAAACCTCATGAAGATAGTAGTGATTTTTCTTCACTGCATTCTCAGACTCGTTGAGGGTTTTCACAATGGAACTGAATTGACGTTTGACCCATTTGTGATTGCGATCGACCTTTTGATAAAGACTGAGGAGTAGTTCTCTATTAGTCATCACCCTTGGGACAACTGGGCTAGGCGTGTAACAACTAAGATGCGGCCCTTTCCTTATTTGGGGGCGAGGCCTCAAAAGGGGAAAGGGGCGCATCTAAGCGCTTCGCAAACGGGATAATCATCACAATACATAATTAAAGATTAGCAACTAGGGCATACACTTGCAATCTGCTAAGAATATATCATATAGCTTACAGACACACATTATTCAGAGTAGCAGCAGGTCCAGCTACAGACTTAAACATGAAAAAACAGATGATTTAAGACATCCCGTATGCTAGCCCACAATCACGACCACGGCCTTAGTCTTTCGGATAGTTCACATACAGACGTCCAGAGTCCTCATCGAACTCCCACTTCAGCTGGTTGTCATCAGAATCTCCTGCGTTGGGCGTACCTGTACCTATTGGGGTTTGTAGTAATCTGTGAGCCACGGGGACTCAACAATCTAATGACCTTGGTAATGAATCTAGTCAAGTTATTAGGTGAGGAAGGTTTAGTGTATGGGTTTGTAGCAACCTAAGCATATATGGTGGCCAACTTACGATGATCAGGGTATTCATATGGTGGTCTACGCAAGAGATCGAAGACTAGATTGATCACTAAATGATCCTGAACACCTACCTACGTCAAACATAACCCCACCGTGTTCTTGGTCGAAGAGCGGTCTTCAAAGGAGACACTCACGGTTACGCACACAGTTGGCAATTTTATTAGAGTTACTTCAAGTTGTCTAGAACCGGGTGTTAACAAAATATCCATATTTGCCACATAACCGTGGGCACGGCTTTCCGAAAGATTTAACCCTGCAGGGGTGCTTCAAATAGTCCATCACAAACTGCCACGGGCCGCAAAGTAACACTCCATCACGAAACTCGTGATGTCGTCGGATTCCTTAGAGGAAAACCTCAACTTTGAGGAGACCCAAAGTTTCACCGGAATCCCTATACGCAAGATATATCGCTAAGGTGAGACAACTCTAGCAGGACCTCCCGGTGTGTTGACGACCCGATATGAGCTGCGTATCTCGTTCTGAGGACAACACCGTAGGTGGGTGGACCAACACTCATGAGGAACACTGACCAGGGTTGTTGATTAAATCCTCAGGGTAGCTATTCCCTATGCAAATTGTTATTAGGTGATTAGCAGATTAAAACCAATGTTGGGTCATGCGAGACAAGCCTTAACACTACACGATTTATCAAGGGGGTCCTTAGAACAACCCCGAACGTGTTAGGAGCGACCAGTTATGGAATCAAACACCGGTAATCGAAACTACGGCGGCAATAACGAAACAAATAACCCGGTTAAAGGCTAGGCCTCCCGTCATTTACCAAGTATATAGATGCATTAATTAAATAGGAGTTTAAACATAATGATGTCAAAATACTCATGTTACCACATGAGACAGCTGGCACCTGCAACTAGCAGAGCTGCTCATTAGAGGTTTAGCAAGCCTACTTAGCCAAACAACATTTGCTAGGAGAGGGAGGTGTTTGGGGTGCACGGCAAAGATAGGTGGCATTTATATCAAGTGGTAGGCAGCGAGCATGTATCGAAGGAAACGTGATTCTAAGCATAACAAAGCTAGATAGGGTATCAAGGTCACAGTCATCTTCTGTGTGATGTCTTCAGCTTGGAACTGCTCTTGATCTTCCTACACGTACTCTCCAGAGTCCACGTACTCGCTCTCCGATCCTGATGCTATCCAAGATAAGATAACGGCCAATGAACACCAACACAACATGATGCAACAAGCAATATGATGCATGTGTAAAGAAGGAAGCATGCATCACTATTCTAGTCACTTTCATATGCATTAGTTGAGTTAATTGAATTCTGGACAGAACCTCATATTAAGTTATCTTGACATGCATGAATATGGCATGAACATGTGCATCACGAGAACACGATGCAAAAACATATAAAGAACGTAGAGAACGGAGTTATGGATCAACCGAAACCTACGAAACAAGTTATGGAGACCTACGGTTCAAATCAGCCACAAAAACACTTCAATGGGCACAACCTAGTGTTACCAGGTTGCCACATGATCAATCAACCAAATATAAGTGGGGTGGTGCATGGAACACACGACACCATCAACAATGCCCACACAAGCTTCAAATCAACAAAAACATGCAATCTGTTTTCAACAGCAACATAGCAGTTTGTCTATAATATTTAAAGTAGCTACAACCATCTAAATGAAGCAAGCAAGATATGAGGCAAAAGCCATCCAAAAGCTCTACAACTCTGAACAAGAAGCTAATGCAAAGGAATCACCCATGAGTAGATCAATGGACACAAACTTGGACAAAATAACACAGATTCTGGGACTTAGTGAAAATCACAGATTTTCACTAGCTGCTTATGCTCTGAAGCATTTTGGCAGCCTGCAAAATGATATCTACAGGAAATTAAATAAGCATGAAATTAACAGGGAGCTAGGCAAACATAAAAGCTCACAAACTTTAGTTTGTTGCATGGGCTGATTCGCAACACAGGAGCTAATTCATCCAAAACAACATGGGAAGAAAATAACATCAGATTCCCAGACTTAGTGAAAATCACAAGGTTTCACAAATCTATCAGTTTTAGCCAAGTGTCAACTTTGACAAGGCACAATAGGTGCATACAAATTCCTAAGAACAAAACAAAGACCCGATGCTGTAAAGGGGTTCACCCACTACCACTACATCAAGGATTCATCCTCAAAGGGTCAAGGCACAATCTAATACAAAGCACTAAACATGGCATCATGACAGAAAATAACAGTTTTATGAAGTTGCTCTAAAGTGAAATCAGATTGCGCCAATGGATTCCTGGGATGATTCTACCCCAAAATCATATATCATAGTGCCACCTTTGTATACAACGAAACTCCAAAATTAGTAAGTGTAACCCAGCTCAGAATTATTCTACAACACCTGGTCAAGAACACAGGCTGTTCTTGACCCAGCCCAATTTGGCAAGGCCAGAATTGGCAATTCCATTTATGCACATATTCCAAAAATGGAATCTACACACACAACACATACATAAAAAACAACCAATCTGACAGGGGACCCCACTGGTCATAGACACGAGGGGCCCTAAGCATGATAGGTGGGACCGTGTGGCCCACTTGTTAGTGCTGCAATACAGCAATGCAAGGTAAAATAAATTGGCAGTAGTGGGGTCGAACCCACTACCTTCCACACACACCACGCTACAGTAGACACTAGGCGGTTAATTGATCAACTAGGAGCATCAGGACAGCTATGCTTAGCACAAGCTACCAACCAAGAGGGGAAAACGGGGGGGATTCGATCCCGGGACCTCGCGGTAAACACCGAGGTGCTCTACCACTGTGACAGATGGCTGACTACGGTTCAGAAGGGGCTCTATTTCTATTGGGTTAACCACCGACGCAGGTGCTCTTCTTCCTCCAGATAGGGAAGGAGACGACTGCTCCGGCGTGCCGGACGTCGATGACTGCTACTATGGGTTGCAGGCGGGGCTTGCGGCCTTCCTAGGGAACCCATTTTTGCAGCAAACATGCCAAAAAGGGGGCTCTGCAACTATCCTACCGAAGCGGCTGCTACTATGCTCGAGCTGCTCGTACCGCGCTACTAGCTCCTCCCGCTGCTTCTGCTACGCTACTCCGATCTGGGAAGGAAGGAAGAAGGGAGGAGGAAGCCGCAGCTCACCTAGGGATTCATAGAATGCGACACAAGAGAGGAAGGAGACGCGACGACGCGGCGAAGACTCTGAAGAAACCAGCCGTAGATGAGGACGACGCGACCGTCGTGGACGTCGGGGAAGAAGCTCCGGTCTTGATCTCCGCAAAATGGGACCCCACCTTGTTCTCTTGCTCCTGGCACCTACGGGAAGGAGGCGAGGAAGGGGCTACGACGACGTCCACCTCGAACCGAAGCTCTTCATGGTGACGGAGCGACCTGGTTCTTCTCTGGCGGCGCGAGAGCGAGAGAGAAGGGGAATTGGGGAGGCTAGGGCCGTGAGGAGGAATGGGTTCCACTTATAGGCCTCGGGGAGAACGCTTGGAGCCGCTGGATCGAGGAGGGAAGGGATCCGCGGATGTAGTGGCAGGCCCGGCCCTGAGGGGGGCGAGAGGGGCGGCCGCCCCGGGCCCCCGTTGTCAAGGGGCCCCGATGTGTTGCTATATGTAACTAGGCCTGGCTGCAAGTACACGCACATTACGGGCAGGATGGTTGTTGATTCCACGATTTATGGCTAAGAGCCCAGCGTATAACCAAAACGACACCGAGATCTTCGCCTATGACTGCGCGAGGACTGATTGTATGATCTTTCAGATTTCAATCGATTGCAGCCGCATGGCTGCAATCAGACATCGCGTATCACAACAGCGACTGGAACATGCCCTCCGGCAGGCAAAAACATCACACCGCGCTCTGGAGGTCTTCGACGACATCGTCGGGCTGATCAACTACCGCAGCTAGAAGCAGACGGTCGTTGCTCCTATTGCATCGCCTTCAGTCCTCAAAGCCTAGCGAGCAAGTCTGTGTGTGTCTCAATATGCATGGCCATAGAAGGACGAGGAGTACATCATGTGCTGCTATTGCGCTGGTGCCTCCAACCAGGTATATAGATACCATATAAAATTACTAGATTGTTGCTTTGATTATATTGTCTATCTAAAGAAATATAGTGGTTGTGAGGACATGCAATGCGAAACTACTGTCAAGAAGTCATCAACGAGATGTTATAACATAGCCCAAGACCCTATATAATACTCCCTCCATACCTAAATATAAGTCTTTTAAGATATTTCACTAGGTGTCTACATACGGAACAAAATGAGTGAATCTATACTCTAAAGTATGTCTATATACATCCATATGTACTTCCCTAATGAAACATCTAAAAAGACTTATATTTAGGAACGGATGGAGTAAAATCTTAGTTCAAAGTTGTCTGTTAATTTTACTGGGTTAATTATGACCATATGATAAAGTAAGAAAGAATGGGATAATGTTGTAAACAAATGCAGACAGATTTACGGATAAATGGAGGATAATGTCGGAACAATTTTGTTTTAGAAAATATGAGTGATTCCCTAGTGCATATTTTTCTTATGTAATATATTGTGTTGTAAAGCAAAAAAAAAAAGAAAACTTGAACAGAGTTTAAGCGAGGAGAAACTTTTTAAAGTTCAAAATTATTATTTTGATGTTCATATTAAAGGCCTTGGATTGTTGTTTCGCCCCGGGCCCCAGAAATCCCAGGACCGGCCCTGTGCAGTGGCGTCGTACAGGGTGACATCGCGAGGTGGAAGCTGAGCGACGCATCACGGGCCTCTCTAACGTCAGAGGGAGATTGGCCAAGGAGAGAAAGAGGGAGCCGGCCCACCTGACTCTCTCTTAAACCAAAACTATTACTCTCTTATTAATAAACAACCCAATCAAAATAATACCACCAACAAATAAAAGGGTTTTGAAAAAAAATAGTTAGGGCATGAAGGAATTATGCCCTATTTAGAAAAATTACAAACCAAATTTTTAGGGAAAAATAAAAATACACCGAACCAGAAAATAGTTACTGTTTTCAATAAAACCCTCATTATCATAAAGCCCAAAAAAAACAAGGAGAGCAACTTCTACACTCACAATAAACCCTCTAAACCCACAACATTTTTTACAACCAAATCAACACTGTTTGAAACACAAGTTTAAAAATAAAAGGAGGGAAAGAGGGTTTTAGCTATGTTTTGAAATCACCACACTCCATCACCACCTATGTGAGCACTAGCACATCCAAGAAGGATCACACGATAGCAACACAAGCAAGAGGTGCACAGGTAGCAAAAGTATGCCATGATGCAAAATGATGACATGAAATGATGGCGACATGAAATGATAACCTCCTCATAGCTTCATACATGGGTTCAACAAGGTTCCACAACAGGAAAGGGAGTACAAATAAGGAAATGTTACATCTGGGCTGCCACAAGGCGGCTCCTGAGTTTTAGTATCATCCCATGAAGAATATGCATTTGGTTCACGAAACTTGCATCAAGGGGCCGACTTCCTTCATCGATAATAGACTTGCCTTTTCCTTCAACTAGCTCAAAATTCTTATTGTTGACTCTGACCGGAGGCATATATCCAATGTGATTGTTGAAATCAGCATAATAGTTGATGCCTGAAATGCGTCTAATGAATCTCATGATCCACGGAGCGTAAATCTTCATGTCGAAGGGTGACACAGCATTGTCAGCCAGAGTCCTCAGGAAGAAGTTGTGAATATTTATGGGAATGCCATGGATGATGTTGAAGAGGATATTCTTCATGATGCCTACAACATCTTCTTCATCATCATGGACCTTGATTGGAGCGACGTGTCACGCCCAAGCTGCGACCCTATCCTCAATTTGGCACGAAGGCCTCGTCAGGGATAGAAGCGCATCTCGTCGTGTCGCAAGAATGGATATCGTTACAAGTACATGTACTGTAAAGAAGATATATATATATATATATATATATATATATATATATATAGAATTGGCTTACACTCGCCACAAGCTACATCAGAGTCACATCAGTACAATATATAATCATCATGAAGAAGAGCAGGGTCCGACTACGGACGAAAACAAACGAGAAAAGAAGAACGACGTCCATCCTTGCTATCCCAGGCTGCCGTCCTGGAACCCATCCTAGATCGAAGAAGAAGAAGAAGAAGCAACTCCAAATGAACAATCAACGCGCTCGCGTCAAGTAACCTTTACCTGTACCTGCAACTTGTGTTGTAGTAATCTGTGAGCCACAGGGGACTCAGCAATCTCATTTCCAAAGGTATCAAGACTAGCAAAGCTTAATGGGTGAGGTATGGTTAAGTGGTGAGGTTGCAACAGCGGCTAAGCATATATTTGGTGGCTAAGCTTACGAGTACAATACATAAAAAGGGGAAGATCTACGCATAACGGACGGGAACTACTGTTGATCAAATAAATGATCCTGAACACCTACCTACGTCAGACATAACCCCACCGTGTCCTTGATCGGAGAAGGAACTCACGAAAGAGACAGTCACGGTTACGCACACAGTTGGCAAGTTTTATTTCAGTTAACTTCAAGTTGTCTAGAACCTGTGTTAAACAAAGTTTCCACGTTGCCACATAACCGCAGGCAAGGCTTTCCGAAATATTTAACCCTGTAGGGGTGCTCCGACTAGTCCATCACAAATTACCACAAGCCGCATAGAAATCCTCGATCACGAAGCTCGCGATCTCCTCGGACTCCTTAGTGGAAAACCTCAACTATGAGATTACTCAAAGCATCGCTGGAATCCCGATGCACAAGATATTTTGTCAAAGGTAAAACTAATCCAGCAAGGCCACCCGACGTGTCGACGCTCCCGATAGGACCCGCGTATCTCGTTCTCAGGACACGACGGATAAGTGAAGCGTACAGTGGCCTAATAGAAATCTCCCGAGTTGCCCCGGGTTGGCCCCGCACGGTGCTCTGTTTGGGACCAGCACCATCAGCGCTGGCCCTCCCTGTATTATGTAGAATTACTCCTCGGGTAGCGCTAACTCCCTATGCATTTCAAATTAACAGAATTATTATGTTGGGCAAATGTAGTACCAATGTAATGTTGGGCCTTGCCAGACCAGCTTTAATCTAAAACGAAATATCAAGGGGTTTCCCATAACAACCCCGATCGTGTTAGGAGCGCTCAAATATGGAACATAACACCGGTAGCCGAAACTAAGGGGGAAAGGTGGAACAAAACACCTGGCTAGAAAGGTCGAGCCTCCCACCTTTTACCAAGTATATATGCGCATTAAAATAGATAGCATTTAATATGGTGATATGACAAGGAACCCATTTTAACACATGGAAGGAACTGCACCTGCAACTAGCAACGCTAACACAGGGTTAAGCAAGCGGTAACATAGCCAATCAGTGGTTTGCTAGGTTGAACAGGTTGAAGGTTTTCATGGCATTGATGAGAGGCTGATATTAACATGTGGTAGGCAATGAGGCATAACGATAGAAACGGTAAAACTAGCATGGCAATGATAGTAATGGTATGTGGGGAAATGGTCATCTTGCATGAGATCCCGCTTGGAAGAAGAATGCCTCCGTGAAGCAGACGAACCGACGTAGTCGAACGGGTCCTCACAATCCGGCACGCTGCGGAACTCTATCGAGACGAAGAAAACCGGAAACACAAATCAACACATGGAATTCACCACACGATGCACAACACAAATGCTACATGAGCAGCTGAATACATGCAAGTCACGGCATGGCTGATCACACAAACAAACACTACACATTAAGTGAAGTTCAATATGCAACGAGTTGCATATTGACAAAACTCCATGTTAATTATTTACTTCTATCCCGATTAGATACACGACAATATTAAATGTGGTTAAACATGACAAGAGGTGAAGCGCAACTAATCTACCTATCTAGGCATTTTAAATGAGGTCGGAAATGACATATAGCATCTCCGAGACGACCTCACATGTTAATTTATAATTCTGTCCAGATCTGAACTGACACATTTAATTATTTGTTAAACAACAAAACAAATAGGTTGTCGTGATTCTACGCGTCGTTACAAGCAATTTACACATAGAGAACAACTCCAACGGAGCTACGATTCAAAAGATACAAGAAACCGCAAGATATGATGGCATGAATGCAATATGTGTGCAATAACGGTCACGAGCACTTCAAAACATACAACCAGCAAAAGAAAAAGAAACTACACGACATTCTAAGCAAGTTTCATATAGGACACGATCAAAATGGAGCTACGGCAACAACTACGAGCAAAACAAGAAATGATTACAATCTACCAAAATCAGCCACATAGCATTTTCTACACCCCACAACTACGAGCTACTCAACTCAAATATAATCAACCAAGGCATGACACGAAAGAGGGAAAGAATCACTACAACAAACAACTAACTAACAACTAGCATGGCAGCAAGGAACACTAGGAAAAGAAGACACAACATGGCATCTCACACATTATTTCAGACTTAGTGAAAATTACACTTCATGGAAGTGCAGTTTTTGATCTGAAGCCATATTGACAGCAGAAAAACCATAAGCTAGAGGACACCAAATGGCATGAAAATTCACAATATGCTAGATAATCACAAAATCTATAACTACCTCCATTGCACCAACCTCAAAAGAGCTACAGATCACAAGATACAAGCAAGACAAGACAGCAACAAAATATAACAAATTTCAGACTTAGAAATATTTCAGCACCTCCAAATCAACACTATTTCTAGCAACTTAAGAGCAAGCAAACCACTCCTAAACATGCATTTATATTGCAACCAAAATTACCAGGGGCTATACTAAGCATCAAAGAACAACTCCCTAGTTGACAACTTAATCAAACGAAGCACGGAATAAAACTTACGAAAAAGACAAGAGGGCAACATGGCAAAATATCGCGCGAACTAACTTGCTCAAAAGCTAAAACTAATTGTACAAGATTTTTCTACCCGAAAAACATATAAAACATGTGGGGTTGCACAACAAAAATAATGCCACACGTAAATGCGAGATAATGGCCTAGAGACATAAAATAAACTAGCGGCAAATCCCTACGTGCAAAAATACCAACGTCTACTCTAAAATACATAGCAAGAGGGTTCCTAAAACATAGGCATTTCTACTATGGCATTCGGGCTATACGGTCTTGCGCGAAAAATAAATTACGGGACGTATCCTATTGGAACAGCACATTAATCTAGGCATTTGGCATGGCAAACCACATCAAACAAATATGTAAGTTCTAAAACCGGATTCTACACGCAAAACTACACCAAAACCATATATTACACGTCTCGATCCGACTAACGGAATAAAACTTACACGCATTCTAAAATATGTCTATATTTCTGGAATTTATATTAATTCCGAAAACCCCCTAAATTACTAACGGGCCTAATCAGTGGCGCAACATAGCTATACCGTAGAGGGGCGCTGGATAGTGGTGGGAAAGGAGCTGCTCACCTCGGGCCTTGCCTGGAGATGGGCCGGGGGGAGACCGGCCTGGATCGGGGCGAGGCGAGGCACTGGAGCACGTAGCTGGGCCGGCTGGGGCGCGGGGGGGGGGGGGGGTTGAGGCCCACGGCGAGGCGAAGCCCAGCTGGGTTGTCGGGCGAGATAGCCAGCTCAGTGGGTCAACGCGGAGGGGTGAGGCCTCCCGATCCCGACGAGGCGAAGGCCCCAGGCTACCACGGGAACCCGGCGGCGGGGCAAGGGAGCCAGATCCCGGCGGCAGCGCAGAACGGGCCGCGGGTGGTGGCGCAAGACGGCATCGCATGGCGACGGCAGGATCCGGCAAGGCTGGCGGCGGCTCGAGGGGCGACGCGGCGGGCAGAGGGTGGCGCAGAACGGGACAGGGAGTCGGCGAGGAGCTGCGGGCTCGGCTCTCCGCGAGCTACAGCCGGCGGCAGGCAGAGGGAAGCCCGGAGCGGCGCGAGTAGGCCGGCGGCGTCTCGCCACCAGGGACTCATGAGCACGGGGAGGAGCCTGCTCGGTGGAGAGGTCCGAGGAGAACGGGGCGGCGGCGGCTCTGGCCTTCGGGGCCCGCTTCGACCTGGGGCGGCCCCGAACTGGGATGCTACGCGGGGAGGGGAGAGTGGCTGCGGGAGAGGCTAGGGTTAGGGGTAGGTGAGGCGTGGAAAACGAGGCAGGGGGTTGGCTGCCTAAATTTTAGGAGGGGGTCTATTTATAGGCAAACACGGGGGGGGGGGGGGGCTAGGTTAACCGGAATTCCGTTCCGGATCCAACCGTGCGGTCGGATTCGGATAATTCCGAACGCGGGAACGGTTACGAGGCCGTGTAGAGTGGAAATCCGGAGACGAGAGGGAAAACGGGCGGCGCGGCAACAATTTCTAAAACACCGACAACCTTTCGACGGTAGACCGAATACAGTGTCACTACGGTCGACCGTTCAGGTACAAGACGGACTCCGATCGCGACGAAATTCTACACGTGGCCTACCTATAACTAATCCCGACCGCAAGCCAAGTTTCACCTCGATCAGAGAAAGTTTTACGCACACTTTTAAAAACAGGGTTTGACGATGCCGTGGGCGCGTGCGAGTGCGGTCGGGCTCAGAACGGACAACGACGAGAACCGGCGACTAACAACGGGTGCATGCTTTGAAAACTGGCGACAACGGGTTGCCAATGCATTGCTAATGATGCGCATGATGCAAAAAATAAAAATAACCACACAACGAAAACAGAATAGAAGGGGAATCTTAGGGAACGTCGGTCTCGTGCTGTCACACGATGAGACTGCACATAATCCTGTAGACAATCCTCGGCTCATAGTTCAAGTCTTGAACCAGAAAAGTTGTTTTTGGAGGTTGATCCTTGGCCAAAGGCTTCATGAGGACTTCCATCAGTTTGTTTATCAGTTCCCGTTCATCATACATCTTCACAGCATGTTCTGAGGGAATTGAAACTGGAAGTACTTGCAACAGCTCATTAGCACGGGCCCTGTAGTGTGTGATCTGAGTCATCCAGTCCAGCACCCAAGTGTTGATATCTGTTGGGTCTCCAGAGATGTGCAAAGTTTCATAAAACTGAAGAATGATATCACTGTTCCAGTCAGAGATATCAATGCAGAGGGGCAGCAGTTCGGCTTCATGAAGATGATTGAGGACTAGGGCGAAGCAAGGAATTTCCTCTAACTCAACATGAGGAATATGCCTGTGCTGAAATATTTTGTTTCTTCCACACAACAAAGAGGCATAGTAGTTCAGCTGAGTCCTTGTCCAAAACTTCCTGTGCCTGATGCGAAGCTTGTCATATGGGTTGTCGCCGATGAAATACATTCGTTCTTCATAGAAAGCTTCCTTTTGAAACTTTGGCTTCTTTCAAAAAGGCTGATTTTGCATTGGTTGAAGATTATGCTGCTTCTCTTGAGGAGATACGATCATTGCAGTCTCAGTGTTGACAACCACAATAGCAGTTCCTGTATTGGGTGCAGGAGAATTTTCTTCAGCATGTTCCTTAGGTTGAGGAATTTCATCAGCCTGTGCCTCGGGTTGAGGGTTTTGCTCAGGGTGAGGATTTTCTTCAGGTTGAGGGTCTTGACCAGGATTAGGATTCTCCTCGGGCTGAGGTTCTTCTTCTTGGTTTTCCTCAGCTTGAGGAATTTGCTGTTGCAGCTGATCCTTGAGCAGGTTCGTCAGGCATCTTGAGAGGAATGAATGACCGAGGAATATCATCAATTTGAATTTGCTCATCTGTGTGTTCTTCAGACTCAACATTTTTCATTTCCTCATCAGTCAGATTCTCCTTATCTTCTCTTTCGAAGGGAATCATAGTGTATGATGGAGTTACCTTCAGAGGCACAATATCCAATGGAGCATTTTCATCAAGAGATTTGAGGCGCTTGGCCTCAGATGATTCTGGGGTTGAAGAAGCTTTTCTTTTCTTCGCTTCTTTTTCAGCACCCTTGATTTTCTTCACGTCTGATTTAGACGAAACCATTTTCTTCACCTTTGAGGATTTAGGTGAAGGTATTTTCTCTTCAGGCGTTGGTGTAGTATCAGTCCTGGCGGTTTCCTCAGCTGAAGCATTTTCTTCAGCTGGAGCAGATTCATCAGCTGGCACAGATTTATTAGCTGGAATGTCCTTAGGTATTTCCTCAATAACCGTTACATTAGGACGGCTTTCTTGAGGCATTTCCTTAGCAGGGGTTTCCTCTTCTTCATCTTTCCGTGATCTGAACAGAGTAGCTGGGCTCAGGCTGCTTTGGTTTAGCTGGAGGAGCAGCTTTCTTGTTGTATACATTAACAACATTAGTAACAAACTTGATGAAATTGGTCTTGAGACTTTGACGGTCAGATAGCTTTGAGCACTGATCTGTCAAAGACTTCAGTTCAGCCTGGGTGGACACAAGATCTTCAAGCGTGAGGCTGAGGAGATTCTGCCTGAGGAATTTCTCCTTCTTCAGTTTTGTAGCCTTAGCTTTCTTGGCTTGCGTCTCCTTCCATTTGGCCTCATTAATGAATGTGGCCACCATGTGAATGATGCATGGGGGGAGCTTGAAATCATCAATAGGTGTGTTTGGATCATCATACCAGACATTGATGTAGTCCAGTAGAACTTTTGGATCCATTGCCAGAGGAATTGAGTTGCCTGAAGCTTGTGCAACTCGTTCCTGCTTATTCCTGATGATGGCTTGAAGAGTTTCATCATCAAACTCATCACTTCCTTCTGATGCAGAAGGGACATTGATGAATTTGCTTGGGCTTGGATTGACACCCCTTCCAGCAGTCATTTTAGTCTTCAGAGGTGTAGGTGAAGACTTTGTCTCTGAACTTGTGGCAGAAGGCACTGAGGAACTACAATGACCTGGTTGATGCTTTACAATCTTCTTAAGTGCAGGCATTGAAGCCTATGTTGTTGCTGAGGGTTTTGGAGCAGGAGTAGCCTTCTGAGGCAATTGCTCTTTAGGCTTTGAAGCCTTTGGTTTCTGGGGTGCAGTCTTCATTTCAGGAATGGCTGTACCTGAGGCTTCAGCAGCAGATGAGGTGGCTCCAGTGGCAGTAGCAGATTCTTCATTAAATTTCCTCACTGCAGCTTCAACTTTCTTCTGAAGTTTAGACATGTGTTTATCTTTCTCCTCAAGATAATCATGAACAGTTTTCAGGCTTGAAGGGTGTGCTACCTGATGATCACCGAGAGGAGGCCTTTTGCAGGGTGGCTTGAGGGCGAATTTCTTCGCACACTTGGGAGTGACAAAGCGAAACTCCTTCCACTCCTTAGTTCACCTGTGTTCTATTTTTTGAAGCCTGATTTTCCTCTTTGCCATGGATTCTTGTTCATCTGGCATGCAGTAGTCAAGGTATATATATCCTCAAGGATATTAATTGCAGTATTCTGTTCCAGTTTCTTTCCACCCTTTTGCTTTCTGTCATCTTCCATTTTCTTCACCTGAGGCTTTTGCTGAGGAATTTGAACTCTTGAGGACTCTGATGACACTGGCAGATTTTCTTCAAGAAACGCTGCAAATGAGTTAAGTTGATGAGAACCTAGAGATTCATCAGCTGACATTTTGTACATGTGAACAGAGTATAGGTGCGAGGAATTTGGAGAGGTCATATGCGTTCTCAGATTTGAAGAAATAAAAAAACAATTGAGGTTGAGGAATTTGACCAGTGGATTGAGGAATTTGTCTAAGCACTCTCATCTTGGGTTCCAGAGTTGTGCAGATTCAAAAATTTGCACAATTGAGGAACCACGTGAAGAATTTTAGTGGCTTAGTGAAATTCATCAAGTGTTTGAGGAATAGAGTGTGCGAAGCTGATAGACAGTGAGGAAAAACATATTTCTCGAATCTAAGGTAAAATAGTAGATCGAACAGGACAGTAAAAATAGGATTTTATTTACCCTATATAGCAAGCACGAAGAACATAAGTAGCAATAGTAGATGCTCTTCGGTGCGAGTCAATTGTGCCCTAACTTGGTGGCCGAAGATGGCTATGGTGGCGGCAAACGAAGATGTTCCGGCTCCGGCATGAGTTCGGCGACGGAGAGGTCGAGGCAGTGAAGCTGTTCCTCGCAAGTGAGAAATCTTCTAGCGGTGGCGCTAGGTTTTTGTTGTGGCGGAGAGAAGGTTGAGAGAGAACGAAGAGTTTGACCGAAGGGGGTAAGGACGTATTTATAGCTCAGGTGAAAACTGTCCGGCCGAAACTTTCAGACCGAACTGCCCTTGCCCATTCATCTCCGCATGACACATGTAGTTTGAGTTTAAAGAGGTGGAGATCGTGTTTATCTGATCGTGGGAAGTGGGGATCAGTTACTTTGTAACGATTTAAAAATTATTTTTGAAGATTTGAGGATTTCTTTACAAGGACACATTGAGGATTTTGAACAAAGTTTCAACTAGAACGCATATGAAGAATTGAATAGACTAGATGAGTATAGCATAGAGGGGAGTAGGGTCCGATCACATTCACTTAGATGAAATATTAAGTTGAAGAAATAGCTATAAGTGAATGTTGTTGAGGACTTTGAAATCACAGTCTATATATATATATATATAGGCAAATGAAAATCATCAAGTGTTTTGAAGATTTTGAAAAACTTGAGGATTTTGTGACAAAGCGTTAGGTTGATGAACTTCATCTTTGAAGAAAATCAACTTTGAGGAAAATCAACTTGAGGAATATCAAAGTTGGGTGGTGGCGTGATCCACCGTATAAGAATGATGATTTCAGGCGCCGCGTACAATTGTCGTAGGGCCCTGAGAACCAAATTCTTCATTAATTTCCTCACATTAATAGTGATATTCTTCATTAGTTTAAGAAAATCGATTCTTCGTGTGTTGCACATCTCAGTCATCAATTTTGCATAAGTGTTAGGATGTGTGCATGTTTTTACAAAACATTTGAAGATTCTAAGATATTTAGCTCACACTGCAACTTGCAAAACCTTTTCTCATCCAAGGGCTTAGTGAAAATATTTGCTAGTTGATCTTCAGTCTTCACATGGTCGATGAGGATATTGCCCTTGAGGACATGGTCCCGAAGAAAATGATGACAAATCTGGATGTGCTTAGTCTTCGAATGTTGTACTAGGTTCTATGCAATCTTGATTGCACTCTCATTGTCGTAGTAGAGATGCACATTTTTCATGTTGATGCCGTAGTCCTTGAGGGGTTGCTTCATCCACAACAATTGAGCACAGCAGGATCCAACAACAATGTACTTAGCTTCGGCAGTGGAGAGAGAAACACAGTTCTGCTTCTTTGAGGACCAGCAGACTAATGATCTTCCGAGGAAATGACAAGTGCTAGAAGTTGACTTGCGATCCACACGGTCACCAGCATAGTCAGAATTAGAATATCCCACAAGATGAAGATTTGAACCCTTGGGGTACCATAATCCTGGTGTTGATGTCTGAGCTAAGTATCGAAGAATATTCTTCACAGCCTTATGGTGTGATTCCTTCGGTTTTGGTTGAAAACATTCACACATGCAAACACTAAGCATTATATCTGGCCTAGATGCACACAAATATAGTAAAGAGCCAATCATGGAGCGATATACCTACTTATCGAATTATTTACCATTTTCGTCAGTGCAAAGGTGGCCATTGGTAGACATGGGAGTCTTGGCGCCTTTGCATTCATGCATTTCGAATTTCCTCAGAACATCCTTGAGTTATTTCTCCTGTGATATGAAGATCCCATTGCGTTGTTGACGAATTTGAAGACCTAAGAAGAATTTCAGCTCCCCATCATAGACATCTGATATTCTTCACTCATCATGTACACAAATTCATCACTGTAACGTTTGTCAGTACGGTCAAATATGATGTCATCGACATATATTTGACACACAAATAGCTCATTGTCATAGGATTTTGTGAGAAGAGTTGGATCGAGTGAACCAGGTTTGAGGCCTTTCTTCATGAGGAATTGCTTCAATGTATCATACCATGCCCGAGGGGCTTTCTTGAAGCCATAGAGTGCCTTTTTGAGTCTGAAGACTTTGTATGGATTCTTTGGATCCTCAAAACCTGGGGGCTGAGAAACATATACTTATTCCTCAAGCTTACCATTGCGGAATGCACTTTTCACATCCATTTGATATAAGATAATGTTATGATGATTAGCATAAGCAAGTAGTATTCGAATAGCTTCAAGTCTAGCAACAGTTGCAAAAGTTTCATCGAAATCAATTCCTTCACCCCGTGTGTAGCCTTGTGCTACAAGTCATGCCTTATTCCTCACCACTTGACCATCCTCATGTTGCTTGTTTCGGAAAATCCAGTTGGTGCCGATGATATTGTGCTTGCGAGGATCTGGTCGCTTGACGAGCTCCCACACGTCATTTAGCTTGAATTGAAGAAGTTCGTCTTGCATGGCTTGAATCCACTCAGGTTCCATGAAAGCCTCAGCAACTTTTGAAGGTTCTGTGATAGACACAAAGGAAGAATGCCCACAAAAGTTAACTAAGTGTGAAGCTTTTGAGCGAGTGGGAGGACCTGGCGCATTGATGTCATCGAGGATTTTGTCAAGTTCTACTTCATTTTGCAATCCTCGGATGAGTTGGTTGAGGATTTCGTTTGGGCTGAGGAATTGGTTTTGGAGCAATTTCCTCAGGAGCATCTTCTTGATTTTCATGAGTGCTGGGAGTGATTTCTTCAGCAATTTCCTCAGTAGGAACAATGTCTTCAGTAGCTTTGAGATTTATTGCTTCCTGAGCAGACAACTTATCTGGATCATCAGGCAATTTCTCTCTTTGCGAGCCAATAATTTCATCAAACCGCACATCTACAGTTTCAACAACCTTGTTGTGATAGGTGTTGAAGACTCTGTAGGTGTGCGAGTCCTTTCCGTAACCAAGCATAAGACCCTCATGTGCCTTAGGTGCAAACTTTGAGCTATGGTGAGGATCTCTAATCCAACAGTTTGCACGAAAGACTTTGAAATAACTTACATTGGGTTTCTTGTCAGTGAGGAGTTCATATGATGTTTTCTTGAGGAATTTGTGAAGATATACCCTGTTGATGATATGGCGAGAAATTATGATTGCTTCAGGCTAGAAACGACGAGGAATCTGATATTCTTCAAGCATGGTTCGTGTCATCTCAACCAGAGTCCTATTCTTTCTTTCGATGACGCCATTCTGCTGAGGAGTATAAGGAGCAGACAATTCGTGAGTAATACCTAGTTCATCAAGATAATCATCAAGACCAGTGTTTTCGAATTCTGTTCCATTATCACTCCTGATGTGTTTGATCTTGACGCCGAAGTTCATGGAGGCCCTTGAGGAAAATCGTTTGAAGACTTCCCGCACTCCAGTTTTATACAGAATGATATGAACCCAAGTATATCTGAAGTAATCATCAACTATAACAAAGCCGTATAGAGATGCTGAATTTGTTAGAGTGGCATAATGAGCAGTCCAAATAAATCCATGTGAAGCAATTCAAATGGACGAGTAGTAGTGATGATAGTCTTCGAGGGGTGTTTGGATCTAGTCATTTTTCCAGACTCACAAGCACCGCAGAGGTGGTCCTTGACGAATTTGACTGATTCGATGCCAATGACATGCTTCTTCTTCGCGAGCGTGTGCAAATTCCTCATGCCTGCAAGACCAATTCTTCGATGCCACAACCACCCTTTTGAGGTTTTTGCTAGTAAGCATGTGGGTGGTTGAGGACCTGTAGAGAAATCAACAATGTACAAATCCCCTCTTCTAACACCTTCGAAGACTTTGGATTTGTCACATTCCATGATGAAAACACATCTATATTTTCTAAAGATAACAACCATATCAAGATCACAAAGCATTGAGACTGACATGAGGTTAAACCCAAGGGATTCAACAAGCATTACTTTTACCATGTGTCTGTCCTTGGAAATAGCCCCTTTGCTAAGTCCCAATACCTCGCTTTTACCTTTGTCAGCATAAGTGATTTGCTTCAGTGGTGATGGAGTTAGTGGCATATTCATCAACAAGCTTTTGTCACCAGTCATGTGGTGTGTGCAGCAACTATCAAGAACCCACTCAGGACTCTTGGGTTTGTCATCCTACAGATGAATTAGTATAGCTTACCATCTCATATGCTTCAGACTTGAAGAATATGATGTCAATTTCATCACATAGTAATTTCATCATAAACAGTAATTTTGAGGACGTGTGAAATGTTTTCATTTCAACAATGTTAGCTTGCGTCCTATCAAGCATTTTCCTCAGGTCTCCAGCAAATTCTTCAGATGATGATTTCCATCTGGAGACCTGACCTGCAGAAGTGATTAGTTCAATTTCTTCACCACCCACATCTGAAGGGGCGGTAAAGAGTTCATCATCCTGCGAGCACCATATGAGAAAGAGGGCATTGAAGCTAATGCACTTCTGTTCAAAGTAGGGGGGTTAGAGTACTCAAATCAATAGGCAGAGAAGTTCTTTGAGGATTTATGAACATAAATATTTGAGGAATAATGCTCATATTCATATCCCTTGTAATTTCCCTGCATATTAGAAGCATTGGCACAGGTACGCGCATAGTTTTGATCAGTTGAGGATTTTGATCCTCTTGAAGACTTTCGTCCTCCTGAGGAATTTGATCTGGGGTTCAAATTCTTCACAGGTGGTGTCATGAGGACATTCGCTGAAAATTTCAAGGCAACTTTTGGGGACCTAGACTTTCCTTAGGAGTGGTCCATTCCTGCAGTTAGTTCCAACATATCGAGCAAATACTTCACCAAATTGATTTCTGAACAGTTTATAGTTAGAGTCAAATGACTCATCTGAGGAATAGGAAAATTCACATCCAAAGCCTGTTAGATTGGATGGATCAACAGGAGGACCTTTATTAGCAACCCATGAGGTTTTGGAGTACTGCTCAGGTTTCCAGTATGATCCATCAGCATTCAATTTCCTCTCAAAGGGAATTCCTTCTTTCTCGGGTTCCAGTTTAAAATCTGCTTTTTGAGCACATCACAAAGGGTTTGTACATGCCTGTCAAATACAATTCCTTCAGCCCTGCATTTTTGTCAGTGACATTTGTGGTTTCCTCAAGTGAGGAATTTGATACCACATGAGCAGTTGAAGAATTTGTACCAATAGAAGCTTTTGATGATTCTGGTGAAGAATTGTTAGTTTCACGTTCGATGCATTTAAGACATGGAGGAATGAATTCAACCTGAGCGACACTGATCTGTTGAGTGAGCAATGAATCATTTTCCTTACGAAGATCATCATGAGACATCCTCAGCTTCTCAAGATCAAGTTTCCTTTGAAGAAATTTGTAGGAAAGTTTCTCATGATCAGCGAGGAGTGTGCCATGACGATCTTGAATATTATCAAATCTGGACTGAAGAATTTTCATATCTTCAATGAGGATTTGGGTAAGATTCATTTCATCATTTAACAGGTCATCGCTTCTGTCTAGTAGTTTCTGAAGCTTTTCAAGGGCAGTTTGTTGTTTAGTTGCAATGATAGCAAGTTTAGTGTAACTGGGTTTTTATAATCACCAGGTTCACAGTTACTTGAATCAGAGGAGGAAGCATCAGTCGGTACGTTTGATCCTTTTGCCATGAAGCAATAGGTTGGAGCGAAGTCATCAACATAGTCATCAGTGTGGATGGCGTTGACGTTTTCTTCAAGGTTGAAGATTGACTTGCTGACGTATGCGGTAGCTAGTGCAAGACTAGCCTGTCCAGATTCCGAGTCTTCTTGAGAACACTCCTCTTCACCACATTCCTCAGATTCTGCCTCAGAATCCAATTCCTTGTCAATAAGTGCCCGAGCCTTTTATTAAAGATCCAACAACTGACTGGCATGTATTAAGCATAGCAGTGAGCAAGAATGGCTACAACAAGTGGATTTGATCCAAGGATCAAGGATATAAAAAGAAGATTACAAAATTTGTCCAAAAAAATGACCATCCTTACGTAATTTCTCCCGTTGATTCCCCAAAGGGGTGCTCTAAAAAGGAGGCTCCTGCGTGCCTCCAAAACTCCAGGGTTGTTGTAACTGAGTTGTTGATGTTAGTGACACCCGCAGTCTTGCTTCTAAAAGTGCATTCATTTCGCTCCTTCCAAATTTCAGATATGATGAGGATTATCATTGCCCTAATGCCCTTCCTGTGTTCCCGTTTGGCCTTGCTAATCATTTTAACTACATTGTCTTCTGACTTGGCACTGTCATTCCATGTGCTCGGGTTTAGTGAAGCACATTCGCTGTGTGATGCCGCATGCGTCCATACTGCAATCGCCATCGGGCATTGCCAAAACAAATGTGCTGCCGATTCCAGGTTTCACAGGCATAACTCACAGAAGTATTCGTTTGGCCATCCTCTTCTTTGCAGACGGTCGTTGCACCATAGCCTGTTTCTCAAGAGTAGCCATGTGAATATTTTCAATCTGGCTAGTGCCCAAGTAGCCCAAATGAGCTTCCTAAAAACTGATTTCATGAAGCCCTGAAACTGAGCCTTATATGCTGAACTGGCAGTGTATGATCCTGATGCCTCATGTGTCCATCTCATGGTGTCCCTGGTGTGTTCTTGGAGGTGTAAACCTATGGTTTGCAGCCATCTATGCAGTCTGACTGCCTCTTCCCACAGTTGCGTTATGTCTCCATGGGCGAGGTCTGCTATCCAGGTGTCATTCTGTAGCGCCTCTCTTACGGATCAGTTCTTTCTTCTAGAGTGTCTGAAGAGCATTGGGAATGCCGACTTCAGGTTTCCCGATCCCGTCCAGGAGTAGTTCCAGAAAGATGCCATTGCCCCATCGCCTAGCATGGCTACCGTGGAGGCACTAAAAAGTTCTCTGTCGCCATCGTCGCATGGCAATTGCATGCCGATCCATGGCCGGTCTGGACTTTTCTAGGACATCCACAGCCACCGTAGTCTAAGTGCTCTGTAGAAGCAGTGCAAATCTAATATACCGAGGCCTCCATTGTCAACTGGTGAGCATACACGGGCCAGCTGACTTCGCATTTCCCTCCAGAAATCTGCTCCTCCTTGGCCCAAAGGAAGTGCCGTCTAACCTTGTCTACTTCGTCTAAAAATTTCTTTGGTGCCCGCAGCACAAATAGAGCAAAAGTTGGTAGCACGGTTAACACACTGCAAACTAGAACCCGTCTACCCGCGATGTTCAAGAGCTTTCCCTTCCATCGTGCCAACGTGGACCTTATCCGAGCGAGGATGAACTGAATGTGTACTAGGCGCAGCCTTGATAGAGTTAGTTGGAGGCCGAGGTATTTAACTGGGAAACCCACTGTCTCTCCACCGAAGCTAGCCAGGTCCTCATGGAGGTTGATCTCGTCGCAACGGATAGCGGAGACGGTTGACTTTTCCGGGTTCACATGAAGCCCCGTGGTGTGCCCAAAATCCCGAAGGATTTGCAACAGGGCGTCGACCTCTTCCCTGTCGGGGTTGGTAAATATGACCGTGTCATCTGCATATAGACTAACTTGAAGCTTGATGTCTCTACCTCACAACGGTAGCGGATCCCCCTGCAGTAGGCCCCTTCTATGCCTAATCTGCCGGCCCACAGTACCATTTAACAAGACCGAGGATCATGCGGTGCTAAGAAGCAGCGCCATCCAGTCTCTCCATCGTACCGAAAAACCTAGCTAGTGTAGGAGCTCGAGCAAGTATTCCCAAGATACGTAGTCAAAAGCTCTAGCGATGTCTAGTTTAAGCATCCGTGCGGGAGTCCTCTTTCGCTGTAGAGATCGGACTACATTTTGCACAGACAAGAAGCTATCCTGTGTTGACTTGGAGCTCAAGAAAGCAGACTGTGCCGGCGAGATGATTGTGCTAATCACTGTTGATAGTCGTCTTGAGAGCACCTTGGCGATTAGCTTAGCTACCGAGTGGATCAGGCTAACTGGCCTGAAATCCTGCACCTTTGTGGCACCCTCTTTCTTGGGCAGTAGGACCACCATGGCTGTGTTGAGCTTGCCGAAATCGCTCCAGGCCAAGTGGTAGAAGCTACTGAAGACTGCTATCACGTCCTCCTTGATGATAGGCCAAGAGGTTTTGAAAAAAGTCCCCGTGAAGCCGTACGATCCCGGTACCTTTTTCGATGGTGATGCCTTTATTGAATCCCATATTTCCTCCTCCATGAAAGGGTTGTCCGTAAAGACTACGATGCGGTCCTTTCCTATTTAGGGAACGAGGCCCCAAAATGGAAAGAAGCGCATCTATGCGTTTCACAAGCAAGATAAACATAGCACATACATAATTTAAGAATGACAAATATGGAATCGTTTGCCATCTCATATAGATAATATCAGAGTTTACATTCATACATTTATTCAGACAAGGTAGTTCCGCTACGGACAACATAACATAAGAAAAGGCTATGCTATCCCGCATGCTTGCCCACGATCACGACCACGGCCTCAGTCTTCTGGATAGTTCACGTACATGCGGTCGTTCTCCTCATCGTACTGCCACGCCAGCTGCGTGCCGTCGGGATCACCTGTGTCGGGCGTACCTATACCTATTGGGGTGTTGAAGTAATCTGTGAGCCATAGGGACTCAGCAATCTATGACCTCGGTACCGAAACTAGTCAAGTTATTAGGTGAGGTAGGTTCAGTGTTTAGGTTGCAGCATCCTAAGCATTTATGGTGCCTAACTTACGTAGAACAAAGTTATAGATGTGGTGGTCTACGCGAGTGGTCGAAACTAGATGATCACTAAGTGATCCTGAACACCTACTTACGTCAAACACAACCCCACCGTGTTCCCGATTGAAGAGAGGTCTTCGAACGGGACAGTCACGGTTACGCACACAGTTGGCAGTTTTATTCGATTAAGTTCAAGTTATCTATAACTGGATGTTAACAAATATTCCAAGTCGCCACATAACCACGGACACGGCTTTCCGAAAGATTAAACCCTGCAGGGGTGCTCCAACTAGTCCATCACAAACGGTCACGGGTCGCAAAGTAATCCTCTATCACGAATCTCGTGATCTCGTCGAATTCCTTAGAGGAAAACCTCAACTCTGGGGAGAACCAAAGCTTCACCGGGATTCCTATACGCAAGATATATCGCTAAGGTAAGACAAGACTAGCAGGACCTCCCATCGTGTCGACGACCCCGATAAGAGACGCGTATCTCAGTCTTAGGACACGACGGATGAGCGATGGTTACCACGCCAAAACACCGAGTTGCCTTGGGGAGCGTAATAAGCTGCTCTGGTTTGGACCAACACTCATGAGGAGCACTGGCCCGGGTTGTTGATTAAATCCTCGGGGTAGCTATTCCCTATGCAAATTATTGTTAAGTGATTAGCAAATTAAAACCAATGCTGGGTCCTGTCGTACAAGTCTTAACACTACACAATTTATCAAGGGGGTCCCCATAACAACCCCGAACGTGTTAGGAGCGATCAGTTATAGAATCAAACACCGGTAGCCGGAAACTAAGGTGGCAATAACGGAACAAATCACCTGGCAAAAGCTAGGCCTTCCATCATTTACCAAGTATATAGGTGCATTATTTAAATAACAGATTTAAACATAATGATATCAAAACTCATGTTATCACATGAGACACTGGCACCTGCAACTAGCAAAGCTATCATTAGAAGATGAGCATGCCTACTTAGCCAAACAACATTAGCTAGGAGGGGAAAGGGTTTGGGTTTCATGGCAATATCAGGAGGCAATTAGATCAAGTGGTAGGCAGCGAGCATATGACGAAGGAAACGTGAATCTAGGCATAACAAAGCTAGAGAAGGTATCAAGGTCACGGTCATCTTGCGTGTGATGTCTTCATCTTGGAACTGCTCTTGTTCGTCCTGCACGTACTCTCCCAAATCCACGTACACGCTCTCCGGTCCCGGTGCTACCCAATATAAAAACAACAGCCAATGAATAACAACACAACATGATGCAACAAACACATGATGCATGAGATGAGAATGTAGCATGCATCTCTATTCTAGTCACTTGCATATGCATGAGAAGAAAAGACAAACTTCTCGATAGAACTTCACTCTAATCTATCTTGACATGCATGAAGATGACATGAACAGGTGCATCACGAGAAAATGATGCAAAAACATATAAAGAACATAGAGAACGGAGCTACGGATCAACCGCAAACTATAAAACAAGATACAGAGTCCTACAGATCAATTCTACCACAAGCACTCTACAATGGCACACTTCTGGTATTCCGAGGTTTCCACATGATCAAACAAACAAGCATAGGTGGGGTGGTGCAAAGAAACTCACCACACCACCAACAATATTATCTCAAGCTTCAAAACAACAAAACTATACAATCTGTCCTAAATAGCAACATAGTAGTTTGAGAGCAACATGCCAAGCACCTACAGCCACCCAAATGTGCCAAACAAGATATGTGTCAAAAGCTATTCAAAAGGTCTACAAGCGTGAGCAAAAATATAATACAAAGGAGTTACACGCAGAAAGATCTACAAGTGCTAACATGGACAAAAATAACAGATTTCAGGGATTTCGTGAAAATCTCAGATTCTCACCAGCTGTTTATGCTCTGAAACATTTTGACAGCCCCCAAATCAATATCTACAGGAAGTGAAAGTGAAAGAAAATTGACAGAGAGCTAGACAAACACAAAAGCTCCAACTCTCTAGTTGATTTCAAGGTCTGATTCCCAACACATGAACTTTTGCAACCACAACTACAAGGGAAGAAAATAACAGCAGTTTCTCACACTTAGTGAAAATCACAGATTTTCACCAAGCTGACAATTTCATCCACATGCACAACTTGCACATACAAACCCCTAAGCACAAACAAAACCACTATGCTGTAGAGGGGTTCACCCACTACTGCCACATCAAGGAATCATCTTCTTAGGCTCATCACACCACATGGCACCAAGCTCTAAATATAGCATCAAAACAGAAAATGACTTTTCCAGAAATTGTTCCAAAGTGAAATCTGATTCAACCAATGGGGTCCTGGGATTATTCTACCCCAAAAACATATATAATACCTAGGTACTTGCATAGAACAAATAGGCACAAAGTTGAAAGGAAAAACTACATGGAAACACATAGATGCAAATAGTGCCATATCATATGTGATGCACACTAGTTCATCACCTACACATGCACTTTCACACACTCACAACTCCAATGGTGCACATGAGGGGTAGTCCTCATGTTCATGTGCCTTAGCACACCACCACACACACACATACATCAAGCATACACAAGTGCTCATGCACACACACCTACACATGCTAGTCTCCAAACACACACATACTTACACTCACACCACTGTCACTAACACACACACATACATGCCTGCACACAAGTGCTCACTGAGGCAAAACCATGCCTTGGGCATGTGTCACTACTGAAATTCAGAAATTTGCCGTCTGCCATGGCGGACGGCAAAGGGGGGAACCACGGACGGCAAAGGCATTGCCGTCGGTCAGCAGATGGCAAACTAGATGGTAAAAAAATTCCGGTGAAGAGGTTCTTTGCCGTCTGCTTTTTTGAGGCGGACGACAACGAATCGTTGCCATGAGGGGGCAGACGGCAAACTACATGGGACGACATATACTGCAACGGCCCCGTTAAGTGTTAACGGCAGGCCTCCTCTCTTTGTCGTGTGCCACCCCCCCTTTGCCATGTGGGGGCAGACGTCAAAGAGGGGAGAGAGAGGGGGTTGATTCCCCCCTTCGCCGTCTGCCCACCCCCCTTTGCCATGTGGGGGCAGACGACAAAGAGGGGAGAGAGAGGGGGCTGATTCCCCCCTTTGCCGTCTGCCCACCCCCTTTGCCATGTGGGGGCAGACGGCAAAGAGGGGAGAGAGAGGGGGCAGATTCCCCCCTTTGCCGTCTGCCGTGCCCCCTTTGCCATGTGGGGGCAGACGGCAAAGGGGGGAACCAGCACCTTTTTAATTTATTTTTTATTATATCCAACATTTTAACAATAATCAGGATATATATATATATATATATATATATATATATATATATATTTGACATAAATAAATTTCTTTCCGTACTCATAACCATATTAAAATAACTCTCATCTATAGTGAATACATATTATGCAAGTTGCATCTGTACCAAACCATATATTACACCAGTTTCATCTACATGCATACAAAGTTTCATATATATCCATATACTACAATAGTTTCAATACAAGCCATGGTACAAGAAATCATATTCAAGCATTCCATCAATATAATCCAAGCTTCCCGTGAAGTGAAGGTAATTTGCAAAATGACAAATAAGAAAGTTAGAAGAATAATACTAGATGAAGAAGTGTATATATAGGTTATTTCGGAGAGAAACTTGCTAAGTATAGACCATTTAGGAGATAACTAAGCTAATTATGTCATTTAGGTGGAACCCTAGCTAACTATAGGTCGTTTCGGAGCTAACTTGGGTAAAATAGGTCATTCCGGAGCAAACTATGCTTATTAAGCCATTTTGGATCTAGCTAGGCTAATTATAGGCCATTTAGTACCTAAGTTAGGGGAAATAGGTCATCTTGAAGCTACATATAAACCTTATTATGTCATTTAGGAGAGAACGTAGCTAACTGTAGGTCATTTTTTATTAAATAGGTCATTTTGGAGCTAACTAAGCTAATTATGTCATTTTGTAGGTTAATTAGCCAATTTAGCCTTTCTTGGATGAGTCTAAGCTACGTAGAAGAAGAGAAAGAGAAGAAGAAGTAAAATAAGGAGGAGGAGGAGGAGGAGGAGGAGAAGGAGAAGGAAGAGGAGAAGAAGAAGAAAAGAAGAAGGAGAAGGAGAAGGAGGAAGAAGGAGGAAGAAGAAGGAGAAGGAGGAGCTCCTTCTCCTTCTTCTCCTCCTTCTTCTCCTTCTTCTTATCCTCCTCCTTCTCCTTCTTCTTCTTCTTCTCCTCTTCTTCTTCTTCCTTCCTTTCTTTTTCCTCTTTCTTCTCCTCTTGTCCCCTTCTTCGGGCTAAATTGGCTTAGAATGCCTTTTTGGAGCTAATTATGTCATTTCGAGGATAATTAGCTAAGTACAGGTCATGTTTTATTGAATAGACCATTTTGGAGCTAACTAAGCTAATTATGTCATCTAGGTGGAACCCTAGCTAACTATAGGCCGTTTCAGAGCTAACTTGGGTAAAATAGGTCATTCCGGAGCAAACTATACTTATTAAGCCATTTTGGATCTAGCTAGGCTAATTATAGGCCATTTAGTACCTAAGTTAGGGGGAATAGGTCATCTTGCAGCTACGTAAGCCTTATTATGTCATTTAGGAGAGAACTTAGCTAACTGTAGGTCATATTTAATTAAATAGGTCATTTTGGAGCTAACTAAGCTAATTATGTCATTTCGTAGGATAATTAGCCAATTTAGCCTTTCTTGGATGAGTCTAAGCTACGTAGAAGAAGAGAAAGAGAATAAGAAGTAAAAGAAGGAGGAGGAGGAGGAGGAGGAGGAGAAGGAGAAGGAAGAGGAGAAGAAGAAGAAAAGAAGAAGGAGAAGGAGAAGGAGGAAGAAGGAGGAGAAGGAGGAGCTCCTTCTCCTTATTCTCCTCCTTCTTCTCCTTCTTCTTATCCTCCTCCCTCTCCTTCTTCTCCTTCTCCTCTTCTTCTTCTCCCTTCCTTTCATTTTTCCTCTCTCTTCTCCTCTTGTCCCCTTCTTCGGGCTAAATTGGCTTAGAATGCCTTTTTGGAGCGAATTATGTCATTTCGAGGATAATTAGCTAGGTATAGGTCATGTTTTATTAAATAGACCATTTAGGAGCTAACTAAGTTAATTATGTCATCTAGGTGGAACCCCAGCTAACTATAGGTCATTTCGGAGCTAACTTGGGTAAAATAGGTCATTCCGGAGCAAACTATGTTGATTAAGCCATTTTGGATCTAGCTAGGCTAATTATAGGCCATTTAATACCTAAGTTAGGGGGAATAGGTCATCTTGTAGCTACGTAAGCCTTATTTTGTCATTTAGGAGAGAACTTAGCTAACTGTAGGTCATTTTTTATTAAATAGGTCATTTTGGAGCTAACTAAGCTAATTATGTCATTTCGTAGGATAATTAGCCAATTTAGCCTTTCTTGGATGAGTCTAAGCTACGTAGAAGAAGAGAAAGAGAAGAAGAAGTAAAAGAAGGAGGAGGAGGAGGAGGAGGAGGAGAAGGAGAACGAAGAGGAGAAGAAGAAGAAAAGAAGAAGGAGAAGGAGAAGGAGGAAGAAGGAGGAAGAAGGAGAAGGAGTCGCTCCTTCTCCTTCTTCTCCTCCATCTTCTCCTTCTTCTTATCCTCCTCCCTCTCCTTCTTCTTCTTCTCCTCTTCTTCTTCTTCCTTCCATTTTTCCTCTTTCTTCTCCTCTTGTACCCTTCTTCGGGCTAAATTGGCTAAGAATGCCTTTTTGGAGCTAATTATGTCATTTCGAGGATAATTAGCTAGGTATAGGTCATGTTTTATTAAATGGATCATTTAAGAGCTAACTTAGCTAATTATGTCACTAGGTGGAACCCTAGGTAACTATAGGTCGTTTCAGAGCTAACTTGGGTAAAATAGGTCATTCCGGAGCAAACTATGCTTATTAAGCCATTTTGGATCTAGCTAGGCTAATTATAGGCCATTTAATACCTAAGTTAGGGGGAATAGGTCATCTTGCAGCTACGTAAGCCTTATTATGTCATTTAGCAGAGAACTTAGCTAACTGTAGGTCATTTTTTATTAAATAGATCATTTTGGAGCTAACTAAGCTAATTTTGTCATTTTGTAGGATAATTAGTCAATTTAGCCTTTCTTCGATGAATCTAAGCTACGTAGAAGAAGAGAAAGAGAAGAAGAAGTAAAAGAAGGAGGAGGAGGAGGAGGAGGAGGAGGAGAAGGAGAAGGAAGAGGAGAAGAAGAAGAAAAGAAGAAGGAGGAAGAAGGAGGAAGAAGAAGGAGAAGGAGGAGCTCCTTCTCCTTCTTCTCCTCCTTCTTCTCCTCCTTCTTCTCCTTCTTCTTATCCTCCTCCCTCTCCTTCTTCTTCTTCTCCTCTTCTTCTTCTTCCTTCCTTTCATTTTTCCTCTTTCTTGTCCTCTTGTCCCCTTCTTCGGGCTAAATTGGCTTAGAATACCTTTTTGGAGCTAATTATGTCATTTCGAGGATAATTAGCTAACTATAGGTCATCTTTTATTAAATAGACCATTTAGGAGCTAACTAAGCTAATTATGTCATCTAGGTGGAACCCTAGCTAACTATAGGTCGTTTCGGAGCTAACTTAGGCAAAATAGGTCATACCGGAGCAAACTATGCTGATTAAGCCATTTAGGATCTAGCTAGGCTAATTATAGGCCATTTAATACCTAAGTTAGGGGGAACAGGTCATCTTTTAGCTATGTAAGCCTTATTATGTCATTTAGGAGAGAACTTAGCTAACTGTAGGTCATTTTTATTAAATAGGTCATTTTGGAGCTAACTAAGCTAATTATAACATTTCGTAGGATAATTAGCCAATTTAGCCATTCTTGCATGAGTCTAAGCTACGTAGAAGAAGAGAAAGACAAGAAGTAAAAGAAGGAGGAGGAGGAGGAGGAGGAGAAGGAGAAGGAAGAGGAGAAGAAGAAGAAAAGAAGAAGGACAAGGAGAAGGAGGAAGAATGAGGAAGAAGAAGGAGAAGGAGGAGCTCCTTCTCCTTCTTCTCCTCCTTCTTATCCTCCTCCCGCTACTTCTTCTTCTTCTCCTCTTATTCTTCTTCCTTCCTTTCATTTTTCCTCTTTCTTCTCCTCTTGTCCCCTTCTTCGGGCTAAATTGGCTAATAATGCCTTTTTGGATCTAATTATGTCATTTCGAGGATAATTAGCTAGGTATAGGTCATGTTTTATTAAATAGACCATTTAGGAGCTAACTAAGCTAATTATGTCATCTAGGTGGAACCCTAGCTAACTATAGGTCGTTTTGGAGCTAACTTGGGTAAAATAGGTCATTCCGGACCAAACTATGCTTATTAAGCCATTTTGGATCTAGCTAGGCTAATTATAGGCGATTTAATACATAAGTTAGGGGGAATAGGTCATCTTGCAGCTACGTAAGCCTTATTATGTCATTTAGAAGAGAACTTAGCTAACTGTAGGTCATTTTTTATTAGATAGGTCATGTTGGAGCTAACTAAGCTAATTATGTCATTTCGTAGGATAATTAGCCAATTTAGCCTTTCTTGGATGAGTCTAAGCTACGTAGAAGAAGAGAAAGAGAAGAAGTAAAAGAAGGAGGAGGAGGAGGACGAGGAGAAGGAGAAGGAAGAGGAGAAGAAGAAGAAAAGAAAAAGGAGAAGGAGAAGGAGGAAGAAGGAGGAAGAAGAAGGAGAAGGAGGAGCTCCTTCTCCTTCTTCTCCTCCTTCTTCTCCTTCTTCTTATCCTCCTCCCTCTCCTTCTTCTTCTTCTCCTCTTCTTCTTCTTCCTTCCTTTCATTTTTCCTCTTTCTTCTCCCCTTGTCCCGTTCTTCGGGCTAAATTGGCTAAGAATACCTTTTTGGAGCTAATTTTGTCATTTCGAGGATAATTAGCTAGGTATAGGTCTTGTTTTATTAAATAGACCATTTATGAGCTAACTAAGCTAATTATGTCATCGAGGTGGAACCCTAGCTAACTATAGGTCGTTTCGGAGCTAACTTGGGTAAAGTAGGTCATTTCGGAGCAAACTATGCTTATTAAGCCATTTTGGATCTAGCTAGGCTAATTATAGGCGATTTCATACCTAAGTTAGGGGGAATAGGTCATCTTGCAGCTACTTCAGCCTTATTATGTCATTTAGGAGAGAACTTAGCTAACTGTAGGTCATTTTTTATTAAATAGGTCATTCTGGAGCTAACTAAGCTAATTATGTCATTTCGTAGGATAATTAGCCGATCTAGCCTTTCTTGGATGAGTCTAAGTTACGTAGAAGAAGAGAAAGAGAAGAAGAAGTAAAAGAAGGAGGAGGAGGAGGAGGAGAGGAGAAGGAGAAGGAATAGGAGAAGAAGAAGAAAAGATGAAGGAGAAGGAGAAGGAGGAAGAAGGAGGAAGAAGAAGGAGAAGGCGGAGCTCCTTCTCCTTCTTCTCCTCCTTCTTCTCCTTCTTCTTATCCTCCTCCCTCTCCTTCTTCTTCTTCTCCTCTTCTTCTTCTTCCTTCCTTTCATTTTTTCTCTTTCTTCTCCTCTTGTCCCTTTCTTCGGGCTAAATTGGCTTAAATGCCTTTTTGGAGCTAATTATGTCATTTTGAGGATAATTAGCTAGGTATAGGTCATCTTTTATTAAATAGACCATTTAGGAGCTAACTAAGCTAATTATATCATCTAGGTGGAACCATAGCTAACTATAGGTCGTTTCGGAGCTAACTTGGGTAAAATAGGTCATTCCTGAGCAAACTATGCTTATTAAGCTATTTTGGGACTAGCTAGGCTAATTATAGGCCATTAAATACCTAAGTTAGGGGGAATAGGTCATCTTGCAACTACGTAAGCCTTATTATGTCATTTAGGAGAGAACTTAGCTAAATGTAGGGCATATTTTATTAAATAGGTCATTTTGGAGCTAACTAAGCTAATTATGTCATTTCGTAGGATAATTAGACAATTTAGCCTTTCTTGGATGAGTCTAAGCTACGTAGAAGAAGAGAAAGAGAAGAAGTAAAAGAAGGAGGAGGAGGACGACGAGGAGAAGGAGAAGGAAGAGGAGAAGAAGAAGAAAAGAAAAAGGAGAAGGAGAAGGAGGAAGAAGGAGGAAGAACAAGGAGAAGGAGGAGCTCCTTCTCCTTCTTCTCCTCCTTCTTCTCCTTCTTATCCTCCTCCCTCTCCTTCTTCTTCTTCTCCTCTTCTTCTTCTTCCTTCCTTTCATTTTTCCTCTTTCTTCTCCCCTTGTCCCGTTCTTCGGGCTAAATTGGCTAAGAATACCTTTTTGGAGCTAATTATGTCATTTCGAGGATAATTAGCTAGGTATAGGTCATGTTTTATTAAATAGACCATTTAGGAGCTAACTAAACTAATTATGTCATCTAGGTGGAACCCTAGCTAACTATAGGTCGTTTCAGAGCTAACTTGGGTAAAATAGGTCATTCCAGAGCAAACTATGCTTATTAAGCCATTTTGGATCTAGCTAGGCTAATTATAGGCGATTTAATACCTAAGTTAGGGGGAATAGGTCATCTTGCAGCTACGTAAGCCTTATTATGTCATTTAGGAGAGAACTTAGTTAACTGTAGGTCATTTTTTATTAAATAGGTCATTTTGGAGCTAACTAAGCTAATTATGTCATTTCGTAGGATAATTAGCCAATTTAGCCTTTCTTGGATGAGTCTAAGCTACGTAGAAGAAGAGAAAGAGAAGAAGTAAAAGAAGGAGGGGGAGGAGGACGAGGAGAAGGAGAAGGAAGAGGAGAAGAGGAAGAAAAGAAGAAGGAGAAGGAGAAGGAGGAAGAAGGAGGAAGAAGCAGGAGAAGGAGGAGCTCCTTCTCCTTCTTCTCCTCCTTCTTCTCCTTCTTCTTATCCTCCTCCCTCTCCTTCTTCTTCTTCTCCTCTTCTTCTTCTTCCTTCCTTTCATTTTTCCTCTTTCTTCTCCCCTTGTCCCGTTCTGCGGGCTAAATTGGCTAAGAATACCTTTTTGGAGCTAATTATGTCATTTCGAGGATAATTAGCTAGGTATAGGTCATGTTTTATTAAATAGACCATTTAGGAGATAACTAAGCTAATTATATCATCTAGGTGGAACCCTAGCTAACTATAGGTCGTTTCGGAGCTAACTTGGGTAAAATAGGTCATTCCGGAGCAAACTATGCTTATTAAGCCATTTTGGATCTAGCTAGGCTAATTATAGGCGATTTAATACCTAAGTTAGGGGGAATAGGTCATCTTGCAGCTACTTTAGCCTTATTATGTCATTTAGGAGAGAACTTAGATAACTGTAGGTCATTTTTTATTAAATAGGTCATTCTAGAGCTAACTAAGCTAATTATGTCATTTGGTAGGATAATTAGCCAATTTAGCCTTTCTTGGATGAGTCTAAGCTACGTAGAAGAAGAGAAAGAGAATAAGAAGTAAAAGAAGGAGGAGGAGGAGGAGGAGGAGGAGAAGGAGAAGGAATAGGAGAAGAAGAAGAAAAGAAGAAGGAGAAGGAGAAGGAGGAAGAAGGAGGAAGAAGAAGGAGAAGGTGGAGCTCCTTCTCCTTCTTCTCCTCCTCCTTCTCCTTCTTCTTATCCTCCTCCCTCTCCTTCTTCTTCTTCTCCTCTTCTTCTTCTTCCTTCCATTCGTTTTTCCTCTTTCTTCTCCTCTTGTCCCTTTCTTCGGGCTAAATTGGCTTAGAATGCCTTTTTGGAGCTAATTATGTCATTTTGAGGATAATTAGCTAAGTACAGGTCATATTTTATTAAATAGACCATTTCGGAGCTAACTAAGCTAATTATGTCATCTAGGTGGAACCATAGCTAACTATAGGCCGTTTCAGAGCTAACTTCGGTAAAATAGGTCATTCCGGAGCAAACTATGCTTATTAAGCCATTTTGGATCTAGCTAGGCTAATTATAGGTGATTTAATACCTAAGTTAGGGGGAAGAGGTCATCTTGCAGCTACGTAAGCCTTATTATGTCATTTAGGAGAGAACTTAGTTAACTGTAGGTCATTTTTTATTAAATAGGTCATTTTGGAGCTAACTAAGCTAATTATGTCATTTCGTAGGATAATTAGCCAATTTAGCCTTTCTTGGATGAGTCTAAGCTACATAGAAGAAGAGAAAGAGAAGAAGTAAAAGAAGGAGGGGGAGGAGGACGAGGAGAAGGAGAAGGAAGAGGAGAAGAGGAAGAAAAGAAGAAGGAGAAGGAGAAGGAGGAAGAAGGAGGAAGAAGAAGAAGAAGGAGGAGCTCCTTCTCCTTCTTCTCCTCCTTCTTCTCCTTCATCTTATCCTCCTCCCTCTCCTTCTTCTTCTTCTCCTCTTCTTCTTCTCCCTTCCTTTCATTTTTCCTCTTTCTTCTCCCCTTGTCCCGTTCTTCGGGCTAAATTGGCTAAGAATACCTTTTTGGAGCTAATTATGTCATTTCGAGGATAATTAGCTAGGTATAGGTCATGTTTTATTAAATAGACCATTTAGGAGCTAACTAAGCTAATTATATCATCTAGGTGGAACCCTAGCTAACTATAGGTCGTTTGGGAGCTAACTTGGGTAAAATAGGTCATTCCGGAGCAAACTATGCTTATTAAGCCATTTTGGATCTAGCTAGGCTAATTATAGGCGATTTAATACCTAAGTTAGGGGAATAGGTCATCTTGCAGCTACTTCAGCCTTATTATGTCATTTAGGAGAGAACTTAGCTAACTGTAGGTCATTTTTTATTAAATAGGTCATTCTGGAGCTAACTAAGCTAATTATGTCATTTGGTAGGATAATTAGCCAATTTAGCCTTTCTTGGATGAGTCTAAGCTACGTAGAAGAAGAGAAAGAGAATAAGAAGTAAAAGAAGGAGGAGGAGGAGGAGGAGGAGGAGAAGGAGAAGGAATAGGAGAAGAAGAAGAAAAGAAGAAGGAGAAGGAGAAGGAGGAAGAAGGAGGAAGAAGAAGGAGAAGGTGGAGCTCCTTCTCCTTCTTCTCCTCCTTCTTCTCCTTCTTCTTATCCTCCTCCCTCTCCTTCTTCTTCTTCTCCTCTTCTTCTTCTTCCTTCCTTTCATTTTTTCTCTTTCTTCTCCTCTTGTCCCTTTCTTCGGGCTAAATTGGCTTAGAATGCCTTTTTGGAGCTAATTATGACATTTTGAGGATAATTAGCTAAGTATAGGTCATATTTTATTAAATAGACCATTTCGGAGCTAACTAAGCTAATTATGTCATCTAGGTGGAACCCTAGCTAACTATAGGCTGTTTTAGAGCTAACTTGGGTAAAATAGGTCATTCCGGAGCAAACTATGCTTATTAAGCTATTTTGGATCTAAATAGGCTAATTATAGGCCATTTAATACCTAAGTTAGGGGGAATAGGTCATCTTGCAACTATGTAAGCCTTATTATGTCATTTAGGAGAGAACTTAGCTAAATGTAGGTCATATTTTATTAAATAGGTCATTTTGGAGCTAACTAAGCTAATTATGTCATTTCGTAGGATAATTAGCCAATTTATTCTTTCTTGGATGAGTCTAAGCTACGTAGAAGAAGAGAAAGATAAGAAGAAGTAAAAGAAGGAGGAGGAGGAGGAGGAGGAGGAGAAGGAGAAGGAAGAGGAGAAGAAGAAGAAAAGAAGAAGGAGAAGGAGGAAGAAGGAGGAAGAAGGAGAAGGAGGACCTCCTGCTCCTTCTTCTCCTCCTTCTTCTCCTTCTTCTTATCCTCCTCCCTCTCCTTCTTCTTCTTCTCCTCTTCTTCTTCTTCCTTCCTTTCATTTTTCCTCTTTCTTCTCCTCTTGTCCCCTTCTTCGGACTAAATTGGCTTAGAATGCCTTTTTGGAGCTAATTATGTCATTTCGAGGATAATTAGCTAAGTACAGGTCATGTTTTATTAAATAGACCATTTCGGACTAACTAAGCTAATTATGTCATCTAGGTGGAACCCTAGCTAACTATAGGCCGTTTCGGAGCTAACTTGGGTAAAATAGGTCATTCCGGAGCAAACTATGTTGATTAAGCCATTTTGGATCTGGCTAGGCTAATTATAGGCCATTTAATACCTAAGTTAGGGGGAATAGGTCATCTTGTAGCTACGTAAGCCTTATTATGTCATTTAGGAGAGAACATAGCTAACTGTAGGTCATTTTTTATTAAATAGGTCATTTTGGAGCTAACTAAGCTAATTATGTCATTTCGTAGGATAAATAGCCAATTTAGCCTTTCTTGGATGAGTCTAAGCTACGTAGAAGAAGAGAAAGAGAAGAAGAAGTAAAAGAAGGAGGAGGAGGAGGAGGAGGAGAAGGAGAAGGAAGAGGAGAAGAAGAAGAAAAGAAGAAGGAGAAGGAGAAGGAGGAAGAAGAAGGAGAAGGAGGAGCTCCTTCTCCTTATTCTCCTCCTTCTTCTCCTTCTTCTTATCCTCCTCCCTCTCCTTCTTCTTCTTCTCCTCTTCTTCTTCTCCCTTCCTTTCATTTTTCCTCTTTCTTCTCCTCTTGTCCCCTTCTTCGGGCAAAATTGGCTTAGAATGCCTTTTTGGAGCGAATTATGTCATTTCGAGGATAATTAGCTAGGTATAGGTCATGTTTTATTAAATAGACCATTTAGGAGCTAACTAAGCTAATTATGTCATCTAGGTGGAACCCTAGCTAACTATAGGTCATTTCGGAGCTAACTTGGGTAAAATAGGTCATTCCGGAGCAAACTATGTTGATTAAGCCATTTTGGATCTGGCTAGGCTAATTATAGGCCATTTAATACCTAAGTTAGGGGGAATAGGTCATCTTGTAGCTACGTAAGCCTTATTATGTCATTTAGGAGAGAACTTAGCTAACTGTAGGTCATTTTTTATTAAATAGGTCATTTTGGAGCTAACTAAGCTAATTATGTCATTTCGTAGGATAATTAGCCAATTTAGCCTTTCTTGGATGAGTCTAAGCTACGTAGAAGAACAGAAAGAGAAAAAGAAGTAAAAGAAGGAGGAGGAGGAGGAGGAGGAGGAGAAGGAGAAGGAAGAGGAGAAGAAGAATAAAAGAAGAAGGAGAAGGAGAAGGAGGAAGAAGGAGGAAGAAGGAGAAGGAGGAGCTCCTTCTCGTTCTTCTCCTCCTTCTTCTCATTCTTCTTATCCTCCTCCCTCGCCTTCTTGTTCTTCTCCTCTTCTTCTTCTTCCTTCCTTTCATTTTTTCTCTTTCTTCTCCTCTTGTACCCCTTTTTGGAGCTAATTATGTCATTTCGAGGATAATTAGCTAGGTATATGTCATGTTTTATTAAATGGATCATTTAAGAGCTAACTAAGCTAATTATGTCATCTAGGTGGAACCCTAGGTAACTATAGGTCGTTTCAGAGCTAACTGGGGTGAAATAGGTTATTCCGGAGCAAACTATGCTTATTAAGCCATTTTGGATCTAGCTAGGCTAATTATAGGCCATTTAATACCTAAGTTAGGGGGAATAGGTGTCACACCCTGTTTTTCACCACAAGTACTTTATGTTGCAAAAATTAGAGCTTGTTAAAACTTTTTCAAATAATGTTGTGAGTGCAATGTGATCTCTTGTTTGAGTGTATGCTTGTTTGTTTGATGACTCAAACCTATGATTATTATTTTGCTCTCTTCAAAACCCCTTTTTCTTTTATATCACGATCACCTTCATCATGTTGGGATACACTACTAGCTCATGAAGCCAAGTGGCACTTCCAACCAAAGTTGGTGGTCTGATCCAAATATTATTTTCATTCATTAAAAACACTAATTTGTTATTTAAAATATTATTTTCCTATATTATAACCATGTGTGTTTCTAAGGCCAGTAAAGATATTCCCACAGGGAAAATTGCTTTCCTGCCTTAGAAAATTCTGAGTAAATTCATGGAAGCTCAGAAGGACATATATTTTCCATATACAAGATTTTATACCCTATTTTTATATTAATATTATTTGAGTAAAACCCTGAAAACCATTTCTGTCTGTTTTAGCTTTATGAGATGTTTCCAAAGGAAATTATCTCAATAAAATCCCATAAAATATCAGGAGCCCTCCCAAGCCTTATTAGGTGCTCACCTAAAATCTCACCTTGATCCAAGGTGGGGAAGTGCACCTAATGAGACCAAAACCCTCTCTGTCCACAGTAGAGTTGGAACAACTCTACATTGCAAAGTTTCTCCAATGGAGCTGAAACTTTGCACAGGTGTTTGACACCCCAAATGAGGACTCCACACCAAAGATGGGATTTGTGAGACTCTATTTGGCTACACTCCCTTTGTAAAGGACAATACTGGTCATTTTGAGGCATTTTCAAGTTTACAAAGCCAAACTTGTTCAATGGAGCTCAGATTTGGTGGAACCCCATGTTTTTACCCCAAGACCAAACCTGTTAAGTTTCATTTCCACTGGTGGGGTGGAAGCACCCCAAGTCACTGTCGAACACCTACTGACAGGAAAGTAAAAACCCTCCTAGCCACTGTTTTACCCAATGTCAAGGCCCCAAACTTGGTGGGATAGAGCACCAGAACACCGTGAGCACCCAGTCAATCAGCCCCTCCCCAACTCCAAGCACAAGTGACAAGAACTCCAATTTAAGCCGCAGGGCAGTACTGGCAACACTAGTGTTCCTTGCTCCCTTGACCAGCTCGAGCTCCCACTAAGCCACAACGGCTAGGCACACTCCCGGCAACACTCAGGACATGAAGGACACGTCTCAAGTTCCCTAGAGCGAGCCAGCGTGCCGTGGCATGCCAAAACTCCGCTCTGGGCGCGCTGCAGAGAGCCACCAGCAAGGGGACGACGCTCCGGTCGGTCCCAACCTCCACAGTTATGTCCAAACACTCCCCCGACAACCATTCAATGCAAAGCTACCCCAGGGACCCTCTCCCCCTTGCGCAAGAGCTCAGGCGACGCGTGCCCGTGCGTGCCCGACGCGGCCGAGTATGCACGGTCGCTGCGGCTCGACCCCACTTGCTTTCCTTCTGCGGCCATTGCACCAAGAGGTCCTAAACCACGTCCCAAACCCATGGTTTCGCGGCCAGCACCTCACTGTGCTCGCTCGCACGCCACGATGAGTCACAGGCGCACCCGAGTCGGGTCACCGTCGTTGGCCTATAAATAGGTTCCCCCGGCACCCCAGGACCCTCCAAGCAGCTTCAGCACGACCAGTAGACACTCCCTAGCCACCTAGTCGAGCTCGAAGAGCCCTGGTGCTCGAGATCGACCGAGGTCCCCTCCGCCTCGGAGCTCCGGTCGATCTCCGCCTAAACGTCGGCTTCTGCGCTGCCCGACCTCCCATTACACTCCCCTTGACACCAGGAACATTTCCCCTAACTTCCCCGACCGAATCCGTGCCCCTAGCCCCTAGTTCAACACCAACCCGAAACCCTTCCGCCACGGGCACCTCGTCGCCGGCGACCCAGACCACCTCCGGTGACGTCCCGACCACGAACAGGTAGGCAGAGGCACGAGGGACCCGTTACCGTTCCTAGATCGGCCTGAGGACAACGGCAGCCTCGCCGACGTCCATCTCCACCTCTCTGGTTGGAGGTAGGAGAAGGAGCCGACAGGTGGAGCCCACCTGTCGGTGTCCTGGGGCAGCCAGCGCGCGTAGCCGCTGACGCTGACCCCACGGGCCCGGAGGTCAGGTTTGAACCTGGCCCGCGCGCGCCTGGTGGCCAGGCCTGCTGGCTGGGCCGGCTGGATCTGTTCCCCTGGCCTTTTTCTTTTGTTTTAGTCCAGTAACTTAAATGATTTTTATAAAAATATTTAACCAGTTGAAAAATATGATTCTTCCACCAGTAATTTTCTAAAAATGAGTAGTATTTGATTCTATATTAGTTGACATTTATCAAAAATCGTAACTATTTTGATATAATAAAATGATATTAAAAAGCACTTATTTACTTCTGTTTGCTTTTAAATAAAATAGCCTAGCTTATAAAACTATAGGTAGCATTTTCCTAGATAATAAACTGAATTTATTCAAGCCTTGCAACATTTTTTAAAGGCACTTCGTGATATGTTTTAGTGAGAGGTAGTATTTATTTATTCCTTTCTCGATGGTAGAGTTACCGAGTGACGGAGGATCCGGAGCGGAAGACCTCGAAGACCCCGGATACCTAGCTGACCAAGGCAAGCAGCCCTTTGACCATGACTTGAGCATATGAACTGATGCATGCTAGAATAGCAAGTACTTTTCCCGTTGCATGTGATCAGAGTGCCGGTTCATCATTGATGTGATGGTACCGAAGGCTTCTTCGAAGCACTTGCATGATAGTAATGATATTCACATGGCTCCTTGGAGCACAAACGTGATGAGCTGACCCTACTGTCTATGAGGATCATGCTACTGTCATGTTGATTAGTAAAGTTACAAGATCATTGCATTGAGCTTGACCCTACCCCGTGAGGGTCGTGTCATTACCATGTTGACAAGTAACGATAGAGCATATTATCACAAGAATGATGTTGAGTTAAATAAAGAGTTCATGAAAACCCCGTCGGGTGCCACTAATGCCCGAGGGTGATGATGAGTTGGTGATCACTTTTGGTGAAGTGATGCACCGGTGATTTTGTGTGAGTATGGTTTCGGAAATGGGATTAGATTTATGATGTGTCGACCGTCCCAACCTTACCAGTACGACCACGATACCCCTTTATGGGACGGGGCTTTGTTGATTACTCTGGCCGGTACTAGCAAAGAGCCACATTACTAGTGGCGGGAGTGATCGGTGTCACTCTCGTGATGGGGTCGTGCCAGGTAGGACGACTATGCCATTATTATGAGTTCCAGGCACACCGTTGGTCCCTGCATGGTTGATACGGTCCAGAGTCGGTGCTCGTAAGACGTACAACATGTGGGCCGGGTACCAATCGAGTGGACCTCTTTGTCTAGTATCGTCAAGGGAAAGATGATGATCGGGTACTTACCTCGGGTATATGTGATATACCGCGAGTCGTGGATGACACGGAAGTTTCCCGTTTCTCGTGGGTCCAGCGTACTACCTGTGTAGAGTGTCAAACTATTCGAATAGCCATGTCCACGGTCAAGGAAAGTTGGGTGGTGGTGCTTAAACTACGTCCAGTGTTTCCGCATAAACCAAGTGTGTGTGTGTGTGGTGTTAAAAAGGTGTTTTTATGATAATCAGTAATATGATCAAGTTCGGTGACTTGGCATATAGGGTGAACCCGGTGTGTTCAACCATTATCAGATATGTTGGTATCTGTAACCTGTTCTTAAAAATTAATTCTTTAACTTGTTGCATATTCCTGATCATGACCCACATTGCATTCCACTAAAGACACATATTACTGTTATTCCTTGCTACATATTCATTTCATGGGCTGTTTGCGAGTACATTCAAAGTACTCATTGGCTTGCCACTGGTTATATTATTGACCAGACATGGAAGGTCCGGAGTTGGCGATGAGTACGCCGTCGGAGACGAACCTGCGATCTAGGACCTTTCCAAGTTAGAATGCCTGTCGGTGTAGGCTTGATGGCATGGGCACCGCTTAGCCCTTACGAGTTTCCGCTACTCGATGTATCTGTTTAATTTGGCTTAGGACTCGCTCTTGAACCCAACCTTCTGGTCGTTTGATGTAATAATTTCGGTACTTGGATGTAAGACTCTACTATTCAGTATCTGTGTTCAGTGAACATTGATCCTTGGGGTCACTTGGCACGGCAAACTCGACTTGCTAGTTGGGGTCACCACAGAACTGGTATCAGAGCCATCCTGACTACAGGAAGCCTTAGATAGCATGGACGTTAGCCGAGAACGTTAGAACGCCAGCCTTGCACAAGACTTTGCACATACAACCTTCTGACTTCTCTCCTATGCCTTGTAGATGGCTGCCGTACCTGAGACACTTCTGGAGACCGGCTTTCCACTACTACTGGTGGATTGTCTCGAGAAGTGCCACGTACGACGCACGCCCATATTCCTCTACCACGAGCACTGGGTCAACGCTGACACCAAGGAATATCACGTGGACGTGATAGTGAAGGCTAATGACTCCCCGTCTAGTTGGTTCTTCGAAGGACCACAGATGGGAGAGCTGATGTTGGCAGTGGAGACGGCTGCACGAGAGGCGCTCGTGCAACTCCGCAGCATCCTCCCTGAGATGGCTAATGAGCCTGTCACTCGTCACCTACCTTTCGTTAAGGAAGGGGTGGATGGGAGTTGGACGCTCACCCCAGCCGCGGAGGATGGAATGCCATTAAGGTTTCAGACCTACTTCAGCCTCTCGTCGGACACCCTGACACACTTCCCGGTTAAGGAATCCGTCAAGCTTCGCCAAGAGCTGCAACTAGTCAAGGGCCTGCTCCACACTGAGAAGATGCAGAACCTCAAAGTAAAGAAGGCAGGCGCACCGGAAGGGAGGGCAGCTATTGCCACTAGGGGTAGTGTGTTACCCATCCAGGCAGTCCCTCTTCGGAGTCGCCGACTGATAGCAGAAGAGTACACTGAGATCTTCGCCGCCTCGCCCAAGAGACGCCGTGATGTGTGGATTCTTTCTTCCACTCCTATAAAGGAAGAAGATGTTGATGAAGAAGAGGATCCTGTTGAGTCCGCCTTTGAGACCGAGCAGTCCGCCGCATAGGTTTTAGCGTAGACAATTAGGAGTACCCCGAGCATAGGGTATCCGTGTATCCGTTTCTAATTTGCGTATGTGTGCTTGATGTAAGTCACCTATTGCCGTAGGCAGCCTGTAAGTGACTACATCACCTAGTTGTTATGAATGCAATTTCCAGTTTGTCAAAAACTTGGTTTTGAAAACTTGGCACATGCACGTGTTGGACCCCCCTCTTACTAGGAACGAATCCTTGTATTCCCGAGCAAGGTGGCATTTTGACCTGTCTGTTTCTATGTCAGGATGGTGAACGCAACCCGCAACAGCACCTTCGGCAACCCCGGCACCGGCTCCTCAGGGACGCCGCAGGGAACCGAAGGAGAAGCTCATGCTGGAGGTCACCACGAGAAGCCTAGAGACCTTCCGCGACCACCTCCTCCTGAGAACTTGACGATGGCTCAGTTCCTTCAAGCTCTTCGGGAGGAGCGTCAAGCCAGCAATGCCGCTATCCAGCAGCTGACTCAAGTTGTGGTGGACAACCCGCCGCGGAATGGGAATGGCGGTGGTCGCTCTACTCTTTCTGAGTTCATGCGGACTACGCCTCCCATATTCACGGAGTCAACTGAACCCCTGGAAGCCGATGACTGGATTCGCACCATTGAAGACCTCCTGGCGCTGGTCAAGTGCACCGATGATCATGAGAAAGTCCTTTATGCTTCTCACTGTCTCGGAGGCACCGCCAGGGCATGGTGGGATGGATTCCAGATCATGCGGGCAGGGTAAGTCATCACTTGGGAGATGTTCATGGAAGGATTTAGCGCGGCTCACATTCCACTTGGACTGATGACCATTAAGAAGCGGGAATTCCGAGCCGTGAGGCAGGGCAGTGGAACTGTTAAGAAGTACCTGCAGAAGTTTAATCTCTTGTCGAGGTACGCGCCTGAAGATGTTAACACAGAGGCCGCTAAGGTGGAACGCTTCATGGAAGGGTTACAGCTGTCCCTGCAATACCAGCTGGTGTTTTGCGACTGCCAGACTTTCAGCAAGCTGGTTAACAAGACGCTTATGCTGGAAGACAAGCGTCGTGCGATGGACGACACCCACAAGCGCAAACTGATAGGCAGTGGAGGACCCGGTAACGCAAGACCGAGACCATGGCAGACAGCACCTGCAAGACCCAACTTTCGGCAGCAGCAGTACAAGTATCATGTGTTCCGCCAGAATTATCAGCCTCAGCAGCAAGCCAAGCCAGCAGTCAACCCGCCGAACAACGGTGGAGTCAAGACCAACCCTCCGGGGCAAGTCCCCTGCTTTGGGTGTGGTCAGACTGGGCACTATTCCAGGAAGTGTCCCAACAAGAAGCCCGACGCACCGCGTCCCAATGCACCCAACCCCGGTCAAGGTGCACCAGGAAGGAACCAGGCCCCCCGCAAGCAACAGTTCAATGGCAGGGGCCGGATCAATCACATCACTACAGAGGAAGCACAGGAAGACCCGGACTACATTCTAGGTACGTTCCTCGTCAACTCAACTCCAGCAACAGTGTTGTTTGATTGTGGTGCCACGCATTCTTTTGTTACTCAAGGGTTTCGGAGAAGTGCGGCTTAAAACCCACTTTACTCCATGGGCAGATGGCAATTCCAACCCCAGGAGCAGTGTTGAGGACCAACCTAGGGTGTAGAAGGGTCGAGATAGTTATCAATGGGACGAGTTTCTTGGCAGACCTCATTGTGCTTAAATCGCAAGGTGTAGAAGTAATCCTTGGCATGGATTGGTTGGCCAAGCACCAGAGTCTTTTGGACTGTGCCAACAGGGCCATTACCATGATAAGCAACCAAGGGGTCAAGGTCAAGTTTGTCTTCGAGCCAGTATCAGCTCACGCATCTCGAGTCAACAGTCTATCCGAGATAGAGCTTGATCAAGTGCCTATAGTCTGTGAATACCCGGACGTCTTTCCTGACGAGCTACCCGGAATGCCTCTTGACCGAGACATCGAGTTCATCATTGAGCTCATGCCCGGATCAAGGACTATATATAAAAAGCCTTACATGATGAGTTCCGAAGAGCTGGCAGAGCTGAAGAAACAGCTGGATGAGAAACTCAGGAAAGGGTTCATCCGTCCGAGTGCGTCACCTTGGGGATCACCTGTTCTATTTGTTTCAAAGAAGGATGGTACCATTCGACTCTGCATTGACTACCGTTCTCTTAATGAAGTCACAATTAAGAACAAGTACCCGCTCCCCAAGATCGAAGACCTGTTGGACCAGTTAAACGGGGCCAGGATATTTTCTAAGATCGATCTTCGATCGGGATACTACCAGTTGAAGATCCGACCCGAAGACATACCCAAGAGTGCATTCGTGACCCGATACGGTCTATATGAATGCACTGTCATGCCCTTCGGTTTGACTAATGCCCCAGCCTACTTCATGTACCTCATGAACAAGGTCTTCATGAAATATTTGGACAAGTTTGTTGTCATGTTCATTGATGACATATTAATCTTCTCCAAGTCCGAAGAGGAGCATGAGGAACATCTGAGGTTAGTTCTGGGAAAGCTTCGAGAGCACCAACTTTATGCCAAATTCAGCAAGTGTCAGTTCTGGCTGAACGAAGTTGGATTTCCGGGTCATACCCTCACGGCACGCGGTTTGGTCGTAGATCAGTCCAAGATTACTACATTGACCAACTGGGAATCACCAAAGGACGTGAAGGGTGTTAGGAGTTTCCTCGGGCTCGCGGGATACTACCGCAAGTTTGTCGAAGGATTTTCCAGCATCGCCCGACCTATGACTCAGCTCTTGAGGAAGGGCCGGAAATTCGAGTGGACACCGGCGTGTGAAGCAAGCTTCCAGGAGTTGAAGAAGAGGCTAACTACCGCCCCGGTGTTGGCTACCCCAGACATCAGCAAGGAATTCATGATATATTGCGATGCCTCTGGAACCGGGCTCGGTGGAGTCCTGATGCAAGATGGCAGGGTTGTGGTGTACTTGTCACGGCAACTGCGACCGCATGAGGAGAACTACGCCACCCATGATCTCGAGCTAGCAGCTGTAGTGCATGCTCTGAAGATGTGGCGACATTACCTTCTGGGAAAGCGATGTGAGATATATACAGACCATAAAAGTCTGAAATATATCTTCACTCAAAGGAAGCTGAATATTAGACAGCGGAGATGGCTTGAGTTAATCAAGGATTACGACCTCAGCATTCAGTACCATCCCGGCAAGGCGAACGTGGTAGCCGATGCCTTGAGCCGGAAGGCAGGCTCCTTGAACGTCACGCTCAAGGAAAGGTTACCCGTCTTGTATGAAGAGATGGAGGACTTCGGGCTTGAGATAGTCTAACCAGGGACCTGGCCAACCTCGAAATCAAGCCTACTCTTGCAGACGACATCAAGGAAGCCCAGAAGGGGCACAAGAGTATCGAAGGCCTCAAGAGGAAGGTGCGAGAAGGCAAAGCCCCAGGGTTCTCGATTGATGAGCAAGGAGTACTGTGGTACGGGAAGCGCTTATGCGTACCTAAGAAGGCCAAACTTAAGGACTTGATCCTGCAAGAGGCTCATGACACACCGTACTCTATCCATCCAGGTGGTACCAAGATGTACCAAGACATTCGAGAACGATTCTGGTGGCATGGCATGAAGAGGGAAATTGGCTCCTATGTCGCTAAATGTGATGTATGTCAGCGAGTCAAGGCTGAACACTAGCGACCTGCTGGATTGCTACAACCTCTTCAAGTGCCGGAATGGAAGTGGGATAAAATCGGCATGGACTTCATCACCGGGTTGCCCCGGTCGAATAAGGGTCATAACTCCATTTGGGTCATAGTCGATCATTTGACCAAGGTGGCCCATTTCATCCCCGTCAACACCACCTATGATGGCAGCCAGCTGGCCAGTCTATACATTCATCGAGTGGTGAGTTTCCAAGGAGTTCCGAAAGAGATCGTGTCCGACCGCGGCACGCAATTCACGTCATGATTATGGAAGAAGTTTCAAGAAGCTCTCGGGACCAAACTCTCCTTCAGTACGGCTTTCCACCCGCAAACGGGCGGACAGACCGAGAGGGTAAACCAGATACTTGAGGACATGCTCCGCACTTGTGTTTTGGCCCATGGTACCAAGTGGGACGACTGCCTACCATTTGCTGAGTTTTCTTACAACAACAGCTACCAGTCCAGTCTTCAAATGGCCCCATTCGAAGCGTTATATGGGCGGAAGTGCCGCACCCCGCTCAATTGGTCCGAAACCGGTCAAGGACTAGTCTTTGGACCAGAAGCACTTCAGTAAACAGGGGACAAGGTTCAACTTGTCTGAGAGAACTTGGAGGCAGCTAAGTCAAGGCAGAAGAGTTACGCTGACCCTCGCCGCAGAAACGTGGAGTTTGTTCCCGGAGACCAGGTGTACTTGTGAGTCACGCCTCTCAAGGGGACCAAGCGATTCCACGTCAAGGGGAAGCTAGCTCCAAGGTTCGTTGGACCCTTGAAGATCACGGCAAGGCGCTGGGAAGTAGCTTATCAGTTGGAGCTACCTCCTGAGCTTTCGGGTGTGCACAACGTGTTCCACGTATCACAGCTCCGGAAGTGTTTGCAAGTGCCGAACCGTCTCGATCTTTACAAGGACATTGATCATCAAGCTATTGACCTTCAACCAGATCTTACCTACCGCGAGAGACCGATCCGCATTTTGGATGAAACCGAATGTTGTACCAGAAGCCGCACCATCAAGTTTTTCAAGGTTCAGTGGAGCAACCATACCGAGGACGAAGCCACATGGGAACGTGAAGACTATCTCTGATCAGAATTTCCCAAGCTATTTAGCGCTTAGCTTAGGAATCTCGGGGACGAGATTCTTGTAAGAGGGATAGGTCTGTCACACCCTCTTTTTCACCACAAGTACTTTATGTTGCAAAAATCAGAGCTTGTTAAAACTTTTTCAAATAATGTTGTGAGTGCAATGTGAACCCTTGTTTGAGTGTATGCTTGTTTGTTTGATGACTCAAACCTATGAAAACTTATTATTTTGCTCTCTTCAAAAACCCTTTTTCTTTTATATCAAGATCACCTTCATCATGTTGGGATACACTACTAGCTCATGAAGCCATGTGGCACTTCCAACAAAAGTTGGTGATCTGATCCAAATATTATTTTCATTCATTAAAAACACTAATTTGTGACTTAAAATATTATTTTCTTATTTTATAACTATGTCTGTTTCTAAGGCCAGTAATGATATTCCCACAAGGAAAATTTCTTTCCTGCCTTAGAAAATTCTGAGTAAATTCATCGAAGCTCAGAAGGACATATATTTTCCATATACAAGATTTTATACCCTATTTTATATTAATATTATTTGAGTAAAACCCTGAAAACCATTTATGTCTGTTTTAGCTTTTTGAGATGTTTCCAAAGGAAATTATCTCAATAAAATCCCATAAACTTTCAGGAGCCCTCCCAAGCCATATTAGGTGCTCACCTAAAATCTCACCTCGATCCAAGGTGGGGAAGTGCACCTAATGAGACCAAAACCCTCTCTGTCCAGAGTAGAGTTGGAACAACTCTACATTGCAAAGTTTCTCCAATGGAGCTGAAAGTTTGCACAGGTGTTTGACACCCCAAATGAGGACTCCACACCAAAGATGGGATTTGTGAGACTCTGTTTGGCCACACTCCCTTTGTAAAAGACAGTACTGGTCATTTTGAGACATTTTCATGTTTACAAAGCCAAACTTGTTCAATGGAGCTCAGATTTGGTGGAACCCCATGTTTTTACCCCAAGACCAAACCTGTTAAGTTTAATTTCCAGTGGTGGGGGTGGAAGCACCCCAAGCCACTGTCAAACACCTACTGACAGGAAAGTAAAAACCCTGCTAGACACTGTTTTACCCAATGTCAAGGCCCCAAACTTGGTGGGATAGAGCACCAGAACACCCTGAGCACCCAGTCAATCAGCCCCTCCCCAACTCCAAGCACAAGTGACAAGAACTCCAATTTAAGCCGCAGGGCAGTACTGGCAACACTAGTGTTCCTTGCTCCCTTGACCAGCTTGAGCTCCCACTAAGCCACAACGGCTAGGCACACTCCCAGCAACACTCAGGACATGAAGGACATGTCCCAAGTGCCCAGAGCGAGCCAGCATGCCGTGGCATGCCAAAACTGCGCTCTGGGCGCGCTGTAGAGAGCCACCAGCAAGGGGACGACGCTCCGGTCGGTCCCAACCTCCCCAGTTATGTCCAAACACTCCCCCGACAACCATCCAGTGCAAAGCTACCCCAGGGACCCTCTCCCCCTCGTGCAAGAGCTCAGGCGAAACGTCCCCGTGCGCGCCCGACGCGGCCGAGCATGCACGGTCGCTGCGGCTCGACCCCACTTGCTTTCCCTCTGCGACCATTGCACCAGGAGGTGCTAAACCACGTCCCGAACCCGTGGTTTCGCGGCCAGCACCTCACTGTGCTCGCACGCACGCCACGATGAGTCACCGGCGCACCCGAGTCGGGTCACCGTCGTTGGCCTATAAATAGGTTCCCCCGGCACCCCAGCACCCTCCAAGCAGCTTCAGCACGACCAGTAGACACTCCCTAGCCACCTAGTCGAGCTCGCAGAGCCCCGGTGCTCGAGATCGACCGAGGCCTCTCCGCCTCGGAGCTCCGGTCGATCTCCGGCTACACGTCCCCTAACTTCCCCGAGCGAATCCGTGCCCCTAGCCCCTATTTCAACACCAACCCGAAACCCTTCCGCCACAGGCACCTCGTCGCCGACGACCCAGACCACCTCCGGTGACGTTCCGACCACGAACAGGTAGGCGGAGGCACGAGGGACCCGTTCCCGTTCCTAGATCGGCCTGAGGACAACGGCAGCCTCGTCGGAGTCCATCTCCACCTCTCTCGCTGGAGGTAGGAGAAGGACCCGACAGGTGGAGCCCACCTGTCAGTGTCCTGGGGCAGCCAGCGCGCGCAGCCGCTGACGCTGACCCCAGGGGCCCGCAGGTCAGGATTGGACCTGGCCCGCGCGCGCCTGGTGGCCAGGCCTGCTGGCTGGGCCGGCTGGATCTGTTCCCCTGGCCTTTTTATTTTGTTTTAATCCAGTAAATTAAATGATTTTTATAAAAATATTTAACCAGTAGAAAAATATGATTCTTCCACCAGTAATTTTCTAAAAATGAGTAGTATTTGATTCTATATTAGTGGACATTTATCAAAAACAGAAACTATTTTGATATAAGAAAATGATATTAAAAATCACTTATTTACTTCTGTTTGCTTTTAAATAAATATGCCTAGCTAATAAAACTATAGGTAACATTTTCCAAGATAATAAACTAAATTTATTCAAGCCTTGCAACATTTTTTAAAGGCACTTTGTGATATGTTTTAGTGAGAGCTAGTATTTATTTATTCCTTTCTCGATGGTAGAGTTACCGAGCGAAGGAGGATCCGGAGCAGAAGACCTCGAAGACCCCGGATACCTAGTTGACCAAGGCACGCAGCCCTTTGACCATGACTTGAGCATATGAAATGATGCATGCTATAATAGCAAGTACTTTTCCCGTTGCATGTGATCACAGTGCCGGTTCATCATTGATGTGATGGTACCGAAGGCTTCTTCGAAGCACTTGCATGAGAGTAATGATATTCACATGGCTCCTCGGAGCACAAACGTGATGAGCTGACCCTACTGTCTATGAGGATCATGCTACTGTCATGTTGATTATTAAAGTTACAACATCATTGAATTGAGCTTGACCCTACCCCGTGAGGGTCGTGTCATTACCATGTTGACAAGTAAAGATAGAGCATATTATCACAAGCATGATGTTGAGTTAAATAAAGAGTTTATGAAAACCCCATCGGGTGCCACTAATGCCCGAGGGTGATGATGAGTTGGTGATCACTTTTGGTGAAGTGATGCACCTGTGATTTTGTGTGAGTATGGTTTCGGAAATGGGATTAGATTTATGATGTGTCGACCGTCCCAACCTTACCAGTACGACCACGATACCCCTTTATGGGACGGGGCTTTGTTGATTACTCTGGTCGGTACTAGCAAAGAGCCACATTACTAGTGGCGGGAGTGATCGGTGTCACTCTCGTGATGGGGTCGTGCCAGGTAGGACGACCATGCCAGGTAGGACGACTATGGGTACCAATCGAGTGGACCTCTTTGTCTAGAATCGTCAGGGGAAAGATGATGATCGGGTACTTACCTCGGGTGTAGGTGATATACCACGAGTCGTGGATGACACAAAAGTTTCCCGTTTCTCGTGGGTCCAGCGTACTACCTCTGCAGAGTGTCAAACTATTCGAATAGCCGTGTCCACGGTCAAGGACAGTTGGGTGGTGCTGCTTAAACTACATCCAGTGTTTTCGCATAAACCAAGTGTGTGTGTGTGGTGCTAAAAATGTGTTGTTATGATAATCAATAATATGATCAAGTTTGGTGACTTGGCATATAGGGTGAACCCGGTGTGTTCAACCCTTGTTAGATATGTTGGTATCTGTAACCTGTTCTTAAAAAGTAATTCTTTAACTTGTTGCATATTCCTGGTCATGACCCACATTGCATTCCACTAAAGATACATATTACTGTTATTCCTTGCTACATATTCATTTCATGGGCTGTTTGCGAGTACATTCAAAGTACTCATTGGCTTGCCACTGGTTATATTATTGACCAGACATGGAAGGACCGGAGTTTGGCGATGAGTACGCCGTCGGAGACGAACCTGCGATCTAGGACGCTTCCAAGTCAGAATGCCTGTCGATATAGGCTTGATGGCATGGGCACCGCTTAGCCCTTACGAGTTTCCGCTACTCCATGTATCTGTTTAATTTGGCCTTAGGCCTCGCTCTTGAACCCGACCTTCTGGTCGTTTGATGTAATAATTTCGGTACTTGAATGTAAGACTCTACTATTCAGTATCTGTGTTCAGTGAACATTGATCCTTGGGGTCACTGGGCACGGCGAACTCGACTTGCTAGTCGGGGTCACCACAATAGGTCATCTTGCAGCTACGTCAGCCTTATTATGTCATTTAGGAGAGAACTTAGCTAACTGTAGGTCATTTTTCATTAAATAGGTCATTTTGGAGCTAATTAAGTTAATTATGTCATTTCGTAGGATAATTAGCCAATTTAGCCTTTCTTGTATGAGTCTAAGCTACGTAGAAGAAGAGAAAGAGAAGAAGAAGTAAAAGAAGGAGGAGGGGGAGGAGGAGGAGGAGAAGGAGAAGGAAGAGGAGAAGGAGAAGGAGGAAGAAGGAGGAAGAAGAAGGAGAAGGAGGAGCTCCTTCTCCTTCTTCTCCTCCTTTTTCTCCTTCTTCTTATCCTCCTCGCTCTCCTTCTTCTTCTTCTCCTCTTCTTCTTCTTCCTTCCTTTCATTTTTCCTCTTTCTTCTCCTCTTGTCCCCTTCTTCGGGCTAAATTGGCTTAGAATGCCTTTTTGGAGCTAATTATGTCATTTCGAGGATAATTAGCTAAGTATAGGTCATGTTTTATTAAATAGACCGTTTAGGAGCTAACTAAGCTAATTATGTCATCTCGGTGGAACCCTAGCTAAGTATAGGTTGTTTCGGAGCTAACTTGGGTAAAATAGTTCATTCCGGAGCAAACTATGTTGATTAAGCCATTTTGGATCTAGCTAGGCTAATTATAGGCCATTTAATACCTAAGTTAGGGGGAATAGGTCATCTTGCAGCTACGTAAGCCTTATTATGTCATTTAGGAGAGAACTTAGCTAACTGTAGGTCATTTTTTATTAAATAGGTCATTTTGGAGCTAACTAAGCTAATTATGTCATTTCGTAGGATAATTAGCCAACTTAGCCTTTCTTGGATGAGTCTAAGCTACGTAGAAGAAGATAAAGAGAAGAAGTAAAAGAAGGAGGATGAGGAGGAGGAGGAGAAGGAGAAGGAAGAGGAGAAGAAGAAGAAAATAAGAAGGAGAAGGAGAAGGAGGAAGAAGGAGGAAGAAGAAGGAGAAGGAGGAGCTCCTTCTCCTTCTTCTCCTCCTTCTTCTCCTTCTTCTTATCCTCCTCCCTCTCCTTCTTCTTCTTCTCCTCTTCTTCTTCTTCCGTCCTTTCATTTTTCCTCTTTCTTCTCCTCTTGTCCCCTTCTACGGGCTAAATTGGCAAAGAATGCCTTTTTGGAGCTAATTATGTCATTTCGAGGATAATTAGCTAGGTAGAGGTCATATTTTATTAAATAGACCATTTAGGAGCTAACTAAGCTAATTATATCATCTAGGTGGAACCCTAGCTAACTATAGGTCGTTTTGGAGCTAACTTGGGTAAAATAGATCATTCCTGAGCAAACTATGCTTATTAAGCTATTTTGCAACTAGCTAGGCTAATTATAGGCCATTTAATACCTAAGTTAGGGGGAATAGGTCATCTTGGAGCTACGTAAGCCTTATTATGTCATTTAGGAGAGAACTTAGCTAATTGTAGGTCAATTTTATTAAATAGGTCATTTTGGAGCTAACTAAGCTAATTATGTCATTTCGTTGGATAATTAGCCAATTTAGCGTTTCTTGGATGAGTCTAAGCTACGTAGAAGGAGAGAAAGAGAAGAAGAAGTAAAAGAAGGAGGAGGAGGAGGAGAAGGAGAAGGAAGAGTAGAAGAAGAAGAAAATAAGAAGGAGAAGGAGAAGGAGGAAGAAGGAGGAATCAGAAGGAGAAGGAGGAGCTCCTTCTCCTTCTTCTCCTCCTTCTTTTCCTTCTTCGTATCCTCCTCCCTCTCCTTCTTCTTCTTCTCCTCTTCTTTCTCTTTGCTTCCTTTCATTTTTCCTCTTTCTTCTCCTCTTGTCCCCTTCTTCGGGCTAAATTGGCTTAGAATGCCTTTTTGGAGCTAATTATGTAATTTCGAGGGTAATTAGCTAAGTACAGGTCATGTTTTATTAAATAGACCATTTAGGAGCTAACTAAGCTAGTTATGTCATCTAGGTGGAATCCTAGCTAACTATAGGTCGTTTCGGAGCTAACTTGGGTAAAATAGGTCATTCCGGAGCAAACTATGCTTATTAAGCCATTTTGGATCTAGATAGGGTAATTATAAGCCATTTAATACCTAAGTTAGGGGGAATAGGTCATCTTGCAGCTACGTAAGCCTTATTATGTCATTTAGGAGAGAACTTAGCTAACTGTAGGTCATATTTTATTAAATAGGTCATTTTGGAGCTAACTAAGCTAATTATGTCATTTCGTAGGATAATTAGCCAATTTATCGTTTCTTAGATGAGTCTAGGCTACGCAGAAGAAGAGAAAGAGAAGAAGAAGCAAAAGAAGGAGGAGGAGGAGGAGAAGTAGGAGAAGGAGAAGGAAGAGGAGAAGAAGAAGAAAAGAAGAAGGAGAAGGAGAAGGAGGAAGAAGGAGGAAGAAGAAAGAGAAGGAGGAGCTCCTTCGTCCTCCTTCTGCTTCTTCTCCTCCTTCTTCTTATCCTCCTCCCTCTCCTTCTTCTTCTTCTTCTCCTCTTCTTCTTCTTCCTTCCTTTCATTTTTCCTCTTTCTTCTCCTCTTGTCCCATTCTTCGGGCTAAATTGGCTTAGAATGCCTTTTGGAGCGAATTATGTCATTTCGATGATAATTAGCTAAGTATAGGTCATGTGTTATTAAATAGACCATTTAGGAGCTAACTAAGCTAATTATGATATCTCGGTGGAACCCTATCTAACTATAGGTCGTTTCGGAGCTAACTTGGGTAAAATAGGTCATTCGGGAGCAAACTATGCTGATTAAGCCATTTTGGATCTACCTAGGCTAATTATAGGCCATTTAATACCTAAGTTAGGGGGAATAGGTCATCTTGCAGCTACGTAAGCCTTATTATGTCATTTAGGAGAGAACTTAGCTAACTGTAGGGCATATTTTTAAATAGGTCATTTTGGAGCTAACTGAGCTAATTATGTCATTTCGTAGGATAATTAGCCAATTTAGCCTTTCTTGGATGAGTCTAAGCTACGTAGAAGAAGAGAAAGAGAATGAGAAGTAAAAGAAGGAGGAGGAGGAGGAGAAGGAGAAGGAAGAGGAGAAGAAGAAGAAAAGAAGGAGAAGGAGAATGAGGAAGAATGAGGCAGAAGAAGGAGAAGGAGGAGCTCTTTCTCCTTCTTCTCATCCTTCTTCTCCTTCTTCTTATCCTCCTCCATCTCCTTCTTCTTCTTCCTTCCTTCCTTTCATTTTTCCTCTTTCTTCTCCTCTTGTCCCCTTCTTCGGGCTAAATTGGCTAAAAATGCCTTTTCGGAGCTAATTATGTCATTTCGAGGATAATTAGGTAGGTATAGGTCATGTTTTATTAAATAGACCATTTAGGATCTAACTAAGCTAATTATGTCATCTAGGTGGAACCTTAGCTAACTATAGGTCATTTCGGAGCTAACTTGGGTAAAATAGGTCATTCCGGAGCAAACTATACTTATTAAGCCATTTTGGATCTAGCTAGGCCAATTATAGGCCATTTAACACCTAAATTAGGGGGAATAGATCATATTGCAGCTACGTAAGCCTTATTATGTCATTTAGGAGAGAACATAGCTAACTGTAGGTCATTTTTATTAAATAGGTCATTTTGGAGCTAACTAAGCTAATTATGTCATTTCGTAGGATAATTAGCCAACTTAGCCTTTCTTGGATGAGTCTAAGCTACGTAGAAGAAGAGAAAGAGAAGAATAAGTAAAATAAGGAGGAGGAGGAGGAGGAGAAGGAGAAGGAAGAGGAGAAGAAGAAGAAAATAAGAAGGAGAAGGAGAAGGAGGAAGAAGGAGGAAGAAGAAGGAGAAGGAGGAGCTCCTTCTCCTTCTTCTTCTCCTTCTTCTCCTCCTTCTTATCCTCCTCCCTCTCCTCTTCTTTTTCTCCTCTTCTTCTTCTTCCTTCCTTTCATTTTCCCTCTTTCTTCTCCTCTTGTCCCCTTTTTCGGGCTAAATGGGCTTAGAATGCCTTTTTGAAGCTAATTATGTCATTTCGAGGATAATTTGCTAAGTACAGGTCATGTTTTATTAAATAGGCCATTTAGGAGCTAACTAAGCTAATTATGTCAACTAGGTGGAACCCTAGCTAACTATAGGTCGTTTCGGAGCTAACTTGGGTAAAATAGATCATTCCGGAGCAAACTATGCTTCTTAAGCAATTTTGGATCTAGATAGGCTAATTATAGGCCATTTAATACCAAAGTTAGGGGGAATAGGTCATCTTGCAGCTATGTAAGCCTTATTATGTCATTTAGGAGAGAACTTAGCTAACTGTAGGTCATATTTTATTAAATAGGTCATTTTGGAGCTAACTAAGCTAATTATGTCATTTCGTAGGATAATTAGCCAATTTAGCCTTTCTTGGATGAGTCTAGGCTACGTAGAAGAAGAGAAAGAGAATAAGAAGCAAAAGAAGGAGGAGGAGGAGGAGGAGGAGGAGAAGGAGAAGGAAGAGGAGAAGAAGAAGAAAAGAAGGAGAAGGAGAAGGTGGAAGAAGGAGGTAGAAGAAGGAGAAGGAGGAGCTCCTTCTCCTTCTTCTCCTCCTTCTTCTCCTTCTTCTTATCCTCCTCCCTCTCGTTCTTCTTCTTCTCCTCTTCTTCTTCTTCCTTCCTTTCATTTTTCCTCTTTCTTCGCCTCTTGTCCCCTTCTTCGGGCTAAATTGGCTTAGAATGCCTTTTTGGAGCGAATTATGTCATTTCGAGGATAATTAGCTAAGTATAGGTCATGTTTTATTAAATAAGCCATTTAGGAGCTAACTAAGCTAATTATGTCATCTAGGTGGAACCCTATCTAACTATAGGTCATTTCAGAGCCAACTTGGGTAAAATAGGTCATTCCGGAGCAAACTATGCTGATTAAGCCATTTTGGATCTAGCTAGGCTAATTATAGGCCATTTAATACCTAAGTTAGGGGGAATAGGTCATCTTGCAGCTACGTAAGCCTTATTATGTCATTTAGGAGAGAACTTAGCTAACTGTAGGTCATTTTTTTATTAAATAGGTCATTGTGGAGCTAACTAAGCTAATTATGTCATTTCGTAGGATAATTAGCTAATTTAGCCTTTCTTGGAGCTAACTAAGCTAATTATGTCATTTAGATGGAAGTCTAGCTATTTTTTATTAAAACACTAGGAATAACATACCATTATCATCATCACAGCGGTGAAGCACAGTGGCTCTGGCTTGTTTCACCTTGAGAAGGCTGCCCTAGAGAAGGCTCGACTATAGAAGGGTCGTGCGATGCGTTTCGTGAGATATTCTGCACGAAACATCGTTTGCAATGTGTAGTTAGCATGAGGAAACTCTTAAGATCACTGCACTGAAATGAAACACACCGTCCCCGCGACGTTAATGACTGGCATCGGCGGAGGGCCTTGGCCGTTCTTCTCGCACATAGACTGTACATTTGGTTTCGACAAGTCAAACTTTTTATTTATTAATGAAACGGAGATTCAAATGCAAGATTTGAAATAACATCAAGAAGAAACTTACCACGAAGAGCTCATATATGGCCCTGTTAGACGCATCATTCCGTGCCCTCTCCGCCTCCACCAATGCAGTCGTCCTCTCCTCCATCTCCCTAATTTCCTTATCCTTCTCCGCCATAGCCGCCTGCATTGGCTCTCTCTCTTTCTGAATAGCAGCCTGCAACACAACTCATTGTTAGCAATGTAATCATATTGGTTCCAACGCACAACATAATGCGGAAAGATAGTTGAGTCCATTAAACTAACCTCGATGGCGAGCTCGACTGGCCGTGGACGACGTGTTATCTCCGGACAAGAGCTCGTTTGGCGTGCCTTTATCTGCAGGAGTGTGCTAGGACAACGTATAGGGCCGTCTCCAATGGCGATTGAGCCATGGGGCCTCCCGTTGCCAGCTATCATCACCAGCTCTGGATCAATAGTCCCCTCGCTCGGGTTAAAGTCCTCCCCTTTCCCCGCCTTCCGTGATCTCTGTACTTCACGAGCTTGTGGTGGGAGGAGACGTTGGTGAAGTTTTCTGGATGCTCGAGGTCACACTCAGAGAATGCCTTGACCTTCTTGTACGAGGCAGTATGGGCCATCGCATACAGGTCGTACATCTGTGGCGCCTCCGTCTTATTGTGATGCGCCTAAAAGAGAGAGAGAGGAAAATTGTATTAGTAAAGGGCTCAAGATAGCATTAAGAATGAATTGCATGAGGCATGAAGCAAACCACATACCCAGTTCTCGCCAAATTGGATTAAGTTGACACTCCCTTGATGGTGTGGCATGCCAACCATTTCGCCACGCCTCTCCTTGGTGTTGTTGTGGCTGGCCTCCCACGTTTCGGAGCACCACTGATCCACCAGGGCCTCCCAACAATCCATCTTATCCACACACCATCTCGGGGCACCTAAGTTAATAAAGAGAAATTTGAGCGCGTAAGAACCAAATCAAGGAAACTAACTACAAAGCCTTAATAATATGTAATTACCTTCATGTAATGCTCGTTCTCCATCTTAGCATCACGACACTTCGCCTTGTCAATCCTAATACGCCGCGTGGCATAGTAGTCTCGAACAGCCTGCCCCCGAGCCTCGTGCCGAAAGTTTTGAAGTAGGCGGCGACATTCGGTTTTGATACCTTTGCCGCGTCCTCCTCGTATCCCTCCTCACACCTGTAGTAGGTCTGCAAACGAGACAACACCGATTAGTACAATAAATAGCTATGGTTGATTTATAATTGTGTGAAGGAGAAATTACCCAGAACTTTTGGATCACCATGTCCGCCCTCGTGTCGCACAAAACACCGTCGATCTCCACCTCCGGCGGGGCCGGGGCACCCAAGTAGTGCTCCCAGGTCATTCCTACCTCTCGCTCCCGACCGGGCAACGTAACAAACCCTGGGAAGTTTTTACGGCAAAGAACACCAAGGACGCTGTTGGGCTTGCGGACACCCTTGGCAACAATCCAACCCCTACAATATGACAAATTAAAGCCAAAACATTAGATATTTGAGAAAACTAGAAGGCAAGAGGTTAAATAAGAGTAAATTAACTTACTTGTCCCCATTTTGCCTAATCGACCACCTCTTCTCGGGGGTCGCTGGCACAAGCAGGAGCCCCGAACTACCACGCTGGTAGACGGTAGCCCCCTCACCCAGCTCCTCGTCGCTACCAGCATCCCACTTGGTCTCTTGGGACGTACCCTCATCCCTGCTTTGCTCCGGAGTCGCCTGGAAGGAAGCCTTTGGGACACGATTCTCATGGGTCGAAGGCTCGTCGGCCTGAGGCTCGTCGACCCGATCTACACATACTCGGGCTGTCCATGGATAATGTTGGACAATTCGAAAGGATGGCGGTTATAAATATGCAAAGAAATGCATGTTCATAGATGTCGCCCTTTCGAGCGGGAGATGCATACTGGTCACGCATACTCATGATTGAAGAAACCTATAGCTAGCAAGTTTCATCGGCACGAAGACCGGGACAAAGCAAATTAAGGGGGTAGGAGGAGAAGTCATTTGTGCTCACCAACAAACGCAAGGTCGGAGCTCGTCCAACGCACGTGGAGGTCGTCGAACAACTGCACATTGAAATTCACACGATAAACATAAATACGATGTTTTTATAATTAACATAATTGGAAAATATGTGACCTAACTCATAATTTACAAAACTATGACCTCGTGGGCCTCTAGAAGGCCAAGAAGCACCTTCTCAGTCAAAAGAAGGTAGAAGAGGTGTCGGGGGTCGGGGCTTAGTGGGGTCGGGAGTCAGTGCCGTCGAGGGTCGGTGGTGTCGGGTGTCGGTGGCATTAGGGGTCGGGGGGGTAGTGGCGTCGGTTGTGGGGGGTCAGTGGCGTCGGGGGTCCAGGGTCAGTGATGTCGGGTGTGAGTGGCGTCGGGGGTCGGGGTTGGTGGCGTCGAGCGTCGGGGGTCGGGAGTCATGGGCCGAGGGTCTGGGTCGGGGGTCAGTGCCGTCGTGGGTCGAGGGTTAGTGGCGTCGGGGGTCGGGGGTCGGGGGTCAGTGGCGTCGGGGGTCTGTGGCGTCGGGCGTCAGGGGTTCCCTTTTCCTCTTCTTTCTTCTTCTCCTCTCTCCTCTTTTTCTTCTTCTTCTTCTTCTTCTTCTTCTTCTTCTTCTTCTTTTTTCTCCTCCTACCCCCCTCCTCTTTTTCTCCTCCTATTCTTTTTCTTCTTCATCTTCTTCTTCTTCTTCTTCTTCTTCTTCTTCTTCTTCTTCTTCTTCTTCTTTCTCCTCCTCTTCCTCCTCCTCCTCCTCCTCCTCCTCCTCCTCCTCCTCCTCTTCTTCTTCTTCTTCTTCTTCTTCTTCTTCTTCTTCTTCTTCTTTTTTCTCCTCCTCCTCCTCCTCCTCCTCCTCTTCTTCTTCTCCTTCTTCTTTTCGTTATTCTTCTAATTATTTTGTTCTTTTCCTTTTTCTTTTTCATTTTTTTCCTTCTGCTTTTCCTCTTTTTTTCTTATAACCTAAGTAAGTAACCTAATTAGCCTAATAATCTAACCAAATAAACTAACTAAATTACCCTATATATAATAAAAAAACTAACCTAATAAACTAACTAAAGTAATTAACTTTTTTAAAAAGAAAAAGAAGAAGAACTCACCGCGGTGGACGACGGCAGGGGGCGGCGGCGGCGGCGGTGGACGACGGCAGGGGGGCAGGGGGCGCGCGGCAGGGGGCTCGTCGCGGGGAGGGGCTCTCACGGGGAGGGGTTCTCCGTGGGGGGGGGGGGGAGGGGGCTCGCCGCAGGGAGGGGGGGGGTCGCCGCGGGGAGGGGCTCGCCGCGGGGTGGGGCTCTCGCGGGGAGGGGGTCGCCGTGGAGAGAGAGAGTGAGCGAGTGGCCGGGGGGAGAGAGAGACAGTGAGGACGAGGGGGTTAACGCCCGTTATAGGGCGGCCCCTTTTCCGTCCGCCCCCCGACGGCAAAGGGCCCCACGGCAGACGGCAAAGGCCCGCGGACGACAAAGGACCCTGGATTTCGGACATGGCAGGCATGGGACCCACCCGTCCTCTTTGCCGTCTTCCGTGGGTCTCTTTGCCGTCCGCCGGCAGACGACAAACGGCTGACACATGGCAAATAGTATTTTTGCCATGTGTCAGTCCTTTGCCGTCTGCCTTGCGTCAACTGATGGCAAAGAGGTTCTTAGCCGTGAGCCAGCAGACGGCAAAGAACTGGCTGACGGCAAAGAACTGGATTCCAGTAGTGTGTGTGTCATCTCACACACATGCACACACACACAAGCACACACTACATGTAAGTTGCACACATTATCTCCTACACACATACACAAGCTTCACTAACTAACTACACATGCACATAAACTAGAACAAGGTGAAAAACCTACTGGTTTGAGATCCTAGCAAGAAAACATTGCTGCCCAAGCAATATAACCAGCAACTAATCTATATCACAGCAAAAAAAGGGATGGCCTGGAAATCGAAACCAAGACCTACTGCCACCACACACACAAGCACAACCACTTGGCTAACATCTCTGGCTCGACAGAACAGAGGAGGTAAACAGGATATGCTCTCCTCTCTGCCGCTACTGTGCCACAAAATAAACATAAAAAGGGGGGTTGCGCTGTGGGGTTCGAACCCACGACCTGCCGATAAGCAAAACCCACTGCTACCGCTGCGCAGTGCTATCGAATGTTAACAAAGAGGGGGGCTCTGCTCTTTTGAGCAACCCCCTTTGGATCTACTACAACTGGACGGTGGCCAGAACAGGGGAAGGTCACCGCCGGTGATCCACTACAAATTGGACACAGGCTCATCACTGGGAGGAAGAGGGAACTCCCACGAACCCATTCCATCACCAAACTCGTCGCGAGATACACTACAACTACTGCTCCACGAGCACGCGGCGGCACCGGCGACAGAGAGATGCACGTCAGCATTACTACGGCTCTACGCGCGAACTGCCGACAGAGGAAGGGGAAGGAGTGCATCTGCTCACCCACTGGTCGAGGGGGACACGCGTGTGGGACAGGAAGTAGGGGACGTCGTGGAAGAAGCCGGTGCGGGGGTGGTCGTCGGAGCGGAAGATGTCGACGAGGAAGAAGTGGAAGCAGGGGCGATCAACGACGATTAGCTGCGGGAACGGACTCCCCTGAGGTCCCGCGTGCTCTTGGACTACTTGGAGAGGAAGAAGGTGCACGACAACTACGGCGACGAGCTCATCACGGATCCTCCATGGCGGAGGAGGAGCTCGCCTTCTTCCGTCGACGAGGGAGAGGGAGGAGGAAGATGGGAAAGGAGGTGGCGACGCTGCGAAGGAACCCTAGCACACTGCTCCGATGCCAAGGGTTAAATAGGGGGGCGAGGGAGACCGCCTCGACGTCCGTGAGCAACGGCGTCGACTATCTCTCTCTCTCGCGCTCTCCCTGATGAACTGGCGGAAAGGTGCGGGAGGAGGGAGACGGCGTCTACAGGAGAGGGAAGGGAGTGGGCTGCGCACGAGGAGGGTACTAGGCCAGCGAGGAGGAGGAGGCCCACTCGGAGGCACCACATAAGAAAAAGAAAAACCCACTGCGTTTTTTCTATTTAAAACAAAACATAGACAAATAAAAACTAATAGCCAACACTGTTGACCCTAAAATAAAACAAAAATGCCCCTGGTCATAAGGGAATTATGACCCAATAAAATAAAATGAAAAGAGGATTTTGGAGCACTTAAATATTTACAAAACAGAATTAAATAACCTGTTTTGTGAATATCTACCCCTCTCAAACATAGATACAAAACACATTAAACCTAGCACCACATCCACCACAAATTACTCTAAAATATAAACATTTTTGAACCATGTTTAGAGCAAATAAAACTTGAGCTTGAGAAGTAGAGAAGAAGTTTTTTTTGAAATCTAGTTGAAACTAGCATAGTTGAAACCCAACTTTCAAATACACCACTTCATCATCACATAGAACATCACATCAAAACCACATACATGGATCCACAAGCACAACAAACACAATGAAGGCATGGATGATATGGATGCATGAATGCAAAGGGGAGACAAGGTAACATTACATGAAATAAGACATGCATATATCTCACATGGCAATGAAATCATGGACCCACATACATGAAGGTTCCAAATATGGCAAGTTACACTCTGGGCATTACAAACTCTCCCCTACTACAAAAAGATCTCGACCCGAGATCTAGGACTGAAAGAACTCCGGGAATTCGGAACACAGGTGATCCTCGTGGTCCCAAGTGGCCTCTTTATCGGAATGATGTGACCACTGCACCTTGAGAAATTTGATTGATTTATCGCGGGTCTTGCGCTCAGTCGCCTCGAGAACCGCAATTGGATGCTCACGATAGGATAGGTCGGATTGAAGGTCGATGTCTTGAAGATGAACTGTGCGCTCGGGAGTCTTGAAGCATCTCCGAAGCTGAGAAACATGGAATACGTCATGCACATTTGCAAAGTTTGAAGGGAGCTCAAGCTGATACGCAAGGTCGCCTCTCTTGCCAACAACTCTGAAAGGACCAACGAAACGAGGAGCAAGCTTGCCTTTGATGCCAAAACGTTGCGTGCCCTTCATAGGAGAAACTTTGAGATAGACGAAGTCATCGAGCTCATAAGACATGTCACGATGCTTGCTATCATAGTAGCTCTTCTGACGGGGCTGCGCTTCTCTGAGATTATCCTGAATGACCCGACACATCTCTTCAGCTTCTTTGATCAAGTCATTCGCAAGAATCCGATGCTCGCCAGTCTCGGACCAGTTGAGCGGGGTACGACACTTCCTGCCATATAAAATCTCAAATGGAGCTTTGCCTGAACTAGCTTGATAACTATTGTTATACGAGAACTCAACGAAAGGCAGGCAGTCTTCCCACTTCATGCCAAAAGAGATAACAAAGGCTCTCAGCATATCCTCAAGGACCTAATTGACTCCCTCCACTTGCCAACTAGTCTGAGGATGAAAAGCTGTGCTGAATCGTATCTTCGTACCCATCGCAGACTGAAAAGAGTCCCAGAACTTGGAAGTGAAGATACTTCCGCAATCCAAAGAAATCAACATAGGCACACCATGACAAGATACTATCCTCGAAGTATATAGCTCTACAAGCTGAGGTGCCGAGATTGATCCCTTGACTAGAAGAAAATGAGCCACTTTACTCAACTTGTCGATGACGACGAGGATGGCATCGTTACCCTTCTTGGACTTCGGAAACCCGGTGACGAAATCCATCTCAATATGGTCGAACTTCCACTCGGGAATGGGCAATGTATGCAAAAGAACTGTTGGAAGTTGATGTTGTGCTTTCACCCTTCGACATACATCACATTCATTTACGAACTGAGCAATCTCACGCTTCATGCGAGTCCACCAGAAGGTCTTTTTCAAGTCCTGATACATCTTGGAGCTTCCTGGATTTATTGAGAGCAGAGAGTTATGAGCTTGTTCCATGATAACCTTTCCGAGATCACCTTTCAGAACGACAAGACGATCCTCAAAGAATAATGTGTCTCTGGCATCAACACTGAAGCACATATATTTGGGAACTCCCTTTGCCAAGCCAATCTTAACTTTCTTCACCATTGCATCAAGAAGCTGTGCTTCTCGGACCTGATCTTCCAAGGTAGGAGAGATCTGAAGATTTGCAAGAAATCCCTGAGGTACTAACTGAAGGTTGAGCTTTCTGAAAGATTCACAAAGGTCAGGCTGGAGAGGCTTCAGAATGAGACTGTTGCACTAAGCCTTCCTGTTCAAAGCATCTGCCACGACATTAGCTTTGCCTGGAGTGTACTCAACGCTTGGATTAAAATCTTGGAGCATTTCCACCCAACGAGTTTGCCGAAGATTCAGGTTAGGCTGGGTGAAGATGTACTTGAGACTCTTGTGATCAGTGAATACTTCAACCTTTCGTTCCAACAAGAGGTGTCTCCAAGTCATCATAGCATGTACCACTGCTACCAACTCAAGATGATGCACAGGATAATTCTTCTCACTTGGCTTCAACTGCCTCGAGGTATAAGCTACCACTTTCTTCTCTTGCATCAGAAATGCACCAAGACCTTGAAGAGAGGCGTCGTAGAACACTTGGTAAGGTTTAGACTCATCAGGAGGAACCAACACTGGAGTAGAGGTGAGCTTCTCTTTGAGTGTGTCGAAGGCCAACTGACACTCTGGAGACCAGACATACTTCACACCCTTCTGAAGAAGACTTCAGAGAGGCTTAGAAATCTTGGAGAAGTTCTAAACGAACCTTCTACAATAGCTTGCAAGCCCGAGAAAGCTTCGAACCTGCTTCACATTTTGCGGAGGCTCCCACTCAACAATGGCCTGCACCTTCGACGGATCAACTATGATGCCCTCGGCAGAGATGATGTGCCCAAGGTAGACAACTTCTTTCAACCAGAACTCCCATTTGGAAAACTTGGCATAGAACTTATGCTCTCTCAGCTTATCAAGCACCAGCGTGAGATGTTCTTCATGCTCTTCCTCAGTTTCCAAAAAGACCAGAATATCATCGAGATACAAAAGACGAATTCATTCTTGAACCGGGAGAATATATAGTTCATCATTCGACAAAATGTCGGTGGAGCATTTGCCAGATGAAAAGACATGACCGTATGCTCATACGAGCCAAAACTTGTCCTGAAAGCAGTCTTTGGAATATCCTCTTCGCGAATGCGAATTTGATGATAGCCCATCCTGAGATTGAGCTTGGAGAAGACCTTAGCCCTTTTCAACTGCTCGAACAACTCATTAATGTTAGGAAGTGGATACTTGTTTCTGATTGTCTTCTTGTTCAATGGACGGTAATCGACACACAGTCAGTCCGTGCCATCCTTCTTCTTGACAAACAACACTCCACAGCCCCAAGGAGAAGAGCTTGGTGTGATCAGACCCACACGCTCCTGCTCATCGAGTTGCCTCTTAAGTTCCTTCAGTTCTTCTGGACCCAATTTGTATGGCCGTTTGCACACAGGCTCAGTACCCGGTTCAAGCTCAGTAATGAATTCAATTTCTTGGTGCGAAGGCATTCCTGGCACTTCTTTTGGAAACACATCTTCATATTCACAGACCACTGGGACTTGCGAAATTGGAGAAATCTCACCCTTTTCATTCAAGGAAAATAGACGGATTGTGTCATCGCGCGCCGTGAAGATAATCACGTCCTCCGAAGAGTGAGTTAGCTTCACTTCTTTAGCTTCACAATCAATAGATGCCTTGTTCATGGCCAACCAGTCCATACCAAGGATCAAATCAATATCAGAATTGCCCAAGACAATAGGGGACGCCTGAAAAGCATAATTACCCATCTTGACAGAAACATCCGGAACCAACATGTGAGAACTCATACGCATTCCCGGAGAAACCACGCGGAAAGGACTATCCAAGTGAATTGTGGGAATGTCATTCTTAGCAATGAAAGGCTTGGAGATGAAGCAATGTGATGCACCAGAATCAAATAAAACCTTAGCAGGAATATCATTAACGAGGAGGTTACCCATAATCACATCTGACGAGTTCTCTGCTTCAGCTGCATTCACCATGTTGACTCTAGCAGACCTGGGGTTGAACTTCACGATAGCATTGCTTGGAGGTTTGCCTAGAGGAGGAGGCAGAAGACGCAACTGAGAAGTTCACTTGTTGCCATAGTGACCCTTCTACCCACACTTGTGACAAGTAACATCTGCCGGCTGACGGTACTGTGTCAGAGGAGGCCCTTGCTTCTGCTGCGGAAACCTCTGCTAGAAAGCTGTGTTGGGTGGGTGGGAAGAACCACGGCCACCTGATTGCTTGAACTGATGTGTGTGTGCCGAGGAGGAGGAGGAGACACCCAATATTTCTATTGCTTCTGAACCACCTGAGTTGATGGAAGACGAGCTGGAATCTATGAAGTGCTTCTTTGAATTCTCCACCCTAAGCAAAGCTGCCTTAGCCTTGAGGGCCAGGTTGTAGAACTTATCGAACTCCTTAGGATCGTGCAAAGCAAGGGCTAACTACAAATCCTCTTTCAAACCACCTCTGAACTGATAGATCTTGCTCTTCTGATCTGGAATGTCCTGCAAGGCATATCGGGATAGCTCGTGGAACTCGATGTTGTACTTCTACACGGAGTTACCACCTTGCTTCAAGAGCCTGAACTTCTCACGCATCTCCTCCACAAAGCTAGACGGGATGTAGTGGGACTTGAAGTCTCTGCATAACTCATCCCAAGTGATCACTCTGGCACCCCTGTAATCCTTCAACAGCTGCCACCAGATCGATGCTTGCCCCTTTAGTAGGAATGTTGCAAACTTGACGAAATCCTCTGGACGGACATTGCTAAGCTCAAAGTGCTTGTTCATCTCGCGAATCCAATCCTCAGCATCAAATGGCTGGTCACAGGACGTGAAGGTCTTCGGCTGATTTGATAGGAACTGACTCAGATTAGCAAACTGATTGCCCCCATGATTGAAGTTGCCTTGATGCTGATTAGTCCTCTCTTGCAACAACTGGATCAGCATCTGAGTGTTTGCATTTGTAGCAGACATCACCGCTTGCCAAGCTTCTGCAGGAGGAGGCGGCGGCGACGGAGGATTTTCTGGAGGAGGGGGTGGTGGAGGCATCTCAGCACCCTCACGACCTGGATTCTGACGAGTTGGTGGAGCCATCCTGAAGACGGACAACACATTAGCCCATAGAATAAATTGAAGGAAAAGCTGAATCAAATAGGCAGGAATATCTTAACAGGAATATTAGAAATTGCACTCGAACAAAATAGTAAGAATGCTTCCTCAAAGTGACTGTCGACAAAATTCTGATTAAGACCACTTGCAAACAAGTATGAGCTAGAACTACTCGGAACAAACATATGATCCAGATTTCATGCGATATCTTCGTGGATAAGATCGCACGGGCTCGAATTTATAGTATCCATCCTGTGCAAGGTAGTGCACATGACTTACGAAGCATCCCCGAGTCGTAGCAAAGCTACAAGGACTCTTTAAGATATAACGAGAACCGCTGTAAGACGACCGTGAACAAACGTACCCACTGAATGTCGAATCCCAACCTCACATCATGCATCTGTAGGAAGATTGTCCTATAAGTCACTACTTGATATCCCACCTATCAATTCCCAAAATATCTGGTCATGCAATGTGGTACACGGGTACAAGGAGTAATATTCACACAACTCCTATACTAACTGATACGTCTCCATCGTATCTACTTTTCCAAACTCTTTTGCCCTTGTTTTGGACTCTCATTTGCATGATTTGAATGGAACTAACCCGGACTGACACTGTTTTCAGCAGAATTGCCATGGTGTTGTTTTTGTGCAGAAATGAAAGTTCTTGAAACGTCCTGAAAATTTACGAGGAATTTTTGTGGGAAATATGAAAAATACCTGCCCAAAGATCCACCAGAGTGGATGGGCCAGGGGGCCACAAGCCCTGTTGCCACGGCCTCCCCCCTGGCCGCGGCAACCAAACTTGTGGGGCCCACGTGGCTCTACCGCTCCCAAACTCAGCTCTATAAATTCACTTTCGCCCAGAAAAAAAATCAAAAGAGATGATTTTCTTGCGTTTGCGATATGGAGGCGCCGCCACATCTTGTTCTTCATCTGGAGGACAGATCTGGAGTCCGTTTTGGGCTTCGGAGAGGGGAAATCGTCGCCATCGTCATCATCAACCTTCTTCCCTCTCCAATTCCATGAAGCTCTTCATTGTTCGTGAGTAATCTATTGGTAGGCTCGCTGGGCGGTGATGAGTAGGATGAGATCTATCATGTAATCGAGTTAGTTTTGACGGGGATTGATCCCTAGTAACCACTATGTTATGAGATTGATGTTGCTACTACTCTGCCATGCTTAATGCTTGTCACTAGGGCCCGAGTGCCATGATTTCAGATCTGAAATTATTATGTTGCCACCAATATATGTGTGTTTTAGATCCGATCTTGCAAGTTGTAGTTACCTACTATGTGTTATGACCCGGCAACCCTGGAGTGACAATAATCGGAACCACTCCCGGTGATGACCATAGTTTGAGGAGTTCATGTGTTCACCAAGTGCTAATGCGTTGTTCCGGTTCTTTATTAAAGGGATTGACAATAGATGTCATGCAAGTTCTTTTCCCTAAGCACGTATGACTACACACGGAATGCATGCCTACATCACATTGACGAATGGGAGCTAGCCACATATCTCTCCGTGTTATAACTGTTGCATGATGAATATCATCCAAATGAATCACCGACCCATTGCCTACGAGTTCGTCCCACTTCTGTTGTTACTTGTTTTGCTCTACTGGTGTTACTGGTGTTACTTGCTCTGCACTGCTGCTGTTACTTGTTGCTACTTGCTACTGATGTTACTCGTTACACTGCTGCTACCTGTTACAATTCTGGTTCTCTCGGCGTTGACTGGAAAAGACAATTTCCGTCAACGGGCAACTTCTGGTGCCATTGATACGACAGTTAGGAATAGTCTGCCGTCAATAGATTGTTTCTGACACCGTTGTTATCATACTACTTTGCTACTGATACTTTGCTTGCAGATACTAATCCTTCAGGTGTGGTTGAATCTGACACATTCAACTGCTAATACTCGAGCGTATTCTCTCACCTCCTGACTCGCATACCAACAAATTTGGGTCGAATACTCTACCCACGAAAACTGTCGCGAACCCACGCGCTGGTGGGCCATTGCAAGACAATTGTTAATTGTTGAGCAGCTGGGAGCAGTTCTGGCTCTGTTGTCGTGAAGGCATCAAGTGAGGGACTCGTCAACAACATTCTTCTAGTGTCGTTGCCGGGGACTGCCAAGCAGCATTTTTCTGGCGCCGTTGCTAGGGAAGGTATTGCTATATTCTCTGAGTCACTTGGGATTTATATCTGCTGATCACTATGAAGAATCTGAAGGATCCAAAAACCAAAGTCTTGTCCTCAACTACGAGGGGAGGTAAGGAACTGCCATCTAGCTCTGCACTTGATTCACCTTCAGTGATGAGTAAGTTTGCGACATCACCTCCTGCTAGAAATCTTGATATGTCGCCTATTCTTGATGATGCTTATGATGCTACTATGCCTGATACTGCTAGAGATGCTATGCTTGATACTATGCCTGATGATGCTATGCTTGATACTGCTAGAGATGCTATGCCTGATACTGCTAGAGATGCTATGCCTGATGCTAGAGATGCTATTTTGCCTGATGATGCTATACTTGATACTGCTAGAGATACTACTTTGCTTGATATGCCACTAGGGGTATTCCTTGATGCTCATATTGCTAGAGTTACTGCTAATGCTCGTGATGCTTCTGAAACTGCCGATACTATTGAGATAGAACCTGCTTTTGCTCCTGCTAGATCTAGCTCTCCTAGATATGAATTGCCTGATGTACCCGAGGGTTACATTATGGAGGGAGAGATAGCTGAGGATTTTCTTGCATGTAAGGATGCCTATGACGCTGAGAAATTACTTCTCAAGTGGAAGGAAAAATCTCTGAAAGCTAGGATGAAATACGACCCGAAGTTTGCCACTTCACCTATCTTTATCCCCGATAAGGATTATGAATTCTCTGTCGATCCTGAGATAATCTCTCTAGTCGAATCTGATCCTTTCCACGGTTTTGATTCTGAGACGGTCGTAGCCCATCTTACCAAACTACACGAAATAGCCACCCTTTTCGTGAGTGAGGAGAAGATCCGCCACTACTATATCCTTAAGTTGTTTCCTTTCTCTCTAAAGGATGATGCTAAAGCCTGGTTCTCTTCTCTTGCTCCTGGATGTGTGAGTAGTCCCCAGGATATGGTCTATTACTTCTGTGAGAAATATTTCCCTGCCCATAAGAAGCAAGCTGCCTTGCAGGAAATATACAACTTTGCTCAACTCAACGAAGAGAGTCTCCCACAAGCTTAGGGAGGCTCGTCCAGCTACAGAATGCTTTGCCGGATCACCCTCTTAAGAAGAACAAGATACTTGATATCTTCTATAACGGACTTACCGATTCTTCTAGAGACCACCTAGATAGTTGTGCCGGTTGTGTTTTTAGGGAACGAACTGTAGAACAAGCTGAGACTCTACTGAATAACATCTTGATCAACGATAATGCTTGGACTATTCCCGAACCACCTGCTAAGCCAACTCTGAAGAAAAGAGGTATTCTATTCCTCAGTCCCGAACATATGAAAGAAACCAAGAAATATATGCAAGAGAAAGGCATTAGATCTGAAGATGTCAAAAGTCTACCACCTATCGAAGAGATCCATGGTCTCGATAACCCGATACAGGTAGTAGAAGTAAATTCTCTGCGTAGGTTTGATGAGAGTGATATTCCTTTTGATAAACCTGCTAGCCTATGCTTTGATGAATTTGACAACTTTGTTGCCAAACAACAGAGTTTCAATGATTATGTTAGCAGACATTTGGAACAAAGTACTCGTATGCTTAGTCATTTAAGTGCTTGTGTAGACAGAAATGTCAATGATCTGAAGCTTCTGAGTAAACATGCCTCTATGATTACTACTCAGGTAGAACAAGTACTTAAAGCTCAGAGTGACTTGCTGAATGAATTAAATGACAACTCTGTCAGAGTCGTTACTAGAGGAGGCAAAATGACTCAGGAACCTTTGTATCCTGAAGGTCATCCTAAGAGAATCGATCAAGATTCTCAAGGAATTAATGCTGATACACCCAGTCATCTTAAGAAGAAGAAGGATGATAGAAACCTGCATATTAGTTCACCAAATACTGTCACACCTGAAGAACCAAATGATATTTCTGCGTCTGATGCAGAAACACAATCTAGTGATGAACATGAACCTGGTGACAATGTGGACAGCGATGTTCATAATGATGCTCAACCTAGCAATGATAAGGATGTGGAGATTGAACCTACGATTAATCCTGATAACCCACAACCTAAGAGATATGATAAGAATGACTTCACTGCTAGGAAGCATGGTAAAGAAAGAGAGACATGGGTTCAGAAACCTATGCCCTTTCCACCTAAGCCATCCAAGAAAAAGGATGATGAGGATTTTGAGCGCTTTATTGAAATGATAAGGCCCGTCTTTCAGTAGATGCGGTTAGTTGATATGCTCAAATTGTCTCCGTATGCCAAGTACATGAAAGATATCGTGACCGATAAACGGAAGATACCAGATATTGAGATCTCCACCATGCTTGCCAATTACACTTTCAAAGGTGGAACTCCTAAGAAACTTGGTGATCCCGGAGTGCCCACTATACCTTGCTCCATTAAAGGAAACTATGTAAGAACTGCCTTATGTGACCTTTGAGCCGGAGTTAGTGTTATGCCTCTCTCTCTTTATCGCAGACCTGAACTGGATAAGTTGACACCCACTAAAATCTCTCTGCAATTTGCCGACAAATCAACTGCTTTCCCTGTTGGCATTTGCGAGGATGTGCCTGTTGTTGTTGCTAACACCATCATCTTAACGGACTTTGTTATCTTGGATATTCCCGAGGACGATGCCATGGCGGTCATCCTCGGAAGACCCTTTTTAAACACTTCAGGGGCTGTTATAGATTGCAACAAAGGCAATGTCGCTTTCCATGTCAACGGTAATGAGCATACCGTGCACTTTCTGAAGAAACGATATCAAGTACATTGCATCAATGCTATCAAAAAAACTTCATCGATTCTTATTGGGAGCTTTGAATCCCTATTCCTCGTGTCAAGATGAAGTATGAATTGCCTGTTGGGTAGATTCTTATCCCCATTGAGGTGACTTAGCGGCTATTCAAAAATTCTCCGTTCTCTCTTGCGATTCGAGAAAGTTTTGTCATAAGGATTTGATCAACCCCATTGACGGATTTCTTTCGATGATCATGAAACGGATGAATCAAAGAGTCACATACCTGTGTTTTAAGCTTTCACTTTCTGTTGCTTAGAAGAAAAATGATAGGTTAGTTTAGTTTTTCCTGTTTTCTGTTTTAGCGTCCCGGAGAAAATACCTCGAAAATAAAAGTTATCCGATGGTCCTGAAAATCTAGTATGATTTTTTCTGGAATATTTAAAAATACTAGGACAGAGAGCTGGCCTGGGGGCCACCCCAGTGGGCCACAAGCCCTGTCACCACGGGCTACCCCCTGGTCGCGGGGAGAAAGCTTGTGGGGCCCACAGGGGCCCCCTCCACTCATTCCAGCTCCCATCCTCTTCTTCTTCCTCGAGAAAAAAATTGTTTCGCACCTCAAACCCGTGTTCTTGCTCATTTGGCTGTAATTTTCGATCTCCTTGCTCAAAACATCATTCTCCGAACCGTTTTGGGGAAATTGCTCCTTGGTAAGTGACTCCTCCATTGGTCCAATTAGTTTTTGGTCGATTGCTTTATCCTTCGCGTATTCTTGCTACATTGGTGACCCTGTTCATGAGCTTGAAATGTTGACTTTAGCTGGTCCCAAGTAGTTTTAGCGCGTGATACGGTCTCTAGGCACTAGTCGGAGTAGTTGCTACAAGGTGTGGTTGGTCTTTATTCACTTTTCTCTTGAACTTCAAAATTTCAGCAAAGAGAAATTGTGTTCAGGAGGAAGTTTCATGGTGGTTCCTCAAGTAAGAAGGGTCCCCGTATTTCTTTTCGGGAGCCTGATCCTTATCAACTAAGGGATGTACCGGTACAACCATGTGAATGGCCTACCGATGAGTTCATGATCGAAGCAGGCTTCATGGATGAGTTTGATACACTTGTCCGCAATGCCAGGTTAGAAGAATTCCTCTGAGATAAATGTGAACAATATGCTATGCTCACTGCCTCTTTCGTGCGTAGATTTAAATTTTCAGTTGGCCGTGACTCATCCACACTGTTTGACTTGTATGATAAATCCTATGCCATGGATTTGGAGGATTTCAATAGGATTTGCAAAATACCCGATGGGGGTAATCTTAAAGATCCTGCTAAATCTTCGGTTATAGATTTTTTCTTTATTATATCTGTTGGAGAAACTAGAGACATCACGCAAGCTACCATAGGAAGCATTCATTTCCCTGCCTTGCACTACTTTGCCCTCTTTATAGGTAGATGCATTAACGGTAAGGTTGAACATTGTCACCTATGTGCTTTCGACCTTAGTATCCTTAAGAGCGCAGTTACGGGTGACAAAATCTTCAACATGGGAGCTACTATAGCAAGGAGTCTGAATAAAAGTGCTACTGAGGGAGATTTCTTTGGTGGCATCTATGCCACTCGCATAGCAAATTTTCTTGGAAGTACCCATCCGCGTAGGAGAACCCCCACTCTATACAACTTTCCTTGACCGCGTCACTTTGACACGCTACCAGTTTCTTGAGAGGGATGATGAATCCCTCCTATACCGATTGATATTTAACCGGCAGCGTGCCTTCCATATTACCCTTCCTGCTCCTGCTTTCTTTGACTTTCAGGTAAAACGGAGATACTACATAACCATAGGAGAGGCAGAGGAGTATGAGAGGGAGGCGACGGCTGCTCGTCTTCGTGAGGCAGCTATTCACGCAGTGGCTGTAGCACTCCCGTATAACCCCGATTATGATTTTGGGTTTCGCCAGGACCGTCCTTGGGAGTAGACCAAGCTAGGGCAAAAGCATAAGCTTGGGGGAGTACGTGTTCTCACCAACCTTACATTCGTGCTTATGCTTTTACTTTGTTAGTCGGTGTTTACAATTTACCACTGTATTATCCATGCTAGTTTATTTTCGTTTTCTTGTTTTGTGTCCTTTTGAGAAAACCCAAAAATATTTTCCCTTCTTCTTTTTTTTGTTGGGAGCTTTCCCGTGTAAATAGTTTTCTTTCTTTTTTTTTGGGTCCAGGTAGAAGTCCATGGTTACAATGTTTAGTGGCTCTCGCATGCATGCCTGTTTAGCTTTCAAAGAGCCATATTACTTTGTCTTATCCTTTGTGTTTGCCTGCAGATTCAACTTAGTCCATTGCACGAGCACGCTTATTATTGTTCACATCGTTCGATCGTGCAAGTGAAAGGCAATAATGATGATATATGATGAAGTGACTGAGCCTGGAAAAGCTAGTATGAACTCTATCTATTTGTTTTTTGTAAATATGACTAGCTTGTCGTCCCAGATTTAGCATTATTGTCAGAGGACCATGTTTGCAATGACAACTTAGAGATCATAGTTTCTGATGCCATGCTTATTTAGCTAGGAGCTTATAATGGTTTGTCTTGAATGCCAACATAGATTTTGAGATGACAATGATGTGGTATGATAGGATGGTATTCTCCTTTGAATGATTCGAGTGGCTTGACTTGGCGTATGTTCATGCATGTAGTTGAAACAAAATCAACATAGCCTCTATGATGTTCGTGTTCATGGTGATTTATATCCTGTTCATGCTTGCACTCCATGTTAGTCAAACTCATTGCATCTTGATGACTATTGTCGCTCTCTAGTTGGTCGCTTCCCGGTCTTTTGCTAGCCTTCATTTGTACTAAGCGGAATACTGCTTGTGCATCCACTTCCATAAACCCAAAAGTTTGTCCATGAGAGTCCACCATACCTACCTATTTGCGGTATTTACCTGCCGTTCCAAGTAAATTTGCATGTGCCATTCTCTATACCTTCAATAAATAGTATGTTTTGCATGCCCGAACCACTCATGTGGTGACAGGGGGCTATTGGTATCTTCCATGTTTGGCGTGTTATCCTAGACATGTGTTTATTCACTGTCATTCACGAGAAAGGGGCCGGTAATTGGAACGCCCAGTTCCACGCTAAAATCGAAAACATAACTGTAAAAGAAGACTCCCCCCGGATTGATGTTAGTATGGACGGTACCCGAGGATTCGGCTAGCCGTGGAGTGTGATTGATTGGTGGTGGGGGAGTTAAAACTTTACTTTTCTTTTTGGGAACCGCCTATAGCATGAGTAGCATGGAAGATATTGAGAACTCTTGGTCATTGAGTTGACAATGAAAGCATGCCACCCAAAATTATTATCTCTGTTTTCAAAGCTTGTGCTCTGGCACCTGTGCAAATCAATGCTTCCCTCTGCGAAGGGCCTGTCTATTTATTTTCCTGTTGAGTCATCCTCTTCTTATATAAGCACCATTTAGAGAGCACCTCTGTCATTTTTATGCTTTGCTTTTGATTGATATTGAGTATGACTGTGACTGGATCTTCGTTTCTATGAATTACAATGTTTAGTCAGCCCTTGATCTTTGAAAGTGCTCTGCATTTATGTTTTGCGGTCTCAGAAAGAGCTAGCGACATACCACCTATTCATATTGCTTCATGCTTGTTTTGATTGAATTGTTGGTATCTGAAACTCATTATTGTTTGCTCGCTAGCTGATTATGCCATTGATATTAGTTTATCGTGAGACCTTTGTGTCACTTGCTGATGTGGTTAACTTGTGACCTTCCTGAAATTCTGGTTATGAGTTAGACATAGTTGCAACAACAAGATCAGATAGAGTTTGTCAAAGTTTTTCTTTCTCATTCAGTTTGTCAACTGAGTTGCTTGAGGACAAGCAAGGTTTTAACCTTGGGGGAGTTTATATGTCTCCGTCGTATCTAGTTTTCCAAACTCTTTTGCCCTTGTTTTGGACTCTAATTTGCATGATTTGAATCGAACTAACCTGGACTGACGCTGTTTTCAGCAGAATTGCCATGGTGTAGTTTTTGTGCAGAAATGAAAGTTCTCGGAACGTCCTGAAAATTTACGGAGAATTTTTCTGGAAAAAATGAAAAATACCTACGCAAAGATCCACCGGAGGGGATGGGCCAGCGGGCCAAAAGCCGTGTTGCCGCGGCCTCCCCCCTGGCTGCGGCAACCAAGATTGTGGGGCCCACGTGGCTCTGCCGCTCCCAAACTCAGCTCTATAAATTCACTTTCACCCAGAAAAAAAATCAAAAGAGATGATTTTCTTGCGTTTGCGATATGGAGGCGCCGCCACATCCTGTTCTTCATCTGGAGGACAGATCTGGAGTCCGTTTTGGGCTTCGGAGAGGGGAAATCGTCGCCATCGTCATCATCAACCTTCTTCCCTCTCCAATTCCATGAAGCTCTTCATCGTTCGTGAGTAATCTATTCGTAGGCTCGCTGGGCGGTGATGAGTAGGATGAGATCTATCATGTAATCGAGTTAGTTTTGACGGGGATTGATCCCTAGTATCCACTATGTTCTGAGATTGATGTTGCTACTACTTTGCCATGCTTAATGCTTGTCACTAGGGGCCGAGTGCCATGATTTCAGATCTGAAATTATTATGTTGCCACCAATATATGTGTGTTTTAGATCCGATCTTGCAAGTTGTAGTTACCTACTATGTGTTATGTCCCGGCAACCCCGGAGTGACAATAACCGGAACCACTCCCGGTGATGACCATAGTTTGAGGAGTTCATGTGTTCACCAAGTGCTAATGCGTTGTTCCGGTTCTTTATTAAAAGGAGAACCTTAATATCCTGTAGTATCCTTTTGGACCCCGCTGCCACGGGAGGGATGGACAACAGATGTCATGCAAGTTCTTTTCCCTAAGCACGTATAACTACACACAGAATGCATGCCTACATCACATTGATGAACGGGAGCTAGCCACATATCTCTTTGTGTTATAACTTTTGCATGATGAATATCATCCAAACGAATCACCGACCCATTGCCTACGAGTTCGTCCCACTGCTGCTGTTACTTCTTTTGCTCTGCTGCTGTTACTGTTGTTACTTGCTCTACACTACTGTTGTTACTTGTTGCTACTTGCTACGTCTGTTACTCGTTACACTGCTGCTACCTGCTACAATTCTGGTTCGCTCGGGACGGGAAAAGACAATTTCCGTCAACGGGCAACTTTTGGCGCCATTGATACGACAGTTAGGAATAGTTTGCCGTGAACAGATCGTTTCTGACACCGTTGTTATCATACTACTTTGCTGCTGATACTTTGCTTGCAGATACTAATCTTTCAAGTGTGGTTGAATCTGACACATTCAGGTGCTAATACTCGAGCGTATTCTCTCACCTCCTGACTGGCGTACCAACAAATTTGGGTCGAATACTCTACCCTCAAAAACTGCCTCGAACCCACGCGCTGGTGGGCCATTGCAAGACAATTGCTCATTGTTGAGCAACTGGGACCAGTTCTGGCTCTGTTGTCGCAAAGGCATCAAGTCAGGGACTCGTCAACAACATTCTTCTAGTGTCGTTGCCGGGGACTGCCAAGCACTAACCCATCCAATGTATCACATCCGTCAACACATAACCAGAATCTCGGACCTTCATCTACTACAGACCCTCGTGATCACAACGATACAAAATATGGCAGTACTCCCGAACAATCTGCACCAGTACTGGGGACATTGGGGTTATCTCGCCACTACTAGTATTGAAGCAATTACGAACATCCTTCGTTCTGAGATACTCAAAAATCAGAATGATGGCGATGTGCACAAGAATCCCCTGGAGCTCAACTCCCCGGAAGAAATCAAAGCAGACAGGAGGCACCAATACAAAACTTTGTCACATCGATATCATATAGATTTCAAAATACCCGCGTGATCATAAGTTTTTTTGAGCGAGAAGAGGAATAGAATTAAGATTTCTTAAGACGGGAACCTCACCAGAGCATGGAAGAGGAGAAAAAAGAAACCTACTCTCCGATATAACTATGACTCAAAACATTTTACTAGACTCGACTCCGCCAAGAACGATCACACAAAGGCTCCTATGGTCGTAAGGCTCTGATTACCAACTTGTAACGACTAAGATGCGGTCCTTTCCTATTTAGGGAACGAGGCCCCAAAATGGAAAGAAGCGCATCTATGCGTTTCACAAGCAAGATAAACATAGCACATACAGAATTTAAGAATGACAAATAGGGAATCGTTTGCCATCTCACATAGATAATACCAGAGTTTACATCCACACATTTATTCACACAAGGTAGTTCCGCTACAGACTACATAACATAAGAAAAGGCTATGCTATCCCGCATGCTTGCCCACGATCACGACCACGACCTCAGTCTTCTGGATAGTTTATGTACACGCGGTCATTCTCCTCATCGTACTGCCATGCCAGCTGCGTGCCATAGGGATCACCTGTGTCGGGCGTACCTGTACCTGTTGGGGTGTTGAAGTAATCTGTGAGCCACAGGGACTCAGCAATCTATGACCTCGGTACCGAGACTAGTCAAGTTATTAGGTGAGGAAGGTTCAGTGTTTAGTTTGCAGCATCCTAAGCATTTATGGTGGCTAACTTACGTAGAACAAAGTTATAGATGTGGTGGTCTATGCGAGCGGTCGAAACTAAATGATCACTATGTGATCCTGAACACCTACTTACGTCAAACATAACCCCACCGTGTTCCCGATCGAAGAGAGGTCTTCGAAGGGGACAGCCACGGTTACGCACAGAGTTGGCAGTTTTATTAGATTAAGTTCAAGTTATCTATAACCGGATGTTAACAAGTATTCCAAGTTGCCACATAACTGCGGGCACGACTTTCCGAAAGATTAAACCCTGCAGGGGTGCTCCAACTAGTCCATCACAAACGGTCACGGGCCGCAAAGTAATCCTCTATCACGAATCTCGTGATCTCGTCAGATTCCTTAGAGGAAAACCTCAACTCTGGGGAGAACCAAAGCTTCACCGGGATTCCTATACGCAAGATATATTGCTAAGGTAAGACAAGACTAGTAGGTCCTCCCGTCGTGTCGACGACCCCGATAAGAGTCGCGTATCTCAGTCTCAGGACATGACGGATGAGCGATGGTTACCACGCCAAAACATCGAGTTTCCCCAGGGAGCGTAATAAGCTGCTCTGGTTTGGACCAACACTCATGAGGAGCAATGGCCCGGGTTGTTGATTAAATCCTTAGGGTAGCTATTCCCTATGCAATTATTATTAAGTGATTACAAAACTAAAACCAATGTTGGGTCCTGCCGGACAAGTCTTAACACTACACGATTTATCAAGGGGGTCCCCATAACAACCCCGAACGTGTTAGGAGCGATCAGTTATGGAATCAAACACCGAGAGCCGGAAACTAAGGCGTCAATAACGGAACAAATCACCCGGCAAAAGCTAGGTCTTCCATCATTTACCAAGTATATAGGTGCATTATTTAAATAACAGATTTAAACATAATGATATCAAAACTCATGTTATCACATGAGACACTCGCACCTGCAACTAGCAAAGCTATCATTAGAAGCCGAGCATGCCTACTTAGCCAAACAACATTAGCTACGAGGGGAAGGTGTTTGGGTTTCATGGCAATATCAAGAGAAAACTACATCAAGTCCTAGGCAGCGAGCATATGACGAAGGAAAAGAGAATCTAGGAATAACAAAGCTAGAGACGGTATCAAGGTCACGGCCATCTTGCCTGTGATGTCTTCAGCTTGGAACTGCTCTTGTTCGTCCTGCACGTACTCTCCCGAATCCACGTACTCACTCTCCGATCCCGGTGCTACCCAATATAAAAACAACAGCCAATGAACAACAACACAACATGATGCAACAAACACATGATGCATGAGATGAGAATGTAGCATGCATCTCTATTCTAGTCACTTGCATATGCATGAGAAGAAAAGACAAACTTCTGGACAGAACTTCACTCTAAGCTACCTTGAAATGCATGAAGATGATATGAACAGGTGCATCATGAGAAAACGATGCAAAAACATATAAAGAACGTAGAGAACGGAGCTACGGATCAACCGGAAACTACGAAACAAGATACGGAGTCCTACGGATCAATTCTACCACAAGCACTCTACAATGGCACACTTTCTGGTATTCCCAGGTTGCCACATGATCAAACAAACAAGTATAGGTGGGGTGGTGCAAAGAAACTCACCACACCACCAACAATACTATCACAAGCTTTAAAACAACAAAACTATACAATCTGTCCTAAACAGCAACATAGCAGTTTGAGAGCAACATGCAAAGCACCTACAACCACCCAAATGTGCCAAACAAGATATATGGCAAAAGCTATTCAAAATCTCTACAAGCATGAGCAAAAAGATAATACAAAGGAGTTACACACAGAAAGATCTACATGTGCTAACTTGGACAAAAATAACAGATTTCAGGGACTTAGTCAAAAACTCAGATTCTCACCAGCTGTTTACGCTCAGAAGCATTTTGACAGCCCCCAAAACAATACCTACAGGAAGTGAAAGTGCAAGAAAATTGACAGAGATCTAGACAAACACAAAAGCTCCAACTCTCTAGTTGATTGCAAAGGCTGATTCCCAACACATGAACTTTTGCAACCACAACTACAAGGGATGAAAATAACAGCAGTTTCGCAGACTTAGTGAAAATCACAGATTTTCACCAAGCTAACAATTTCAGCCACATGCCTACTTTGACAAAGCACAACTTGAACATACAAACCCCTAAGCATAAAACAAAACCACCATGCCGTAGAGGGGTTCACCCACTACTGCCACATCAAGGAATCATCCTCTTAGGCTCATCACACCACATGGCACCAAGCTCTAAATATAGCATCAAAATAGAAAATGACTTTTCCAGAAAGTGTTCCAAAGTGAAATATGATTCCACCAATGGGTTCCTGGGATGATTCTACCCCAAAAACATATATAATACCTAGGTACTTGCATAGAACAAATAGGCACAAAGTTGAAAGGACAAACTACATGGAATCACATAGATGCAAATAGTGCCATATCATATGTGATGCACACCAGTTCATCACCTACACATGCACTTGCACACACTCACAACTCCAATGGTGCACTTGAGGGGTAGTCCTCATGTTCATGTGCCTTAGCACACCACACACACACACACACATACATGAAGCATACACAAGTGCTCATGCACACACACCTACATATGCTAGTCTCCAAACACACACATACTTACACTCACACCACTATCACTAACACACACACATACATGCTTGCACACAAGTGCTCATTGAGGAAAAACCATGCCTTGGGCATGTGTGTGTCACACCACACACATGCACATACACACACAAGCACACACTACATGTAAGTTGCACACGTTATCTCCTACACACATACACAAGCTTTACTAACTCCCTACACATGCAGATAAACTAGAACAAGGTGAAAAACCTACTGGTTTGAGATCCTAGCAATAAAATATTGCTGCCCAAGCAATATAACCAGCAACTAATCTATATCACAGCAAAAGAAATAAAAAAAATAAAAGGGATGGCGTGGGAATCGAACCCAAGACCTACTGCCACCACACACACAAGCACAACCACTGGGCTAACATCTCTGGCTCGACAGAACAGAGGAGGTAAACAGGATATGCTCTCCTCTCTGCTGCTACTGTGCCACAAAATAAACACAAAAAGGGGGGTGCGCTGCGGGGTTCGAACCCACGACCTGCCGATAAGAAAAACCCACTGCTACCGCTGCGCTGTGCTATCGAATGTTAACATAGAGGGGACTCTGCTCTTTTGAGCAACCCCCTCTGGATCTACTACAACCCGACGGTGGCCGGAACAGGGGAAGGTCAGCGCCGGCGATCCACTACGAATTAGACATGGGCTCGTTGCTGGGAGGAAGAGTGAACTCCCACGTACCCATTCCATCGCCAAACTCGTCGCGAGATACACTACAACTACTGCTCCACGAGCACGCGGTGGCGCCGGCGACAGAGAGATCCACGTCGGCGTTACTACGGCTCTACGCGCGAACTGCCGATAGGGGAAGGGGAAGGAGTGCATCTGGTCACCCACTGGTCGAGGAGGACACGCCTGTTGGAGAGGAAGCAGGGCACGTCGTGGAAGAAGCCGATGCGGAAGTGGTCATCGGAGCGGAAGGGGTCGACGAGGAAGTAGTGGGAGCAGGGGCGATCAGCGACGATTAGCTGTGAGAACGGACTCCCCCGAGGTCTCGCGTGCTCCTGGACTGCTTGGAGAGGAAGAAGGTGCACGACAACGACGGCGACGAGCTCATCACGGATTGGCCATGGCGGAGGAGGAGCTCGCCTTCGTCCGTCGACGAGGGAGAGGGAGGAGGAAGATGGGAAAGGAGATGGCGGCGCTGCAAAGGAACCCTAGCCCACTGCTTGGACGCCAAGGGTTAAATAGGGGGCGAGGGAGGCCGCCTCGACGTCCGTGAGCCACGGCATCGACTCTCAGTCTCGTGCTCTCTCTGACGAAGTGACGGAAAGGTGCGGGAGGAGGGAGACGGCGTCTATAGGAGAGAGAACGGAGTGGGCTGCGCGCGAGGAGGGTACTGGGCCAGCGAGGAGGAGGAGGCCCACTCGGAGGTGCGAGGTAAGAAAAAGAAAAATCCACTCGGGTTTTTCTATTTAAAACAAAACAGAGACAAACAAAACTCACACCCAACACTGTTGACCCTAAAATAAAACAAAAATGCCCCTCGTCATAAGGGAATTATGACCCAATAAAATAAAATGAAAAGAGGATTTTTGGAGCACTTAAATATTTACAAAACAGAATTAAATAACCTGTTTTGTGAATATCTACCCCTCTCAAACATAGATACAAAACACATTAAACCTAGCACGACATCCACCACAAATCACTCTAAAATATAAACATTTTTGAACCATGGTTAGAGCAAAGAAAACTTGAGCTTGAGAAATAGAGAAGGGGGGTTTTTGAAACCTAGTTGAAACTAGCATAGTTGAAACCCAACTTTCAAATACACCACTTCATCATCACATAGCACATCACATCACAACCACATACATGGATCCACAACCACAACAAACACAATGAAGGCATGGATGATATGGATGCATGAATGCAAAGGGGAGACAAGATAACATCACATGAAATAACACATGCATATATCTGACATGGCAATGACATCATGGACCCACATACATGAAGGTTCCAAATATGGCAAGTTACACTCTCGGGCATTACATTGTCGAGACCTGTGCCATGGACCGATGACATCTCTAAAATATTCCAGTTGATGCTGAGAGGGCGATCAACCGTAGCTCCTAAATGGTCATTGAAGTGCTGGTATATGGCGTCTTCCTTTTGCTCATGCACCGTGGCGATCCCAGATCCTACTCTCATGCACCGTGGCGATCTCAGATCACTTATCTTTATTGTGAAAATCTGAGCTTGTTAAAAACTTTTTCAAATTTAATGTTGTGAGTGCCATGATTGACATTGTATGCTTGTGTGCTTGATAATGTGAGGATAAAACCCTATTTCAGAACATTGAATTCCAAAAACCTTTACTTATTTCTGATCAAGGTAAAACCCTACCTTAAGTTGCACTACATGCCCTTGGTAGCAAGCACTGCTTCTACTCAAAGTTGGTGATCTGATTTCAACCAATCTTTATATTTCAAAACCACAAAGATAATTATTTTTGTAATTATTTTCCAAATTAAATAACATGTCCATTTCTGAGGCCAGAATTGGTATTCCTACATGGAAAAATACTTTTCTACCTTAGAAAAATCTGATTAAATTTGGAGATGATCAGAAGGACATATATTTTCCATAAATAGGATTTTAAACCCCATTTTATATTATATTTTTCAATAAAAACCCTGAGAGCTATTTGTGTCCGTTTTGGCATTTTGAAATATTTCCAAAGGAAATATTCTCAATAAATTCCTAGAAAATTCCAGTGACATCCCTAAGCCCTATTTGGTGTCCACATAAAGTTTCACCTCGATCAAAGGTGAATAAGGACCCCAAATAATCCAAAACCCCCTTTTGTCCAGAATCAAGTTAGAGCAACTCTACATAGAAAAGTTTGTCCAATGATGCTGGAACTTTGCAGGAGTGCCTAATACCTCAAATGAGGGTTTCACACCAAAAATGGGATTTGTGGGACTTAGTTTGCCCACACTCCCTTTGGAAGGGACAGATCTGGTCATATTGGAGTATTTTCAAGTTTACAAATCTAAACTTGTCCATTGGAGCTCAAATTTGGTGAAACCCCATGGTTTACCACCAAACCCAAACCTGTTAAGTTGTAGCACCGGTGGTGGGGTGCAACCCCCTTAACCTACTATCAAACACCTTCTCACATATAGGAAAAAGCCACGTTAGCCACAACTAATCGAAACCCCTTTGGTTCAAACTCAAAGATTAAGTGGCCAGCATCTGTGTCTAACCCAGTCAACTCGCCCCTCACTGGTTCAAAGTGGAAAGGCCAAAAACCCCAATTTAGATTTCAGTTCAAGGCTGACAGCACTACTATTTCTAGTCTCCCTTGACCAGCCGACGCTCCCACAAGACCCAAACAGCTAACTACACTCCCAGCCAGTGCCAGGACATGCTAGACACGTCCAAAGTTCCTCAGAGCGCGTCAGCATGCCGTGGCATGCCAAAACTACGATCCGGGTGCGCTACAGGAAGTCACCGAGGTGGGGGCGACGTTCTCGGCCAGTTCCAACCTCCCCCGAGATGTCCAACCTCTTCCCCGGCAACCCTTCTGCATCGAGCAAGCCTCAGGGCCCCTCCTCTCCCGCGCTAGAGCTTGTGTAACGCGTGCCCGTGTGCACCAGAACTGGCCAAGCTAGGTGGCGCGGCCACGGATGCTCGACGTCTCTCTCTCCCACTATTGTAGATGGTTAGGTCATTCCAAAACCACGTCCTGAGACCGTGGTTTCGACCCCAGCCTCTCTCTGCACCCCCATGCGCGCCAAGGTGAGTCACCGGCGCTCCCGAATCGGCTCACTATCGCGGGCCTATAAATAGCCCTCCCCCTTGCTCCAGCACCCCTCAGATAGCTTCACCACGATAACTAGTACCTCCCTAGCAACCCAACAGAACCCCGGTGCTCGAGATCGACCGAGGCCCCTCCTCCTCGGAGCTCCGGTCGATCTCCGGCTACACGATGGTTCCTGTGCCCCTCGACCCACCAAACTAACCCTCTCAACCCCAGGAAGCTTTCCCCCAAGTCGCCCGACCATTTCCGTGTCTCTAGCCACCTCCTCGACCACCTCCCGAAACTCCTCCGCCACGGCCTCCTCATCACCGGTGAACCCCTGCCTCCCCATCATTGTTCCGACCACCAACAGGTAGGAGATAGTAAGGCGAACCCATTCCAGTCCTTGTTGGGGCTTGAGAGCGTCGGCAACCTCCCCGGCATCCTCCTCCTCCTCTCTGGCCAGAGGTAGGAGACGACCCAGACAGGTGTGCCCCACCTGTCGGTGGCCCAACCTCCTCCCCCGCGCTGTCCTCAGCCACTGACCGCAGGGCCCTGGAGGTCAGGTTCAAACCTGACGGCACGCCCGCCTGGGCAGGCTGTTGGCTGGCCATGCGCCAGCCCAGCTCCGGGCCAAGCCAGGCCGGGAGTTTAGCCGATTTTCTTTTATTTTTAAAACCCTGGTTTCTAAGATTTTTATAAAAACATTTAACCAGTGTAAAAATATAATTTTTCCACTCATGTTCTTCTAAAAATATGTAGTATTTAAAAATATGCTTGGTTGAATTTTTCAACAACTATTCTATTTTACATTAATAGAAAAGACTAAATTGAAATAGTTTTGCTTCTGTTTGGTTGATTTAAAAAATATTCCTTCAAGGAAAAATTTAGGCAGATATTTTTCAAAATGATACGTTAGATTTATCAGTAATAAGAAACATTTTTAAAATGTTTGTGATCTGTTTCTGTGTGAGATATTTCTTATTTATTGTTTTATGACGATAGAAAATTCGTGTGACGAGGGAATCAGAGCGGAAGACCTCGAAGATCCCGGATACTTATTGACCAAGGCAAGCAGCCCTTTGACCATGACTGAGCACATGTTACTTTGCATGTTAAAATAGCAAGTATTCCCGTTGCATATGATCATAAGTCCGGTAATCATTTGACATGATTTTACCGAAGGCTCCCCAGGAGCACATGCATTGAGCTTGACCCTACCACTTGAGCATGTTGATCACATAAAGCAAGAGTTTATGAAAACCCCGTCGGGTGCCACTAATGCCTGAGGGAGATGAGGAGTTAGGTGGTCACTTTTGATGAAGTCATGCACCCGGTATTTGTGTGAGTATGGTCTCGGAAATGGGATTTGATTTATGATGTGTCGACCGTCCCAACCATACCAGTACGACCACGTTACCCCTTATGGGACGGGGCTATGTTAATTACTCTGGTCGGTGCTAGCAAAGAGCCACATTACTAGTGGCGGGAGTGATGTGTGGTCACTCTCGTGATGGAGTCGTGCCAGGTAGGGAGACTAGGCCATTTTTATGAGTTCTAGTCACACCATTGGTCCCCGCATGGTGGGTATTTGATACGTCTCCAACGTATCTATAATTTTTGATGGTTTATGCTATTATCTTGTCAAACTTTGGATGTTTTGCATGCCTTTTATATATTTTTTGGGACTAACTTATTAACTCAGTGCCAAGTGCCAAATCTTATTTTTTCCATGTTTTTGACCCCTTTCAGAGGAGATTTTGAAACGGAGTCCAAACGGAAGAAAATCCCCAAAAATATTTTTTCTGTAACAGAAGAAGATCGGGAAGCTTGAGAGCCAAGGCAGGGGAGCCTCAGGGGCCCCACAAGCCCCCACCCCGCGGCCAGGGGGGAGTTCGCGGCCCACAGGCTTGTGGGCCCCCTGTGCACCCTCGTCCCTAGGGGTTGCGCCTATATATTCCCTAAACATCCCAAAAAAATCAAGAGACCATCGAAATCACTTTTCCGCCGCTGCAAGCTTCTGTCTCCGCAAGATCTCATCTGGGCATGTTCTGGTGCCCTGTCGGAGGGGGATTCAGATATGGAGGGCTTCTTCATCAACACCATGACCTCTCCGATGACGCGTGAGTAGTTCACCATAGACCTACGGGTCCATAGTTAGTATCTAGATGGCTTCTTCTCTCTCTTGGATCTTCAATACAAAGTTCTCCAGGATCTTCATGGAGATCTATCCGATGTAATCTTCTTTTGCGGTGTGTTTGTCGAGATCCGATGAATTGTGGATTTATGATCAGATTATCTATGAATCTTATTTGAGTTTCTTATGATCTCTCTCATGCATGATTTCATATCCTTGTAATTCTCTTCGAGTTGTGGGTTTTGTCTGGCCAACTAGATCTATGATTCTTGCAATGGGAGAAGTGCTTGGTTTTGGGTTCATACCATGCGGTGACCTCACCCAGTGACAGAAGGGGTAGCGAGGCACGCGTCATGTTGTTGCCATCACGGGTAAAAAGATGGGGTTTTCATCATTGGTTTGAGATTATCCCTCTACATCATGTCATCTTGCTTAAGGCGTTACTCTGTTCGTCACGAACTCAATACACTAGATGCATGCTGGATAGCGGTCGATGTGTGGAGTAATAGTAGTAGATGCAGAAAGTATCGGTCTACTTGTCTCGGACATGATGCCTATATGTATGATCATTGGCTTAGATATCGTCATGACTTTGCTCGGTTCTATCAATTGCTCGACACTAATTTGTTCACCCACCGTGATATTTGCTATTTTGAGAGAAGCCTCTAGTGAACACTATGGCCCCCAGGGTCTACTCCACACCATATTTCCAGCCTTACACTTTTTACTTCGTTGCACTTTCCGCCTTCAGATCACACTTTTGCAAACAATCTTGAAGGGATTGACAACCCCTTTGAAGCGTTGGGTGCAAGCTTGTTTGTGTTTGCGCAGGTACTCTGGACTTGACGAGACCCTCCTTCTGGATCGATACCTTGGTTCTCAAACTGAGGGAAATACTTACTGCTCCTATGCTTCATCACCCTTTCCTCTTCAAGGGAAAAACCAACGCAAGCCCATTCTCCGTCTAGGTGTCAATTTCTGGCGCTGTTGTTTGAGAAGTAGCAGAAGGATTTCTGGCGCCGTTGCCGGGGAGGAAGATCAAGTCAAGAACTCATCCAAGTAGGTGTCGCAAACTCATATCTTGCATTTACTTTGTTTGCCAGTTGCCTCTCGTTTTCCTCTCCCCCACTTCACCAATTTGCCTGTTTCGTTTGCCTTTTTCGTTTGCCCTTTTCATTCGCCCTTTTCTCACTTGCTCTTTGTTCGCTTGTGTGCTTGCTTGCTTGCTGAAGTCACCATGAATGAAAACACCAATCTTTGTGACTTCTCAAATACTAATAACAATGATTTTATTAGTACTCCGATTGCTCCCGCCACTAGTGCGGAGTCATACGAAATCAATGCCGCTTTGTTGAATCTTGTTATGAAAGAGAAATTCTCTGGCCTTCCTAGTGAAGATGCCGCATCCCATCTCAATACCTTCATTGAGCTTTGCGATATGCAAAAGAAGAGAGATGTGGATAATGACGTGATTAAATTGAAGCTTTTTTCCTTTCTCGTTGCGAGATCGCGCAAAAACTTGGTTTTCTTATTTACCCAAAAATAGTATCGGTTCTTAGGATAAGTGCAAAGATGCTTATATATCCAAGTATTTTCCGCCGGCTAAGATCATCTCTCTCCGTAATGATATCATGAATTTCAAGCAACTTGATAATGAACATGTTGCACAATCTTGGGAGAGAATGAAATTAATGAATAGAAATTGTCCCGCTCATGGCTTGAGTATTTGGATGATTATTCAAATATTTTACGATGGCTTGAATTTCGCTTCTAGAAATATCTTGGACTCCGCCTCAGGTGGAACATTCATGGAAATCACGTTAGGGGAAGCCACAAAGCTCTTAGACAACATCATGACGAACTACTCTCAGTGGCACACTGAAAGGTCACCTACTAGTAAGAAGGTACACGCTATAGAAGAAATTAACTCGTTGAGTGCTAAGATGGACGAGTTAATGAATTTGGTTGCTAGTAGAAGTGCTCCTTTGGAACCTAATGATATGCCCTTGTCTTCTTTGATTGTGAGTAGCAACACTAGCTTGGACGTTAATTTTGTTGGTAGGAATAACTTTGGCAACAACAATGCTTTTAGAGGAAACTATGTTCCTAGGCCTTTCCTAGTAACTCCTCTAATAATTTTGGCAACTCCTACAACAATTCCCATGGAAACTAAAATAGATTACCCTATGATCTAGAGAGTAATATCAAAGAGTTCATCAACTCTCAAAAGATTTTTAATGCGTCCATTGAGGAAAAGCTACTCAAAATTGATGATTTGGCTAAGAGCATTGATAGAATGTCTAGTGATGTTGATGCTTTGAAAGTTAGATGTCCTCCTGCCAAAATCAACATGGATGAAACTTTGAAAGCTATGCGTGTTTCCATGATTGAGAGCCAAGAAAGAACTGCCAAAATTCATGCTAGACATGAATGGCTTAGAAAGGCGTGTTCTCGTGATGAGAATCACGAAGATCTTAAAGTGCTTGGTGTGACTCCCATTGAATCTTTGTTTTCTTGTGTCAAACCTAATGATTATGGGGCTGGATATGAATCCACTTTGGTTGAAAAGTGCCCCAATGATTCGGAGTCCATCTCTCTTGATGCTAAAAGCATTGAAAGTGGAGTAGAAGATGTTAAAACTTTGAGTAGTAATGAAATTACTACCGTGGATTTCAAGGAATTCAAATATGATAGTTGATCCTTGATTGAATGCATTTCTTTTATGCAATCTATGTTAAACTCTCCACACGCTTATAGCCAAAACAAGGCCTTTACCGATCATATCGTCGAAGCTATGATAAAATCTCTTGAAGAGAAACTTGAATTGGAAGTCTCTATCCCTAGAAAGCTTCATGATGAGTGGGAACCTACCATCAAAATCAAAATCAAAAACTATGAGTGCAATGCTTTGTGTTATTTGGGTGCTAGTGTTTCTGCGATTCCAAAGTCTTTATGTGATGTTCTGGGTTTTAATGAAATTGAAGAGTGTTCTCTTAATTTGCATCTTGTTGATTCTACTGTCAAGAAACCCACGGGAAGGATAAATGATGTTCTTATTATTGCAAATAGGAACTATGTACCCGTGGATTTCATTGTGCTTGACATTGATTGCAATCCTACATGCCCTATTATTCTTGGTAGACCTTTCCTAAGGACTATCGGTGCTATCATCGATATGAAGGAAGGGAATATTAGATTCCAATTTCCTTTAAGGAAGGGCATGGAACACTTTCCTAGAAAGAAAATAAGATTGCTTTATGAATCCATGATGAGGTCCACTTATGGGTTGAGCACCAAAGACGACGATACGGGATTCTATCGCTTTTATTCCTAGCTAAGGGCGTTAAACAATAGAGCTTGTTGGGAGGCAACCCAATGAATTTATCTTTTTTCTTTCTGTTTTGTTGCGTCCACACCATCACTATTCTGTTGTAATTGTGTTTTTTGTGTTTCTTTTTGTGTTTGAGCCAAGCAAAACATTTATGCTAGTCTTGGTAATGGTTGTTTGATCCTGCTGGAAAAAGAAAGAAACTTTTCGCTCACGAGATGATTTTTCATTTTATTCAGAAAGAGCTTTTGAGTTGATTCTTTTTTCTTCTGGTTTATATGCTTTTTTCCTAGGCCGTCGTAATTTTTCAGATTTTTTGAGGTAACATAAGTATACAAAGTATATAGATTGCTACAAACTGGTATGGTTTTGACATATTCTGTTTTTGTTGAGTCGGTTGCTTGTTTTCATGAAACTATGGTTAGTATCGGGGGGTACTAGCCATGGAAAAGTGAGAATACAGTAGACCAATACCAATATAGATATAATTCAAGTTTGCTACAATACCAAAAGAAGTGGTAGTTCGTTTTCCTGTGCTAATGTTATCACGAGTTTCTGTTTAAGTTTTGTGTTGTGAAGATTTCAAGTTTTGGGTGATGTTCTCATGCACGATGAGATAAGGAGTCGAAAGAGCTCAAGCTTGGGTATGCCCAAGGCATCCCAAGCCAAATTCAAGGATACCAAAAAGCCTAAGCTTGGGGATGCCCCGAGAAGGCATCCCCTCTTTCGTCTTCAATCCATCGGTAACATTACTTGGAGCTATATTTTTATTCACCACATGATATGTGTTTTGCTTGGAGCGTCTTGTATCTTAGGAGTCTTTTTTTTGTGTCACAATCATCCTTGCTGCACACCTTTTTGATAGAGAGAGACATGCACTCGTCGTGATTTTGGTAGAATGCTCATAGTGCTTCACTTATATCTTTTTAGCTAGACACTTTTGCTCTATGTGCTTCACTTATATCTTTTAGAGCACGGCGGTGCGTGATTTCATAGTTGGCTTATGCTATGAAAGTAGTCCCAAATGTGATAGGTACCCAAAGAGGATGCACAAACCTCCATCTTCATGTGCATTGAATAGAAAGATAAGTTTTGATTCCTCTCAAATAGTTTTGAGACGTGGATTTGGTAATATTAAGAGCTATGTTAGTAGGGTGTTGTGAATCTAGAAATACTTGTGTTGAAGTTAGTGATTCCCGTAGCATGCATGTATGGTGAACCGCTATGTTAGGAAGTCGGAGCATAATTGATGTATTGATTGTCATCCTTTGTGTTGAGGTCGGGATCACGTGATGGTTAACACCTACCAACCCTTCCCCTAGGAGTATGCGTTTAGCACTTTGTTTCGATTACTAATAAAAGCTTTCGCAACAAGTATGTGAGTTCCGCATGACTAATGTGAGTCCATGGTATAGATGCACTTTCACCTTCCACCATTGCTAGGTTCTCTAGAGCCGCGCAATTCTCGCCGGTGCACAAACCCACCAAATTCCTTCCTCAAAACAGCCACCATACCTACCTACTATGGCATTTTCATAGCCATTCCGAGATATATTGCCATGCAACTCCCACCGTTCCGTCTCATAACTTGTGTCGTCACTCTCATATTGCCATTGCATGATCGTAAGATAGCTAGCGAGATGTTTCAACGTCATACACCATGCTAGATCGTTGCGCATCCCGGTACACTGCCGGAGGCATTTCCTATGGAGTCATCATCGTTGTGATCTTTGAGCTGTGAGTAAATAAAAGTGTGATGATCATCGTTATAAGAGCATTGTCCCATGTGAGGAAATAAAAAAAGAGGCCAAAGATCCCAAAAAAAAAGAGAAAAAAAAGAAGAGGCCTAAGATCCCAAATGAAAAAAGAGAGAAAAGGAGAGAAGGGACAATGCTACTATCTTTTTCCACACTTGTGCTTCATAATAGCACCATGTTCTTCATGATTGAGAGTTTTTTGCTTTGTCACTACCATATGCTAGCGGGAATCTTCATTATTTAACTTGGATTGTATAATGCAATGATGGGCTTCCTCAAAATTGCCCTAGGTCTTCGTGAGCAAGCAAGTTGGATGCACACCCACTAGTTTACCTTTTGAGCTTTCACATACCTATAGCTCTAGTGCATCTCTTGTATGGCAATCCCTACTCATTCACATTGATATCTATTAATGGGCATCTCCATAGCCTATTGATACGCCGAGTCAATGTGACCATCTCCTCCTTTTTGTCTCACAACCACCACCACACTCTATTTCACCAATAGTGCTATATCCATGGCTCGCGCTCATGTATTGCGTGATAGTTATAAAAAGTTTGAGAAAGTAAGAGTGCGAAAACAATTCGTTGAGCAATACCGGGATTGTGCATGATTTACATTAGTTCTGTGAGGATGATGGAGCATAGCCAGAGCATAGCCAGACCATATGATTTCCTTGGCCTTGTTATTTTGAAAGTTCATGATTACCTTGCTAATTTGCTTGAAGTATTATTGTTTTCATGTCAATAGCAAACTATTGTTTTGAATCTTACGGATCTGAACATTCATGTCACATGAAAGAAGTTGCAAAGGACAACTTTGCTAGGTAGCATTCCACATCAAAAATTCATTCTTTATCACTTCCCTACTTGAGGACGAGGAGGAGTTAAGCTTGGGAATGCTTGATACGTCTCCAACGTATCTATAATTTTTGATGGTTTCATGCTATTATCTTGTCAAACTTTGGACGTTTTGCATGCCTTTTATATATTTTTTGGACCTAACTTATTAACTCAGTGCCAAGTGCCAGTTCCTGTTTTTTCCATGTTTTTGACCCCTTCCAGAGGAGATTTTGGAACGGAGTCCAAACGGAAGAAAATCCTCGAAAAGATTTTTTCCATAACGGAAGAAGATCGGGAAGCTTGAGAGCCATGGCAGGGGAGCCTCAGGGGCCCCACAAGCCCCCACCACGCGGCCAGGGGGAGGCCGCGGCCCACAGGCTTGTGGGCCCCCTGAGCGCCCTCTGCCCTAGGGGTTGCGCCTATATATTCCCAAAAAATCCCAAAAAAATCAGGAGATCATCGAAATCACATTTCCCCTGCTGCAAGCTTTTGTCTCCGCAAGATCCCATCTGGGGCACGTTCTGGTGCCCTACCCGAGTGGGGATTCGGATACGGAGGGCTTCTTCATCAACACCATGACCTCTCTGATGATGCGTGAGTAGTTCACCATAGACCTACGGGTCCATAGTTAGTATCTAGATGGCTTCTTCTCTCTCTTGGATCTTCAATACAAAGTTCTCCATGATCTTCATGGAGATCTATTCGATGTAACCTTCTTTTGCGGTGTGTTTGTCGAGATCCGATGAATTGTGGATTCATGATCAGATTATCTATGAATATTATTTGAGTTTCTTCGGATCTCTCTGATGCATCATTTCATATCCTTGTAATTCTCTTCAAGTTGTGGGTTTTGTCTGGCCAACTAGATCTATGATTCTTGCAGTGGGAGAAGTGCTTGGTTTTGGGTTCATACCGTGCGGTGACCTCACCCAGTGACAGAAGGGGTAGCGAGGCACGCAGCATGTTGTTGCCATCAAGGGTAAAAAGATGGGGTTTTCATCATTGGTTTGAGATTATCCCTCTACATCATGTCATCTTGCTTAAGGCGTTACTCTGTTCGTCATGAACTCAATACACTAGATGCATGCTGGATAGCGGTCGATGTGTGGAGTAATAGTAGTAGATGCAGAAAGTATCGGTCTACTTGTCTCGGACATGATGCCTATATGTATGATCATTGGCTTAGATATTGTCATGACTTTGCGCGGTTCTATCAATTGCTCGACAGTAATTTGTTCACCCATCGTGATATTTGCTATTTTGAGAGAAACCTCTAGTGAACACTATGGCCCCCAGGGTCTACTCCACACCATATTTTCAGCCTTACACTTTTTACTTCGTTGCACTTTGCGCCTTCAGATCTCACTTTTGCAAACAATCTTGAAGGGATTGACAACCCCTTTGAAGCGTTAGGTGCAAGCTTGTTTGTGTTTGCGCAGGTATTCTAGACTTGACAAGACCCTCCTTCTGGATCGATACCTTGGTTCTCAAACAAAGGGAAATACTTACTGCTCCTGTGTTGCATCACCCTTTCCTCTTCAAGTGAAAAACCAACGCAAGACCAATCTCCGTCAACGTATCAATTTCTGGCGCTGTTGTTTGAGAAGTACCAGCATTGTCCAGAGTTGGTGCTCGTAAGACGTACCACATGTGGGCTGGGTACCAATCGAGTGGACCTCCTTGTCTAGTATCGTTAGGGGAAAGACATTGAGCGGGTACTTACCTCGGGTATGTTATATACCGCGAGTCATGGATGACACGGAAGTTTCCTGGATCTCATGGGTCTAGCGTACTACCTTTGCAGAGTGTAAACTATTCGAATAGCCATGTCCACAGTCAAGGACAGTTGGGTAATCCTGCTTAAACTACGTCCAGTTATTTCCGCATAAACCAAATGTGAGTGTGTGTGGTGTTGGAAAAGGTGTTTCTGTGATACTAATGATAGGACCAAGTTCTGTGACTTGGCATATAGGTTGAACTCGGATGGTTCAGCCCTCGACAGATATATTGATATGTGTAACCTGTTCTTCAAAAGTAATTCTTTAACTTGATGCATATTCATGATCATTTCACCAAGATGAGTTACACCAAAGATGCATGATATTGTTATCCTTCACTTTCAATGTTCATATCATGGGCTGTTTGCGAGTACATTCAAAGTACTCATTGGCTTGCCACTGGTTATGTTATTGACCAGACATGGAAGGAACGGAGTTTGGAGATGAGTACGTCTTCGGAGACTCCCCTGCGAACTAGGATGCTTCCGAGTCAGAATGCATGTCGGTGTAGGATTGATGGCATGGGCATCCGCTTAGCCCCTATGTTTTCCGCTACTAGTATATCTGAGTGCTTTGGCCCTAGGCCCTGCCTTGTGAACTTGACCCTTCGGTCATGTGTTGTAATAATTGGTAGTTGGATGTAAGACTCTTTTATTTCGGTATCTGTGTTCGGTGAGCATTGATCTCTAGGATCACTGAGCACGGCGATCTCGACTCGTAAGTCGGGGTCCCCACATGTATGGATGAAATGTTTGCGCCTTCTTGCCCTCATCTTGGCATGGTAAATTTTTGTGCCCACATCACCTAGCCGTAGCCAGGTGAGGCGTGATGCTTGGCGCCTGCTGGCACGCTCTACTGCTGCGAGGCACAGGAGCCGAAGCTTGAGTAGCTTCCTAAGATTATACTACGCGTGAGAGATCCTTCGGTTTTCCTGTGCTACATCTAGCCGTAGAACTATCTGAGCCGCCATGTGGAACTGAAGTTTCGAATCGCTGAAAAAAGCTTTGCTCCAGATTTTGATATCCCTAGTGGTGCGCATCATCTTCGTTCTCATCCTCTGAAAAGCACATGTAGAGTGCACCGGTCTACTCCAGGCCCTTTCCACTGTGTCATGGAAGCGAGGGAAATTTGGCCAGAAGCTCTCAAACCTAAAATGCACCGGACGAGGAGCTGCACTGGTGTCGGCGAGGACTAGCGGGCCGTGGTCGGATGTGGACGTGGTTGCCGCATGAAGCGAGGCCGAGGGGAAGCAGCATTCCCATGGTTGGTTGCAGAAGAATTTATCGATGCTCACTAGCGTGTGATTCTGGCAGTCGTTGCTCCACGTGTATCGGTGGTTGTTGCATCTAATCTCCTTCAAACCCGCGGAATCAATAGCTGCTCGAAACCTGCACATGAGCCTACGATTAAGGTTGAGGTTGTTCTTGTCTGGCGCCTCATAGATGAGGTTGAAATCCCGATTAATCAGCCAAGGCTCCACTGCGGGGGGTGCCGAACGAGACATCTCTAATAGGAAGCTATCCTTTCTCACATCATCCGCAGGCCCGTAGACAGAGGAAAGCCAGAAGCCCTAAGTTTGTCCCAGCAAAGAGACCCCAGCCGTTATCGCAAACTCGCCTATAGCATGGGAGACGATGTTTGCAAGATCCCTGTTCCAGAGAATAGCCGCCCCACCACTGGTGCCGATTGTCGGAAGTGCAATGCAGTCGGCGAGGTGACCTCCCCCTATCTCTCTGACTAGTTCCGGAGACCAAACCGAGATTTTAGTCTCCTGGAGGCAAAGGATGGCAACACGGTGTGAAGCAGCCATCTCGCCGACGAAGGCTCGCTTGGCGGGGTGGTTTACGCCTCGGACATTCCAACACATAATCAGGAAGAGTGTGTCACTCATGGGGAAAACAAGCATGTCTCCGATGGCTAAAACTAATCGGCCTCTGGCCCAAAATATACACCTCCAACATAGCAGGGGCTCGCCGGCACCCACCAGTATGCCCCAACACGTGCCAGCGAAGAACTATAGACCATCTAACCTTACAACTTGGAAACAAAAATAACTTAAACTGATTTCTCATCGGCCGCCACCGCAGGGATATACTTACGGAATCCAACATGGTCACACAGCTACCTCCTCGGCGACTCCATCGTTGTCGGCCATGCGAGCCATGACACGCAGTGCCTCGCCGTCCAGGCGAGTGAGCTTGGCGATGACCGCGATGTCACTGTCCATCAGGGGCTCGTCGAAACGGTGCAGAAGGGCCTTGGCCACCTCCGCCGTTATCTTCTCTCTCGGTCTGAGCAGCCCCAGCTCCTTGATGATGCAGAGGGAGGCGCGTTGTGCCACTCGCACCGTCGAAGCGATGGCTGCCTTCTTACCGCTATGACGCGTTGGAGCAGAGATGGCTCTGCTCTTTGGTGGAGCCTGCCACCTCTTGAGCTTGCATTTGTTTTTCACTTGAAGAGGAAACGGTGATGCAACACAGTAGCAGTAAGTATTTCCCTCAGTTTGAGAACCAAGGTATTAATCCAGTAGGAGAATCAAGCCAAGTGTCCAGAGTACCTGCGCAAACACAAACGAGCTTGCACCCAACGCTATAAAGGGGTTGTCAATCCCTTCAAGATTGATTGCAAAGTGAGATGTGAAGGCGGAAAGTGCAATGATGTAAAAGTGTAAGGCTGAAAATATGATGTGAAGTAGACCTGAGGGCCATAGTGTTCACTAGAGGCTTCTCTCAAAATAGCAAATATTATGGTGGGTGAACAAATTACTGTCGAGCAATTGATAGAACCGCGCAAAGTCATGACGATATCTATGGAAATGATCATACATATAGGCATCACGTCCGAGACAAGTAGACCAATACTTTCTGCATCTACTACTATTACTCCACCCATCGACCGCTATCCAGCATGCATCTAGTGTATTGAGTTCATGACGAACAGAGTAACGCCTTAAGCAAGATGACATGATGTAGAGGGATAAACTCAAACCAATGATGTAAACCCCATCTTTTTACCCTTGATGGCAACAACACGATGCATGCCTATCTACCCCTTCTGTCACTAGGTGAGGTCACCGCACGGTAAGAACCCAAAACCAAGCACTTCTCCCATTGCAAGAATCATAGATCAAGTTGGCCAAACAAAACCCACAACTCGAAGAGAATTACAAGGATATGAAATCATGCATAGAAGAGATCAGAAGAAACTCAAATAAGATTCATGGATAATCTTATCATAAATCCACAATTCATCGGATCTCGACAAACACACGGCAAAAGAAGATTACATTGGATAGATCTCCATGAAGATCATGGAGAACTTTGTATTGAAGATCCAAGAGAGAGAGGAAGCCATCTAGCTACTAGCTATGGACCTGAAGGTTTATAGTGACCTACTCACGCATCATCGGAGATGCAATGGTGTTGATGAAGAAGCCCTCCGTATCCAAATCCCCCTCCGGCAGGGCACCAGAACGTGCCCCTGATGGGATCTTGCAGAGACAGAAGCTTGCAGCGGCGGAAAAGTATTTTCGTGGATCTCTCGCGTAGTTTTGGATTTTTTGGAAATTTCTAGGCGGAAGAGGTAGGGCAGACGAGCCACAGGGGGCCCACAAGCCTGCTAGGCGCGCCCCCTGGCCATGCCTAGGGGGCTTGTGGCCTCCCCTGGTGGCCTCTGCCTTGGTTCTCACGCCGCATGCGTATCTTCTGTTCCGGAAAAAATCTTTTCGGAAGTTTTATTCCGTTTGGACTCCGTTTAATATTCTCCTCTGAAAAGGGTCAAAAACACGGAAAAAACAGGAACTGGCACTTGGCACTGAGTTAATAAGCTAGTCCCAAAGAAGATGTAAAAGGCATACAAAACATCCAAAGTTTGACAAGATAATAGCATGGAACCATAAAAAATTACAGATACGTTGGAGACGTATCACAGCCGCCGAGCGCCGTGCCGGGGGAGAGCTGATCAATGGCGGCCTCATGCTGCGGAAGAGGCCGCACGCCTCAGTACGCTTGTCTCCCCCGGCGATCTTCAGCTCGCACACCCTGCTAGTAACCGCGCCCAGTTGCACCTTGAGCGTGCGAGCCGTCGTTGGGGTGGCATGGATGAACTGCCCTAACTCGGACGCCGAAGTATAGAGAGTTGGGTTGAACGCGTCGAGCTGCAGTGCCTCCCCCGATGCCTTGCCCAGAGGCTCGTCGTCGACCTCCAAAGGTGTAGCCACCACTGCCTCGGCGGCAGCCTGCACGTCTGCCGCGAGACCATCCACTATGACGGAGGCGAGCGACGGCTTCTTCGCTGTCTTGAAGAAGTCTTCCACTGGGTCTTTCCCTTTTCTGCCGCTCTTGTCGACCAGTGTTGCGCGGGCCGGTGGGGGCGGGAGAGACCTCGACCTCCCGCGCTATGCAGGGTGACGTGACACCCCCGAGCTCTTCTTGTCTCTGTGACGGTGATCCACTATCTCTCTGGACCTACGACGAACCGGCGGCGATCGACTGCGTTGGCGTTGTGCAGGGGCCTGCGGAGGCAGGGCCGTCGAGCGGCCACGACGCAGGAGGACGTCTTTCCAGGACCGCTGTCCCCTACCCCTGGAGCCACCGTCGCCGTCCTGGTCCCTCCCCTTGCCTTCCTGCGGCATGCCACGGCAGCCGAAGTCAGCGACCGGGGCACGCGGCAGGCGCGCCTGTCACTCGGGCCTCTGGCCATCCTCCACCCCCATCGTCCAGGAGGGAGAGGCCACCGCCGGGAACGGCTTGCCGTCGTCGACAGAGTCTGATGACGGGATCCCGCTCTGGCCGGAGTGGGAGGAGCGAGGAGACGGCGGCGTCCAGTCCTCCACCCGATCCACGTGGATGAGCATGTCGTAGTCAGTAGTGGCCGGCGGCGGTGTGACCCGCCTGTCAGGTGGGGAGAAACCCTCCATCTCCTCGACGCGCCCCGTGCCGCATGGCAACACCCAGAGCATGTGCTTGGTGGGGATGTTCGCAACATCGTTCGTCCAGACCTAGCAGCCAAAGGTCTTCGTGTGGCCGCGCTCAAGTGTCCTGCTGTCGAGGCGGTCCACCCTGACCCTCTTCCCGAGGATCTCCTCCGCCCCGTCCACCGGCCAAAACTGCATCGGAACCCTCTCGATGACGACGCGGACATGGAGCAGGAGAGCATCAAAAGAAGCATGGTCATTCTCATGCCAGGAAGCAATGTTGAAGACGGCGCCGTCGAACCTGATGGACCGACGCCGCACGGCATTGACCTCGTGCGCCGGCTGGGTGAAGATGATGAGGAAGTGCTCCGGGTGGTGGGCCATGACACGGAGCGAGTGCATCGGGGTGTAGAGCTACGCCTCAAAGGCTCTCCCCACCGCCATGGGTGACGAGGCATTGACCCCGTCGGCGGCAGAGAGAGTGACGGCGTGGCTCCGAAGAAAAAAGACCGCCTGGTCAACCGCTGGGGAGCGGATGGTCACCGAGTGGCGCTCCCTGAGCCGATGCGCGGGGATCAACGTGGTGCAGCATGGCCGGTGCCATCGAAGCCATGGCGGGGGCAGGCGGCGGTGGAAAATGAATGCGAGCGTGTAGTGGCTGCTCAGGTGGTGCTGTCCGTAACCTGCTTCTAGCAGAGCCGATCCTATCGCTAACTCAAGGATTCCGCAGGTAGAGCCTGCCGATGTGCCCAACCCGCCTGCCGATGATGCAGTGCACTGGATCTCTATAGTCAGCTATACGGTGGATTTTGCTCAAGCAGCGGAAGCAGCGGCCGTGGAATTGGATTAAGAAGGACACACACCGCTTGTCGGCATTTAAGCCTTCGTCGCGGTCCGGCCGGTGTGCTCCCGGGTGCAGGTGAGAGACCGGGGGGGGGAGGAGGGGGTAGCAGCAACACGGCGGTGTTTGTGGAGACTCACCTCGGTCCAGCCTTTGTCCATCTCCGAAATGGCAAGCCGAGACTCCAGAGATGGGGCAACGACGATTGATTTTAGACGAGGCACGAGTATCAACGGTGAATCTGTCGGTTGGATGGATGGTGCATCCGACATTGACGCAAACCTTTGGGAGCGGGATGTTTGTGCCGGGACCGGGGGGCTATCTGGTGCGTGACCCGGAGTCGCGGACGGACCGGCGGATAGCAGCATCGGCCTTGATGCCCCCAAGCTGGATCACTCCCCCCTAAGCAGGATCCACGGCAGGGACGCCGGATCTGGCGATGGCCGCGGCGAAGGCGCCTGTGACAGACCGGCGGGTCGTAGCCCACGCGTGCAGATGGAGCAATGACCCGACCCAAGACTGATGGATCTAGCCGGAGACCGGTGGGCTATTAAGGCGGGTGGGTGGCCGCCGCGGCCGAAGTGGCCGGCGGCGCGAGGGAGGGAGGAGCTAGCTATCCTATCGCGAGGGCATGACCCTCCCCCCGAGCCTTTCTGAAACTAGTCTTCTTGTGCAATGAGGGCTTTGAGGATGAGGATTTCGAAGATTTCTTCTTTTTCTTCAAGTCATCAGAATTTTCATCCTTGTATTTATTCTTCTTTGATTCCAGTGACCTGATTGCTTGCATTTGTGGCAGGTTCTTTTCTTTTGGTCCTTAGATGAAGATTCTCATTTCCTCATATCTCTTCTTGAAGATTTACCAAAATGGCCACGTCTTGTAAACTTCTGGAATTTCCTCACGAGCATTGCAAGCTCCTATCCATGTTCTTCAGGATCGCCAATGCTACAATCCGAGTCTTCTTCTTCAGATGAGGAAATTGCTTTGGCCTTCAGTGCACGAGGTCTAGAATAGCTTGGTCCACATAGATCTCTCTTTTCTTCTTTGTTGGAATTCATGAGTATTGAATCTTTCGAGAATATCAGCAGGATCAAGCATCTTGTAGTATGGTCTTTTTTGAATCATCAGAACTAAAGTATCAAATGAAGAATCCAAAGATCCAAGCAGTTTCTTCACAACTTCATGGTCAGTGATGTCTCGAGCTCCCAGTGCTTGCAGTTGATTTGATATGTCAGTGAGGCAATCAACAGTGTCTTGCCAGCTTTCATTGTCAAGCCTCTTGAGGCGATTGAAGCGATTGCGAAGATTATCAACACGAGAGTCACTCTGAGTTGATACTCCTTAATTTACTTTGGACAGGCTTTCCCAGATTAGTTTTGCTGAGCCCAAAGCACTCACTCTGCCATACTGACCTTTTCTCAGATGGCCACAAATGATATTCTTCGCTTGAGAATCAAGTTGCTTGAATTTCTTCACATCAGCGGCAGAGACAGTAGCAGTGATGATAGGGACACCATGTTCCATAATATACGAGAGATCATTGTCAATAGCTTGTAGATGCATCTGCATCTTGGTCTTCCAGAAGGGAAAGTCATTTCCTTCGAAAGTAGGACATCCTGCAGTAACCTTGATCATTCCTGTAGTCCACGTAACTAAACTCCAAGTGGTTAAACCAAAATGACACAGAACAAGGGAGTACCTTGCTCTGATACAAATTGAAAGTGCGTTATATCGACTAGAGGGGGGGTGAATAGGAGATTTTTAGAATTTCATCACTGAGGAAATTCCTTTAGAGGAAATTCCTCACTGATGACTAACTTGCAGTGGAACAACAAAGGATCAGGGGTGCAAAGTATCACTACAACAATTTTCAAGATGAGTAATATGAAAAACAGTTTACACAGTACGCAAGCACAGAGTAAGCAGGTGATGATTAACTCGCGTCAAGAATTTGAGGTTGAGGAAATTCAGAGGAAGTCTTCAGCAAATTGTTCAAATAGGGACAATGAAAGTCTTCAACATACAATATTGGGGAATTGAAAGAGTTGAAGAAATAGAACCCGTATCACAGTGAAGACAATGGTTGATGACCCAGTTCCGACTGCTGTGACAGTTGTACGTCTGGTTTGGAGCGGCTTGGTATTGAAACCAAAGGACACATAGTCCTAGCACACACAGTCCCTATCGTATTCTCCTTGAGCTAAGAACACACATTCCTCGCTCAACACTCGTGGTAAGTCTTCAGGGAAGATTTCCAAAACCTCACAAACTTGGTCACCCGGCGATCCACAACTGACTGCTGGATTGGTCTAGACCATGACGCCTAACCGTCTGGAGGATGCACAGTCCTCAAAGGTAAAAGGCTTCAGTCCCACACAGGAACAAATTCTTCAGTGATGCTCAATCACTTGGTTTTGGTTTGTGTTTTGGTGTTTGGGGTATTTCCTCACTGATGATTTACTCTCGAAGACTTTGAGGAATTTGGGTTGCTATAAATGACAAGTGTCAGTTTCTCATGGAGAAGCGAGCCGGCTAATGGTTGTGGGGTGCTGCTATTTATAGCCTGGGAGCATCCCGACATGATTTGACATTAATGCCCTTAAATAATATGACTGTTGGTGTGGATAAGATCGATGATGTTGCGCAAATTGCGGCCATGGTCAGGACCTTGAACTCTGAGAGTCCTCATGTCTCTCATATTCGTCACTTGAGGCTTTTGGTAGAATTAGGCTTGGGTTTAGCATCATGAGGAAATTCATTCCGAAGTGTTACCTCGACCCCCTTTAACAGTACAGTGTTCCTATGACTCAAGATTGAAGAAAGTGAAACAAAAAGAATAAATCGTCATGATTCAAAGTCTTCAAATTGATTTTCTTCAGGACACACCGAATTCCTCATGTTCAATATCTTCATGGGGAATATCAATTTCATTACAATTTCTTCGCGAATCAATTCTTCAGCTTCAGACCAATTTCTTCAGCCGAAGATATACATTTTTAGGGGTCGATATTCTTCGTATAGTTCAAACTCCTCAATGACTTATAGATCCTGTGTACACTTATGAACACATTAGATACTTAACCTATAAGTCTTCAAGCCACCAAAATGACTAAGGGCACTAGATGCACTTACATCCAGCCATCTCCTCCTGTATGAGGCATGTTGCTCGATCAATTGGGCTTCCGGTCCACTTTTCCTTGAGTCAGCTTTCAGCCCAATTATTCAATGCTTTTTTTCTACTCTGGCTTTTACACTTGTTTGATGTGGCAATCTAATATGTTGGCTAATGTGGTTGATTTTTGTTGCCACATGTGCACTTACAAAAGGGACCCACTTGTCTGAAATTATGTCATGTTTGCAAACATTGGATTAGACCTATCTGCGATGCATTACACCAATATATGGTGTTTTCTGCAAGAAACGTGTATAGTAGGTGTTTTGTGCAACACTAGCACCAATAAGTGGTGGTTTGTGCAGTTCCCTCTCCAACATTCATGCTTGCTAGAAGGTGTTTGTATGGCTGGTTGTAATGGGGAGTATCATATATTAGTATCCTGCATATGATACTAGTGCATGATACTACATCCGTAGTGCATAGTATCATGTGCTAGTATCATAGAACAATTCATTTATTGCCATGCATGACACATAGTAGGACAACATTTCATATGATACAGTATCACAATATGATACTCAACCCTTTCTTTCTTCATTTAATTTCATGCCAGCTCATCAAATATGCCTAGTTGGCATGCATGATACTACTTATCATACTCCCATTACGACCAGCCTAATTCAAACAATGAAAATGGTGGATAATGCTTCTAGTTTTTGGTGTAGAATAGTTTTGTATGCTCATGAATATGTATGAAAAGTTTGAGGGCGAATGGATGCTTGTAGAGGGTACTTCCTGTGTAACCTGAATGTTTGGCTAGAAACTTTTAGAGCTTACTATGCGCGACTTGTGTGATGGAAGGAGGTGTTTGTTTTGCTCAACTTTACCCGTTATCTGATTATGATGTTGTGTGCGTTAATTGTATTTTGTTACCCAGCCCGGTAAAAAATACCACCGTAATGGTTTACAAGACAATTCAACTTTGATTCCACCCAACCCCAACCATAAAAAGGTTCCGCTACCGGACCAACTATGACTAGAACCCTCTGCCCATGATCTTTCCTATATAGCTTCATATCGGGGGGGGCACATTCACTTCTGGTCCTGGCCCGACGGGGGCAGAAAAAATGTATGAGGCTACATAAGTGGGGTGGGGAGGAGCACGTGATGGAGGAGTAAAGCGGCCGTCGAGTTAGTCGCTCATGGAGGAGTTAGTTGCTGATGGCTGAGTGGCCGGAGGTGCCTTGCAGCCGCCAGCGAGTTGGTCGCTACCCGCCAAGTCCTCTGAAGACAACCAAAGATGCCATGCTTGAAGAAGAAGTTGTCGGGTCATTTTCTTGAAGATGAGCCGGGTCATTTTCTTGAAGATGAGCCGGGTCGCTACCCCCCAAGGGCCAGGTCATTTTCTTGAAGATGAGCCGGGTCTTGTAAATAATTGTTGAAAACTTGAACCTGTGGCCCCCAAGGGTCGGGTCATCTTCTTGAATATGAGCTGGGCCTTGTAAATAATTTTTGAAAACTTCAACATGTAGCCCCCAAGGTTCGGGTCATCTTTTTAAAGATGAGTTGGGTCTTTGTATCTAATCTTGAAAACTTAAACCTGTAGGCCCCAAGGGTCGGGTCATCTTCTTAAAGATGAGCCTGGTCTTTGTAAGTAATTTAGAAAACTACAACATGTAGCCCCCAAGGGTCTGGTCATCTTCTAGAAGATGAGCCGGGTCTTGTAAATTAATCTTGAAAACTTCAACTTGTAGCCCCTAAGGGCAGGGTCATGTTCTTGAAGATGAGCCAGGTCTTGTTTAATAACTTTGAAGCTAGTGCATTAGCCCCAAGTGTCAAGGATATTGCTTGCAATTTGCTTGAGACTTCCAAATGATCAATCCGTTCACGTAGCTTTGAGCTAAATTCATCTGCCTTGTTTGATTATCTAGGAAACTATAAGCCACGGTTACTCATCTTTAAGTTGCATGAAGAAAAGCTTGGCACGTCAACAAGACGCTAGGACTGCTGCTGAGGAAAAACTTCATGCCTCTCTGGCAGATCTCTAAAAAGCCAAGGATGAGCACATATTATACAGAGAGTCGGTTGAAGCTGATAAAGCCGCTCTCTTGAAACGTGCTGAAAACGCCGAAGGTCAACTGAAACTGGTTACAGAAGAATTGACTAGTCTACGACGACACATCTCCAAGATGACGAGTGCTGTCTTTTGTAAGTATTTTGTATATTTTTCCATTTCAACCATTGGAGAGGACACAAAGTGCCAAGCGACTTATGTTTCCTTTATTCCTTGCAGGCCCTCGATCCGCCAACCTTCAAGATGACTTTGTGTTGAAGCTGAAAGCGCTATATACCGTGAAAAAGCAACTCTATGCTGGCGGCTTATTCACCATCAAGGTTGTTTGGGGTGACCAAGATCCGGTAAAATTCATCAGTGACATGCTGAGGCGACACTCAACCATACCCAAGCATGTAGAATAAATAAAGAAATCACTTGCACGAAAATGGCTTATCACAGCTATGAGCCGGTCTTTAGCATATGCTCCAGAACTCAAGCCAGACGAAATAGTAGGTGGGTTTCTTGAGTACAAACATGATGGCTCTGAACATACTCAAGAAGACTACGCCCAGTCCGCAAGGGATGTTCGTCCTACAGCTAGCCGGCTTGCTGAGAGTCTGGACCTGTCCAAGTATCAGGCGACTTATGATGATACCTATAAGCGTGGGGCACCTCCGAGCTTTTTACCAATGTACCTTACTCCTCAGCGTCGTAAGCATCTTTTTGCCCCTGATGCTGATCCATCAACCATCTTGACAAAGGAAGCTCAATTTCATGCTTTAATCAATTGCACCTGGGATATGGACAACTTCCAAATCCAAGACCCCGAAAGCTCGACACACGGTAACCCGGAGGCGGTTTAAACGAAGTGACTCCCGAAGCTTCAACCTGGAAAAAAAGACTAAACCCGGAGGAAACTTGCCACCAGGTTAATATGGAAAAACTTTGGCCTTTATGAGCCATGTAACTTTTTTAAGCATACTTAAACTTCTATATTGTTTTCTTGAGTATGGATGCCAAAACTTTCTGGCATTACCTTTTAATACAAGTCGCATGTTTGTCTAGTAAATGTGTTTTCCTCCCTTCTTTGAGAAAAAACAATTTTGAATCACTAAACTTTGGATGAGTCGGTAAAGCTATTGGATCTCTTCCTGAAAAAAGATAACACCGTATACGGTGACAAATAGGCCGGCTCAATGAGTCGCGGCAGGTAGACGGGCTTGCAAGGCTCCAGTCGTACCCTAAGAGGTTTTTGCGAAAACCTTTATGCTTTTGGACTGGCGGATCAGGCTCAAGTCAAGATTCAGTGAAGCAGGTTCTGTGAACCCATGGTTTGTCTATTTGCCATATGCTGGCTCTCACAAGAACCTCGATGTTTTAACTTTGGGAATCTTAGGGTCCAAGAATGGATTGACTCGCCAACAGTACACGGGGCTTATAAGGCGAGTCACAATACATACAGTCCAGTATAACCATTGTAATGCGTTAATTTTTCGCTAGCCAAGAGAGTATTAAGGCTGAACTCAATGAGTTAGAAGCCCCCAAGTGACATATGATCAAGTCAAAATCGGCATAGGATTGCAGAAGACAATGCTAACTGCTAAACAACCTGGGGTCTAGTAGTCCCCAATTAAGCCAGTTTTTATCATTCATGATCATACATTGGCGCCTATGTTTGAACCGTGCATCATGGCACTTGGTCCTCTTTGGCTTATTAGTATCTATGTTTGAACGATCACAACAGGGCGACTCGTCCTCTTTGATACTAACATCGTCCATGTTTGGATGGCCTCCTTGGCGGCGACTCATCCTCTTGGGTGATTTTATGTAAACAATAAAGACTCATGCTCAATATATAGGATGAAACGTGAGAGACCCGGAAGTTCATTGGCGCCGGCTTTATTGTTGTGATGTAAGTAGTACAAAGATACTAAACTATGTACATGAGTAAGGAGCCGATGGCTCTAAGTGTAATAAGGCCGCAGATGAGCAATGTTCCACGGGCGTGTTGTCTCTTCCTCCGAGGTTGGCCTATCAGGGCGAAGATCGACTAAGTAGTAAGAGTCGTTGAGAAGGCTTTTGTTGATGACAAAAGGTCCTTCCCATGGAGGTGATAGCTTGTGCATGCCTGTGTGATCTTGAATCAGTCGGAGCACTAAGTCACCCTCCTGGAAGACCCGACTCTTGAATCATCGACTCTGATAGCGACGCAGGCCTTGTTGGTAAATAGCCAATCACACTGCGGCTACGTCACACACTTCTTCTAGAGAATCCAAGGAATCCTGACGTGCTTGTTCATTATCTGCTTCTACGTACGTGGCGACTCTGGGAGAATCATGCCTTATATCGCTGGGAAGAACCGCCTTGGCCCCATAGACGAGGAAAAAGGGAGTATAACTAGCGGATCTGTTTGGTGTTGTTCCAATGCTCCAAAGAAATGAGGGGAGTTCTTCGACTCGACCCAACAACCTGAAGTGCGCTGTAGAGGAAACATGAGCCGGGGCTTGATCCCACGTAAGATCTCCTGGTTAGCTCACTCAGCTTGACCATTGGACTGTGGATGGGCCATCACAGACATGTCAAGCCGGATGTGCTTCCACTGACAAAACTCCTTCATTGCCCCTTTAGACAAATTAGTACCATTATCAGTAATGATGTTGTGGGGATAACCAAAATGAAAGATCAGCTTCTTGAGGAACTTGACTACTGTCTCTGCCTCACAATTGCTAACTGGCTCTCCTTCAACCACCTTGGTAAACTTGTCAGCCGCCACCAACAGATAAGTCTTTTTATCAGAAAACATCTTGTATGGGCCCCCAAATTACGAAAGGCCGTGTGATTGGGATCATGCGCAACTCCTGAGCCGACACATGTACTTGGCGTCCAAACTTCTGACACCCATCACACTAGCGCACTATTTCCTCTGCATCGGCATGAGCCGTCAACCGATAGAAACCATGGCGAAAAGCCTTTGCCACCAAAGATCGTGACCTGGTGTGATATCCACAATCGCCAGCATGTATCTCACTGAGAATATATCGCCCTTCCTCTAGGGAAACACATCGCTGAAAGAACCCACAGGTGCTTCGTTTGTGTTACTCGCCTTTAAGGATAACCATGGACTCGCACCACCTCACGATCTGCCGAGCAAAAATTTCATAAGTTGGCAACTCGCCCCGGGCCAGATAAACCATGTAAGGAATCGTCCAGTCAGGAAACGCCAGAGACCCGCCACCAATTGTGATTCCGGGTCAGGAACGGCTATATCCTCTTCAGAAAGCAACCTCGCCGAAGGGTTATGAAAGACATCCAAGAACACAGTGGGGAGAACAGGCTTGCATTGTGATCCAAGTCGTGATAAAACATGAGCCGCCTCATTTTGTCGACGATCAATATCATCAACGTGGTAGCCGTGAAAATGACAAGCCACATCGGTTACCGCACGCCTATAAGCCGCCATCAATGGGTCTTTAGAATCCCAAGTTCCTCATACTTGTTGAGCCACCAAATCTGAATAGCCCAAGCGCCTAACCCGGCTGAGGTTCATCTCCTTAGCTATCATGAGCCCATGAAGTAGTGCCTCATACTCAACCGCGTTGTTGGTGCAAGGAAACATGAGTTGCAAGACATAGAAAAATTTGTCGCCTGATGGAGAAGATAATACCACTCCAGCCCTCGAGCCCTCCAATTGCCTAGAACCATCAAAATGAATAGTCGAGTATGTGTTATTAGGCCTATCTTATGGAATTTGCAACTGGATCCAATCGTTGATGAAATCCACTAGAGCTTGAGACGTGATGGCTGTGCAAGGCATATACTTCACATGGTGAGGACCAAGCTCTATCGCCCATTTAGCAATCCGCCCAGTGGCTTCATGGTTCTGTATAATGTCCCCAATTGGCGCAGAACTGACCATGGTGATTGGATGCTCCAGGAAGTAGTGCTTCAATTTCTGGCTTGTCATAAAAATCCCAAAGACTAGATTCTACCAATGTGGATATCGTTGTTTGGATAGAGTCAACACCTCACTAACAAAATATACTGGCCGGTGAACCGTATATTCCTTCCCTTCTTCCTTGCGTTTGACAACCACCACTACACTTACCTCTCTAAAGTTAAGAGCAATATACATGAGCATCGGTTGCTTATCAACCCAGGCTGCTAACACAGGCGGCTCAGCAACTTGCTTCTTAAGGGCTTCGAAAGCCTCTTTAGTCGCATCGGTCCAAACAAAGTGATCCATTTTTTTGAGAAACTCATAAAGAGGGATGGCCTTCTCACCAAGGCGACTTATGAAACGACTCAGCGCCGAAATACGACCTGCCATGCGCTGGACCTGATTAATGTTAGCCGGCTTACAAAGAGAAGTTATCGCCTTGATCTTGTCTGGGTTAGCTTCAATGCCACACTCTGGCACCAAGAACCCCAATAACTTTCCTGCAAGAACCTCAAACACGCACTCGGTCGGTTTAAGCTTCATCTGATACACCAGAAGGTTGTCGAATGTCTCCTTGAGATCGCCTAAAAGTGTCTCCTTCTTCTGTGATTTCACCATGATGTCATCGACATAATGTCACATCCCTAACCCTTAAGCAAGATAGCGATGTGCTCATGTCTTCTTTGCATTTGCATCTAAGAAGTTTCAACAAAAACAATAAAGTGGCAAAGGAAAAACTCAAAACCCTAGCCACCATTTCAATTAAAGGAAATCTCAAACTAGTTCAAAATCAATGAACCCAAAATGGCCTCAAGAAATGTTCAAACTTTCTGATAACTCATGAAAGTAAATGAGCATTGGAGAAAACTATTTTCTTGACACTTTAAGCATTTTAAATAAATGCAAAAGCCACTGGTTTCAAATTTAAAAATTGAAATCAGAATCTATAAATTACCAAAAATGTTGAAAACCTTGGAAATGAGTGGGGATATTATAACAAATATTTCAGGAGGTCTAAAATAGTTTTTACTTTTTGTTTTGGAGCTGAAATAATTAGCAAAACACTAGTTAGAAAAACAGAAAAAAACAAAATAGAAAAAAAATGGGAAACCTTACCTGTCGCCTAAGCCTGGCCCGGCCCATCTCCCCGCTCGTCCCCTCCCTCGCGCCAGTAGGCAGCAGGAGGTGGCCGCCGCCTCCTCCGGCGCGGCCACGCACCTGCGTGCCTGCCTGGCCGCTGCCTCGCGCTGGCGACGACGGGGATAAGCTCCCCAGAGCCTCCCCTATCCATTCCCCGCCTCGGTTCTCCTCCTCCTCCCGGATCTCCTCCTCCTCCTTGCTGCAGCCATTAGAGCCGAGCTCGAGCTCGAGCTGCCCGTGCCCCTGGCCATAGGTTTCCCTCCCAGAGCACGCCATTAGCTCCGCCTCGTCGCCCTGGTCATCTCTACAGAAGCCGAAGCTTCCTCGAGGCCTGCAACGCCCGCAACGCCGTCGTCTTCCACCTCCGACCGCCGGACCTCTCCCGTCGATTCGTCGCCCCCAGGCCTTCCCCGAGCCGTATGAGCTCTGCTCTACACTCCCCGTGAGCATGCGGTCGTTTCCCCTAAGTTTTCCCCGTCGATCCCCTCCTCTAGCTCTATTTTCACCGGAGCCCGACGAGGACCACCGCTGCCGCTCGTCGCCGGTAGCCCTCCGATGTTCAGCTCGTCATTCCGAGGGCACCAACAGCTCCAGGACGACGCGTAGATGCTGTAGCAGCTAAGAACCGAGCGTAGATACCCCTGATTCAAAGACCCCGATGACGCCCGAGCTTCGGCCGCCGCTCCGGCTCGTCGCCGATGCCTCTTCCGGTGATCCTAGCCTCCCCAGTTGGTCCTGCCAGATCGGCCACTACGCGAGGATGCTGTAGCTGCCAACCGCGTGCGTTTTGGTGTTGTGCAGCGCCGTCTAGGTCGCCTCCGGCGAGCCCTCCGCCGCGGGTCTGGTCGCCGGCGACCACCCTCCGGTGGGCGTCGACGATGCCGACCATTAGGGCGTAATCGCCCTCCCCTCAGTCGCTGCCACAGGGCCCCACGCCTGGTCAAACCCCAATTAGGGGCTGGTCAGCGCGGGATTAGTCCCAGAGAGGCTGACTAGTGGGGCCCCCCTGTCAGGTTTGACCTGAACAGGTCGGCTGACCTGCTGACGTCAACCTGATGCAGTAAATAGAATTTCCAATATAAAACTAATTCAGGAAATTGCTAAAAATTGTAAAAATCATAGAAATTAATCTGTAACTCCAATGAAAATAATTTATATATGAAAAAGTATCAGAAAAATTCAAGGATTCTGATTATGCTATTTTCAACCATGTTTGAAAAAATTACAGAACCCTAAATTGTGAAATAAGGAATAATTCAATTCTTTTAATCACTTTATAAATGGAATTTGCAAAAATATTCAAATTTCATTATATATGCAATGATCACACTGCCCTAATTAGAAATCAGTACAATAACATGACATTTCATGCATGTTAACATCAAGTTGATCTGAGCATCAGGTCGAATCAATTAAACCGGTATCCAAGAATACCCCGTTTGAATTGCTATTCGAATGTGATTCAAATCAACTCTAAACCTATTACATGTTCAAAATAATAACTTATCACCTTGCATTCTCATGCCATGCTCATGCATCATTTTGAGTGCATATGTTTGTTATTGAATGTTGCCATTCATTTCGGTAGGCTCCGCACCCCCGGATTCTACCGAATATCCGTCTGACGGATATCGTTCCTCCTCTGAGCAACAAGGCAAGCAACCCCTTTGATCATTCCGATAACTCCCGTGTTCTTGCTCCTGCACCTATTTATTGCATTTAAGATCAAATGCTTCAACTGCTTTTGCCACGATAGTTGAACCCACTTCCTTTGCATGACTTAACCTTGTCACAGTAAATAGCCAAACCTTGCAACCTAGCATACCTGGTAGTTGTTTGAGCTGTGATGTGCCTTATCCTGCTATGCATGCTATGCTTAGAGTTGTGTATGGTCTGTCATCTGGGAGATGAACAGAATTGTGGAACGTGTTTGGTGAGCCAAGGTTGTGTGTTGAACTTGATTTGGTAAAGGTACCGGTGAAAGGCTGTGTAGGAGTACATGGCGGGTTGTTTCATTGGAACCGTCCTTAGGAAATGAGTTCCGTGTATGTAATCCAAGACTAGATACTACCACATGCTGGGCCCTGAAATATGACCCCGCTCGGCTTATTAATCGCGTAGTACTCGGTCCAGGAGTTGCAAGTAGTTTCTGGTGTTTATAGTAACGCTGGAGGCCGTGCATGGTGCTGACCTAAGAGGTGGGCCGTGATGCGGTAGGCAGTGGCACGGTGTACCAAGTGGCACCCGGATGGTGGGCTTGGGAACCCTGGGCACATCGTTTGAGGCCGTGGCGGAAACCTCGGCCGGACTTCCGTACGGGTTACTCTCAGATAGGCGATAAACCTGGACTAGGTACTAGTGTGGTTAACGGTCGTGGCCGACTCCCTCGCTGGGCTTCCGCTTGAAGGTTGCCGAGGTGCATGACATGCACATGGCGATAAGTGGCGAGAGCGTGTGTGACGAAGTACACCCCTGCAGGGTTATGTTCTATTCGAATAGCCGCGTCCGTGGATATGGACTACTTGGAGACATATGTTGTTCATAGATAACTTCAATGGCTACACATAAAATTGTCAAGATAAGTGTGAGTGTCGTGGACGGTATTTCCGTATGGAGACGGAATGATTCCACGATAGTGTATTGTTGTGGTGTTAGTGGACTCGTGTGCGAGAAATCAAGTTGTCAAAACTAATTTCAAAATGCAAGTTGTCTAGCCACGAGTCAAATGCTGGCTTTCCGCATGAAACCCCACAATATTCTTTGATACCTTACATGAGTAGTTAGTTCTCCTAAATTCTTGCTGAGTACCTTCGTACTCATGTTTGCCTAATAAATGTTGCAGAGGTTGCTAATGACCCTAATGGAGGGTTCTTCGTAGACATCGACGACGACGAGTAGTTGGTGTCCCAGCTACGATCTGGCCCTACGTCGGCTCTGTAGTATAGTCAGGCCAGGTGCCTTCTAGTTGCCCTGTCTGTACCCAGACAGTTTATAACTCTTCTCCTGGCTTTTATTTGTATGACTGCTATTATGGGTCGAGAGACCTTAATGTGTAATATTACGTGTGTGGCTCTTCCGAGCCTCTTAAATAAAGGTTGTATGTTTCTGGTTATGTTGTGATGCCATCGATGTATCTATACATATCGGTATGCCATGCGTACGTGTGTCTTACTTGATATGTATGGGGTTCGAATACCTAGTCGTGAACTTTAGTAGCACTCCTTACAAGGAAATGCCCCTTTATGATCCAACGAGCCTTGGTAGTCCGCTACTGCTCCTTACACATTGGTTGACCGGCATGTGTCCTTCTTAGCTGCTGTGTCTGTCCTCTTTGGGGAAATGTCATGCGACGTAATGGAGTCCTTGTAGCTTGCTACGACTCGTCTACGTTCGTTGATGACCGACACCTGCTTTGTTGGGTCATGTTTGCCTGTCCTTGTGCGGAACTGCCACTTTGGTTTATGACTAGACATGTCGATCCGGGTTCTTTGACATTGAATTGCTAGCGACACCTATCGCATACGTGAGTCAAAAGACGCAAACGGTCCCGGCTAAGGTAAGGCTGCAGCCGTGTTGTTAACCGTGCGTGAGACCACAAAGATATGCGATGTGTTACAGGCTGGATTCCTATGGCTTAGGATCGGGGTCCCGACAGCGTTGGTATCAGAGCCTGACTGACTGTAGGATTACTAAGCCAAACTGGTCGAAGTTGAGTCTAGAATTTCTTCGTTATATATAAGGGAATTGTTTGTGGAAGGGAACGTAACACTCCTGTTCTCCTCTCAAGATATTCTATCCTGGTCATCCTCGTCTTTTCTGCGGGAATTAAGGACTAGGTTACTCATCTTCTCCTAGGCTCGTGTTTCCGATCGACAGCTTATAGGACTACGGGTTGAGAGATATTGGGTTTGTTTTACTCCTAGGAAGCAGGAAGTAAGTTTGGTGACCAGAGAGTTGAACTTGATAGTTGAGTGGTTACGCTATTCCATTTTGGGTTGTCTAAAATTTGTTTTGAGCATTTACAACCGTTATGCTGCCCAATTTTGCATTCAGAGCTCTAATGCTTTTGCATTACTCTCTATTTACAGATGCCTGGCCGTCCTTCTCGTCAGGTGGTACGTCTGACCAGGTGCATTGATGTGCCGGGTCATACGGCCATGCTGGTCAGGGTGATGTCGGTGTGTGGTTACCGCTGGTACCCCGAGTACAAAGTGGAGGAACAGTACCGAGACTTCAACCAGAGCCAGTACATCTGCACCGTTAGGGTATTTCCAGACTACCGTGGAGCTGAGGAGCCAATCCATTGCTCCTATGGGCTGGGAGTCACTGTTGACATGGCAGTACAAGATGATGCCTATTCAATGCTGACTATTATGAGAGCGAGACATGCACTGCTGCAGAATTCAGAGTTCTGCTATGTTCCGGCCTCTCAGCCTGGTGAAGAGGGATACCTCAGTGGAGTCTATTTTGATTCTTCTATGGAGGATCCACTTCTGCAGTCCACTGTTGAGATGCTAGAGAACAGAGACAGGGATGCTCGTGCTCTCCGCATGGAGCTTTATGCTACCCGTGCCCGTCTGTGGACAGCTTTGACGCAGCTGGCACCAGTAGTCCAGGCATGGTATGGGGAGATGGAGATGCTGAACCCTGTTAGGACCCATCTTCCGGCTCACGTTGACTGGCCAGCTATAGGAGGAGTCACACCTCTTCGGGGACCCCTCTTACCACCAGTCAGGGGACCAAGGCCACATCCGTGTCCTTATGGATCCCAGGGATCTCAGGCTAGGGTGTTTCCTGATCCGCAGGTTGAGCTTCCAGGTCATGGAGGTAATCTCTATGAGATGTTCTATGCGGATGCCTGAGCTGTGAGCGGAAGGATAGTATGGTAGTAGCCGTACGTTCACAGTCCTGCGTGACTTGTGAAGTATGGTAGTAATGTGAAACGAATTCCAGAGGCCTAGATAAATAATGTATAGGAAGCTTGTAAGCCTCTTATGAGTAGTTCCACCATTTCAGTAGTTTGCTCTTCGGGTAAGTTTGTACTGAACTATGTAAGGGTGTGTATGAACCATGGTGTATATATAGCAGTTGCTTGTTACCATGTTGTTCGGATATTCATTTCCGCATTCCGTGTGTTTAGTACATTCTTAATCCATAGCTAGTATTGATAAGATATTGGTCTAAGCTATGAGTTTGTTTGTCAGGATGGTGTTCACCAGGTTGAGTCGTGCCCCTGCTCATGAGAAAGGTGAGGGTAGTCAAGCGTCGCAGGAAGACCTGCCTCACCCACCTTCTCTGGTAGAAGTGATGCTTGAGGCAGAAAGAAACAAAAGGGAGACCAACCGATTGCTAGAGCGTATTGAGAAGAATACGGCTCGACAGCCTAGGAATGCTGCAATGTCCCTCAATGACTTTGTGAAGCTGAATCCTCCAAAGTTTCATCATTCCGTCGATCCCCTCGACGCTGATGACTGGCTGTGCAGCATCTCACGCAAGAGTCGCTCGGCGAATGTGTCTGAGGCCGACAAGGTGACCTTTGCGGCGTATTTCCTGGAGGGACCTGCCAATCTGTGGTGGGAGAATTTTGAAGCTATGCGTCCCGCTGAACCAGTGGCCACATGGGCAGACTTCAGTGCAGCCTTTCGTCTGCACCATATTCCAAAGGGCCTGATGGACAGAAAGAGAGAGGAGTTTTGTGCCTTCACTCAGGGCAAGTTGTCTGTGGATGCCTATAGCCGCGAGTTTGGTAACCTCGCCCGCTATGCAACAGAGGAGGTGTCTACTGACGCCAAGAAGCAAGCAAGATTCCGTAAGGGTCTGAGCCCTGAGCTCCATCGAGACCTGCGCCTCCATGAGTGTGCAAGTTTTCAAGCCCTGGTCAACAAAGCGATCAGTGCGGAGACCGGTCATAGTGACTTTGAAGCCACAAGGAAGCACTCCCGTGACTTTGGCTCATCTTCTGGTTCCGCGTTTCCAAAATGCAGGCTGTGGGTTCCAAACAGTTCTCTGCCGCCAAGATACACTCCGAGACCATTCTACGTGGCGCCTCAGACGAATCAGGCCAACCCTCCAGCAAAAGCTTATGGTGGTCCAGCTAGCAATGCTGCACCACGTGCCAACCAGGTGATATGCTACAAGTGTGGATAACCAGGGCATTATTCCCGTGAGTGTCCTCAGAATGTGGGTGCCAAGCAACCCGGAAAGTCCGTCGGGCAGGCCAAGTCGGGCAAAGCTTTCTATGTGAAGCCAACTCCTGCACGTGGCCATGTGAATTATGTGTCAGCAGAAGAAGCTGCAGAGGATCCCGACGTCATGCTGGGTACGCTTCTTGTTAATCATCACCCAGCGTCCGTTCTCTTTGACACTGGGTCTTCTCATTCCTTCATATCAGAAAGTTATGCACAGTTGCATAACATGTCATTTTGTGATATGCCAATCCCATTGGTTGTCCAAACCACTGGTAGTAAATGGCAAACCTCTAGGATAACCTATGACAATGAAATTCTAGTAGACAGGCTTGTTTTTCTAGCCTCATTGATAGCATTGAAATCTTCGGATATTAATATCATCTTGGGCATGGATTGGATGTCAGCTCACTATGCCAAGATTGATACTCACTCTAGAAATGTCCAGCTTACCCATCCCTCGGGTGAGATAGTAAATGTCTCTACTCGAGTTGCCAAATGCCAGCTCTATTCCTTAAATGCCAACCCTCTTCCGGAACTTGAAGACATTCCGGTAGTCCGTGACTTCCCGGATGTTTTTCCAGAGGAACTACGAGGAATTCCACCTGACAGAGATGTAGAGTTTGTGATAGATCTTGTTCCGGGAACTGTTCCAATAGCCAGAAGACCTTATAAGATGGCACCCCTGGAGCTAGCCGATCTTAATAAGCAACTAGATGAGGCCTTGAACAAGGGTTTCATTCGTCCTAGCTCTTCTCCTTGGGCTTGTCCCGTCCTCTTCGTCAAGAAGAAAGACGGAACGGATCGGATGGTTGTAGATTACCGACCAGTTAACCTGGTCACCATTAAGAACAAGTATCCGCTCCCCAGGATCAACGATCTGTACGATCAGCTCGCTAGATCCTCAGTCTTCTCCAAAATGGATTTGAGGTTGGGATACCATCAAATCAAGATCAAGAACGGGGACATTCCAAAAACGGCCTTTGTTACTCGTTATGGCCAATATGAGTACACCGTTATGTCCTTCGGTTTAACCAATGCCCCAGCCACCTTCTCTCGGCTGATGAATTCAATCTTCATGGAGTATTTGGATAAATTCGTCGTAGTATACCTCGATGATATTATCATCTACTCAAAGAATGAACAAGATCATGCCGAGCATCTAAGGCTGGTATTGATGAAACTTCGAGAGCATCGCCTTTATGCCAAATTTTCAAAATGTGAATTCGGGTTACCAGAAGTGACCTATCTAGGCCACATAATCTCTGGTAAGGGTATTGCTGTCAATCCCGAGAGAGTTCAAGTTGTCCTTGATTGGACTCAACCTGAATCGGTTAAGCAAGTTAGGAGTTTTCTTGGTCTAGCGAGCTATTGTCGCCGCTTCGTCGAGAATTTCTCCAAGGTTGCAAAGCCTCTAACTGAACTCCTCAAGAAAGATAAAAAGTTCGAGTGGACACCGCAGTGTGAGCATAGTTTTCAGGAACTGAAAAGACGCCTGACTTCCGCACCTGTGTTGCTACCACCAGATTTTTCTAAGGACTTTGTTATCTATTGCGACGCCTCGCGGCAAGGATTAGGTTGCATTCTCATGCAAGATCGTCACGTGATCGCATACGAATCTCGACACTTGCGTCCACATGAGGATAATTATCCCACACATGACCTTGAGCTTGCAGCTGTGGTCCATGCTCTAGAAACCTGGCGACATTACCTTTTGGGTAATCGTTGCGAAATATTCACTGACCACCAAAGTCTGAAATATATCTTCACCCAGCCGGATTTGAATCTCACGCAAAGACGGTGGGTTGAGTTGATCTCGGATTACGACTTAGCGATAACTTACACCCCGGGGAAGGCCAATGTTATGGCCGATGCACTAAGTCGTAAATCTTATTGTAACAATTTGATGCTACAACAAGGTCAACCACATCTCCATGAGGACTTTCGGAAGTTGAATCTTCATATTGTTCCTCAAGGATTCCTTTCTACCCTGGTGGCGAAGCCTAATCTTAAGGATCAAATTATAGCTGGCCAAAAGCGTGACAAGTGTATATCACGGATCAAGGAGAATATTTTTAGCGGAATCGTTTAGTGGTTCCTAAGAACCCACATCTAAGGCAGTTAATCCTTAAGGAGGCTCATGATTCCCCTCTCACCATTCATCCCGGTAGTACTAAGATGTATCAGGACCTACGCCAGAGGTTCTGGTGGACTAGGATGAAGAGAGAAATTGCTGAGTTTGTTGCTAACTGCGACGTTTGTCGCCGAGTTAAGGCAGAATATCAAAGGCCTGCTGGCACCCTTCAACCTTAAGCTATTCCTGAATGGAAATGGGATAAAGTTAGCATGGATTTCATTACCGGATTTCCCAAGACCAAGAAAGGACATAATGCTATCTTTGTTGTCATTGACCGTCTTTCCAAAGTGGCTCATTTTCTTCCTGTTCGTGAGAGTATAACAGCTAGCCAGCTAGCAGAGTTATATATCTCTCGAATAGTGTCTCTTCATGGTGTTCCCCTGGAAATTAACTCGGACCATGGAAGTATCTTTACTTCTCGCTTCTGGGAAAGTTTTCAGAATGCCATGGGGACTCACTTATCTTTTAGCAATGCTTTCCATCCTCAATCAAGTGGTCAAGTAGAAAGAGTGAATCAAATCATAGAAGATATGCTCCGAGCCTGTGTTACTTCGTTCGGTATGAATTGGCAGAAGTGCCTTCCATTCGCCGAATTCACTTATAACAATAGTTATCAATCAAGCTTGGGAAAAGCCCCTTTTGAAGTTCTCTATGGACGAAGATGTCGAACCCCTCTTAATTGGTCAGAAACCGGAGAGAGGCAACTCTTTGGCCCAGATATGATCCAGGATGCAGAAGAGCAGGTTCGCATTATTCGTGAAAAGTTGAAAACAGCAGAGTCACGTCAAAAGACCCAATATGATCGTCATCATAAGGCTGTGACCTTTGAAGTTGACGAGAAGGCTTACCTTCGGGTTACACCTTTGAAGGGTACCCATCGATTCGGTATCAAGGGCAAATTGGCTCCTCGTTACATTGGACCTTTTCGCATTCTTGCCAAACGAGGAGAAGTTGCCTACCAGTTGGAACTTCCTCCGCATCTTTCCAAGGTTCATGATGTTTTCCATGTCTCGCAACTCAGGCGTTGCTTTTCGGATCCTATCCGTGAAGTGGACCACGAAACGCTTGATCTACAAGATAACCTTTCTTACCGAGAATACCCCGTGCGTATTCTTGATCAAGCTGAGCGTACCACTCGACGTCGAAACCTCAAGTTTCTTAAAGTTCAATGGTCAAATCATTCTGAAAAGGAGGCAACTTGGGAAAGAGAGGATCGTCTCCGACTTGAATATCCCGCGTTATTCCCGACGACTTCCAAATCTCGGGACGAGATTCTTTTGAGTGGGGGTGACTTGTCACATCCCTAACCCTTAAGCAAGATAGCATTGTGCTCATGTCTTCTTTGCATTTGCATCTAAGAAGTTTCAACAAAAACAATAAAGTGGCAAAGGAAAAACTCAAAACCCTAGCCACCATTTCAATTAAAGGAAATCTCAAACTAGTACAAAATCAATGAACCCAAAATGGCCTCAAGAAATGTTCAAACTTTCTGATAACTCATGAAAGTAAATGAGCATTGGAGAAAACTATTTTCTTGACACTTTAAGCATTTTAAATAAATGCAAAAGCCACTGGTTTCGAATTTAAAAATTGAAATCAGAATCTATAAATTTCCAAAAATGTTGAAAACCTTGGAAATGAGTGGGGATATTATAACAAATATTTCAGGAGGTCTAAAATAGTTTTTACTTTTTGTTTTGGAGCTGAAATAATTAGCAAAACACTGGTTAGCAAAACAGAAAAAAACAAAACAGAAAATAAATGGGAAACCTTACCTGTCGCCTAAGCCTAGCCCGGCCCATCTCCCCGCTCGTCCCCTCCCTCGCGCCAGTAGGCAGCAGGATGTGGCCGCCGCCTCCTCCAGCGCGGCCACGCACCTGCGTGCCTGCCTGGCCGCTGCCTCGCGCTGGCGACGACGGGGATAAGCTCCCCAGAGCCTCCCCTATCCATTCCCCGCCTCGGTTCTCCTCCTCCTCTCGGATCTCCTCCTCCTCCTTGCTGCCGCCATTAGAGCCGAGCTCGAGCTCGAGCTGCCCGTGCCCCTGGCCATAGGTTTCCCTCCCAGAGCACGCCATTAGCTCCGCCTCGTCGCCCTAGTCATCTCTGCAGAAGCCGAAGCTTCCTCGAGCCCTGCAACGCCCGCAACACCGTCGTCTTCCACCTCCGGCCGCCGGACCTCTCCCGTCGATTCGTCGCCCCCAGGCCTTCCCCGAGCCGTCTAAGCTCTGCTCTGCACTCCCCGTGAGCATGCGGTCGTTTCCCCTAAGTTTTCCCCGTCGATCTCCTCCACTAGCTCTATTTTCACCGGAGCCCGACGAGGACCGCCGCTGCCGCTCGTCGCCGGTAGCCCTGCGATGTTCAACTCGTCATTCCGAGGGCACCAGCAGCTCCAGGACGACGCGTCGATGCTGTAGCAGCTAAGAACCGAGCATAGATCCCCCTGATTCAAAGACCCCGATAACGCCCGAGCTTCGGCCGCCGCTCCGGCTCGTCGCCGACGCCTCTTCCGGCGACCCTAGCCTCCCTAGTTGGTCCTGCCAGATCGGCCACTTCGCGAGCATGCTGTAGCTGCCAACCGCGTGCGTTTTGGTGCTATGCAGCACCGTCTAGGTCGCCTCCGGCGAGCCCTCCGCCGCGGGTTTGGTAGCCGGCGACCACCCTCCAGTGGGCGTCAACGTGGCCGACCATTAGGGCGTAATCGCTCTCCCCTCAGTCGCTGCCAGAGGGCCCCACGCCTGGTCAAACCCCAATTAGGGGCTGGTCAGCGCGGGATTAGTCCCAGAGAGGCTGACTAGTGGGGCCCCGTTGTCAGGTTTGACTTGAACAGGTCGGCTGACCTGCTGACGTCAGCCTGATGCAATAAATAGAATTTCCAATATAAAACTAATTCAGGAAATTGCTAAAAATTGTAAAAATCATAGAAATTAATCTGTAACTCCAATGAAAATAATTTATATATGAAAAAGTATCAGAAAAATTCAAGGATTCTGATTATGCTATTTTCAACCATGTTTGAAAAAGTTACAGAACCCTAAATTGTGAAATAAGGAATAATTCAATTCTTTTAATCACTTTATAAATGGAATTTGCAAAAATATTCAAATTTCATTATATATGCAATGATCACACTGCCCTAATTACAAATCAGTACCATAACATGACATTTCATGCATGTTAACATCAAGTTGATCTGAGCATCAGGTCGAATCAATTAAACCGGTATCCGAGAATACCCCGTTTGAATTGCTATTCGAATGTGATTCAAATCAACTCTAAACCTATTACATGTTGAAAATAATAACTTATCACCTTGCATTCTCATGCCATGCTCATGCATCATTTTGAGTGCATATGTTTGTTATTGAATGTTGCCATTCGTTTCGGTAGGCTCCGCACCCCCGGATTCTACCGAATATCCGTCTGACGGATATCGTTCCTCCTCTGAGCAACAAGGCAAGCAACCCCTTTGATCATTCCGATAACTCCCGTGTTCTTGCTCCTGCACCTATTTATTGCATTTAAGATCAAATGCTTCAACTGCTTTTGCCACGATAGTTGAACCCACTTCCTTTGCATGACTTAACCTTGTCACAGTAAATAGCCAAACCTTGCAACCTAGCATACCTGGTAGTTGTTTGAGCTGTGATGTGCCTTATCCTGCTATGCATGCTATGCTTAGAGTTGTGTATGGTCTGTCATCTGGGAGATGAACAGAATTGTGGAACGTGTTTGGTGAGCCAAGGTTGTGTGTTGAACTTGATTTGGTAAAGGTACCGTTGAAAGGCTGTGTAGGAGTACATGGCGGGTTGTTTCATTGGAACCGTCCTTAGGAACTGAGTTCCGTGTATGTAATCCAAGACTAGATACTACCACATGCTGGGCCTTGAAATAAGACCCCGCTCGGCCTATTATTCGCGTAGTGCTCGGTCCAGGAGTTGCAAGTAGTTTCTGGTGTTTATAGTAATGCTGGAGGCCGTGCATGGTGCTCACCTGAGAGGTGGGCCGTGATACGGTAGGCAGTGGCATGGTGTACCAAGTGGCACCCGGATGGTGGGCTTGGGAACCCTGCGCACATCGTTTGAGGCCGTGGCGGAAACCTCAGCCGGACTTCCGTACGGGTTACTCTCAGATAGTCGATAAACCTGGACTAGGTACTAGTGTAATTAACGGTCGTGGCCGACTCCCTCGCTGGGCTTCCGCTTGAAGGTTGCCGAGGTGCATGACGTGCACATGGCGATAAGTGGCGAGAGCGTGTGTGAGGAAGTACACCCCTGCAGGGTTATGATCTATTCGAATAGCCGCGTCCGCGGATATGTACTACTTGGAGACATATGTTGTTCATAGATAACTTCAATGGCTACTCATAAAATTGTCAAGATAAGTGTGAGTGTCGTGGACGGCATTTCCGTATGGAGACGGAATGATTCCACGATATTGTATTGTTGTGGTGTTAGTGGACTCGTGTGCGAGAAATCAAGTTGTCAAAACTAATTTCAAAATGCAAGTTGTCTAGCCACGAGTCAAATGCTGGCTTTCCGCATGAAACCCCACAATACTCTTTGATACCTTGCATGAGTAGTTAGTTCTCCTAAAGTCTTGCTGAGTACCTTCATACTCATGTTTGCCTAATAAATGTTGTAGAGGTTGCTAATGACCCTAATGGAGGGTTCTTCGTAGACATCGACGACGACGAGTAGTTGGTGTTCCAGCTACGATCTGGCCCTACGTCGGCTCTGTAGTATAGTCAGGCCATGTGCCTTCTAGTTGCCCTGTCTGTACCCAAACAGTTTATAACTCTTCCTATGGCTTGTATTTGTATGACTGCTATTATGGGTCGAGAGACCTTAATGTGTAATATTACGTGTGTGGCTCTTCCGAGCCTCTTAAATAAAGGTTGTATGTTTATGGTTATGTTGTGATGCCATCGATATATCTATACATATCGGTATGCCATGCGTACGTGTGTCTTACTTGATATGTATGGGGTTCAAATACCTAGTCGTGAACTTTAGTAGCACTCCTTACAAGGAAATGCCCCTTTGTGATCCAACGAGCCTTGGTAGTCCGCTACTGCTCCGGACACATTGGTTGACCGGCATGTGTCCTTCTTAGCTACTGTGTCTGTCCTCTTTGGGGAAATGTCACGCGACGTAATGGAGTCCTTGTAGCTTTCTACGACTCGTCTACGTTCGTTGATGACCGACACCTGCTTTGTTGGGTCATGTTTGCCTGTCCTTGTGCGGAACTGCCACTTTGGTTTATGACTAGACATGTCGATCCGGGTTCTTTGACATTGGATTGCAAGCAACACCTATCGCATACGTGAGTCAAAAGACGCAAACGGTCCCGCCTAAGGTAAGGCTGCATCCGTGGAGTTAACCGTGCGTGAGACCACAAAGAGATGCGATGTGTTACAGGCTGGATTCCTATGGCTTAGGATCGGGGTCCCGACACATAAGCATGAACGTTACGCCCAATTTGACTGTGCAAACAATTATGAATGCAACATTGATAAGTCACTCATGCACTCATAAGTCCAAAGGGCATTGAAACATAGCAAAAGGCACCAAAGGGAGTTATAAAGGCTGTCTTTTCGTGGTCCTCCCTTGCCATCTTGATCTGGTGAGAACCATAGTATGCTTCCAGAAAGCACAAACACTCACAACCCACTGTAGAATCAATGATTTGATCAATACGTGGAAGGGAAAAGGGATCCTTCGGACAAGCTTTGTTGAGGTCTGTATAGTCGATGCACATGCGAAAGGTGTTGTTCTTCTTGAGAACTAAGACCGGGTTAGCCCACCACTCAAGATGAAACACGTCAACAATGAACCCAGCGGCCAAGAGCCAGGTGACTTCTTCCCCAATTGCTTTACGCCTCTCCTCGTTGAAACGATAGAGGTACTGTCAAACGGGCTTCATCTTGGGATCTACATTGAGATGGTGCTCAGCGAATTCTCTCGGTACTCCTGGAATGTCAGAAGGTTTCCATGTGAATATGTCTCGATTCTCACGGATGAATTCGATGAGCCCTCTTTCCTATTTGGGATCCAAACTGGTCCCAATAGTAAACTTCTGAGAAGAGTTGCCTCGGGTGAAACCAACTTGTTTGGTATCATCTGGCGGCTTGAACTTAAGTGGTGGCTCTGAATCAATGGTTGGTTTTTTGAGCGGGCTCATGTCAGCTGGGTCCACATTAGCCTTGTGGAACTTCAACTCTTCGGCAGCGCACACCGACTCAGCATATGCGGCATCTCCTTCTTCGCATTCCTGTGCTATCTTTGGGTCTCCATTGACTGTGATGGTGCCCTTAAGACCAATCATATTAAGCTTAAGGTATACATAGCAAGGCCGGGCCATGAAGCGGGCATAAGCCAGCCGCCCGAATAGGGCATGATGAGGACTCTTAATTTTGACCACCTCAAACATCAATGCCTTACTCTTGTAATTGGACTCATCACCAAAAGCCACATTCAACTTGATCCGCCCAACGGGATCCGCCGACTTGCCCGGTACAACGCCATGAAAACCCGTGGTTGAAGGCATCAAGTCTTTCTCAGCAAAGTTCATCCGCCGGAAGGTGTCATAGTACATGATGTTGATACTACTACCTCCATCCATGAGGACCTTACAGAGTGTGCATCCCCCAACCTGAGGTGCCAACACCAATGCCAAGTCGTCAGGACTATCAATCTGGGGCCGGTGATCAGCTCTACTCCACGTGACAGGATGTTCAGACCAGTTGACGTAGCTAGGAACCACCGGCTCAGCCATGTTGACTGCCCTCTGCTTTATTTTCTTAGCCCTTATACATGTGCTAGTGGTGAAAACATGGTATTGGCTACCATTCAACAGCTTAGGATTGCTATGAAAGCCGCCCTGGTTGCTTGGCTGCTGAAAAAAGCCCTGGTCATCATATTGTTGATTACCTTGGCGAGACGACTGTCCACCATTGTTATGCGAGCCGCCTCGCCACTGAGGATGCGGATTAGGAAATTTACCGAATGAGCCACCTCATGACCCGCTCGGGCCAAATTGACCCGGTCGGGCACCTTCATTACCTCCTTGGTGATCTCTGGACGCCTGAAGACGGAATTCCTGCATTACAAAACAGTTTTCCCAAGAGTGAGCGGACGGGGCACCCGAGGTACTATGTTGAGGGAAAGGTCCCTTAAGCAGATCTTCGTAATTGCGCGCTTTTTGCCCACTAAAACCCTGATCCTGAGTGGTGTTTCGACACTGGTTTCTGGGCCCGGCGCTGGCGATAGCAACAAAGTCAGACACACCATCTTGCTGCCTCCTCTTTCCTTGACCTGCCAGGTTATTGTTGTGCCCATGAGTCTCGATCCAACTCCCCTTTTAACTTCTTCGGCCTTATCATCATCAGAGCCTGCATCTTTCGTTTAAGACGGTCGTCTATCTCGGCATACCTCGTGAGCGTGTCCATCAACTCGCCCATCTCCTGCACCTTTGGTTTGAGACGGCCGAGCTTCAACACCAGAGGATGAAAATGGCGGCTCTTCTCAAAGATCAACACGGCCTGAGCCGCTGTGATGTCATCCGAAGAATGGATGATCTCCGCGGCCCGCCTCATCCACTGATGGGATGATTCATCCACCCGCTGAACACAATGTTGAAGATCTACAATCGTCATTGGACGCTTGCAAGTCCCTTGAATGTTCTTTACGAAAGGCTCCTTGAGTTCTGCCCAAAGTGTTGATGGAATTGGGTGGTAAATTTTTCAACCACGTGCAAGCTGGCCCCTCTAACATCATGGTGAAATACTTGGTGCAGACCGCAACACTAGCATCAAGCATATCCATAGCCAGCTCGTAGCTCTCAACCCATGCCCCCGGCTCAAGATCGGGTGTGTAATTGGGCACCTTACGAGGGCCCTTGAAGTCTCTGGGCATGCCCTCGTTCCATAGAGAAAATGATAGGTAGGGGACACCTACGTTCCTTCCTCCCGATCCACTATACCCGGGGGCCAGATGGGCATAAGGTGGAACTCCCTCACCTGCCAATGCCTTCCCCGCCTCTGCTTCTGCTTGTCGGAGGGCTCCTGCAACGTTGACAAGCTCTGACATTTATTGCTCGTGGCTCGGGCGGGTTGACTTGAGGTTGGTGTTGATGGCCGCTGCTCGAAACCGTCGGGGGATCATCTGAGCGACTCTTCGTGTGGCTTGCCTGTGGCGTGGAGTGCACTCAATCACCCCTGTCTTCAGCATCTCAATGGCGTTCCATTCTTCCTGCGAGATCAGCGGGGGTTGCATCGGTTGCTGAACAATCTCGACCTGTGGATTTGTCTGGTGAGGCGGGTTATGCTCCGCGCCAGGCGTATGTGGGCTGCTGAATAGACGAGTTGGGTTAAGGTTGGTCGGGATACGACTCTGATGCCTTGTGTGATGGACGGCATCAGACGCGACTCGCTGACGCTCTAGCCGCCAAGCCTCCATATTCAAACGCTCTACCTCTTCGTCAGTCCGAGTGTGTTCATCCGCCATCCGGGTCTTCTCAGCATCGATCTTGCGTTGTATCTGAGCCATCTCCTCCCGAAGCTTGGCCAGTTTCGCATTGACTTCCTCTTGGTTATCAGCTGTCACAGTGACTCCCATGAGTTTTGACATCTCAACCATCAGATATGTCATGGCCTGGGCCGGCATTTTTTCATACCCGCTTGCTCCGTTAGAGGTCGCCGTGTTTGGCTGATTTTGAGCCACCGTTGCCCCCGCCATGTAGATGGCAACTTGATGTGGTGGTTCCTGTGGCCCTTCAAAGATTGCCGCCTCAGGAAAGCCCCCAAGCCTTCCCACGTAAAGAAGACAAATTGAATCAGTATCTCCGATGAATGACTCGCCATCTCAGTTGATGGAGGTATCTCCACCAGCTTCTAGTTCGTTCGGGAGGCTAACCCCGTGTGTAAAGCCGATGAAGACGTGATGCCGCCCGATTCGAGGCTCGGCGGGTTGGGCTAGCCAATTCGGCTCACTGATGTTGGTGTATATGTCCGGCTCAGGGACCGATGTTCCGATCTTTCCGACGAAGACGTGAATCTTGCCGAAGGGGACCCGGTAACCAGATTCGATTGAACCGGCCTCGGGACCCCACCTTGAATTGTCGATGTCATATCTTCCCCGGCATATCTTAGTCATGAGACCGACCGCATAGCTCCCGAACACTGGAAGGGCTCCCTTTGAGAACTTAACTCCACCATGCCAAAGCCCCACGTTGGGCGCCAACTGTCGTTGTTTTGTCACGACAGATGTCCTCCTGGAAAGACTTAGTGATGGAGCCATCGCAAACATGTGGTGACTCAAAGGGGTTAGTGGGGAGCGAGAGACGATTTTACCCAGGTTCGGCCCCTTGGATCAAGGTAAAAGCCTACGTCCTGCTTTGTGTATATTGATGTACAAATCAATTACAAGGGTGCGGATTCGCCTGACCTAGCTTTCGATTGATGATAACTTAAGTCTATCAACCCTAGAGACTCGCCTTTATATACAGGCCGAAGCGCTAGGTTTACAAGAGTCCGGATCACGTATGATTCGTGACTTGACATATCTCCAACTCGTCGTACTTCTATCACAAGGAAACTTCTCAGGTCCTTCTTCTATATGGGCTATAAGTCGCCATCTTCGTATCTTGGGCTACGGCCGAATCTTCTCGCTCCGCCTTGTGCCTTGTGCTTCTTAAGTCATGGCCCATCTTGATCATGAATGTTAAGCAGCCGTCGTCTTGATCCGACCTCTTGGGGCGGGTCTCATGGCGGGATAATATCCCCAATAAACAGGACTCGACAATCTCATTTCCAAGGGTATCAAGACTAGCAAAGCTTAATGGGCGAGGTATGGTTAAGTAGTGAGGCTTTAGAAAGCACTAAGCATTAATTTGAGTGCCTAACTTACGAGTACAAAAATATATGCATAAACGAACATAAACTAGCAATGATCATGAAGTGATACTGAACACCTACTTACGAGTCAATCATAACCCCTCCATCTTCCCTTCTTGGTTCAAACCTCACAAGGAGATAAGGTCACGGTTACGCACACGGTTGGTGTCTTTTCATTGAGTTTACTTGAAGTTTGCTATAATCGGGTGTTAACCAGGTTTCCCAGTAGTTATCACATAAACATGGGCACGACTCTCAAAAAGATTTAACCCTGCAGGGGTGCTCCAACCCATCCATCACAAACAAGCCATAAGCTCCTTGGAAGACCTCAAGCTCGAGATAGCCCGAGGTATCCTCGGAATCCCGATGCACAAGACATTCGAGAAAGGTAGAACAAATCCAGCAAGGCCGCATGACATGCCGACAATCTCATTATCAGGGCACGACCAAATACAAAATCATACGAGTAAAACCAAACCACGAGTTTCCCCATGGTGGCTGATGGGGATACGTACCTAGGGTAGGGTCCCATGCCTGACCTAAATGTCCTACCCAAGGGCACCTCATTATTAGGCCAAGGGCTGGACAGAAGACTTCGACTGGACGAAGATGGTACCTAAAAGAGATTCGGCATGAAGACACTGAGATTAAATTTACATCCACTCGATAACCCAAATGCACTCGGAAGAATTCCAGTCGGTACTGAAGATCAACAGTTACCCACGACGACCAACGTACACACATTAAACCAATGGTCTTTAGTAGCAATTATTACCCACTTACGTTATCAGTAACGTATATCTTTAACTCATATTGATCGAGCCCTTAGATGCTGAGGTATTGATGAGAGGTGGCACACTCTATATAAGCCACCCCTCCCCTCTGGCACAAGGGTTTGCACACATGTACTACACAAAACCACCCTGCAAGAGCTCCTGAGCACATGAGACGTAGGGCTATTACCTTCAAGAGAGGGACCTGAACTCATACATCTTGCGTACAATCTTGCCGTAGCTAGGACTCTGTCCCCTCCATTCGTACCCTACACCTCTACTGTCAGGTTTATTCCCACGACAGTGGGCGCCCACCATGGGGTAGGCGTCTAAGCGACTTTCGTCATGTTTGCATTTCCACTCTTCATCATGTCTTCCGGCGACAGTTCGTTCATGGGCAGTGAGATCCATTTCGGCGCCCTCATCTTTGTCGCCGACGACTCGGCATGGCTCACAGAAGCGCCACTCGACCTCGAGACGCTTCCAGTCCGTGGAGAGACGCACTTCCGTGCAAAGTCCTTCGGTGTTCTCCTTCTGTAGTCGTCGACCCCGTTGTTGGCTCTTCACTTCGATGTACATCACGGAAAGCGATCTGGTCACTCTCGACTCCAGCGATGGGTGAAGCACGCAGTGGCTCGTTAGGAGTTGTCTCCATCGACCCCTCAGGTTGCAGCCATCAAGCCTGCTATACCTCTTTAGAGCACGATCCTCTCGGCGTCAGTCGAGTCTGACGTGCCTTCCGAGTTCCACACATGCAAGCCAGCTGCAGAGGTCTTCATGGTGGGATCCGTGGAGAGGCCACCTGGGTTCGGTCACGACAAGCACGAGGTCAGTGCACCGTCGTCTGGACGCGGTCAACGCCGTCATTAAACTTCAAGTAGGACTCAGCGACAACTCTTCTCAGGCGTCCATCGCGCCAATACTGAGGTATATCGTACTCCGCTACTTAATGTAGGAGCCGCAGCCAAAATAGCAGATTCAATCCAGCCTTAGATTCAAAGGTAGGTAGAGGTTTAGAACAGTTTTGCGCTTTGCTTCAAGCAGCACAACAACAGAATTCGGCTAGTTCACAGTCAATCAATAGATTGCATAGTAATTCGCCAAGGGCGGAGACAGTTCGGTCAGTATACAGTCCAGGTTCACCCCAGCGTCCAGAGACGGAGGTTACCGAGAGTATCAACACACAGACCAGGGTCGGAATCAACTTCCCCCTCTTCATCACCGTAATGACAGCCGTCGAGTGCATTCTCCTCCAAGGAGCGGCTCGTATGTGCCCCGGCACTACGATGACCAGCGCCCGTTCGGTGATGTGAGGAACCCTAGATTTGATGCAAGAGATGTGCTTGGCAGAGAAGGATTGATAGAGGCATAGCCTACTGGGAATGTCTTTACAAAGATCAACCGAGTGGAAGTGGAACTGCATTCTCTGGTCCCGAGTGTTTCAGTAGAGCAATTCGCTCTACTGATATCCCTCCTAACTTCAGGTTGGCGACTTGAGTCAGTAAGTTCACAGGTGAGTCCAAGCCTGAGACTTGGTTAGATGATTACTGAGTTGCAGTACAGATTGGCGGTGGCAACGACAATGTTGCAATGAAGCATTTGCTCCTGATGCTGGATGGCTCGGCCCGTGCATGGTTGAATAAATTGGCTCCTTCAAGTATATGTTGTTGGGCAGATCAGGCCCGAGTGTTCATCAAGACCTTCGAGGACACGTGCAAGCGTCCTGCTGTCCTTTTTGAGCTACAACACTGCATACAGAAGCTGAGTGAGTCTTTGCGCGATTACATTCAGTGCTGGACCACCCTTCACCACACGGTGGAGAATGTTACCGAGCACCAAGCAATCTGTGCCTTCAAGGCAGGTGTCAGGTATAGAGTGTTGTATCTAAAGTTTGGTCGCTCAGGCGACATGTCAATGAGTAAAATTATTGAGATAGCCACCCGTTATGCAAAAGGAGAAGAAGAAGACCGCCTCCGTAGTGGCAAGGGTAAAACAGTAGACAACACGGATGCTAATTCCAATCAGAAACAGAAGCAGAAGGTTGAAACCGCAACCCCAGGAGAAGCGGCCGCTCTGGCGGGGGAAAGGCCAAAGCACCATTCCCTCCAAAGAAATCCAAGATGCAATTAGATGCTTTGGATCAACCGTGTGTTTTTCACACAAAGAAAGATGATGAAGGCAACCTGATATTGCCAAAGCATTCCACCGGGTAGTGTCTATTGTTGCTCAAAGAGTTCAAGGGTCAGTCGAGTGGAAAAGAGCCTTAAGAAGGAGAGGATAATGAGGACAAGGAAGATTTCCGCAAGGTCAATGCAAGCCTGATGATTTTTGCTGACGTTGAGAAGAAAAGTCGATTGAAAGTCATTGACAGGGAGGTCGACATGGCAGTACCAACCACCCCAACATACGTGAAATGGTCGCAGACTCCCATCATGTTTGATTAGTCGGACCATCCAACTATTGTTCCGACTCCAGGTCGCCAGGCTCTGGTAGGCGACCCAGTTGTCGAAGGTGTTCGGCTCCGCAAAGAGTTGATGGATGGAGGGAGTGGGCTCAATATCTTATATGCAGAAACTCTCAAGGGGATGGGCATTCCGATGTCCCGACTTAGCGAAATATCCATGTCCTTTCATGGAGTAATCCCAGGGAAGAAGGCCAACTCACTCGGTCAGATCGTACTGGATGTTGTTTTGGCTCCAACCAAAATTTTCACAAAGAGAATCTAACATTTGACGTGGTGGACATCCAAAGTGCATATCTTGCTATTCTGGGCCGTCCTACTTATGCATGTTTCATGGCCCGGCCATGTTATGTGTACCTCAAGATGAAAATGCCAGGCCCTAAAGGTGTTATCACTGTTTCTGGCAATCGGCAGATGGCTGAAGAGTGTTTGCAGCAAGGGTCGAAGATTGCAGATCAGCAGATGCCGTGGTAGAATTGGAAGACTACCAGAGGACCGCCGACCTAGGTGACCTAATGGGCGTAAGAAGCCAGCTTCTGAGTTTGCTTTTCAGTCGGTAGGAGAGGTCAAGCCAGTGAACGTTCATCCGGCTGATCCCAATGCGGATCCAACCAACATATCAACGACACTCAACAGCAAATAGGAAGCCGAGCTCACCCAGTTCCTCGGTCAGAACTGAGACATCTTTGCATGGAAGCCTACTGACATGCTTGGTGTACCCAGGGAGCTGGCTGAGCACCATTTGCGAGTTGATCCGAAGGCAAGGCCAGTCAGAGAGCGCCTGCGACGATCTACGTCACAGAAGAGGAAGGCAATCGGAAAAGAGGCAGCGAAGCTCTTGGAAGCCAAATTCTTTTGGGAGATTTACCACTCTGAGTGGCTCTCGAATGTTGTCATGGTTCCCAAGAAGGATAATTCACTTCACATGTGTATCGACTTCAAAAACGTTAATAAGGTCTGTCCGAAGGACCACTTTCCGCTCCCCCACATTGATCAGATTGTTGATTCAACAGCGGGATGCGAGCATTTATCTTTTTTGGATGCTTACTCTGGTTACCATCAGATCCGTCTTTTTGGTCCAGATGAAACAAAAACAGCCTTCATCACCCCTTTCGGGTGTTACTGTTAGATCACTATGCCTTTCGGTTTGAAGAATGCTGGTGCAACCTTCATGCGCATGATCTAGAAGTATCTACTCAACCAGATTGGTCAAAATATTGAAGCGTACATGGCTGATATTGTTGTCAAGACGCGCAAAGGTTCCGACCTCCTGACTGACTGGGTAGAAACATTTGCCAATTTAAGAAAATATGACATCAAGCTCAATCCAGCTAAGTGCACTTTTGGCGTTCCTGGGGGAAAGTTACTCAGTTTTCTTGTTTCTGAACGAGGGATCGACGTTAACCCTAAGAAGATTGGCGCCATCGTCAGAATGCAGACACTTGTGCGAGTGCATGATGTGCAGAAACTTGCAGGATGTCTAGCAGCATTGAGTCGGTTTATATCTCTTCTCGGTGAGAAGGCACTGCCTTTGTACCGATTGATGAAGAAGTCGGATGTATTTGAGTGGAATGATGAAGCAGAAGCAGAAGCAGCATTTGTAGAGCTCAAAGCTCTGCTTTCCACCCAGTCGGTGCTTGCTGCTCCACATAGCAAAGAACCACTGCTCCTATACATTGCAGCCACCAACCAAGTCGTCAATATAGTCCTGACAGTCGGGAGAGAAGAAGAGGGCAAAGCCTACAAGGTTCAACGTCCAATCTATTATATCTCAGAAGTGTTGACTCCTTCGAAGCAAAGGTATCCCCATTATCAGAAGCTTCTTTATGGAATATATTTGACAGCAAAGAAAGTGTCACATTACTTTCAAGATCACTCCATAGCGGTCGTCAGTGATGCTCCCCTATCAGAGATCCTTCACAATCGGGATGCAACAGGCCGAGTGGCCAAATGGGCTGATTTTATGGCCGAGTGGGTGGAACAACAACAGCCTGCATAGATTCACTCGGCGCATTGGACTATGTTCTTTGATGGATCCAAAATGTTAAATGGGTCCGGTGCTGGTCTGGTATTGGTGTCCCCAAAAGGCGACAAGCTTAATTATGTCCTTCAGATCCACTTCGATTCATCCAACAATGAGGCTGAGTATGAAGCTCTTCTTTACGGGTTGTGTATGGCCATCTCACTCGGCGTCCGACGCCTGATGGTCTACGACGACTCGGACTTAGTGGTCAATCAGGTGATGAAGGAGTGGGACGTTCGGAACCCTGCCATAACAGGTTATTGTAATGAAGTGAGGAAGCTGGAGAAGAAGTTTGAAGGCTTAGAACTCCATCATGTACCCCGATTGAAGAACCAGGCAGGTGATGAATTAGCTAAGATCGGATCTACTTGGAAACCTATACCCAGCAATGTATATTTGGAACATTTGCACACTCCGTCTGTGCAAGAGGATCCTGTGATAGCCCGAGACCGACGCCTCAGAAGATTCCCCCTTTATTCTGTTTTTGTCGGGTGTTTATTTTTATTTGTCGCATCATCATCGCATCATGCGCATCATCAGCATAGCATCGGCATCCCGTTGCCGCCAGTTTCAAAACTTGCATCCGTTGTTAGTTGCAGGTTCTCGTCGTTGTCCGTTCTGAGCCCGACCACACACGCACGCGCCCGCGACAACGTTTAAATCTTGTTTTCAAAAGTGTGTTTAAAACTTTCTCTGATTGGGTGGAGATTCGACGTGCGGTCTTATTTTAATATAGCTAGGCTGCCTATCGAATTTCGACGCAATCGGAGTGCGTCTAGTACCCGAACGGTCGACCGTAGCGGCACCGTATTCGATCTATCGTCAGACGTTTGTTGGTGTTTTGAAATAGTTGTCGGGCGCCCGTTTTCCCTCTCATCTCTGCCTAGGCCCTCTACACAATGCTCCGAGCTTGCCGCAACCTAGCGTTAAAACCTCCCGGGACCCGAACCGGGCGGTCCTGACGTTGGATCCGAATCGACCCAGCTATACCGCAAATCGTCATTTGTTTTTCAATAGGACCCCCTAGTCTATTTTTACTCAACCATTCGATTTAGATCGGAGGGCCGATTAGACCATCTTGGTTATAGTGTTTTTTTAAAATGCAATCCCGATCAAGCCACCCTTATCCTAGCCCAGCCGGCCCAAGGCCCACCTACCCCCCTAGCCCTAGGCAGACAACCCTCCTTGTTTTCCTCCCCGCGCCGCCAACCGTGCCTCCAATTCCGTGCCCGACCAATTCCCCTCCACCTTTGGAACCCCTCCCGATCCAAATCCATCTTACAAGAGCCCCAACCGACCACTGTAGCGAGCAGCCCATTGGCCACCTTGCCCTGCTGTCCCTGGACGTGTCCGGTGACTAGTGCCCGCAGCTCCTTCATCGCGTGCTCCTGGATACACCACCCGTCATCGCCAGCGCAGCCCCGCCGCCAGCAACGAGGCCAACCGTGACCGCAGCTTCTTCTTCTCCTCCATCTGTCGTTACCCTCTCTCATATCTCTGTCGTGTGTCCTTTGTTGCAGGAGCTCCCGCAAGAGTATCCATGGATGAACTCGAGCTTCCTCTGCCCGGATCGAGCTCCCAACGCTGGGAACTGGTTTACCCTGGCCGGATCCACCCATTCTGACGCAGACCCTATCGGATCTGGCCTTCTTCGCGCCTCCCGCGTCCGCCCGACCTCATCCTCTCCATTGTCGTGTCTGTGGTACAAGGGAGGTCGATCGCACCGCTCCCCCCTCTGCTCGCCGTGCTTGGGCCGGTTGCCGCCCAAGGCCCATCCGCTCCAGACCAGAGCCTTCGTCTCCATCTCCTTCGTCCCATCTTTCTCCCTCGTCTCATCTCTCTCTGCCTTGCAGCAGCAGCACCTGCAGGAGCAGCCGAGCCGCCCACGGAGCTTCTCAACATCTGGAGCTACAGCGCCGTGGAAGCCACCATGCTAGCGGGAACGGGACCCCCTCGTCCAGATCCGTCACGCCCTGCTAAAACCCCATCGCTGCCCCTAGGATCTGCGTCGGAGAGCTGCCGGCAGCAAGCCACGCCGCCGCCCTGCAACCTGCGTTCCCACCCAGGGGAACAGAAGAAGTATCTCTGTATCCCGTTTCAGGTTCAGGCGTCGACAAGATAAAGCTTATCTTCAGCAAAAAACGTTAATTGTCACAAGCACTTCGTAGCCCGACTGTTTGGTGGTGTTGATTTGCTACCAGTAGTTCCTGGCTTCGACTCCTAGTGGAGCCGAATTACGGTGTGGTTTTATTTGTGTTGCACAGCCACACACCCAAGCACATGGGCCGGAAGCTTCCGCGGGCTGCAACCTTTTGCATAGATTCGGCCCAGTAGTGTTTGCGTGATGTGTATTGGCATGCCATGCCTTGCATATTTAAGCTGATCATGCATCATATTGGGTTGTGCAACATGTCGTGCATGTGCCGTGGTGAATATCTGTGTTGATGCTTGTTTCCAGTTTGCTCCGTTTGGATAGAGTTCCGCAAGCGTGTCGGAATGTGAGGACTCGTTCGACTACATCGGTTCGTCTGCTTCACGGAGTCATTCTTCTTCCAAGCGGGATCTCAGGCAAGATGACCATTTCCCCAGATACCATTACTATCATTGCCATGCTAGTTTTATCGCTTCTATCGATTATGTCTCGTTGCCTACCACCTGTTAAATATCAGCCTCTCAACAATGCCATGAAACCTTCAACCTGTTCACAACCTAGCAAACCATTGATTGGCTATGTTCCGCTTGCTTCACCATGTGTTAGCGTTGCTAGTTGCAGGTGTCGTTGCTTCCATGTGATTACATGGGTTCCTTGTTATATCATCCTATTAATTGCTATTTAATTTAATGCACCTATATACGTGGTAAAAGGTGGAAGGCTCGGCTTTCTAGCCTAGTGTTTTGTTCCACCTTTGCCCCCTTAGTTTCTGCTACCGGTGTTATGTTCCATAATTGAGCGCTCCTAACACGATCGGGGTTGTTATGGGGACCCCCTTGATAATTCGTTTTAGATTAAAGCTGGTCTGGAAAGACCCCACATTGGTAGTACATTTGCCCAACATAATAATTTTGTTAATACTGAAAGCATAGGGCGTCATGAACCCGAGGAGTAATTTCACATAATACGGGGAGGGCCAGTGCTGATGGTGCTGGTCCAAAACAGAGCACCGTGCGGGGCCAACCCGGTGCAACTCGGGAGATGTCTATCGGGCCACCGTATGCTTCGCTTATCCATCATGTCCTGAGAACGAGATACGCGGCTCCTATCGGGATCGCCAACACGTCGGGCGGCCTTGCTGGATTAGTTTTACCTTTGACGAGATATCTTGTGCATCAGGATTCCGGTGATGCTTTGGGTAATCTCACAGTTGAGGTTTTCCATTAAGGAGTCCCACGAGATCGCGAGCTTCGTGATCGAGGATTTCTATGCGTCTTGTGGTAATTTGTGATGGACTAGTTGGAGCACCCCTGCAGGGTTGAATCTTTCGGAAAGCCGTGCCCGCGGTTATGTGGCAACGTGGAAACTTTGTTTAACACTAGTTCTAGACAACTTGAAGTTAATTTAATTAAAATTTGCCAACTGAGTGTGTAACTGTGGCTGTCTCTTTCATGAGTTCCTTCTCTGATCGAGGACACGGTGGGGTTATGTTTGACGTAAGTAGGTGTTCAGGATCATTCATTTGATCATCCGTAGTCACGTCTGCTATATGTAGATCTACCCCCTCTTATTTCTTGTACTCGTAAGTTTAGCCACCAAAGATATGCTTAGCCGGTGCTGCAACCTCATCACTTAACTATACCTCACCCATTAAGCTTTGGAAGTCTTGATACCTTTGGAAATGAGATTGCTGAGTCCCGTGTGGCTCACAGATTACTACAACACCAGTTGCACGTACAGGTAAAGGTTACTTGACGCGAGCGCGTTGATTATTCATTTGGAGTTGCTTCTTCTTCTTCTTCATCGATCTAGGATGGGTTCCAGGCCGGCAGCCTGGGATAGCAAGGATAGACGTCGTTCTCTTTTCTCATTTGTTTTCGTCCGTAGTCGGACCCTGCTCTTCTTCATGATGTTTATGTATTGTACTGTTGTGACTCTGATGTAGCTTGTGGCGAGTGTAAGCCAATTCTATGTATCTCATCTTTTCAGTACATGTACTTGTAACGATATCCATTCTTGCGAAATGACGAGATGCGCTTCTATCCCTGACGAGGCCCCCGTGCCAAATTGAGGATAGTATCGCTTCTTGGGCGTGACAAGTTGGTATCAGAGCATTACCGACCTAGGAGCCCCCTTGTTGATCGAACTTGGCCGAGTCAAGTCTAGTGAAAAACTATTTTGAGTCTTAGTTATATCGGAGAGTAGGATTCTTTTTTCTCCTCTTCTATGCTCTGGTGAGGATTCTTGACATAATAATTTAATTCTACTCCTCTTCTCACTCAAAAAAAATTAGGATCATGCGGATATTTTTGGAATCTATATGATGCCGATGTGACGGAGTTTTGTCTTGGTGCCTCCTGTCTGACTTGATTTCTTCCGAGGAGTTGAGCTCCACGGGATTCTCGAGCACATCGTTATCGTTCAGATTTCTCTGTATCTCAGAATGAACGATGTTCGTAATTGCTTCAATACTAGTAGTGGCGAGATAACCCCGATGTCCCCAGTACTGGTGTAGATTGTTCGGGAGTACTGCCATACTTTGTATCGTTGTGATCACGAGGATCTGTAGTAGATGAAGGTCCGAGATTCTGGTTATGTGTTGATGGATGTGATACACTCGACGGGTTAGTATAGGAGTTGAGTGATATATTACTCCTTGTATCCATGGACCAGATTGCATGACCAGAAATTTCAGGAGTTCTTAGGTGGGAATTCAAGTAGTTGCTTATAGGAAAATCTTCCAACAAATGCATGATGTTAGGTTGGGGTTCGACATCTAGCGGATTCGTTTGTTCACGGTCGTCGTACAACGGTTCTAGTTGTGTCTTAAAGAGTCCTTGTAGCTTGCTACTACTCGGGGACGCTTCATATGTCGTGTGCACTGCCTTGCACATGATGGCTACTGTGATATCGAGCCCGTGCGGTCCTGTCCATGAAATATCGGACGAAATCTCTCTCATGAGTTTGTTCTGGCTAATTTGCAAGCCTCACCCTTTGTTTTGTTGGAATATGGTAATTCAAGTTTCTTCGATGTCAAGTGGTGATTTCAGATCTTTCCTAAGTGGTGTTCTCGTATTTTTATGAGAGTGCATATTCTTTGCTCAATCAATTGTCATGTCAACTCCTTTTCAACCGGAGTGGTCATATCAATTCTTTTCCAACCGGTGTGTTTCTCTTCAGTCAATTTTATCCTCTCCAATATTTGCAAGATCAAGCTATCTTTTCTTTCTGGAGTCATCTCATCTGTCCCAAGTTGTATTTATTTTTCCCCGCCCTACCGCCCTTTTTCTCAGTGATTCAATTTTCATCCAAGAGTTTTGTTTTCATTGTGCTTCCGTTATCTTTTCTTTTCCCTCGTATCCGGTGATTCATGGTAAATATTTTCAGGAGTTCGAGTTCATCATTTCTTCATTTTGTTCTTTTTCGGTGAATTCAATTTAGTTCTCCGTGTTCATTTTATCCTATTCATCCTTGTAATTCGTTCCTATGTTGGAGATTCTTATCAGGCTATCTTGTTATTCATTTCTCTCTAGACTATCCGGAGTGCTGAAGATATCTCATAAGTTCTTGTTTTCAAATTCTTTCAATTATTTCGAGGGCTCAGCCTCATCAAGTTTTCTTTATACCGGTGCAATAACTCTCTTTCTAGCAATCTTTTCAACCGTGGTTTCTTTGAGTGGGCCCATAACCCACAGGTTCTTTCCCAGGATCTTATCCGGCTCTTTTAATCTTTTCCGGAGATCTCTAATTCTTTTCAAATATGACATAAGAATGATTTCCATCAGTCATATCCCTTCTTCTAGATCAATTTGAATTGTTTCTCGTCTTTGGTCAACCTTTCATTATTCTTTATTCTGGAGTATCTCAGTTATCCTTGGTGTTGTTTCTCGTCATCATTTTCAGCTTGCAAATTCGAAGGGGTGTTTCTCTCAAATGTTGGTTCATTCTCTTGTAGATTCATCATTTCATCTTGTGTGATCATCTTGAATGGCTCCAATCATGAGTAATCCATTTCTGGCTATCCGGTGCATTTCTGAGTTGTTTTCATTCTCGATCCTCCGAAGGCCATCATTTCAGAAGATTCTTCGTTCTCAGCTTTCAGCTTTCATCCTCAATTCTTCTCAATTGTTGTCTCTTCGTTCGTCTCTCTATTATTCTGGTGCCTTGTTCAAGTTTTCTGTTAGGTGGCTCAAGATCTCTTCATTCTCTTGTATCGCCATTAATTTGTGGTGTTCACATTCAAGTGTGAATTCTTACCGGTGCTTCCTTCAATTATACTTCAAGTGTTGCTTTTCTCTCTGTCTCTTCAAGATTCTTTCAAGAGGAATAAGTTGTATGCTAAATCCGTGGCTTGTCATCAATTAAACTTGATGAAGGATAAGCATAACATAATTCTTATTCTTGTTCATAGTAATCTGAATTCTTCTTCCGGAGTGGCTCATCATATCAATTCTTTTCTCAAGTGCTTATCTTTCTTTTCCGGAGTTCCAAGTTCTTTTAAGTATCTCTTTGTGAGGCTTCATCTAAATCTTGGTAAGGTCATAATCTTATTCTTTCTACCTTCATATCTTTGCATCATTCATTTGTATATGGTGGTCCTTCGTGGTGGTTCATCAAGGTTTAAATTCATTCTCAAGTTTTCTACAAGATTCTTATTGGAGAACCTCAAGTTTTCTTCTCTTGAATTTCCAAGTGCATTTGTTCTTCCTTATCCTTTGAGGTGGTATTATAGCATTCTTGTTAGTGTAGGAGTATCGAAGAGATTTCCTTTCAAGAATGAGATAATTAAACCCAACAATTCTATGATCATGAGATATTTTCAACCCATGATTTCTTCATTGAGCTATCTTGGTTTCCATTTCACCTAAAGCTTTTCCTATGGATTGTTGCTATCATGGTGCTTGTCATTAATCCAAGTTCTCAATGTATCCTCTTGGTGTAAACAATTGTCCATATCTTGTTTGTCCCAATCAATCCTTGTTTCTGTTAGTGGCTGGTTGTCACTTCATTAGTTTGAAAGGTTTCCTTTAGCCCACTACTATCTTGTTCTTTTCGTTGTAGTTTTTCCAACAAATTCGTTCAATTCTTCTCGCAAGGATGCTCGCCAAGTTCATTTGATATAGTAGTTGTCATTCTTTTCTTCATTCTCTTCTTCCGTATGAGCTAGTTCCTACTCTATTGTTCCGGAGGCATGGTGATGTTGCTATTTTGGGTCAATCATGTTGTTCTATCAAGATAATGGTGTTCCCTTGTTCTATTTAGTTGTTTGTTATGAATCTTGTCTAATTTTCCCTTCTTATCAAATCTTTTGTCCCCTTTTCCTACCGAAGTGCTGCCAAAATTTTCCGGGAATTCTTGGTTGTTTCTCATATCATTCCTCATCGCGTTGCAAACTTCAAGGATCGTTGGTTTCACTCATTGTTCAAAGAAGCGATTAAGTTTTTCCTCTTGCTTTTTCATCCTCTTCCCCTATCATTCTTGGATCTCGGGTCGAGATCCTCTTGTAGTGTAGGAGAGTTGTGATAGCCCGAGAGTGACGCCCCAGAAGATTCCCCCTTTATTTCGTATTCATCGGGTGTTTATTTTTATTTGTCGCATCATAATCGCATCATGCACATCATCAGCATTGCATCGGCATCCCGTTGCCGCCAGTTTCAAAACTTGCATCCGTTGTTAGTTGCCGGTTCTCGTCATTGTCCGTTCTGAGCCCGACCACACATGCACGCGCCCGCGACAACGTTTCAATCTTGTTTTCGAAAGTGTGTTTAAAACTTTCTCTGATTGGGTTGAGATTTGACGTGCGGTCTTATTTTAATATAGCTAGGCGGCGTGCCGAATTTCGTCGCAATCGGAGTGCGTCTGGTACCCGAACGGTCGACTATAGCGGCACCGTATTCGGTCTATCGTCGGATGTTTGTTGGTGTTTAAAATAGTTGTCGGGTGCCTATTTTCCTTCTCATCTCTGCCTAGCCCCTCTACACAATGCTCCGAGCTTGCCGCAACCTAGCGTGAAAACCTCCCGGGACCCGAACCGGGTGGTTGTGACGTTGGATCCAAATCAACCCCGCTTTACCGCAAATCGTCATTTGTTTTTCAATAGGACCCCCTAGTCTATTTTTACGCAACCGTTCGATTTAGATCGGAGGTCTGATTAGACCATCTTGGTAATAGTGTTTTTTTTAAATGCAATCTGGATCAAGCCACCCTTATCCTAGCCCAGCCGGCCCAATGACCACCTACCCCCCTAGCCCTAGGCAGACAACCCTCCTTGTTTTCGTTCCGCGCCGCCAACCGTGTCTCCAATTCCGTGCCCGAACAATTCCCCTCCACCTATGGAACCCCTCCCGATCCAAATCCATCCAACAAGATCCCAACCGACCACCGTAGCCAGCACCCCATTGGCCACCTTGCCCTGCTGTCCCTGGACGTGCCCGGTGACTAGTGCCCGCGGCTCCTTCATCACGTGCTCCTAGTCACACCGCGCGTCATCGCCAGCGCAGCCCCGCCGCCAGCAACGAGGCCAGCCGTGACCACACCTTCTTCTTCTCCTCCATCTCCCATTACCCTCTCTCATCTCTCTGTCGTGTGTCCTCTGTTGCAGGAGCTCCCGCAAGAGCATCCATGGATGAACTCGAGCTTCCTTTGTCCGGATCGAGCTCCCAACGCTAGGAACGGGTTTGCCCTGGCCGGATCCACCCATTCTGACGCAGACCCTATCGGATCTGGCCTTCTTCGCGCCTCCCGCTTCCGCCCGACCTCATCCTCTCCATGGTCGTGTCTGTGGTAGAGGGGAGGTCGAGCGCACCGCTCCCCCCTCGGCTCGCCATGCTTGGGCCGGTTGCCACCCAAGGGCCATCCGCTCCAGGCCAGAGCCCCCCCGTCTCCATCTCCTTCCTCCCATCTCTCCCCCTCGTCTCATCTCTCTGTCTGTCTTGCAGCAGCAGCACCTGCAGGAGCAGCCGAGCCGCCCATGGAGCTTCTCCACATCTAGAGCTATAGCCTCGTGCAAGCCACCTTGCTAGCGGGAACGGGACCCCCTCGTCTGGATCCGTCGCACCCTCCCAAAACCCCATCGCTCCCCCCTAGGATCTGCGCCGGATAGCCGCCGGCAGCAAGCCACGCCGCTGCCCTGCAACCTGCGTTCCCAGCCGGGGGAATAGAAGAAGTATCTATCTATCCCGTTTCATGTTCAGGCATCGACAAGGTAAAGCTTATCTTCAGCAAAAACCATTTATTGTCACAAGCACTTCATAGCCCGACTGGTTGGTGCGGTTGATTTGCTACCAGTAGTTCCTGGGTTCGACTCCTAGTGGAGCCGAAATCCGGTGTGGTTTTATTTGTTTTGCACAGCCACAGACCCAAGCACATGGGCCAGAAGCTTCCGCGGGCTGCAGCCTTTTGCATAGATTCGGCTGAGTAGTGGTTTTTTTAGCACGTGTAATTTTTCTTTATTTTCACAAAATTCATTGTTTTCAAACACTCGTAGTTTCTTAACCGTGCACCGGATCGGAGTGATTTACATATGGAACTTGACTAGAATTTTGCGTACATTAATAATTTCCAACTCTCATGCATGTTTAAGGCTGTTAGCATCCTGTTTGCATCGGTTTGTGTGCCAACGTGTTAAAACGGCTTTGGTCGTAGTTAATTAACCGTAGCTCCGTTGGAGATGATCTATATATGTAAATCGAGTAGAACGACATGTAGAATCTCATGCTCCACTTTGTTTCGTTGTTTAACAAACATAAAATGTGATTAGGACAAATCTAGACAGAATTAGAATTTAGCGGGTGGGGTCATTTCGGAGATGCTATAAGTTGTTTCCGGCCTCATTTAAAATGCCTAGATAGGTAGGTTAATTTGTGCTTCACCCCTTACCATGTTAACGACATTTTAATATTGTCGTGTTCCTAAACTGGAGTGAACTAAACAATTAAAACGTGGAGTTTCGTTGGTATGCAACTCGTTGCATATCGAGCTTCATTTAATGTGTAGCGTTTGCGTGATGTGTATTGCCATGCCATGCCTTGCATATTTAAGCTGATCATGCATCATATTGGGTTGTGCAACATGTCGTGCATGTGTCGTGGTGAATATCTGTGTTGATGCTTGTTTCCGGTTTGCTCCGTTTCGATAGAGTTCCGCAAGCGTGTCGGAATGTGAGGACCCGTTCGACTACATCGGTTCATCTACTTCACGGAGTCATTCTTCTTCCAAGTGGGATCTCAGGCAAGATGACCATTTCCCCAGATACCATTACTATCATTGCCATGCTAGTTTTATCGCTTTTATCGATTATGTCACGTTGCCTACCACCTGTTAAATATCAGCCTCTCAATAATGCCATGAAACCTTGAACCTGTCGACAACCTAGCAAACCACTAATTGGCTATGTTACCGCTTGCTTCACCATGTGTTAGCGTTGCTAGTTGCAGGTGCAGTTGCTTCCATGTGATTACATGGGTTCCTTGTTATATCACCCTATTAATTGCTATTTAATTTAATGCACCTATATACTTGGTAAAAGGTGGAAGGCTCGGCTTTCTAGCCTGGTGTTTTGTTCCACCTTTGCCCCCTTAGTTTCGGCTACTGGTGTTATGTTCCATAATTGAGCACTCCTAACACGATCGGGGTTGTTATGGGGACCCCCTTTATAATTCATTTTAGATTAAAGCTGGTCTGGCAAGGCCCAACATTGGTACTACATTTGCCCAACATAATAATTTTGTTAACACTAAAAGCTTAGGGCGTCATGAACCCGAGGAGTAATTTCACGTAATACAGGGAGGGCCAGTGCTAATGGTGCTGGTCCAAAACAAAGCACCGTGCGGGGCCAACCCGGGGCAACTTGGCAGATGTCTATCAGGCCACCGTATTCTTCGCTTATCCATCGTGTCCTGAGAACGATATACGCGGCTCCTATCGGGATCGTCGACACGTCGGGCGGCCTTGCTGGATTAGTTTTACCTTTGACGAGATATCTTGTGCATCGGGATTCTGGTGATGCTTTAGGTAATCTCAGAGTTGAGGTTTTCCACTAATGAGTCCGACGAGATCGCGAGCTTCGTGATCGAGGATTTCTATGCGGCTTTTAGTAATTTGTGATGGACCAGTTGGAGCACCCCTGCAGGGTTAAATCTTTCAGAAAGCCATGCCCGCGGTTATCTGGCAACATGGAAACTTTGTTTAACACTAGTTTTAGACAACTTGAAGTTAATTTAATTAAAACTTGCCAAATGAGTGTGTAACCGTGACTGTCTCTTTCGTGAGTTCCTTCTCCGATCGAGGACACGGTGGGGTTATGTTTGACGTAAGTAGGTGTTCAGGATCATCCGTAGTCACATCCGCTATGTGTAGATCTACCCCCTCTTATTTCTTGTACTCGTATGTTTAGCCACCAAAAATAAGCTTAGCCGCTGCTGCAACCTCACCACTTAACCATACCTCACCCATTAAGCTTTGGTAGTCTTGATACCTTTGGAAATGAGATTGCTGAGTCCCGTGTGGCTCACAGATTACTACAACACCAGTTGCACGTACATGTAAAGGTTACTTGACGTGAGCGCGTTGACTGTTCATTTGGAGTTGCTTCTTCTTCTTCTTCATCGATCTAGGATGGGTTCCAGGCCGGCAGCCTGGGATAGCAAGGATGGACGTCGTTCTCTTTTCTCGTTTGTTTTCATCCGTAGTCGGACCTTGCTCTTCTTCATGATGTTTATGTATTGTACTGCTGTGACTCTGATGTAGCTTGTGGCGAGTGTAAGACAATTTTATGTATATCATCTTTTCAGTACATGTACTTGTAACGATATCCATTCTTGCGAAACGACGAGATGCGCTTCTATCCCTGACGAGGCCCCCGTGCCAAATTGAGGATAGGATCGCATCTTGGGCGTGCCAGATCCGATTGAAGTCGATGTTCCAGCAGTCATTGACCTTATCATGGATGTTTTGGTGATTACTCCCGACTGGACAGTACCATATATTGCATCCATTCTAAGGCAAGAGTTGCCAGAAGACGAAGATGAGACCCGGCAGATTGTCCGTAGGTCAAAGGCCTTCATAGTAATGGGTGACCAACTTTACAGAGAAAGTGTGACCGACATAGCTCAATGATGTATCTCCCCTGAGGAGGGCCATCTGATTCTGTAAGAAATCCACTCGGAGACCTGTGCTGATCATGCGTCCTCTCGGACCATTGTTGCCAAAGCATACCGATCTGGATTCTTCTGGCCTCGCGCTAATGAAATGGCCAAAGACCTCGTCGACCGTTGTGAAGGCTGTCAGTTCTACTCCAACTTGTCTCACAAACCTGCATTAGCCCTGAAGATGATTCCTCTCATTTGGCCGTTTGATGTTTGGGGTTTGGACATCGTCGAACCTTTCCGGATAGGTCAGAGTGGTTTCACACACTTGCTCGTCGCAGTCGACAAGTTCACCAAATGGATTGAAGCCAAGCCGATCAAGAAGTTGGATGCCCGCACAACCATCAAGTTTGTGAAGGAAATTACATTTCGCTATGGAGTCCTACACAACATCATCACAAACAATGGGTCAAACTTCGACTCAGACGAATTCAGACGTTTCTGCACTAACCAAGGGACCCGAGTGGATTATGCATCCGTTGCTCCCGCAAACCAACGATCAAGCAGAGCGAGCAAATGGTCTGATATTGCAAGGATTAAAGCCTCGACTCATGGGAGACCTTGAGTATGCTGCAGGTGCTTGGGTGACTGAGCTACCCTCTATCCTCTCGGGTTTGAGGACAACACCGAACCGGTCGACAGGGCGAACTCCTTTCTTCTTGGTTTATGGAGCCGAATCTGTTTTACCGAGTGACTTGATTCACAGTTCCCGCCGAGTGGATTTATATTCAGAAGCTGAAGCCAAACAAGCACGTCAAGATGGTGTAGATCTTCTGGGGGAGGAACGTGAGATGGCGCTGGTTCGATCCACAGTTTTTCAACACGACTTGCGGCGTTTTCATTCAAGGCATGTAAGGATTCGGGCATTCCATGAAGTAGATCTGGTGCTCCGAGTGGATCAGCAACGGCCTCATAAGTTAGCTCCTTCTTGGGAACGGCCCTTCATCATTACAAAGGTGTTAAACAATGGTGCTTACCGACTCTACAATCTTCAGAAGAGGACAGACGAACCACGTGCATGGAATGCGGATCTACTGAAGCGTTTTTATGCTTGATTACCAGTTTATTCGATGTAACAGACAAAGTTTGCTGAATAAAGTTGCTTGTCCATGTCATAACTTCCTCAGTTTTAGTCAATTCCTATCGAGTGGCTATGTGCCTAAAAAATGTACTCTGAGTGGAGAGCGATCCTCAAACTCTGGGGCTTAGCTGCGAACAAGATTCACTTAAGTTAACAAACTCTTCCGAGTGGATAAAAACTATCCACTCGGACGCTTAGCTGCAAACCATTCTTCACCTAAGTATGAAACATACTCCGAGTGGAGAGGATCCTCACACTCGGGGGCTTAGCTGCAAACAAGATTTGCGTAAGTTAACAAACTTTCCCGAGTGGATTAAAACTAACCACTCGGACGCTTAACTACAAACCAGTCTTTGCTTAAGTATGAAACATACTCTGAGTGGAGAGCAATCCTCACACTCGGGGGCTTAGGTGCGAACAAGATTCGCCTAAGTTAACAAACTCTTCCGAGTGGATAATAACTATCCACTCGGACGATTTGCTGTGAACCAGTCTTTGCCTAAGTATGAAACGTACTCCGAGTGCAGAGCGATCCTCGCACTCGGGGGCTTAGCTCCGAACAAGATTCGCCTAAGTTAACAAACTTTCCCGAATGGATAAAAACTATCCACTCGGACGCTTAACTCCAAACCAATATTCGCCTAAGTATGAAACGTACTCCGAGCAGAGAGCGATCCTCACACTCGGGGACTTAGCTGCGAACAAGATTCATCTAAGTTAACAAACTTTATCAAGTGGACAAAAACTATTCACTCATACGGTTAGCTGTGAACCAGTCTTCGCCTAAGTATGAAACGTACTCCAAGTGGAGAGCGATCCTCACCCTCGGGGGCTTAGCTGCGAACAAGATTCCCCTAAGTTAACAAACTCTTCCGAGTGGATAAAAACTATCCACTCGGATGCTTAGTTGCGAACCAGTCTTCGCCTAAGTATAAAAGTACTCCGAGTGGAGAGCGATCCTCACACTCGGAGGCTTAGCTATGAACAAGATTCGCCTAAGTTAACAAACTTTCCCGAGTGGATAAAAATTATCCACTCAAGCGCTTAACTGCGAACCAGTCTTTACGAAACATACTCCGAGTGAAGTGCAATTCTTACACTCGGGGGCTTAGCTGGACATGATTCACTTAAGTAAAAAAGTTTGTTTCGAATGAATAAGCAACTTATTCACTTGAAAGAAATCAAGCAAATCTTACAAATATCAAAGGCAGATAGATTCAAAAGAGCTCAACATGGATTAAAGTTATCCGTGCAGCCAGAAAGTACTCGGGATCAGCACCCAAACGATGTTTAAGCGATACATCGACCACTTGGCATACCGAGGCAAATTTAAAGATTTTTGGAATAACATCAGTTTTTATCTTCAAGGACCTCCGGGACTTGCTGGCTTGACAAACGTATCGAGATCAATTCCATCAGCGATGAGAGTTGCAGCACTGATGAAAGTCTCCATAAACTCTTCGAGCTGGAGCTTCTTGGTATTTGCTACTTGGAGCATCTTCACCTTCTCCTCCCTCGCCTCCTCAAAATGGACCCTGACGAGAGAAAGAGTGACATCAGCTCCACACCGAGCAGCAGATTTGTTCCATGCTTGGAATCTCTCTGGGACCCGACCCAAGCACTCCATCGCAGCTTCCAGATCGACGAGGAACATATCTTCACGCCATAGATCTTTGTCGATTCCTCCTACAACAGCTCACAGTCGAGTGAAGTATTCTTGAACTTTCACGAGGTGGTAGTTGAGGCGATACATGTTTACGGCCAAATCATCAAGAACAAGGAACTTGATGGGGTCCAAGTATGACTCCACCTGGAAGGTCTCTTTGTCGAAGTCAGGACAGAATTATGTGGAAGAAAAAAATGAAGCATAAGCTGCATGTCAGTCGACGAAAAATGTAAGGACCCATTCGGCAAAGGGAACATATCAATGAGATACGCCAGCAGCTTCGACAGGAAATATTTTAACAAAATTTATAGGCAATTTCCCCTTTTTGCCATGGAGTTAAGCTTCTTCGCCCATTCATCTCTTTCTCTCCTCATCTTTACATTTTCTGCCATCAACTTGTCAAAGTACGCAAGCTTCAGTTCATCAGCTTCAGACCTCTCCTTCAGCTTGGCAAGGACTAGATCCTTGTCTTCCAGCACCTTTTTCATTGCCCCACATTCCAGCTTCAGTTGGTTCTTCTTAGATTGCATTTGAGCGTACTGCGATCCAATCTCACACGCCTTCTGAAAAACAAGTTACAATCGGCATAATTATTTTTCTACTTCCGAGTGAAAAAATACAAGCCATTCGACATTATTATTTTTCTACTTCCGAGTGCAAAAATACAAGGCATTCAGCATAATTATTTTTCTACTTCCGAGTGGAAAAATACAAGCCATTCGAAATTATTATTTTTCTACTTCCAAGTGGAAAAATACAAGTCATTCGACACTATTATTTTTCTACTTCCGAGTGGAGAAATACAAGTCATTCGACAGTTAGCGGCCCGCAGCACCCACCCAAGTTCTTTAGACTACTGCCCTTCTTAAACGATTGACACTAGTCTCGGGGACTACACCCAGTGGGTGCACTTAGCGTGCCCTCACTGGATACAAAATTACTCGGAGACACATGTTTTCTCGAGTCCTATGTTTACTAATTGTCAATAAGAACATTGCCGAAGCAAGCACTCGACAACGGTCTCGGGGACTACACACAATGGGTGCACTGAGAGTGCCCCCAATGGATGACAAAAACACTCGACGAGGTCTGACCTGGCCGAATGACAAATAGAGTATACATCTCAACTTCAGACTCCTAATGATGCAAACATTCAACAACAGTCTTGGGGACTACACCTAGTGGGTTTACTAAGCGTGCCCCCACTGGAGTACAGACTACCTACTACATGGCAACCCCCTAGTGGGTGTAAAGTAATAAAGCAAGATTGACAAGATCGACAACATTCCAATCGGATTGACAAACGAGACTCAATCAGAAAATAACTTACAGTGCAACTTACTCAGATGTTTGCTTCAAGTCCCAAGCTGGCGTCATACGCCAATTTGCTCGCCTCAAACACCTCCTTTGTGCGTTGCATCATCAGATTGGCCTCGATCATCGCCTTTTTGGCAATGCCGGTTTGGTCCTCTAGGATGCGATGCATAGAGAATGCAATTGATGAAGAAGCGGGCATCATGACAGGGGTAGCTTGGGTTACCAAAGGAGCACTCTGCACAGTCGTCATGACAGTTGATCCAGTCGGAAGGGCCGTCACCATAGCACCTGAACCGACTGGAGGAGTGGTTGACAAAGGTGTCACATGCATCCCCAATGCACTTGTAACTGGCTCAGCAAGAGTGTGTTCCATAGCGGTATGATGAGGCTCTGGATCGTCATCCAAGAAAAATGACACCCGAAGCTAAAATGGTGATGGTCAAATCAGTCCTGATCTAATATATGAAATGGACTGGAGCTAAGGTTGGTCATACCTGGTCGAGGCACAGGCTGACCCACTGCGTCCAGGTCCATGCAGTCCTCTCCTGTCTTGACACGAGTCGACACCAAGGTAGCAACACTGACAAACAAATTGCACTCAGTCAACTGAAGTTTGAAAAGACACCTTGGCAAGACAAAAATGCAAACACTTACACTGAGGCTACCGGTATAGCGATTCTCATTCGCGGCAAAGCCTTCCGGAGTTTCGGCACATCAGGCTTCGGCTGTTTTGCGGCCTTCTTCGCAGAGTCACGCGCGACAGCTCGGTCCCGCTTCATGCTTCTACTGCTAGAGGCGTCTGTTTTACTTAGTGCAGCTGATGGGTCATCGTGTTGCTTGGTTCGTGGTTCTCGGCGTGGAGGAGATTGTTCTTATTCCTCACTGTCTTCCAAAGCGTATTCTCTCTCTCCGCTGTCATCTACGTATTCACTATCAGCACTCCCACCTTCACTTTCTCCTCCAACATCAAACTGTTCTCCGTTGGGCACATGAGAGTGCGGGTTGGTCTATTCCTGCAAAGCTCAAAGGTAAGACAGTCAGTCAGTTGAATACAAAGTCACTCGACGTATGCATAAATACAATAGGAAAGATGCAACACACCAGTTTCACGGCTTATTCTCAGCAGAATAGGGCATGACTCATCTAGATCCCACGGGGTCGTTGCAAGCACTAGTGATGCTTCTTATCCACTGGCTTAACGTCTCCTCATTGACTTCCTCCGGGTGCGACCGAATGGAGTCTTCGGAACCAGTGGAATGCCACATGGCATGGTCCCTAGCGTGCAGAGGCTGGATGCAGCGAGTTAGAAACGTCTCCAACAAATCCAAACCAGTCAACCCGTTTCTGACCAACTTGATCACTTCACCTGCCAACATCTCCACTTCTTCCTTTTCATCCTCGAATACAGTCAATATCCTAGGGGCAGTTGGACGATCTAAGGTAAAGGGGGGAAGGCCAGTCGACATGTTTGGGGATGCAATATCATTGCAGTAAAACCATGATGCCTGCCAGTTCCTAACCGATTCAGGGAGAGTCATCGGAGGATAAGTACTCCTATTCCTCTTCTGAATTCCTAGGCCACCGAACAACTAGATAACGTTGGTCCGGCTGTCCCCAGGATTCGCTTTCTTCACTATCTGAGACCGGGCAGTAAATATTTTCTTGAACAAACCCGAATGAGGAGGGCAGCCCAAGAAGCACTCACATAAGGTGATAAATGCAGAGAGGTATGCGACAGTGTCGGGAGGGAGATGATGGAGGTGAATCCCGAAATAGAAGAGGAAACCGCGAAAGAAAGGATGTGGAGGAAGAGAAAAACCTCGCTCGACATGAGTGGTGAGGAGGACCAGTTCCCCCTAATGAGGTGCTGGTTCAAGCTCCCCCTCTGGCAGTCTCCATGATTTCTCCGCCAACATCCCGTGTTCCACGAGATCCAAACCATCCTCCCTCGTCATATTGGAAGGGATAAAATCCCCCTGTATCCACCCTGGCGGCAATGAGGTCCGGCTGGCTTTTTTCGCCTTGTCGCCCTTCTTGACGCACTCGATCTTGGAGGTCTTGCCTTTCGTCATGGCTGCGGCGGGGAGGAGAAGATTGAGCAAGGCTCGTGAGGCAAAGTAGGAAGGAGGGCAAGAAAATATCAAGGCACAACCATAACCCTAGCCAAGGTTGCTTTTATATAAGAAACCGACTGAGTGACCGACTGGTGGGACCTCCAGATCTCAACGTATCCCGCTATCAGTGGAGACGTGACGCGTGGCGATGCTGACGGCGCAATAATCTAGGCGTCGTTGCTTAACTTGCCTGACAGTTGCATCATCACCACGAGGCATGCGAAAACCGAAATTTAGAATCCCGGAAGATCCGGACCTACAACAGTGATCAGTCATATCAGAAAATCCCTGTAGTCACTCGGAGTAAGCCCAAGCATCTGAAACCACTCGGGCGAACTTCAGAAAAGAATCGATCAAGGCGAATGACGAAGTTTTCAGTCGATCCAAAGTTTTTTCAATCTCAGGAAAAGGACCAAGATCAGAACGACTCGACAAGAACTCACGTTGACCCCTTCCTCACTCGAACCCCGATCCATTTAGGGGCTAATGATGGGGATACGTACCTAGGGTAGGGTCACAGGCCTGACCTAAATGTCCTACCCAAGGGTACCTCATTATTAGGCCAAGGGTCGGACAGAAGACTCCGACTGGAGGAAGATGGTACCTAAAAGTCACTCAGCACAAAACACTCGGATTAAATTTACATCCACTCGACAACCAAAATGCACTCGGAAGAATCCCAGTCGGTACTGAAGATCAACAGTTACCCACGATGGTCAATGGACAGACATTCAACCAATGGTCTTTACTAGCATTTACTACCCACTTACGTTATGAGTAACGTATATCTTTAACTCATATTGATCGAGCCCTTAGATGCTGAGGTATTGATGAGAGGTGGCACACTCTATATAAGCCACCCCTCCCCTCTGTCACAAGGGTTCGAACCTCCTGTACTACACAAAAGCACCCTGCAAGATCTCCTCAGCACCTGAGACGTAGGGCTATTACCTCCAAGAGAGGGGCCTGAACTCATACATCTTGCGTACAATCTTGTCGTAGCTAGGACTCTGCCCTCTCTATTCGTACCCTACACCTCTACTGTCAGGTTTATTCCCACGACAATGGCTCCGTAGTTTGCCCATTTGGGACCAACACCATCAGCACTGCCCCCTGTATTATGCTAAATTAATCCATGTGTTCATGGCGCCCTATGCATTACTAATGGTGTTCAGTATTATTACATTGAGATAATATAGTAACAATGTTGGGCCTTGACAATAGAGTTTTATCCCAAAACGAAGAATCAAGGGGTCCCCATAACAATCCCAACCATCTTAGGAGTGCTCAATATGGAACATAACAGTGATACACAAGTAACTAGGGCGTCAAAGCTGGAAAAATTCATCAAGCAAAGGCCAAGCCTTCCGCCTTTTACCAAGTATATATGTGCATTAAATTAAATAGCAATAATATTGTGATATCCCAAGATGTCCATGTTGACACATGTAAACAACTTGCACCTGCAACTAGCAACGCTATAAGAAGGGATGAGCAAGCGGTAACTTAGCCCAACAATGGTTTGCTAGGATGTGGAGGGGTTAGATTCTTTTCTTGGAAATGTTGGGAGGTCTGACATTCAAGTGGTAGGTATCGATATATTACGATAGAAGAGAGACAATTAGCATAGCAAAGATAGTAGTGGTATCAAGGGAAATGGTCATCTTTCCTGAAATCCCGCCTGGAAGAAGAATAAATTCGTGAACAAGACGAACCACATAGTCGAACGAATCCTCACACTCCGAGTCGGTTTCGGAACTCTATCGAGAAGAAGCAATCTGGAAACAAACAAATGACACGGTAAACATCACATCAGATGCATGGTATGATGTGCAAAAAAAAATATGATGCATGACATGATGTGCAAAAAATACGATGCATGTCCATATGATTATGCAAGGCATGCCAAGGCACAACAATCAAATACTACACTTTAAATGAAGTTCAATATGCGATGGGTTGCATATTGACGAAACTCCACCTTCCAATCATTTATCTTACTCTCATTTATTTACACGACAATTTTAAATGTTGTAAAACATGGCAAGAGGTGAAGCATAACTAAACTATCTATCTATGCATTTTAAAATGAGGTTGAATATAACTTGTAGTATTTCCGAAATGACCCCATATGTAAATTTCGAGTTTGTTCAGATCTCTACTAACCATAGTTTACATTTATTAAATAGGGAAACAAATTCACCATGTCACTCCACACCTCATTCTAGATGATTTACATATATGAATTGTTTAAAACGGAGCTACGGTTTAAAAGATATGACCAACACAAGATAAATATGTGATGAATACAAAATGAATGCAAACGACAAACAAAAAAATTAAATCATGGAATCAACAAGATATTATGAAACTACATGAAATTATGGGCAATTTTTATGTATAACATGATCAAAACGAAGGGACGGTTCAACAATTACAATTAATTGGAGTTCTAGCTATAATTTGTCCAAGACAGCCACATGTCATTTTGCACACATTAAAACAACAAGCTACACGAATCTAAAATGTACAAAAAAGCATGGGGCAGTAGCATGTAACATACACTTCATTTCATCAAAAGGAATCATACTCAAAAGAGTCATGGATCACATGTTAGGATGCTCACAACATGACTATAAAACGTAGAATTTAGGGACTTAGTGAAAATAACACTTTTTCACAAACAGTTTTAATCTAATGGCATATTGACAGCAAGATAAATATATTCTATAGGACTTATCATGGCATGAAAATTCATAGGATGGTAGACGATATGATCGAGTACAAATCACTCGAGAGGAGCATAATCACACTATGCATAGAAACATGGCTAGCATCAACCCAATAAGGCAATCTGAAGCGTCCGTCTCGGGATGTTACACAAAAATGGCTGTGCGCAAGGAAAAGGGACTAGGAGGGGGATTGGGTGGGTCAGGGGTGTCGGATAGAATTGTTTCTCATGTTCGGACTCCCAGAAATCTCCCTCATGTTTGTCTCCAATTTGTGGTGGAAATTGCGTTCGCACGGCGCCGCGAATCAATAAATGCCCGCGTTGGAAGGCCTCCGCCGTGCGGACGGATGTGAGCGGTTTGCGGGTCGGTGTTGGAGATGACCTTAATGACCTACATAAAACTTTACTCCTATTACCATCATGCCAAGCATCATAGCTAGGATACCCTACAAACAGATTTAGAAAAATCTCCTGTATCATTCGTGTTAATCTGTGCTTACCACCACCCACCTCACGCGAGCGAGGAAAGGCAATAGCCGGAGTGAGGGAGCGTGCGGTGCCGCCAATAATGGGCTCTGGTTAACTTGTGTTTACCTCCTTCCTCGGACGAGTGAGAGATGGTGGTAGCCAAAGCGAGGGAGTGTGCGGTGTCATCGGAGCGAGATCGAGTATCACCTGCAAACAGATCCAGTAATCATGCAACAACATCGACAAGAAGCGTTTCTCTAGGATCGAAAGAATGTTTAGAGGGGCGTGTTTAGACTAATTGACCAATTAAAAACCTAAACTTTTCCTAATTTTAATGGTTCGCAAGTTTTAGCGATTTTACCAAGTCTAGCACACCCTACACATGCAAGTCTACGAGTTTTGCAGCGAAAGTAGTGATAGTGCAATTGAATGTATGTAAGGGTTAGGAAAATCAAACGCAATGTAAACACATATAATTTTGGTGTGGTTCCGATAGGTGGTGCTGTCGTACATCCACACTGATGGAGACTTCAACCAACGGAGGGTATTGCTTGCGCGATTCCATGGAGGGCTCCATCCACGGAGGATCCACAAATAAGAAACCTTTTCTATTCCACCATGGATTACGTCTAGGAAGGACTAGCCTCAATTAGGGTAGATCTTCACAATGTAGGCGATCTCCTTGCCCTTAAAAACTTCATTGTTCAACTCCACATGATTTGGAGGCTCCCAAGCGACACCTAACCAATCTAGGAGACACCATTATTGAAAAGGTACTAGATGGTGTATTGGTAATAAACTCATTGCTCCTGTGCATCAAAAGATAGTCTCCTCAACATTCAATCACTCTCTCATAAAATTTGGCTTGCTAGAAGAGGATGATTGGGTGGAAAAAAACTTGGGGAGGCTAGAAATAAAGGATCTATTGGTTGGAGTGGAATCCCATGACTTCGACACCTGAGTGGGTGGTTCTCTCTCAGAAAATGAATGGTGGATGTGTTTATTCATTCTGAGTTATATTTCCATGAGTGATAGTGTGGTGGAGGGGTATATAAAGCATTCATAAAAATCCAAAAATCAAGACAATATTTCCCAACTTGGTGACACCGAAGAGAAATCTTGTAGCTACCGACTAGTGCAAAAATTCCTAACTCTCGGTTTTGTGGTGAGACCGAAGGAAACCTTTTGGTGAGACTAATTCCGCTTAACATGTGTGGGATCGATAGAAGAGCTGACTAGAGGGGGGTGAATAGAAAACTTGTGTAAATTAAAATCCTAGTCTTTTCCCAATTTTAGTGGTTGGTATATTTTAGCAATTCTAACAAGTCTAGTGCACCCTACACATGCTAGTAAACAAATATGGCAGCGGAAAGTAAAGGCTTTGCACAGGTAGTAAGTAGTAGCGTTTAGGAAGATCAAACGCAAAGAAGTTGACATAGAGATTTTTGGCATGGTTCCGATAGATGGTCCTATCGTCCGTCCATGTTATTTGAGACTTCAACCTACAGGGTAAACGACTCTGAGAGTCCACGGAGGGCTCCACCCACGAGGGGTCCACGAAGAAGCGGCCTTCTTTATTCCACCACGGCTTCCATCCACACAGGACTAGCCTCACTCACGGTAAATATTCACTAAGTAGGCGATGTCCTTGTCCTTACAAACGTCTTGGTTCAACTCCACAACACACAGTAGGAGCGACACCTAACTAATCTAGGAGGCACCACCCTCCAAAAGGGAATAGGTGCGGTAGGACAATGAACTCCTTGCTCTTTTGCTTCTAAAGATAGTCTCCTCAACACTCAATCACTCTCTCTCAGATTTGGCAGGGTAGGAGATATTGATCTTGTGGAAAGCAACTTGGGGACGCTAGAAATCAAGGTTGAAATGGTTGGAATGGAATCTCTTGATCTCAATAAAACACTCGGTGGCTGTCTCTCAGAAAAATGCATCTCGCAAGTGTAAGTGTGTTCTGAGTGCATCCTCTATGAATGAGTGGTAGGTGGAGGGGTATATATAAGCATCCCCCAAAATCCAACCGTTACAACATTATTGCCCAATTCGATGACACCAAAATTCAGTTGCACTAAATGTGGAAACTTTTGAATTCTCGGTGGTACCGATATAGGAATCTCAGTGGTACCGATACGATGACCTAACCAGTTTCCCAATCTTGGTGAGACTGATTTCAAACTCGGAAATTGCAATTCTTGAAATCTTCTCAAGAGTTTCCAAATCTCGGTACAGAATGTTGGTCATAGAATCTCGGTGGCACCGATATGAAAGTTGGTGGTACCGAGATGGTAGTGCTTGACATAAGATCTATCAAGTGTACAATTGGCCCGGTCGAATGGAAATAGTTGGTGGCACCGATTTTGCACGTTTATCTTTGGACAAAGATATTTTGTGGGAAATTGGCTGATTATTTTGGTGGCTACATCTAAGCACTTGAGCAACCAATTCATCATAATACCTCACCCCCCCTTTTAATAGTATTGGATTTCCTACGGACTCAAAGTGATTTCTCACAAATATAAAATGTAGAGTCTTCTTGCTTGAAGCTTGAGCCAATCCTATCCCTTCCTTTATCAAGGGGCTTCTCCTCACAATACTATAGCCATTGCTCTCTGTAGACTATACCTTAAGTATACTAGGTAAAATTGTTAGTCCAAGACACAATGTATGTTGTCATGAATTATCAAAACCACCAAAGGAGCATATGTGTTTTCAATGTCCCCCTTTTTGGTAATTGATGACAACATACAAACAAAGCTTTAAATAAAGATAAGAATTACAATATGACAAGTTTTAAAGATACATAACTAGTACAAGCTCCCCCTAAATGTGTGGAATCCACTTTTAAAGGATAGTTGCTTTGGACTACATGGGCACACACATGGTAGAAGGACAAGGCAAGCCATATAAATCTTGGCAATACGCATCAAACATATGTGAATGAAGAGCTTCCATGTTCAAGACTCACTCTTGCAAACAATATGTGCAAGAGACAAGAGATCATCATGAACAAGGATATGATGCATATACTTACCTTGAGGTTCTTGAGCGTCTTAGGAGTAGGAGTACAATTGGGAAAAAATGTTATATAACACAAGAGTACTGTATTGTAAAGATGCAAAGGGCTTCAAAAGTACCAAGATATTGAAGACATATTAAAAATCTGATTTGATGATAGATATGTCTCCAAGAGAATTATTAGAAATTTCTCCCCTAAGAATGAATATGTAAGAATTTACTCTCCCCTAAATCATAGCATGTAGATATTGGGAGTAGGTAGGGTAAGACAAGTTCAATCCAAAGATAGCAGTAATAAAAAAGTGATATATGAAACAATTTTTATATCTCTCTCCCTTAATGGTATTGCTCCCCCTGAATATGTTAGGTTTTATATATCCCCCTTTGGCAAATCTCCCCTTAGACAGACCTTCCCTTAGGAACATATATCTCCCCCTTTTGATATTTCTCCTCCTTATGTAACCTTATTGGAAGCTTTGATATTTCTACCCCTTTGGCATTAATTCCGAAAAAGGCCAGAGGGTAAGGGATCATTGAGAGAAAGGGATCCTTGATTCTTCTTTTTTTGATAAGGGTTCCTCAGATTTGACTTTTCTCCCCTTAAGAATAGATAAGAGTTCCTTGAACTAGCTCCCCCTTTGTTACGGATCCTCGATGTTTCTCCCTCTTATATTCTATTGGATCACTGGGGATTTCTCACCCTCGAAAATTTGGGAAACAGGATGAAATCCTCCTTTGGAAAAAATGGAAACATTCAATAAGATCTTAGGATGTAATAAAACTTGGGATCATTGATAATCCTTCTCCCCCTAAGGCAAAAGTCTAGAGAATATCAGAAAATCATAGGCAATCCAAAATTTTGGAGTCACCGAGGCAATATGGTTTGGTAGAACGAAGAATGATAGGAAGCCTGTGGGAGAAATCGGTTGGACCGTCTTTTCCAGATTACTGAAACCGAGTTGCAATGAAAATTAACTCCTAAACTTAAAATAGACATAAAATATCCACGGACTTTGAAAAAGGAAATATCCAAAGATTAAAAAGTAAAAAAGAGAAAACATATTTTTTTTGGAAAATATATACATACATATAGATGAGAGTTAAATGGTTCTAAGAAAGCATGCAATGACAAATGTGAACCATGCAAGAATCTCCATATAGATGTAGGGCGGTCACTAGGTCACCTATATTAGAGTATATTGACTTGAGAAGTCAAGCAAGGATGCTTGATCACAGGTCATACTCATCGTTTAAGTGCAAAATGGGGTTACCATTTTTTATTAAACTTTTAATGTCTTCATATCACTTGAGTTTCTTTACCTCATGACTTGGTGCAAAGCTTTATCAAGGATATGAGTACATACCTCCAAAATATGTTGATGACGCGGCATGTAGGTGGATTGTCGTGGATGCTCAAAGTTGATCAAGTTCATATTGAGTTGGAAGCAATCCTTGTCGTTTTGGTTCACTTTTCACCTACAATGGTTAGTCATGCAAGGAAGAACATAATATATCCAAATTACATGAGTTAATTTATTATCATATAATTGTCAAGGATGTTATTTTGTTGTCTTATTCCTTCATCTGCAAAGAAAGGGTTGTTGATACTTGGCCCTGTCAAGATTACTTTTGATGTGAGTTGATGGCAATCTTGTGGAGTGTAGTTCTTCCTAGTACCTACAAAAGGGTTAGATGCAATACAAGGGAGCATGGTTTTCCAAGATATAAGAAAGTATCATATCAATAGCATCAACGAATACACAATCAAGCTCATGCCCTTGCACGCATCCGAGTGAGTCTAGCTCAAGTTTGAAGCATCAATGATGTTTAACTCACTCCTCAAATGACAAAATACTTTCTCATCAAGTGGTTTGCTAAAGATATCAGCTAATTGTTTATCGGTACTAACATGCTTATGATATATATATCCTTTAGCAACATAATCACGAATGAAATTATGTCGCACTTGAATATGTTTTGTTCAAGAATGTTGCACATGATTATAGGCTATTTTAATAGAACTTTCATTTTCACATAATAATGGAACATTTCTCACATGGATGCCATAATCCTTAATAGTTTGAGTCAACCATAGTAATTGCGCAGCCATAATTCTTAATAGTTTGAGTCATCCATAGTAATTGCGCACAACATGATCCAGCGACAATGTATTCTGCTTCGGCTGTGGATAAAGTTACCGAGTTTTGTTTCTTGGATGACCAAGACACAAGAGATCTCCTAAGAAATTTTCATGTACCTGAGGTTGATTTTCTATCAACCTTGTCTCTAGCATAGTCCGAGTCGGAATAGCCAACATGATTAAAAGAAGATCCCTTGGGATACCATATACCAAAGTTTGATGTATGTATCAGGTATCTCACGATTCTTTTCACAGCCAATAGATGACACTCTTTAGGTGCCACTTGATATCGGGCACACATGCAAATACTCAACATGATATCGGGTCAGAAGGCAAATAGATATAGCAATGAACCGATCATTGACCGATAAACTCTTTGATCAACCGGTTTGTCCTCCTTAGTGAGGTCAATATGTCCACTATTAGGCATGGGCGTTCTCATACTTTTGCACTCTTGCATGTTGAACTTCCTAATTAATCCCTTGGTGTACTTGGTTGGACAGATAAACGTACCTTCTCTCGATTGATTGATTTGCAATCCAAGGAAGAATTTCAGCTCCCACATCATCGACATCTCATCTTTTTCTAACATCAACCTTCCAAATTTCGCGCTAAAATATGGGTTAGTAGAACCAAAGATAATATAATCAACATACATTTGGCACACAAATAGTTCACCATTAACTATTTTAGTGAATAAGGTTGCATCAATTTTACCAATCTCAACACCCTTTTCAATGAGAAACTTCATTAGGCATTTGTACCAAGCTCTAGGGGCTTGTTTAAGACCATATAGAGATTTACGAAGTTTCCAAACATGATTAGGTTTATTGGAGTTCACAAAGCCGGGAGGTTTTTTGACATAAACCTCCTCCTCAATTCACCATTGAGAAAAGCAATTTTGATATCCATTTCGTAAAGAGTAATATCATGGTGATTTGCATAAGCGAGAAGAATGTGAATAACTTCAAGTCTAGCAACGGAGGCATATGTCTCACCATAGTCCATACCTTCGACTAGCGTGTATCCTTGAGCTACGAGATGTGCCTTGTTGCGTACAACTTGACCATCCTCATCTTGCTTTTTTTGAAACACTCATCTTGTACTGATGATGTTGTGCTTGCCTTCGGGCTTTTCAACAAGTGTTCACACTTGATTCCTCTTCAAGTTGGGTAGCTCTTCGTGCATGGCATTTACCCAATCTGGGTCTTGAAGGGCTTCTTCTACCTTCAAAGGATCAATTATAGATATAAATGAATAATGCTCGCAAAAGTTAGCTAAACGAGATTTAAAGCAAGTGATTCTACCGGTTTGTATGTAACCGAAGATTTGATTCAGCAGATGATATTTGTCCACTCTTGCTCGAAATCATGACAACTTCTTCTTTTTGGATGGTGGAGCTTCTTCATCATCATCTTCTTGCACGTTGTCGTTGACGGTGTTAACTCCTTGAAGTGGTGGTGAGGAAGGTGGAGGTGCATCATCACGATGTACTTCTTCCTCTTCTTGTGGATGCCTCCATGTTGTTTTGTGGTTTGCCTTGATGCAAAGTAGGAGATTTCACTTGAGTTGACGAAGTGATTTCCTTCATCTCCACGGGACGAATCTTGCCGATAGGTAAATCTTGGATGGGTTCCAAAGGTTCCTTATCTCCTACATCATTCACTACAGGAATAAGCTTCTTTGCCGTCTGCCATCAAAGACGGCAAAGACTAAATCCCGGACGGCAAAGAGAATACCACAGACAGCAAAGAATCTCACGGCCGGCAAAATTTCTGCGTCAGCCTACGATGGCATCGTACCTTCTTTGCCGTCTGTCTCCCCAAAGCGGACAACAAAGAGCTTTGCCGTACGCTTTTCATAGGAGTAGTCGGCAAAGTGCTCGAGACGGCAGCCGACAGGCGTTGCCTCCGTTAGGGGCTAACGGAGGCTTTGTCGTCTGCCTCCCCCCTCTTCTTTGTCGTCTGCCTCCCCCCCTCTTCTTTGTCGTCAGCCTCCCCCTTCTTCTTTGTCGTCTGCCTCCTCCTCCTCCCCCCCTCCACTCTTTGCCGTCCGCCTCCTCCTCCCCCCTCCTCTGTGCCCTCTTCTTTGTCGTCTGCCACCCCAGGATGCACAGCTGGGTGCCATGTGGCACCTTTGCCATCTGCCAGCTGATGGCACAGGTCTTTGCCATCAGCTGGCACACGACAAAGAGCCCATATAGTACCTGTTTTTTTTGTTTTATATTATTTCACAACATATATATATATATATATATATATATTTATTTGACAGAACATTTATATAATTCACCACACATATATGATATATAGTTCACCACACATATACTTGCCAACACATATATATAATTCACCACACATATATGTTATACATATAAATCAATGTACATCCCCAAATATCGAAAGAACCAACATACAAAGTATTGCACTGTTTATTCATATATACATATACAGATAGTTCGACATTATTCATCAACTCAAATGAAAACTAGATGATATACCTATAAAGTTCATCCATCGACATTGTTCAACTCCATGAATGCCACCTTCCATGCATGTAGTATATCCAATCTGCAAAAATGTGAGTAAGAAAGTCAGAAGAAGAACAAAATATGATGTTTCTGAGCTAATTATGCCATTTTAGCGGAAAACAAGCTAAGAATATAATATTCATGAGCTAACCAAGGTTCTTATGCCATTTTGAGCTTATTATAGCATTTTGGAGCTAAATGGGTTAATTATGTCATTGTTTGGGAAATTAAAGCAAGGATAATATGAAATAGGAGAAGAAAGAGGAGGAGGAGGAGATGAAGAAGAAATCAAGAAGAAGGAGGAGAAGGAGGAAAAGGAGGAGGAGGAGAAGGACTAGAAGGTCCTTGGACTTCTCCTCCTCCTCCTCCTCGTTCTCCTTCTTCTCTTCTTCTTCTTCTTCTTTCTTTTCATTTTTCCTATTTCTTCTCCTCTTCTCCTATTGTTGGGGCTAAATTACCTAATTATGTCCTTTTGGAGCTATATGGGCTAATTATACCATTTTAGGTGAAAACAAGCTAAGAATATAATATTCATGAGCTAACCAAGGTTTTTATGCCATTTTGAGCTTATTATGGCATTTTGGAGCTAGATGGGCTAATTATGTTATTGTTGGGGAAATTAAAGCAAGGATAATATGAAAGAGGAGAAGAAAGAGGAGGAGGAGGAGAAGAAGAAGAAATCAAGAAGAAGGAGGAGAAGGACTAGAAGGTCCTTGGCCTTCTCCTCCTCCTCCTCTTTCTCCTTCTTCTCTTCTTCTTCTTTCATTTCATTTTTCCTATTTCTTCTCCTTTTCTCCTCTTGTTGGAGCTAAATTACCTAATTATGTCTTTTTGGAGCTATATGGGCTAATTATACCATTAAAGAGGAAAACAAGCTAAGAATATAATATTCATGAGCTAACCAAGGTTCTTATGGCATTTTGAGCTTATTATGCCATTTTGGAGCTAAATGGGCTAGTTATGTCATTGTTGGGGAAATTGAAGCAATGATAATATGAAAGAGGAGAAGAAAGAGGAGTAGGAGGAGAAGAAGAAGAAGAAGAAGGAGGAGAAGGAGGAGAAGGATGAGGAGGAGAAGGACTAGAAGGTCCTTGGCCTTATCCACCTCCTCCTCCTCCTCCTTCTCCTTCTTCTCTTCTTCTTCTTTCTTTTCATTTTTCCTATTTCTTCTCCTCTTCTTCTCTTGTTGGAGCTAAATTACCTAATTATGTCTTTTTGGAGCTATATGGGCTAATTATACCATTTTAGAGGAAAACAATATAAGAATATAATATTCATGAGCTAACCAAGGTTCTTATGCCATTTTGAGCTTATTATGGCATTTTGGAGCTAAATGGGCTAATTATGTCATTGTTGGGGAAATTAAAGCTAGGATAATATGAAAGAGCAGAAGAAAGAGGAGGAGGATAAGAAGAAGAAATCAAGAAGAAGGAGGAGAAGGAGGAGAAGGACTAGAAGGTCCTTGGCCTTCTCCTCCTCCTCCTCCTCCTCCTTCTCCTTCTTCTCTTCTTCTTCTTCTTCTTCTTCTTTATTTTAATTTTTCCTATTTCTTCTCCTCTTCTCATCTTGTTGGAGCTAAATTACCAAATTATGTCTTTTTGGAGCTAAATGGGCTAACTATCCCATTTTAGAGGAAAACAAGCTAAGTATATAATATTCATGAGCTCACCAAGGTTCTTATGCCATTTTGAGGTTATTATGGTATTTTGGAGCTAAATGGGCTAATTATGTCATTGTTGGAGAAATTAAAGCAAGGATAATATGAAAGAGGAGAAGAAAGAGGAGGAGGAGGAGAATAAGAAGAAATCAAGAAGAAGGAGGAGAAGGAGGAGCAGGAAGAGGAGAAGGACTAGAAGGTCCTTGGCTTCTCCTTCTCCTCCTCCTCCTCCTCCTCCTTCTCCTTCTTCTCTTCTTCTTCTTCTTCTTCTTCTTCTTCTTCTTTGAATTCATTTCTCCTATTTCTTCTCCTCTTCTCCTCTTGTTGGAGATAAATTACCTAATTATGTCTTTTTGGAGCTAAATGGGCTAATTATCCCATTTTAGAGGAAAACAAGCTAAGAATATAATATTCATGAGCTAACCAAGGTTCTTATGCCATTTTTAGCTTATTATGGCATTTTGGAGCTAAATGGGCTAATTATGTCATTGTTGGGGAAATTAAAGCAAGGATAATATGAAAGAGGAGAAGAAAGAGGAGGAGGAGGAGAAGAACAAGAAATCAAGAAGGAGGAGAAGGAGGAGAAGGAGTAGGAGGAGAAGGACTAGAAGGTCCTTGGCCTTCTCCTCCTCCTCCTTCTCCTTCTTCTCTTCTTCTTCTTCTTCTTCTTCTTTCTTTTCATTTTTCTTATTTCTTCTCCTCTTCTCCTCTTGTTGGAGCTAAATTACCTAATTATGTCTTTTGGAGATAAATGAGCTAATTATCTCATTTTTGAGGAAAACAAGCTAAGTATATAATATTCATGAGCTAACCAAGGTTCTTATGCCATTTTGAGCTTATTATGGCATTTTGGAGCTAAATGGGCTAATTATGTCATTGTTGGGGAAATTAAAGCAAGGATAATATGAAAGAGGAGAATAAAGAGGAGGAGGAGGAGAAGAAGAAGAAATCAAGAAGGAGGAGAAGGAGGAGGAGGAGAAGGACTAGAAGGTCCTTGGCCTTCTCCTCCTCCTCCTCCTCCTCCTCCTCCTTCTCATTCTTCTTCTTCTTCTTCTTCTTCTTATTCTTTTCATTTTTCCTATTTCTTCTCCTCTTCTCCTCTTGTTGGAGCTAAATTACCTAATTATGTCTTTTTGGAGCTAAATGGGCTAATTATCCCATTTTAGAGGAAAACAAGCTAAGTATAGAATATTCATGAGCTAACCAAGGTTCGTATGCCATTTTGAGGTTATTATGGCATTTTGGAGCTAAATGGGGTAATTATGTCCTTGTTGGGGAAATTAAACCGAGGATAATATGAAAGAGGAGAAGAAAGAGGAGGAGGAGGAGAAGGACTAGAAGGTCCTTGGTCTTCTCCTCCTTCTCCTCCTCCTCCTCCTCCTCCTCCTTCTCCTTCTTCTCTTCTTCTTCTTCTTCTTCTTTCTTTTCATTTTTCCTATTTATTCTCATCTTCTCCTCTCTTCCTAAATAAGACACATCCTTTCTCACATGCATCTATCTTCTCATGGCGAAGGGGGGGGGGGGGGGTAGACGACAAAGAGGGGAGAGAGAGGGGCTGGTTCCCCCCTTTGCCGTCAGCCCCCCCCCATGGCAAAGGGGGGGGAAGACGACAAAGAGGGGAGAGAGAGGGGCTGGTTCCCCCCTTTGCCATTAGCCCCCCCTCCCCATGGCAAAGGGGGGACGGCAGACGGCAAAGAGGGGAGAGAGAGGGGCTGGTTCCCCACTTTGGTGTCAGCCCCCTCATGGCAAAGGGGGGAGGGCAGACGACAAAGAGGGGAGGCCTGCCGTTAACACTTAACGGGACCGTTGGTGGATCTGTCGTCCCATTTATTTGCCGTCTGCCCACTCATGGCAAAGATTCTTTGCCGTCCGCTTTGCAAAAGCAGATGGCAAAGAACCTCTTGACCGGATTTTTTTTGCCCTCTACTTTGCCGTTTGCTGAAGGACGGCAAAGCATTTGCCGTCCGTGGTTCCTGATTACCCACAAGTATAGGGGATCAATCGTAGTCCTTTCGATAAGTAAGAGTGACAAACCCAACGAGGAGCAGAAGGCTCTGATAAACGGTTTTCAGCAAGGTAATAACTGCAAGCACTGAAAGTAGCGGTAACAAGCGATGGTGTAGTGGGGTGAAACGTAGCAGGTGAAATGTAACAAGTAACAAGTAGTAGCAACGGTGTAGCAAAGTGGCCCAATCCATTTTGTAGCAAGGGAGAAGCCTGAACAAAGACTTATAGGAGGAAAAACGCTCCCGAGGACACACGGGAATTTCTGTCATGCTAGTTTCATCATGTTCATATGATTCGCGTTCGTTACTTTGATAGTTTGATATGTGGGTGGACCGGCGCTTGGGTACTACCCTTACTTGGACAAGCATCCCACTTATGATTAACCCCTCTCGCAAGCATCCGCAACTACAAAAGAAGAATTAAGACAATGTCTAAGCATAGCATTAAACTAGTGGATCCAAATTAGCCCCTTACGAAGCAACGCATAGACTGGGGTTTAAGATTCTGTCACTCTAGCAACCCATCATCTACTTACTACTCCCCAATGCCTTCCTCTAGGCCCAAATATGGTGAAGTGTTATGTAGTCGACGTTCACATAACACCACTAGAGGAAAATACAACATACATCATATCAAAATACCGAACGAATACGAAATTCACATGACTGTTATCAGCATGACTTATCCCATGTCCTCAGGAACAAAAGTAACTACTCACAAAGCATAATCATAATCATGATCAGAGGTGTAATGAGTAGCATCAAGGATCTGAACATAAACTCTTCCACCAAGTAATCAAACTAGCATCAACTAGAAAGAGTAATCAACACTACTAGCAACCTTACAAGTACCAATCGGAGTCGCGAGACGGAGATTGGTTACAAGAGATGAACTAGGATTTGGAGAGGAGATGGTGCTGATGAAGATGTTGATGGAGATGACTCCCCTCCGACGAGAGGAGTGTTGGTGATGACGATTGCGAAGGTTTCCCCCTCCGGGAGGGAAGTTTCCCCGGCAGGATCGTCCTGCCGGAGCTCTAGATTGGTTCTGCTCAAGTTCCGCCTCGTAGCGGCGGAAAATCCACGAAAAATCTCCACCCTCATTTTTCCCCGGAGGAAACCCTTCATATAGCAGAAGAGGGGGGCCAGTGGGCCACCAGGGCGCCCACAAGCCTTGTAGCCACAGCTAGGGGGGCAGGTGGCGGTTACCAAGCTTGTGGGCCCCTGGAAGCTCCCTTGTGGCACTTCTTTTGCCCGGTATTTCTTATATATTCCCAGAAAAATTCGACGTTGATTTTCAGGGCATTTGGAGTTGCGCAGAATACAGGACTCAGACTTGCTCCTTTTCCAGTCCAGAATTCCAGCTGCCGGTATTCTCCATCTTCAAATAAACCTTGCAAAATAAGAGAGAAAAGACATAAGTATGGTACCACAAAGTAATATAACAGTCCAAAAAGCGATAAATATCAACATGAAAGCATGACGCAAAATGGACGTATCCACTCTCCCAAGCTTAGACCTCGCTTGTCGTCAAGCGAAAACCAAGATCCATAAACATGTCCACATGTTTAGGGATGAAGGTGTCGATAAAACATAATACGGACAGGAGGGCATCATGATCACACATAGAAAATCAATATATCATAAAGATTCTTATGGTAAAGTAACAAGTCCTTCACAAAGCAAAGTATGAAACAAAAACCTTACCGAGAAGTAGCCAACAACAGTCCATAGTCATTGAAGCAATTGCAATTTATCATATCATCAGAAAGACTCAAATAAGAGCTTGTAAAGCAAACCCACATACTCAATCATCTCTTTTGTTTTCCACAATTGTTACAACTCACGTGGTACTCATGGTATCAAAGTTTCAGCTGGACACAGAGAAAGATAGGGGCTTATAGTTTTGCCTCCCAACCATTTACCTCAAGGGTAAAGTCAACAATAATAAAGCATAAGTACTCATCTCCAAGTTGATATATGAATATATATCTTCCCCTAGCTTGTGAAGTAGCCAAGAAAAAGGCAAAAGAGGTAATTGGTGAAGATCACCATGACTCTTTCAAGGGCAAAAAGTAAAGGTACAAGATATGCGCTTCGCAGAGGGAAGCAGAGGTTGTCATGCGCTTTTGAGGTTTGGATGTGTGTCCTCTTAGTGCGGAGGAACGTCACATTATATTGCCTCCTGTGATAAAGAACTTTATTATGCAGTCTATCGCTTTTATGTCTTCCTCATCACAGGTTCGTATAAAGCTTATTTTCCACACACTAATAGATCATACATATTAGAGAGAAATTTTTATTGCTTGCACCAATGACAACTTACTTGAGGGATCTTATTCAATCCATAGGTAGGTATTGTGGACTCTCATGGCAAAACTGGGTTAAAGGTTTATGGATGCACAAGCAGTATCTCTACTTGGTGCGGGAGTTTTGGCTAATATGAGGTGGAAGCAATCGTCACATGCTAAGGGATCTCTAATAATATAACATTGTTTGGAACCAAGCAAACACAATTCATTATGTTGTCTTCCTTGTCCAACATCTACTTCTAAGCATGTAATAGTTTGGTGAGTGCTCACAATTGTAAAAAGTGTCTAAGATGATATATTTGTATGTGAACCTCTCTTTCCTTCTTACTTCTTATTAATTGCAAAAATGACTAGGGTCTATGTTGGTCTATTCTCAACAAGTTTCAATCATGATACTTGTTATATGTGAAGCTATCATTTTCCATCGGATCATCTCATGATCTTTCATGCTATCGTTCTTTTCATACTTTTGATCACGGCAAAAAACAAAGCCCTTGACTAAGATACATCGGTGGAGACACAAGGAAAAAGACTCAAACTAAACACTACAGACTTATTCCACTAAGAGAAGAAATAAAAACGGAAAAGGAAAGAACTAAAACAAAGGTAAAAGCAAAAGATATAAAGGTGATACGATACCAGGGCAACTCCCCCAAGCTTGGCAAAAGCCAAGGGGATTGCCCATACCAATGCTTAGTTGTCTTCCTTTGGTGGTGATGGTGGTGGTGTTGTTGAAGGAGTCTGATCCTCCGTCTTCCAAGGCATAGGTGCTCCATCATGGCAGGATGAAAGACTCGCCGGAATCCTGAAATCTGCAGCCAACCGTATTGATTTAAATCTATACTCATACTCACAGTTTTGGTTCTGCAGGTCATAGATCTGGCCCTGGAGTTGATCAACCCTGTCATAGAGCCTGGAGAGGTGCTTCCGAATATCAATGGCATCCACCTTGTGCTTGTTGGTGAACTCCGTGATCATCATGTGGTTGGCGTTGAGTCCACGCTCCACCATCCCTTGGCACTTGAAGACTTGTTGCTCCATTGCTTTGAGCCTCGTCTCCATGCTTCCAGTCTTCTTAGGCCCCTCAACATCATGGATGTGCAACATCCCCTCACACATCTCAATAGATTGAGGGTATTTCAGCACTTCCGTGAGGTAGGGATTGATGACCTTCTCGAAGATCTTGTCCTTAGGAGCTTTTGGGGAAGTCATGATGATCTAGATCTGCAACAGAAACAGGCTCGAAACGAAAACAGAGGAAAATTGCACGATACGGAGATCAAAACCCTCAAGCGTATATAATGATTTTTTCTAGACTAGAAGGGGTGCTCCGCAAGAAAATGGAGTCCGGGAGGCACACGAGGTGCCCACAAGCCCTGTAGCCGCCGCCAGGGGGACAGGTGGCGGCTACCAAGCTTGTGGCCGCCTCGTGCGCTCTCCGGACTTCTTTTTTTTTTTTTCTATTTTCCATAAATTCCAAAACGGAGAAAATTTCCTACTGCAAAAGTTTCGGAGTCCAATTACTTACTGAAACGCATAGCTCTTCGTTTTAAGGGTCTGAAACAGGCTGATAAACTTCCCTTATGTACTCCTCTAGAATTATGATATTGATGATATTGGTCTCAACATTTATGGGAGTACCAGAGATATAATGCTTGATTCTTTGCCCATTTACCACTCTAGGAAACTACCTTCCGTGTTATTGATTTTGATGGCACCAGAACGATATACTTCCTCGACAACGTAAGGACCTTCCCATTTAGAGAGAAGCTTGCCTGCGAGGAATCTTAAGCGAGAATTGTATAGCAGGACATAATCACCTACATTGAACTCTCGTTCTTGTATTCTTTTATCGTGCCATCTCTTAACCTTTTCCTTGAACAACTTCGCATTCTTATATGCCTGGCCCCTCCATTCATCTAATGAGCGGATATCAAACAACCGCTTCTCACCGGCAAGTTTGAAATCGAAGTTCAGCTCTTTGATTGCCCAGTAAGCTTTGTGTTCCAGCTCAAGAGGTAAATGACATGCCTTACCGTAAACCATTTTATACGGCGACATGCCCATGGGATTCTTATAAGCAGTCCTATAAGCCCATTGTGCATCATCAAGTTTGCTAGACCAATTCTTTTGAGATCTATTGACAGTCTTTTGCAAGATCAATTTGATCTCCCTATTACTCAACTCCACTTGACCACTAGACTGAGGATGATAAGGAGATGCAACTCTATGGTTGACATCATACTTAGCGAGCATCTTGCGGAAAACACCATGAATGAAGTGTGAACCGCCATCAGTCATCAGATGTCTAGGGACTCCAAATCTTGGGAAAATGACTTCTTTAAGCATCTTAATAGAGGTGTGGTGATCAACATTTCTAGTGGGGATAGCTTCTACCCACTTAGTGACGTAATCAACACCAACTAAGATGTGAGTATACCCATTGGAAATCAGGAAGGGTCCCATATAATCAAAGCCCCAGACATCAAATGGTTCAATGACAAGTGAATAGTTCATAGGCATTTCCTGATGCTTATTGATGTTACCTATTCTTTGGCATTCGTCACAAGACAAGACAAACTTACGGGCATCCTTGAAGAGAGTGGCCAATAGAAACCTGATTGCAATACCTTATGAGCAGTTTTATCTCCAGCATGGTGTCCTCCGTAGGCTTCGGAATGACACTTCTGCAGGATATGTCCCTGTTCATGTTCAGGCACACAACGTCTAATAACACCATCTACTCCTTCCTCATAAAGGTGAGGATCATCCCAAAAGTAGTGTCTCAAATCAAAGAAGAATTTCTTCTTTTGCTGGTAGGTGAAACTGGGTGGTATGTATTTGGCTACGATATAGTTGGCGTAATCAGCATACCACGGTGCACTATGTGAAGTGCAGATGACATTAAATTGGTCATCAGGAAAGCTGTCATCAATAGGTCGTGGGTCATCAAGGACATTCTCTAGCCTAGACAAGTTGTCTACTATAGGGTTATCAGCACCCTTTCGGTCAACAACATGCAAATCAAATTCCTGTAGCAGGAGAACCCATCTCATTAGCCTAGGCTTAGCGTCCTTCTTCTCCATAAGGTACTTAATAGCAGCATGATCAGAATGAATAATGACTTTGGACTCAATTATATAAGATCTGAACTTTTCACATGCAAACACGACTGCTAAAAATTCCATCTCCGTAGTGGCATAGTTTCTTTGGGCACTGTCTAGAGTTTTACTAGCGCAGTGAATGACATTCAACTTCTTGTCAACTCTTTGTCCTAGAACAGCACCAACAACATAATCACTAGAATCACACATGATTTCAAAGGGCAAGTTCCAATCAGGTGGTTGAACAATAGGTGCGGTTATCAAGGCCTTCTTAAGTATTTCGAAAGCTTCCTCACAATCCTCATCAAAAATAAAAGGAACATCCTTCTGCAAGATGTTGGTAACAGGCCTAGAAATCTTAGAGAAGTCTTTAATGAACCATCTATAGAAACCATCATGACCTAGGAAACTTCGTATACCTCTGATATCTGTGGGACAAGGCATTTTCTCAATTGCATCAACCTTAGCCTTATCAACTTCAATGTTTTTCTCAGAGATTTTGTGTCCTAAGACGATTCCTTCATTAACCATGAAGTGGCACTTCTACCAGTTCAAGACGAGGTTGGTATCTTTGCATCTCTGTAAGACTCAATCAAGGTTGCTGAGGCAATCGTCAAAGGAAGAACCGTAAACGGAGAAATCATCCATGATAACCTCAACAATCTTTTCAAAAAGTCAGAGAATATAGCCATCATACATCTTTGAAAGGTGGCATGTGCATTGCATAAGCTAAAAGGCATACATCTATAAGCAAAGGTACCGAAGGGGCAGGTGAAAGTGGTTTTCTCCTGATCAGATTGTGCAACAGGTATTTGCGAGAAACCTGAATAACCGTCTAGAAAGCAGAAGTGTGTGTGTTTAGATAGCCTTTCTAGCATTTGGTCGATAAACGGCAAAGGATAATGGTCTTTCCTGGTTGCCTTGTTCAGTTTCTGGAAGTCTATCACCATCCTATAGCTAGTAATAATCCTGTGTGGGATTAGTTCATTCTTATCATTAAGAACGACGGTGATACCTCCCTTCTTAGGTACGCAATGTACTGGACTTACCCAATCACTATGAGCAACAGGATAAATTATTCCTGGTTCCAGAAGTTTTAATATTTGTTTTCTCACGACCTCTTTCATCCTAGGATTTAATCTCCTTTGATGATCAGCAATTGGTTTAGAATCAGGATCGGTTTTAATCTTGTGCTGACATAGAGTGGGACTAATACCCTTAAGATCATCAAGAGTATATCCAATAGTCGCACGGTGCTTCCTCAAAGTTTTTAATAACTTGTTCTCTTTGTGATTAGAGAGGTGAGCACTAATAATAACAGGATATATCTCCTTCTCATCAAGATAGGCATACTTAAGTGTATCTGGTAACTGTTTAAGCTCGAACACAGGATCACCCTTTGGCGGGGGAGAATCCCCAAGAAGTTCAATAGGTAGATTATTCTTAAGGATAGGATATTGTTCTAAAACAATTTTATCCATCTCATCTCTTTCATCCATATGCATATCATTTTCATGTTCAAGCAGATATTGCTGTAAAGGATCTGTAGGAGTTACGGCAATAGAGGCAAGAGCAATGGTTTCATCCCTACCAGACGACTCTTTTTCATGGGGTTGTCTTCCAAACTTGGAGAAGTTAAATTCATGAGACACACCCTCGAAACTAACAGTGACAGTCTGTTTAATGCAATCAATATGAGCATTGAAAGTGTTGAGAAAGGTTCTACCAAATATGATGGGACAAAAGCTATCTTGTGTAGTAGCAAGGACGAGGAAATCAGTAGGATACTTCGTCTTACCACACAGGACTTCTACATCTCGCGCAATTCCCACAGGGCAGATAGTGTCTCTATTAGCTAGCGTAATAGTGACATCAATGGGTTCTAACTCAACAGGTGCAATCACATCTTTGATTTCATCATATAGGGACCGGGGTATTGCACTAACACTAGCACCCATATCACATAAACCATGATAACAGTGATCTCCTATCTTGACGAAAACAACGGGCGGGCCAACTACAGGTCCGTACTTGTCTTTCGCGCGAGGTTTAGCAATTCTAGCGGAGTCCTCACAGAATTTGATAACATGCCCGTCTATGTCTTCGTTTAAGAGATCTTTGATAATTGCAACACTAGGTTCAACTCTAATTTCCTCAAGGGGTGCAAGTGGTCTAATGTAACCCCTACGTATCACAGTTGCAGCTTTAGAATAATCCTTTTTCCTAGCAGGGTAAGGTGGTTTCTTAGTGTAGGCACAAGGAACAACCGGATCACTAAAGGCAATCGCTTTCTCTTCAACTAGATTGGGTTTAATTATGTTGACTTCTATAGGAGGATGATACTTAAACCACTTCTCTTTGGGAAGATCAACATGAGCAACAAAAGATTCACATAGAGAAGCTACTATCTCAGAGTCAAGTCCATACTTAGCGCTAAAATCTTTAGAAGTGTTTGTTTCAACAAAAGATTTAACGCAATCAAACTGGAAATTCATACCTGACTCCTTACCTTCTTCAAGCTCCCAATCTTCAGAGTTACATTTGATTCTTCACAATAATTTCCACTTGTGGTCAATATACCTCTTCATAAAAGAACCGGTACAAGAAGTGTCAAGCATGGTACGATCTTCATGAGAAAGCCGAGCATAAAAGTTTTGACTGATAATTTCTCTCGAGAGCTCATGATTGGGGCATGAATATAGCATTGATTTAAGCCTCCCCCAAGCTTGAGCTATGCTTTCTCTTTCACGAGGACAAAAGTTATAAGTATAATTCCGATCACGATGTACTAAATGTATAGGATAAAACTTTTGATGAAATTCCAATTTCAACCGATTGTAGTCCCATGATCCAGTATCATCACATAGCCTATACCATGTCAATGCCTTATACTTCAAAGATAAAGGAAAGACTTTCCTCTTTACCTCATCCTCGGGCAAACCTGCAAGCTTAAATAAACCACAAACTTCATCTACATAGATTAGATGCAAGTCTGGATGTGAAGATCCATCTCCTGTAAAAGGATTAGCCAGCAGTTTCTCAAGCATACCCGAAGGAAATTCATAAAAGATATTTTCAGTAGGTACCTCAGGTTGAGGAGCAACTCCTCGTGCTTCTGTTTGTGCTGAAGATTCCCCGAACAAATTCCTCAAAGGAACAGTTTCCATAGTGACAAGTGAAAATAAATTTTAGCACAGTATATAAATGTTTCCTTACAAAATTCCACTTACCAAAGGCGCTTCACTCCCCGGCAACGGCGCCAGAAAAGAGTCTTGATGAACAAAAAGTATAGGGGATCAATCATAGTCGTTTCGTTAAGTAAGAGTGTCGAACCCAGCGAGGAGCAGAAGGCTCTGATAAACGGTTTTCAGCAAGGTAATAACTGCAAGCATTGAGAGTAGCGGTAACAAGTGATGGTGTAGTGGGGTGAAACATAGCAGGTGAAAAGTAACAAGTAACAAGTAGTAGCAACGGTGCAACAAAGTGTCCCAATCCCTTTTGTAGCAAGGGACAAGCCTGAACAAAGTCTTATAGGAGGAAAAATGCTCCCGAGGACACACGGGAATTTCTGTCATGCTAGTTTCATCATGCTCATATGATTCGAGTTCGTTACTTTGATAGTTTGATATGTGGATGGACCGATGCTTGGGTACTGCCCTTACTTGGACAAGCATCCCACTTATGATTAACCCCTCTCGCAAGCATCCGCAACTACAAAAGAAGAATTAAGACAATGTCTAACCATAGCATTAAACTAGTGGATCCAAATCAGCCCCTTACGAAGCAACGCATAGACTGGGGTTTAAGCTTCTGTCACTCTAGCAACCCATCATCTACTTACTACTCCCCAATTCCTTCCTCTAGGCCCAAATATGGTGAAATGTTATGTAGTCTACGTTCACATAACACCACTAGAGGAAAAGACAACATAGATCATATCAAAATACCGAACGAATACCAAATTCACATGACTGTTATCAGCATGACTTATCCCATGTCCTCAGGAACAAAAGTAACTACTCACAAAGCATAATCATAATCATGATCAGAGGTGTAATGAGTAGCTTCAAGGATCTGAACATATAATATTCCACCAAGTAATCCAACTAGCATCAACTACAAAGAGTAATAAACACTACAAGCAACCTTACAAGTACCAATTGGAGTGGCGAGACGGAGATTGGTTACAAGAGATGATATAGGGTTTGGAGAGGAGATGGTTCTGATGAAGATGTTGATGGAGATGACTCCCCTGCGACGAGAGGAGTGTTGGTGATGACGATGGCGACGATTTCCCCCTCCGGGAGGGAATTTTCCCGGCAGGATCGTCCTGCCGGAGCTCTAGATTGGTTCTTCTCAAGTTCCGCCTCGTGGTGGCGGAAAATCCACGAAAAAGCTCCACCCTCATTTTTTCCCGGACGAAACCCTTCATATAGCAGAACAGGGGGGATAATGGGCCACCAGGGCGCCCACAAGCCCTGTAGCCGCCGCCAGGGGGCAGGTGGCGGCTACCAGGCTTGTGGGCCCCTGGCAGCTCCCCTCTGGCACTTCTTTCGCCTAATATTTTTTATATATTCCCAAAAAAACTCCATGTTCATTTTTAGGGCATTTGGAGTTGTGCAGAATAGAGGACTCATACTTGCTCCTTTTCTAGTCCAGAATTCCAGCTGCCGGTATTCTCCCTCTTCAAATAAACCTTGCAAAATAAGAGAGAAAAGGCATAAGTATGGTTCCACAAAGTCATATAATATTCCAAAAAAGCGATAAATATCAACATGAAAGCATGATACAAAATGGACGTATCAGTTCCCCCCTTTGCCGTCAGCCATGGCAGACGACAAAATTATAAATTCCAGTAGTTCAAGTTGCTATTTAACCTTCTACAAGGATTACCTTTGTCGAATCCGATTCAACTAAGGTGGGAAAGACAAACACCTGCCAGCTATCTTATGCAACAAAATTACATGTAAGTCCATGGAACCGGTCTCTTGTACATGGACGAGTAAGGTTGATCCGGGCTGCTTCATCTCACAGTACCGCTAAATCAAGAAAAGAGTATGGAAGGAAGCAATCTGAATATCAACGCCCACAAACTCCTTTGTGTTCTACTCGTGATGTCTTCTACGCATAGATCTAGCTCATGATGCCAATGTTGGGGAACGTTGCATGGGAAACAAAAAATTTCCTACAGACACCAAGATCAATATAGGAGGTGCACATCTATGAGAGGAGAGATTGTATCTGCATACCCTTGTAGGTCGCTTAGCAGAATCATTAAGGAACGTGGTTAATGTAGTCGAACGTCTTTGTGATCCGATCACGATCCGTCCCGTGAACTCCCGATCAAGTGCCGAACGGACGACACCTCCGCGTTCAACACACGTATAGCTCGATCATGCCTTCACCTCCTCGATCAAACGAGCGAGGATGAAGTAGTAGCTGAGTTCTCCGGCAACACAGCGGCGTGGTGGCGGCGCTGGTGGTGCAGTCTCAGCAGGACTTCGCCAAGCGCTATCGCGATCTCGACGGTGGAGGATTACTACGAGCGAGAGAGAGGTATGGCGCCGCCGAGCAATTGTGTCTTGGATGCCTCCTTATCTCTCTTATTATAGGAGGAAGGGGTAGGTAGGGCTGAGCCTTGGCCCCTCCTCCAAGGAGGGTGGGTCGGCCGAAGTGGGGAAGAGTCTACCTCCAACAAGGGAGGTGGACACCCTAGGGAGGACTCCTCATCCATGAAGGCACCTCCTTTCACCAACCCTTGGGTGCATGATCCCTTTAGGGATCAGCTTCTCAGCCCACCAAGGGATGGTGCGCCACCTCTTAAGCTCATGTGGCCCCCCGGGGTGGGCGGGTCCCTCTCGGTGGACCCCCGGAACCTTTTCGGCACTCCCGGTACAATACCGAGAACACCCAAACGTTTTCGGAACCCGCATACCACTTTCCTATATATAAATCTTTATCTCCGAACCATTCCGGATCTCCTCATGACATCTAGGATCTCATCTGGGACTCCGAACAACTTTTCGTCACCAACATATATAACTCAACAATACCAAATCATCATCGAACGTTAAGTGTGCACACCCTGCGGGTTCGAGAACTATGCAAACATGACCGAGACACCTCTATAGTTAATAACCAATAGAGAGACCTAGATGACCATATTGGTTCCCACATATTCTACAAATATCTATATCGGTCAAACCAACGATGTCAAACATTCAGCTAATCTCGTATGTAGTTCCATTTGTCCATCGGTATATTACTTGCCCGAGATTCGGTCGTTGGTATCTTCATACCTAGTTCAACCCAACGTCATTACCGGCAAGTATCTTTTCTCGTTCCATAATAAAAGATCCCGTGACTAACTCCTTAATCACATTTCTTGCAAGCTTGTTGTGATGTTGTATTACAGAGTGGGCCCCTAGATACCTCTCCGTCATACGGAGTGACAAATTCCAGTTTTTATCCATGGCAACTCCATAGACACCCTCGGAGATACCTGTAGAGCATCTTTATAGTCACCCAGTTACATTGCGACGTTTGATACACACAAGGTATTCCTCTCGTATTAGTGAGTTGCATGAACTCATGGTCATTGGACCATATACATTGACATGTATAAAGCAATTGCAATAAACTAGATACAACCAAACGCTATGCTTAAGGTTTGGGTCTTGTCCATCACATCATTATCCTAATGATGTTATCCCGTTATCAAATGATAACTCATGTCTATTTCTAGGAAACCTTAGCCACATTTTCTCAATGAGCTAGTCCAGTAGAGGCATAATAGGGACACTTTGTTGTCTATGTACCTACACATGTATTTGTGTTTCCAATCAATACAACTATAGCATGGATAATAAACGATTATCATGAACAAGATAATAACTACTTTATTATTGTCTTTAGGGCATATCTCCAACAAGTTTCACTCGCTGAAGGAAGATAATGTAAGTAATATATTTACGCGCAAAGATGCAAATAAATTTGGAGTACCCAACTCCCAAATTAAAAGAAAGATGACTATATTGCTTGGCAGCCAGAAAAGAATGGAATTTACACTATCTGTAGTGCTTACCGACTAGCCATGGACGAAAAGAATTTTAAGATGTTGGGATCCAGTAACATTAGGCAGGGGACCGTAGAATTTGGGATAATACATGGAAAATAAATGTACCCCAAAACTGTGTATATTTACATGGAGACTACCAACTGAATCACTAGCAGCTCAAACTAATAGATTTCGACGAATCCCGAGTCTCACCCCTATTTGTAATGTATGTGGAGCTTATTATGAAACTGGCTTTCATATGGCACAACGATGCACATTCGCAAGGGCTCTTTGGAACGCGCTAAAGGATGTATCAAACCTTCCCCCTTAGCATGAAATAAAATACACCAGAAGGGATCGGGTCTTGATCTTGCTGGACAATGTCAGTCAAGATCAACGACAAAAATTTATACTATTTTGGTGGCATGTTTGTCACCATAGAAATGGTGCGATATTTGTGAAAGGTAAAGCAAAAATTTCATCACGTTTGAACCTTCCTCCTTTGTGAAAGGTAAAGCAAAATTTTCATCATGTTTGAACGTATGTTTAGATGAGAGATGTATGGCAAACGTATGTGCAACCATCATGATGAAATTTTTAATTGTTGGGTCTCTTATTTTCCACATAAAACATATGTTTAGATGCATAACGTATGTTGAAGAAGATACTCACACATGACCGATCACTGCATCTCATAGTTGGTTCTCTCCAACTCATACCTTATCTCGATTTGGATCCGACTATGTCGAATCTGACCAGATCTTTCCGAGTCCATATTATCCGTCTAGCATCCAATGCTACATGTTCAGTGAGACCGAACCATCCATCGTATCATATGCTAGTCAAGTTGGTTGCACATCGGCACAACCCTTTCACTAGGGACCATTTAGGACAGTCATCATAGAATGCATAGTCTCATAAACAAGTTACATACTTGTTAATAAACATCATTGATAATCACCAAGGACTATCTTTATTCATAAACACATAGAAAATATCATCATACATGCTTTCCTCTGGTGCATATCTCCAACAGACGGGAGAACACACGAGGTGGCGCCAAGCCAACAAGGCGCGCCCACGAGATGGTCGTGCCCTGATGGCTTGGGACCACCTCCCGATGCCTCTTGACCTAATTTCACTCCTATAAATTATGTTATGTTGGGAAAACACTAGAGAGCCACTCAAAATACTTTTTTCGCGCCCGCAAGTCTCTGTTCCATCATGATCCCATGTGGTGTTGGGGAACGTTGCATGGGAAACAAAAATTTCCTACGCACACGAAGACCTATCATGGTGATGTTCATCTACGAGAGGGAGAACTAATCCACATACCCTTGTAGATCGCTCATCAGGAAGCGTTAAGAAACACAGTTGATGTAGTGGTTCAACTTCGTGATTCAAATCACCGTCGTTCCACGATCCGTTCCGATCTAGCGCCGAACGGAGGGTACCTCCGCGTTCAGCACAGGTACAGCTCGATCACGATCTCGGCCTTCTTGATCCATCAAGAGAGACGGAGAAGTAGATGAGTTCTCCAGCAGCGTGAAGGCGCGCCGGTGTTGGTGATAATCTATTCCTGCAGGGCTCCGCCCGAGCTCCGCAGAAATCTAATCTAGAGGAAGAACTATGAGGTGTAGGTTTGAGTTGCATGTCGAAAAGTTGTGTCTCAAACAGCCCTAAAACTCAAGTATGTATAGGAGGAGCCAAGGGGTGGGGCAAGCCCTTAGGGCACCTGCCAAGAAGGCCTCCTTGGGTCGGCCTCCTTGGGGAACGGGGGAGTCCTTCTCCAATCCCAATTGGATTAGGACTCCTTCCTTATTTTCTCACCCTTTTGGATTTTCCACTTTTTCCCCATGGGCTTTCCTTGGATGACTTTGTCAGACCATAATACCTTATTGTGCATCCAATAAACCCATGTGGACCCCTTGGGGCAGGGTGGGCCCACCCAGCAGGCCCCTGGAACCCATTCATCACTCCCGGTACACTGCCGGCAATGCCCGAAAACTTTCCGGAATCCAAACACTAACTTCCTATATATCAATCTTCGTTTCCGGACCATTCCGGAAACCCTCATGACTTCCCTGATCTCATCTAGGACTCCGAACAACCTTCAGTCACCAACACATGTAACTCAACTATACCAAAACATCATCAAACCTTAAGTGTGCAGACCCTGCGGGTTCGAGAACTGTGTAGACATGACCCGAGACACTTCTTGGTCAATATCCAATAGCGGGACCTGGATGTCCATATTAGATCCTACATATTTTAGGAAGATCTTATCGGTAGAACCTCTATGTCAAGGATTCATATAATCCCGTATGTTATTCCCTTTGTCCTTCGGTATGTTACTTGCCCGAGATTCGATCGTTGGTATCCCTATACCTAGTTCAATCTCATTACCGGCAAGTCTCTTTGCTCACTCTATAATACAAGTTCCCATAACCAACTCCTTAGTCACATTGCTTGCAAGGCTTGTTGTGATGTTGTATTACCGAGTGGGCCCCGAGATACCTCTCCGTCACACGGAGTGACAAATCCCAGTCTTGATCCATGCCAACCCAACAGACACCTTTGGAGATACCTGTAGAGCACCTTTATAGTCACCCAGTTACATTGCGACGTTTGATAACCCACAAGGTATTCCTCCGTTGTCCGGGAGTTGCATGATCTTATGTTCATAGGAACAGAAACATTGACATGTAGAAAACAGTAGTAATAAATTGACACGATCATATACTACGTTTATAGTTTGGGTCTTGTACATCACATGATTCTCCTAATGATGTGATCCCGTTATCAAGTGACAGCACTTGTCTATGGTCGGGAAACCTTGACCATCTTTGATCAACGAGCTAGTCAACTAGAGATTTACTAGGGGTAGTGTTTTGTCTATGTATCCACACATGTATTTGTGTTTTTAATCAATACAATTATAGCATGCATAATAAACGATTATCATGAACAAAGAAATATAATAATAACTAATTTATTATTGCCTCTAGGGCATATTTCCAACAGTATCCCACTTGCACTAGAGTCAATACTCTAGTTCACATCACTATGTGATCTTAACGAATCCAACACCCATACAGTTCTAGGGTTTGATCACGTCTTGCTTGCGAGAGAGGTCTTAGTCATCGGTTCTGAACCTTTCAGATCCGTGTGTGCTTTACAAATCTTTATGTCATCCTATAGATGCTGCTACTGCATGCTATTTGGAAATATTCCAAATGACTACTCTACTATAATAATCCAGTTTACTATTTAGAGTTTATTCGGATTACTGTCAAAGCTTGCATCGACGTAACCCTTTATGACGAACTCTTTAATCACCTCCATAATCGAGAAAAATTCCTTAGTCCATTTAGTCACTAAGGATAACTTTGACCGTCGTTCAGTGATTCAATCCTGGATCACTCTTTCTACCCCTTGGCACACTCATGGCAAGGCACACATCAGGTGCGGTACATAGCATGGCATACTTTAGAGTCTACGGCTAAGCCATAGGGGACGACCTTCGTCCTTTCTCTTTCTTCTGACATGGTCGGGCTTTTGAGTCTTACTCAAATTCACACCTTACAACACAGCCAAGAACTCCTTCTTTGCTGATCTATTTTGAACTCCTTCAAAAACATGTCAAGGCATGCATTTCATTGAAAGTTCTATTTAGCATTTTGATCTATCTCGATTGATCTTGATGCTCAATGTTCAAGTAGCTCAATCCAGGTATTCCTTTGAAAACTCCTTTCAAACAACCTTGTATGCTTTACAGAAATTCTACATTACTTCTGATCCACAATATGTCAACTACATATACTTATCAGAAATTATATAGTGTTCCCACTCACTTCTTTGGAAATACAAGTTTCTCTTAAACCTTGTATAAACCAAAGAGCTTTGATCATCTCATCAAAGCGTATATTCCAACTTCGAGATGCTTGCACCAGTCCATAGAAGGATCGCTTGAGCTTGCATACCTGTTAGTATCCTTAGGATCGACAAAACCTTCTGGTTGTATCATAAACAACCTTTCCTCATGGAAACCCTCGAGGAAACAATGTTTTGACATCCCATGTGCAATATTTCATAAATAATGCAGCAACTACTAACCTAATTCCAACAGACTTTGAGCATCGCTAGAATTGAGAAAGTCTCATCACAGTCAATTCCTTGAACTTGTCGGAAACATCTTTGCGATAAGTCAAGCTTTTCTTAATGGTGACTTTTCACCATCATCGTCTGTCTTCCTTTTAAAGATCCATATTTACTTAATAGTCTTACGACCATCAAGTAGTTCTTCCAAAGCCTACACTTTGTTTTCATGCATGGATCCTCTCTCGGATATCATGGCCTCTAGCCATTTGCTAGAATCAAGGTTCACCATCGCTTCTCCATAGCTCGTAGGTTCATTGTTGTTTAACAACATGACCTCCAAGACAGGGTTACCGTACCACTCTGTAATAGTACGCGACCTTGTCGACCTACGAGTTTTGTAGCAACTTGATTCGAAGCTTAATGATCACCATCATCAGGTTCCACTTCAATTGGTGTAGGCGCTACAGGAAAAACTTCTCGCGCCCTGCTACACACTCGTTGAAGTGAGGGTTCAATAACCTCATCAAGTTCCACCACCCTCCCACTCAATTCTTTCGAGAGAAACCTTTCCTCCATTAAGGACCCATTTCTAGAAACAAACACTTTGCTTCCGGATCTGAGATAGGAGATGTACCCAACTGTTTTGGATATCCTATGAAGATGCATTTATCCGCTTTGGGTTCGAGTTTATCAGACTGAAACTTTTTCACATAAGCGTTGCAGCCCCAAACTTTCAAGAAACGACAGCTCAGGTTTCTCCAAACCATAGTCTATACTATGTCATTTGAATGGAAATACGTGGTGCCCTATTTAAAGTGAATGCGGTTGTCTCTCATGCATAACCCATAAACGATAGTGGTAACTCGATAAGAGACATGATAGTATGTACCATATCAAATAGGGTCGGAAATGCCAAGATTTTCAACAATGAGCAACCTCCTTTCAGCAAATGGAAGTCTGGATTTATTCATGATATCTCCCTTTTAGCTCACAGGATTAGGGATAGATTTAGGGATAATCTACTTAAGTGGATCTCTTTTTTACCTCCTTCAGGTTTGTGTCTCATCACCTACACCCCGTTTGTATATCCTAACCCTCTCATGTACATATAATCTCTTACTGGAATAAAAGAAAAGTTGTGGGGTATTTTCCCTACAGTAGCTTGTCAAAAAAATAGGGCGCGGCTATGAAGTTCGGATAGACCATCACACCATGGTGTTCTAGGTGGCATGAATTGCGAAACAATTTATACATTGTCTTAATTGTGTACCAAAACTCGCCACTTAGATATTCATCTCTATGATCATATTGTAGATAGTTTATCCTCTTGTCACGACGATCTTCACTCTGAAATAGATTTGAACTTTTTCAATATTACATACTTGTGATTCGTCAAGTAAATACTCCTCTATCTACTCAAATCGTCAATGAAGTAAGAACATAACGATATCCACTGCGTGCCTCAGTACTCATTGGACTGCACACATCAAAAATGTGTTACTTCCAACAAGTTACTTTCTTGTTTCATGTGGTATGATTTGCATGTCTCAAGTGATTCAAAATCAAGTGAGTCCAAATGATCCATCTGCATGGAGTTTCTTCATGCGTTTATACCAACAGGTATGGTTTGCATGTCTCAAAAGTTTCAAAAATTAGTGAGTACAAAGATCCATCACCATGGAGCTTATTCATGCATTTTACACCAACATGACTCAAGTGGCAGTGCCACAAGTAAGTGGTACTATCATTATCACTTTGTATCTTTTTGCACCAATATTATGAACATGTGTAGCACTACGATCGAGATTCAATAAACCATTGAAGGATTCAAGCAAATAGAATACCATTATTCTCTTTAAATGAATAATCGTATTGCAATAAACATGATCCAATCATGTTCATGCTCAACGCAAACACCAAATAACACTTATTTAGGTTTAACACCAATCCCGATGGTAGAGGGAGCGTGCGATGTTTGATCACATCAACCTTGGAAATACTTCCAACACGTATCGTCACCTTGCCTTTAGCTAGTCTCCGTTTATTCCGTAGCTTTTATTTCGAGTTACTAATCACTTAGCAACCGAACCGGTATCTAATACCCTCATGCTACGAGGAGTACTAGTAAAGTACACATCAATGTCATGTATATCAAATATACTTCTATCGACTTTGCCAGCCTTCTCATCTACCAAGTATCTAGGGTAGCTCCGCCTCAGTGATCGTTCCCCTCATAACAGAAGCACTTAATCTCGGGTTTGGGTTCAGTCTTGGGTTTCTTCATTAGAACAACAACTGATTTGTCGGTTCATGAAGTATCCCTTCTAGCCCTTGCCCTTCTTGAAACTAGTGGTTTTACTAACCATCAACAATTGATGCTCCTTCTTGATTTCTACTTTCACAGTGTCAAACATTGTGAATCTCTCAAGGATCATCATATCTATCCTTGATATGTTATAGTTCATCACCAAGCTCTAGCAGCTTTGTGGCAGTGACTTTGGAGAACCATCACTATCTCATGTGGAATATTAACTATCACTTGATTCAAGCGATTGTTGTACTCAGATAATCTGAGCACATGCTCAATGATTGAGCTTTTCTGCTTTACTTTTTAGACAAAGAATCTTGTCGGAGGTCTTATATCTCTCAACAAGGGCACGAGCATGAAATATCAATTTTAGGTCTTAGAACATCGCTTATGTTCCGTGACGTTTCAAAACCTCTTCGGTGCCTTGCTTATAAGCCATTAAGTATTACACACTAAACTATTACGTAGTCATCAAAAACAAGTATGTCAAATGTTTGCAACATCCACAGACGATGCTCGAGGTGCAACACACCGAGCGGTGCATTAAGGACATAAGACTTCTGTGCAGCAATGAGGACAATCCACAGTTAGCCGGACTCAGCCCGCAAAGTTGCTACTATCATCTTTCAACTAAATTTTATCTAGGAACATATAAAAAACAGTAGAGCTATAGCGCAAGCTACATCATATTACGCAAAGACCTTTTGACTATGTTCATGATAATTAGTTCAATTAATCATATTACTTAAGAACTTCCACTCAGAAAAATACATTCCTCTAGTCATTTGAGTGGTGCATGATCCAAATCCACTAACTCAAGTCCGATCATTACATGAGTTGAGTATAGTTTCACTGGTAAACATCTCTATGCTAATCATATCAACTATACGATTCATGCTCGACCTTTCGGTCTCTTGTGCTCCAAGGCCATGTCTGCACATGCTAGGCTCGTCAAGTTTAACCCGAGTGTTCCGCGTGTGCAACTGTTTTGCACTCATTGTATGTGAACGTTGAGTCTATCACACCCGATCATCACGTGGTGTCTCGAAACGATGAATTGTCACAACGGTGCACAGTCGGGGAGAACACAATTTCATCTTCAAATTTTAGAGAGGGATCACCTTATATTTCTACCGTCGTTCTAAGAAAAATAAGGTGCATAAAAGGATTAACATCACATGCAATTCATAAGTGACATGATATGGCCATGATCTTGTGCTTCTTGATCTCCATCACCAAAGCACCGACATGATCTTCATCGTCACTGGCGCCACACCATGATCTCCATCATCGTGCTACCATCGAGGTTGTCGTGCTATCTATGCTATTACTACTAAAGCTACAACCTAGCAATATAGTAAACACATCTGCAAACACAAACGTTAGTTTAAAGACAACCCTATGGCTCCTGCCGGTTGCCGTAGCATCGACGTGCAAGTCGATATTAACTATTACAACATGATCATCTCATACATCCAATATATCTCATCATGTCTTTGGCCATATCACATCACAAGCATACCCTACAAAAACAAGTTAGACGTCCTCTAATTTGTTGTTGCATGTTTTACGTGGTTGCTATGGGTATCTAGTATGATTTCATCTTACTTACGCAAAAACCAATACGGAGATGTGCAAATTGCTATTTAACCTCTCTCCAAGGACCGCCTCGGTCAAATCCAATTCAACTAAAGTTTAAGAAACCGACACCCGCCAATCATCTTTATGCAACGAGTTGCATGTCGGTCGATGAAGCCAGTCTCTCGTAAGCGTACGAGTAATGTCGGTCCGAACCGCTTCAATCCAACAATACAGCTGAATCAAGAAAAGACAAAGTAGGGAAGCAAATAGAACATAAACGCCCACAAAACCTTTTGTGTTCTACTCGAGATAACATCTACGCATGAACCTAGCTCATGATGCCACTGTTGGGGAACGTTGCATGGGAAACAAAAGTTTCCTACACACGCGAAGACCTATCATGGTGATGTTCATCTACAAGAGGGAGATTTGATCCACATACCCTTGAAGATCGCTCAGCGGGAAGCGTTAAGAAACGCGGTTGATGTAGTGGTACGAGTTCATGATTCGAATCACCGTTGTCCCACGATCCGTTCTGATCTAGCGCCCAACGGACGACACCTCCGTGTTCAGCACACGTACAGCTCGATGACAATCTCGGCCTTCTTGATCCTGAAAAAGAGCCGGAGAAGTAGATGAGTTCTTCGGCAGCATGACGACGCGCTGGTGTTGGTGATGATCTATTCCTGCAGGGCTCCGCCCGAGCTCCACAGAAATCTAATCTAGAGGAAGAACTACGAGGTGTGGGTTTGAGTTGCACCTGGCAAAGTTGTGTTTCAAACAGCCCTAAACGTCAATTATATATATGAGGAGCCAAGGGGTGGGGCAAGCCCTTAGGGCGCCGGCCAAGAAGGCCTCCTTGGTTCAGCCGACTTGGGGAAGGGAGGAGTCCTTCTCCAATCCCAATTGGATTAGGACTCCTTCCTTATTTACCCACCTATTTTGGATTTTCCACTTTTTCCTCATGGGCTTTCCTTGGATGACTTTGTCAGCCCATTATACCTTATTGTGCATCCAATAAACCCATGTGGACTGATACGTTTCCAACGTATCTACTTTTCCAAACTCTTTTGCCTTTGTTTTGGACTCTAATTTGCATGATTTGAATGGAACTAACCTGGACTGACGCTGTTTTCAGCAGAATTGACTTGGTGTTGTTTTTGTGCAGCAATGAAAGTTCTCAGAACATCCTCAAAATTTATGAGAATATTTTTGGAAAATATGAAAAATACCTGCGCAAAGATCCACCTGTGGGGATGGGCCAGTGGGCCACAAGCCGTGTAGCTGCCACCCCCTGGTGGCGGCTAGCAAGGTTGTGGGGCCCACGTGGCTCTGCTGCCCCCAATCTCAGCTCTATAAATTCACTTTCATCCCAGAAAAATTAAAAAGATAAGATTTCGTCGCGTTTATGATACGGAGGCGCCGCCACATCCTGTTCTTCATCTCGAGGGCAGATCTGGAGTCCGTTTTGGGCTCCGGAGAGGGGAAATCGTCGCCATCGTCATCATCAACCTTCTTCCCCCTCCAATTCCATGAAGCTCTTCATCGTTCGTGAGTAATCTATTCGTAGGCTCGCTGGGCGGTGATGAGTAGGATGAGATCCATCATGTAATCGAGTTATTTTTGACGGGGATTGATCCCTAGTATCCACTATGTTCTGAGATTGATGTTGCTACTACTTTGCCATGCTTAATGCTTGTCACTAGGGCCCGAGTGCCATGATTTTAGATCTGAAATTATTATGTTGTCACCAATATATGTGTGTTTTAGATCCGATCTTGCAAGTTGTAGTTACCTACTATGTGTTATGATCCGGCAACCCCGGAGTGACAATAACCGAAACCACTCCCGGTGATTACCATAGTTTGAGGAGTTCATGTGTTCACCAAGTGCTAATGCGTTGGTCCGGTTCTTTATTAAAAGGAGAACCTTAATATCCCATAGTTTCCTTTTGGACCCCGCTGCCACGGGAGGGATGGGCAATAGATGTCATGCAAGTTCTTTTCCCTAAGCACATATGACGACACATGGAATGCATGCCTAGATCACATTAACGAACGGGAGCTAGCCACATGTCTCTCCGTGTTATAACTGTTGCATGATGAATATCATCCAAACAAATCACCAACCCATTGCCTACGAGTTTGTCCCACTGCTGATGTTACTTGTCTTGGTCTGCTGCTACTGTTGTTACTACTGTCGCTTGTTACTGTTGCTACTTGCTACTGCTGTCACTACTGCTGTTCCTTTCCACTGCTATTACTCGTTACACTGCTGCTACCTACTACAATTTTGATTCGCTGGTCGTTGACGGGAACAGACAATTTCCGTCAATGGGCAAGTTCTGGCGCCATTGATACAATCGTTAGGAATTGTCTGCCGTCAACAGATCATTTCTGACACCGTTGTTATCATACTAATTTGCTACTGAGACTTTGTTTGCAGATACTAATCTTTCAAGTGCGATTGAATCTGACTCATTCAACTGCTAATACTCGAGAGTATTCTGTCACCTCGTGTCTGGCGTATCAACAAATTTGGTTCGAATACTCTACCCTCGAAAACATATGCGAACCCATGCACTGGTGGGCCATCAACAACATTCTTCTAGTTTCGTTGCCGGGGAGTGCTAGGAGCATTCTTCTGGTGCCGTTGCAGGGGAAGGTCTGTTGTCACAGAGTCAGCATTTTTCCGGTGCCGTTGCCGGGGAGGTATTGCTATATTCTCTGAGTCACTTGGGATTTATATCTGCTGATCACTATGAAGAATCTGAAGGATCCAAAAACCAAAGTCTTGCCCTCAACTACGAGGGTAGGTAAGGAACGGCCATCTAGCTCTGCACTTGATTCACCTTCAGTTATGATAAAGTTTGCTACATCACCTCATGCTAGAAATCTTGATATTTCGCCTATGCCTGATACTGCTTTGCCTGATACTGCTAGAGATGCTATGCCTGATGATGCTAGAGATGCTATGCTTGATACTGCTAGAGATACTACTTTGCGTGATGTTCCACTAGGGGTGTTCCTTGATGCTCATATTGCTAGAGTTACTGCCAATGCTCGTGATGCTTTTGAAACTGCCGATACTATTGAGATAGAACCTCCTTTTGCTCCTGCTAGATCTAGCTCTCCTAGATATGAATTGCATGAGGGTTACGTTATGGAGGGAGAGATAGCTGAGGATTTTCTTGCGTGTAAGGATGCCTATGACGCTGAGAAATTATTTCTCAACTGGAAGGAAAAATCTCTGAAAGCTAGGATGAAATACGACCCGAAGTTTGCCACTTCACCTATCTTTATCACCGATAAGGATCATGAATTCTCCGTCGACCCTGAGATAATCTCTCTAGTCGAATCTGATCCCTTCCACGGTTATAAGTCTGAGACGGTCGTAGCCCATCTTACCAAATTACACGATATAGCCACCCTTTTCACTAGTGAGGAGAAGATCCGCCACTATTATATACTTAAGTTGTTTCCTTTCTCTCTAAAGGATGACACTAAAGCCTGGTCACCTCTCTTGCTCCTGGATGTGTGAGTAGTTGCGAGGATATGGTCTATTACTTCTGTGAGAAATATTTCCCTGCCCATAAGAAGCAAGCTGCCTTGCAGGAAATATACAACTTTGCTCAACTCCAAGAAGAGAGTCTCCCACAAGCTTGGGGGAGGCTCGACCAGCTATAGAATGCTTTTCCTGATCACCCTCTTAAGAAGAACGAGATACTTGATATCTTCTATAACGGACTTACCGATGCCTCTAGAGACCACCTAGATAGTTATGCCGGTTGTGTTTTTAGGGAACGAACTGTCGAACAAGCTGAGACCCTACTGAATAACATCTTGATCAACGATAATGCTTGGACTATTCCCGAACCACCTCTTAAGCCAACTCCGAAGAAAAGAGGTATTCTGTTCATCAGTCTCGAAGATATGCAAGAAGCCAAGAAATCTATGCAAGAGAAAGGCATTAGATATGAAGATATCAAAAATCTACCACCTATCAAAGAGATCCATGGCCTTGATAACCTGATACAAGTAGTAGAAGTGAATTCTCTGCGTAGGTTTGACGAGAGTGATATTCCTTTTGACAAACCTGCTAGCCTATGCTTTAATGAATTTGACAACTTTCTTGCCCAACAATAGAGTTTCAATGATTATGTTAGCAGATATTTGGAACAAAGTACTCATATGCTTAGCCATTTAAGTGCTTGCGTAGACAGAAATGTCAATGATCTGAAGCTTCTGAGTAAATATGCCTCTATGATTACTACTTAGATAGAACAAGTACTTAAAGCTTAGAATGACTTGCTCAATGAATTAACTAACAACTCTGTCAGAGTCATTACTGACAAACTTTGTTACTCAAGGAATTAATGTAGATGCACCCAGTCATCCTAAGGAGAAGAAGAAGGATGATAGAAACCTGCATGTTAGTTCACCAAATACTGTCACACCTGAAGAACCTAATGACATTTCTGCATCTGATAGAGAAACACAATCTGGTGATGAACATGAACCTAGTGACAATATGGACAGTGATGTTCATAATGATGCTCAACCTAGCAATGAGAAGGATGTGGAGATTGAACCTACGGTTAATCTTGATAACCCACAACCTAAGAGATACGATAAGAATGACTGCACTGCTAGGAAGCATGGTAAAGAAAGGGAGCCATGGGTTCAAAGATCTATGCCCTTTCCTCCTAAGACATCCAAGGAAAAGGATGATGAGGATTTTGAGCGCTTCGTTGAGATGATAAGACCCATCTTTTTGCAGATGCGGTTAACTGATATGCTCAAAATGTCTCCGTATGACAAGTACATGAAAGATATCGTGACTAATAAACGGAAGATACCAGATCTTGAGATCTCCAGCATGCTTGCCAATTACACTTTCAAAGGTGGAACTCCTAAGAAACTTGGTGATCCCGGAGTGCCCACTATACCTTGCTCCATTAAAGGAAACTACATAAGAACTGCCTTATGTGACCTTGGAGCCGGTGTTAGTGTTATGCCACTCTCTCTTTATCGTAGACTTGAATTCGATAAGTTGACACCCACTAAAATTTCTCTACAAATGGCCGACAAATCAACTGCTTTCCCTATCGGCATTTGCGAGGATGTGCCTGTTGTGGTTGCTAACAGCACTATCTTAACAGACTTTGTTATCTTGGATATTCCCGAGGATGATGCCATGGCTGTCATCCTCGGAAGACCCTTTTTAAACACTGCAGGGGCTGTTATAGATTGCAACAAAGCCAATGTCACTTTCCATGTCAACGGTAATGAGCACACAGTGCGCTTTCCGAAGAAACGATATCAAGTACATTGCATCAATGCTATCGAAAAGACTTCATCAATTCTTATTGGGAGCTTTGAATGCCCTATTCCTCGTGTCAAGATGAAGTATGATTTGCTTGTTGGGGAGATAAATATCCCCATTGAGGTGACTTAGTGGCTATTCGAAAATTCTCCGTTCTCTCTTGCGATTCGAGAAGGTTTTGTCATGAGGACTTGATCAACCCCATTGACGGGTTTCTTTCGATGACCATGAAATGGATGAATCAAAGAGTCACCTACCTCTGTTTTAAGCTGTCACTTTTTGTTGCTTAGAAGAAAAATGATAGATTTAGTTTAGTTTTTCCTGTTTTCTGTTTTAGCGTCCCGGAAAAAAATACCCCGAAAAAATTTAGTATCATTTTTTCTAGAATATTTGAAAAATACTATGCCTGAGAGCTGGCCTGGGGGCCTGACCAGTGGGCCACAAGCCCTGCAGCTGCCGCCCCCTGGTGGCGGCTAGCAAGCTTGTAGGGCCCACAGGGACCTCCTCCACTCATTCCAGCTCCCATCCTCTTCTTCCACCTCTAGAAAAAATTGTTTTGCAGCTCAAACCCGTGTTATTGCTAATTTGGCTGTGATTTTCGATCTCCTTGCTCAAAGCACCATTCTCCGAACCGTTTTGGGGAAATTACTCCTTGGTAAGTGACTCCTCCATTGGTCCAATTAGTTTTTGCTCTAGTGCTTTATCCTTCGCGTATTCTTTCTACCTTGGTGACCCTGTTCTTGAGCTAGAAATGTGGATTTTAGCTGGTTCCAAGTAGTTTTAGTGTGTGATACGGTCTCTAGGCACTAGTAGGAGTAGTTGCTACGAGTTGGGTTAATCTTTATTCACTTTTCTTTCAAAGTCTCTAAAAAGTTTAGAATTTTTCAGAGCTAGAAAAAGGAAAAGAGGAGGAGGTTCTTGAGAGGCTCTTCAAGCCGTAACCCCAAGGAGGCTGAGGAGAACCACCCCAACTATGTAGTCCCTCGAGTCACAGAAGTTCGAGCATGCGAATGGCCAAGTGATGAATTTTTACGTGCCGCCGAGCTTTATGAAGACTTTTATTACTTGGTGGAGAACACAGGTCTTTCTGCGTTCGTTGAAGATGAGTGCTCGCAATACCTCCTCCTCACCAATATTTTCGTTCAAAGCATCAACTTTTATCCGAGGAAGAATCCTCCCATGGTTGAGTTCATGATATATGATGTCCCCAAGTGGATGACGCTACAGGATTTTTGCAATGTATGCAAATTACCTTATGTTGGGGATATCCGTGACCCTCGTCCACGGGACTTGGAGGATTTCATTGGTACTATTGCTGTTGGAGAGGAGAGAGGAGTGTCTCGCGCTAGAATTGCTAGCATACATTTTCCTGTGCTTTGATACTTCTCATTATTTGTGGGAAAATGTTTGATTGGCTGGATCACTTAGTTCTCCAGACCTTGCAGTTTTGCGCGAAGGCCTTTATAACCATAAAACTTATAGCCTAGGTGCTATAGTAGCCCAGCGGTTGAACACCAATCGTTCCAAAGGTGTCTTCTATGGAGGTATCTATGCTACCCGTCTTGCCAGACACTTTGAGATACCCATTAGATTGGGAGAGGAAGGAGAGATGCTTCTCCCTGAGAAATATGTGGATTATGACAACATGGTTCGCCATGATTTTCTGGATAGAGATGCTAGTAGACGGATAATTTATAACCTAGTATTTAGTCAGGGTACTCGAGAGACTATTACTTTACCTGCTCCTTCTTTGTTCGATCTTCATGCAAGCAGGTACACTATTATGCCCTCGGATATCTACTCATATTGGGGCTTGGCCCAACCACAGGTGCATGTGCCCGAGCCGCCAGTCGAGTACCATACGCCAGTCGAGTACCATACGCCAGTTTATCAGTTTATCAGAGGAGCTCACACCGTAGTGGCATCGACAGTCTGGTCCGGAGTATCCCGGAGCTGGTTATTTCCCACCTTGGGAGTAGACCAAGCGAGGCCAAAAGCCTAAGCTTTGGGGCGGGGTATGTGCTCCCACCGACCTTACATTCATGCTTACGCTTTCCCTTTGTTAGACGGTGTTTACACTTTGCCACTGTATTATCCATGCTAGATTATTTTCGTTTTCTTGTTTTGTGTCCTTTTGAGAAAACCCAAAAAGATTTTTCTTACTTCTTTTGCTTGTTGGGAGCTTTCCCGTGTAAATAGTTTTCTTTTTCTTTGGGTCAAGGTAGAAGATATTGTTTACAATGTTTAGTGGTTCTTGCATGCCTACCTATTTAGCTTTCAAAGAGCCATATTACTTTGTCTTCTTCTTTGTGTTTGCCTACAGATTTCATCTTAGTCCAATGCATGAGCACGCTTATTATTGCTCACATCGTTCGATCGTGCAAGTGAAAGGCAATAATGATAATATATGATGGAGTGACTGAGACTGAAAAGCTGGTATGAACACTATCTATTTTGATTTTATAATTATGACTAGCTTGTCATGTCTGATTCAGCTTTGTTGTGTGAGAACCATGTTTGCAATGACAACTTAGAGATCATAGTTTATGATGCCATGTTTAACTAGCTGAGATCTTATAATGGTTTGTCTTGAATGCCAACATAGATTTTGAGATGACTATGATGTAGTATGATAGGATGGTATTCTCCTTTGAGTGATTCAAGTGGCTTGACTTGGCGCATGTTCATGCATGCAGTTGAAAAAAATTCAACATAGCCTCTATGATGTTCATGTTCAGGTTGATTTATATCTTGTTCATGCTTGCATTCAACGTTAGTCAAACTCATTGCATCTTGATGACTGTTGTCGCTCTCTAGTTGGCGTTTCCCAGTCTTTTGCTAGCCTTCACTTGTACTAAGCGGAATACTGCTTGTGCATCTACTTCCATAAACCCAAAAGTTTTTCCATGAGAGTCCACCATACCTACCTATTTGCGGTATCTACCTGCCGTTCCAAGTAAATTTGCATGTGCCACTCTCTAAACCTTCAACAAATAATTTGTTTTGCATGCCCGAACCGCTCATGTGGTGACAGGGGGCTATTGGTATGTTCCATGCTAGGAGTGTTATCCTCGACATGTGTTTATTCACTGTCATTCACGAGAAAGGGGCCATTAATTGGAATGCCCAGTTCCACGCATAAATCTAAAACATAACTGTAAAACAAGACTCCCCCCGGATTGATGTTAGTATGGACGGTACCCGAGGATTCGGCTAGCCGTGGAGTGTGATTGATTGGTGGTGGGGGAGTTAAAACTTTACTTTTCCGTTTGGGAATCGCCTATAGCATGAGTAGCATGGAAGATATTGAGAACTCTTGGTCATTGCGTTGACAATGAAAGCATGCCACCCAAAACTATTATCTCTGTTTTCAAAGCTTGAGCTCTGACACCTCCGCAAATCAATGCTTCCCTCTGCAAAGGGCCTGTCTATTTATTTTCCTGTTGAGTCATCCTCTTCTTTTATAAGCACCAATTAGAGAGCACCTCGGTCATTTTTATGCTTTGCTTTTGATTGATATTGAGTATGACTATGACTGGATCTTCGTTGCTATGAATTACGATGTTTAGTCAGCCCTTGATCTTTGAAAGTGCTCTGCATTTATGTTCTGCGGTCTCAGAAAGAGCTAGCGAGATACCACCTATTCATGTTGCTTCATGCTTGTTTTGATTGAAGTGTTGATATTTGAAACTCATTATTATTTGCTCGTTAGGTGATTTCGCCATTGATATTAGTTTACCGTGAGACCTTTGTGTCACTTGCTTATGTGGTTAACTTGTGATCTGGCTGAAATTCTGGTTATGAGTTAGACATAGTTGCAACAACAAGATCAAACAGAGTTTGTCAAAGTTTTTCTTTCTCTCTCAGTTTGTCAACTGAGTTGCTTGAGGACAAGCAAGGTTTTAAGCTTGGGGGAGTTGATACGTCTCCATCGTATCTACTTTTCCAAACTCTTTTGCCCTTGTTTTGGACTCTAATTTGCATGACTTGAATGGAACTAACCTGGAGTGACGCTGTTTTCAGCAGAATTGCCTTGGTGTTGTTTTTGTGCAGAAATGAAAGTTCTCACAATGTCCTGAAAATTTACGGAGAATATTTCTGGAAAATATGAAAAATACTTGCGCAAAGATCCACCGGAGGGGATGGGCCAGTGGGCCGCAAGCCCTGTAGACGCCACCCCTCTAGTGGCGGCTAGCAAGCTTGTGGGGACCACGTGGCTCTGCCGCCCCCAATCTCAGCTCTATAAATTCACTTTCGTCCCAGAAAAAATAAAAAGGGAAGATTTCGTCGCGTTTACAATACGGAGGCGCCGCCACATCCTGTACTTCATCTAGAGGGCAGATCTGGAGTCCGTTTTGGGCTCCGGAGAGGGGAAATCGTCGCCATCGTCATCATCAACCTTCTTCCCTCTCCAATTCCATGAAGCTCTTCATCGTTCGTGAGTAATCTATTCATAGGCTCGCTAGGCGGTGATGAGTAGGATGAGATCTATCATGTAATCGTGTTAGTTTTGACGGGGATTGATCCCTAGTATCCACTATGTTCTGAGATTGATGTTGCTACTACTTTGCCATGCTTAATGCTTGTCACTAGGGCCCGAGTGCCATGATTTCAGATCTGAAACAATTATGTTGTCACCAATATATGTGTCTTTTAGATCCGATCTTACAAGTTGTAGTTACCTACTATGTGCTATGATCCGGCAACCCTGGAGTGACAATAACGGGAACCACTCCCGGTGATGACCATAGTTTGAGGAGTTCATGTGTTAACCAAGTGCTAATGTGTTGGTCCGGTTCTTTATTAAAAGGAGAACCTTAATATCCTGTAGTTTCCTTTTGGACCCCGCTTCCACGGGAGGGATGGACAATAGATGTCATGCAAGTTCTATTCCCTAAGCACGTATGACGACACACGGAATGCATGCCTACATCACATTGACGAACGGGAGCTAGCCACATATCTCTCCGTGTTATAACTGTTGCATGATGAATATCATCCAAACAAATCATCGACCCATTGCCTACGAGTTTGTCCCACTGTTGTTGTTACTTGTCTTGCTCTGCTGCTACTGCTGTTACTTGTCTTGCTCTGCTGCTACTATTGTTACTACTGTCGCTTTTTACTGTTGCAACTTGCTACTGATGTCACTACTGCTGTTCCTTGCCACTGCTATTACTCGTTACACTGCTGCTACCTGCTACAATTTTGATTCACTGGTCGCTGACGGGAACAGACAATTTCCATCAACGGGCAACTTCTGGCGCCATTGATACAATCGTTAGGAATAGTCTGCCGTCAACAGATCGTTTCTAACACCGTTGTTATCATACTACTTTGCTGCTGACACTTTGCTTGCAGATACTAATCTTTCAGGTCTGGTTGAATCTGCCTCATTCAGCTGCTAATACTCGAGAGTATTCTCTCACCTCTTGTCTGGTGTATCAACAAATTTGGGTCGAATACTCTACCCTCGAAAACTGTTGCGAACCCACGCGCTGGTGGGACATCAACAAGATTCTTCTAGTTTCGTTGCCGGGGAGTGCTAGCAGCTTTCTTCTGGTGCTGTTGTAGGGGAAGGTCTGTTGTCACAGAGTCATGGACCCCTTGGGGCATGGTTGGCCCACCCAGTGGGCATCCGGAACCCATTCGTCGCTCCCGGTACACTGCCGGCAGTGCCCGAAAACTTTCCGGAATCCAAACACTAAATTCCTATAAAGTAATTTTTGTTTCCGGACCATTCCGGAAACCCTCATGACGTTTGTGATCTCACCTGGGACGACGAACAACCTTCAGTCACCAACACATGTAACTCAACTATTGTAAAACATCATCTAACCTTAAGTGTGCAGACCCCGCGGGTTCGAGAACTATGTAGACATGACCCGAGACACTTCTCGGTCAATATCTAGTAGCGGGACCTGGATGTCCATATTGGATCCTACATATTCTACGACGATCTTATCGGTTGAACCTCTATGTCAAGGATTCATATAATCCCGTATGTTATTCCCTTTGTCCTTCGGTATGTTACTTGCCCGATATTCGATCGTCGGTATCCCAATACCTAGTTCAAACTCGTTACCGGCAAGTCCCTTTACTCGTTCTGTAATACAAGATCCCGTAACCAACTCCTTAGTCACATTTCTTGCAAGGCTTGTTGTGATGTTGTATTACCGAGTGGGCCCCGAGATACCTCTCCGTCACACGGAGTGACAAATCCTAGTCTTGATCCATGCTAACCCAACAGACACCTTTGGAGATAGATGTAGAGCACCTTTATAGTCACCCAGTTATGTTGCGACATTTGATAACCCACAAGGTATTCCTCCGGTGCCCGGGAGTTGCATGATCTTATGGTCATAGGAACAGAAACATTGACATGCAGAAAACAGTAGTAATAAACTGACACGAGCATATACTACATTTATAGTTTGGGTCTTGTCCATCACATGATTCTCCTAATGATGTGATCCCGTTATCAAGTGACAACACTTGTCTATGGTCAGGAAACCTTGACCATCTTCTATCAATGAGCTAGTCAACTATAGGCTTACTAGGGATAGTGTTTTGTCTATGTATCCACACATGTATTTGTGTTTCCAATCAATACAATTATAGCATGGATAATAAACGATTATCATGAACAAAGAAATATAATAATAACTAATTTATTATTTACTCTAGGGCATATTTCCAACATGTGGACCCCCATTTCGGTGCTCTATCGGAGGGGGGTCAATCATGGAGGGCCTCTACATCAACCTTGCTGCTCCCATGGTGATGTGTGAGTACTATACCATAGACCTACGGCTCTGTAGTTAGTACCTAGATGGATCTCTCTCTCTCTCTCTCTCTCTCTCTCTCTCTCTCTGTGTGTGTGTGTGTGTGTGTGTGTTCTTCAATGCAAAGATCACCGTGATTGCCGTAGTGATTTATCATATGTAATCATCTTTGCGTATGTTTTTTGGGATCCGATGAATTGTTGGTTTAGGTTCAGATTATTCATGAAAGTATATTGAATCTTTCTTGGTTATATATATGCTGATTATGATAGCTTTGTATTTGTCTCCGATCTATTAGTTTTGCTTGGCCAACTAGATTATTTTTTCCTTAGCACGGGTGCTGCGTTGTAATGGGTTCAATCTTGCGGTGCTCAATCCCAGTAACAAACGGGGACATAACATGTATTTGTATAGAAATATATGATTTATTCATATTAGTTGAGTTTACTTTGTCTACCTCATGTCATCTTGCTTCAAGTATTACTCTATTTTTACTTAATACTCTAGATGCATGTTGGATAGTGGTTGATGTGTGGAGTAATAGTAGTACATGTAGACAGAAGTCGGCCTTCTTGATTATGGACGTGATGCCTATATATATAATCATTACCGTGAATAAATATTACATAGCTATGCGCTTTTGTATCAATTGCCCAACAGTAATTTGTTTACCCACCACATGCTTTGTTCGAGACACAAGCCTCTAGCAAAAACTATAGCCCCGGGGTCTTCACAAATATAATTACAAAAACAGTAAAAATATTTCTACCTTTTATTTACTATTATTTTATTTGATATTTTTATTATCTATCTATGACTACTTATCGCGTACAAGTAAAAAGTTCAAGGGGATTGGCAACTGTCCCATCCGGTGAGTTTACAAATATTTGTACCAATTAAATTTTTTTGTGTTCTTGTGATGCTTGAATTGATTGCCATTTTCTTGTTTACTTGTTTGGGTTTTATTTCATAAAAATTCTCCTACTCTCAAGACTCATCTTCTTGCTCCAAATCCTTGCCCAATGACCATACCATGTGTCACGCCCAGGATGCGACCCTATCCTCAATATGGCACGAAGGCCTCGTCAGGGATAGAAGCGCATCTCGTCGTGTCGCAAGAATGGATATCGTTACAAGTACATGTAATGAAAAGAAGAGATATATATATAGAATTGGCTTACACTCGCCACAAGATACATCATAGTCACATCAGTACATTACATAATCATCAAGAGTAAGAGCAGGGTCCGACTACGGACGAAAACAAACAACAAAAGAAGAATGACATCCATCCTTGCTATCCAAGGCTGCCGGCCTGGAACCCATCCTAGATCGATGAAGAAGAAGAATAAGAAGCAACTCCAAATGAACAATCAACGCGCTCGCGTCAAGTAACCTTTACCTATAACTGCAACTGGTGTTGTAGTAATCTGTGAGCCACATGGGACTCAGCAATCTCATTTCCAAAGGTGTCAAGACTAGCAAAGCTTAATGGGTGAGGCATGGTTAAGTGGTGAGGTTGCAGCAGCGGCTAAGCATATATATAAGGTGGCTAACTTACGAGTACAAGAATAAATAGGGGGGATGATCTACGCATAACGGACGTGAACTACGGTTGATCAAATGAATGATCCCGAACACCTACCTACGTCAGACATAACCCCACCGTGTCCTCGATCACACAAGGAACTCACCAAAGAGACAATCACGGTTACGCACACAGTTAGCATATTTTAATTTAAGTTAACTTCAAGTTATCTAGAACCAGTGTTAAACAAAGTTTCCACGTTGCCACATAACCGCGGGCACGGCTTTCCGAAAAGATTTAACCCTGCAGGGGTGCTCCAACTAGTCCATCACAAATTACCACAAGCCACACAGAAATCCTCAATCACGAAGCTCGCGATCTCGTCGGATTCCCTAGTGGAAAACCTCAACTCTGAGATTACCCAAAGCATCACCGGAATCCCGATGCACAAGATATTCCGTCAAAGATAAAACTAATCCAGCAAGGCCCCCCGACGTGTAGACGAACCCGATAGGAGTCGCGTAACTCGTTCTCAGGACACGGCGGATGGAAAGGCCTACAGGTACCAAACCTCGAGTTACCCCGTGGTGGCCCCGTAGTCTGTTCATTTTGGACCAACACTCATGAGGAGCACAGGCCCGGGGGTTGATTAAAATATCCTCGGGTTAATTACTCCCTATGCAGTTCATTAGTTATTAGGCAAATGTAGTACCAAAGTTGGGCCCTGCCAGACCAGCTTTAAACTAAAACGAATTATCAAGGGGGTCCCCATAACAACCCCGATCATGTTAGGAGCACTCATTTATGGAACATAACGCCGGTAGCCGAAACTAAGGGGGCAAAGGTGGAACAAAACACTAGGCTAGAAAAGGGCCAAGCCTTCCACCTTTTGCCAAATATATAGGTCCATTAAATTTAAATAGCATTTAATAGGGTGATATGATAAGGAACCCATGTTATCACATGGAAGCAACTACACCTGCAACTAGCAACGCTATCAACAGGGTTAAGCAAGCAGTAACATAGCCAATCAGTGGTTTGCTAGATCGAACAGGTTGAAGGTAATCATGGCATTGTGGAGAGGATGATATTTAACAGGTGGTCGGCAACGAGACAAAAACGATAGAAGCGATAAACTAGCATGGCAATGATAGTAATGGTATCTGGGGAAATGGTCATCTTGCTTGAGATCCCGCTTCGAAGAAGAACTCCGTGAAGTCGGCGATCCAACGTAGTCGAATGGGTCCTCACATTCCGACACGCTTGGGGAACTCTATCGAGACGGAGCAAACCGGAAACAAACATCAACACAAAAATTCACCACACGATGCGCAACATGATGCATAACCTACTATGATGCATGATCAGTTCAATGATGCAAGGGATGGCATGGCAATTCACCTCACGCAAACTCTACACATTAAGTGAAGCTCGATATGCAACTGGTTGCATATCGACGAAACTCCATGTTTAATTATTTAATTCACTCCTGATTATTTATGCGGCATATTAAGTTGTTGTTAACATGGCAAGGGGTGAAGCGATGATTCTACCTGTCATACTAGTCGATAACACGCGGGACTTAGAACGGAGCTATGGCACAAGAACATGCAACACAAGATGTATATGCCATGAATGTGTCATGCATGCGAATTCATAACACGGGCAAGAAGGGAAATAAACATGTGTCACCACGGCGAGCGAGAGGGAACCATGGCGGCAAGACGGAAACGAAGCCACGGCAACGTTCCTATCCCGATAACTCATCAAGATATCGTGCCAACGTATAGGGAGCGTGTGCGGGAACGTTAAATAAAGATGGGGTGATCCCGGTTACTGGGTTCCCATGTGTCGCGGGACAACAAATGAAGTACACGTGCAATGAGCAACATACGGTGCATACATATATTCAACTCATACATCATATGTGTTCGGTACACGACATGTCCCATCGATATACCTTCGAGGCGTGCAATTCGGAGGGGTTCGGTGAAGGTGAAGGGGAACAACGGTCGTCGTGGACGTCGTGGAAGTCGTGGTACCGGTCTCGTCGACGGTAGTCATTCGCTCGGCGTCGTGGTTCACGGTCTTCAGCGTCGGTCCATGGTCTTCGGCGACGGTAGTCGAAGTCATACCTGGGGTCGTCAAGGACGTCGTGGAAGTCGTGAACTCGTCGAATCCACGGCGGCGGGGTTGGTGCACGCGGCAGCGGCAAGCGGCAGCACAAGCAAGCGACACGCCAAGCAGGGCAAGCAAGCAACAAAATCTATCTAGCGGCTACAGATAGCAAGCGCAGCAAAAATCTACCTAGCAACAACAACATACAGCAGCGGCTACCATCTAGCTAGCAACAAACAACTACGACATGTACTAACAACAACTAACAACCTAGCCTAATTAGCTACAGTTAGAAGCAAGCAAACGACAGCAGCTCTATGCATCCTAGCAGCAAGCACCAATAAACAACAACTAGCATTTGCAGGCAACAGGCAAGGCAGCAGCAAAACAACATCTATAGCCAGCAGCAAAACGGCAAGCAGGCAACAGCATTAGGCACACAGGCAAGCAACTAACACCTACTCACAACAGCAACTAAGCAACGGCCTGCACAAGCAAGCTAGCATGCATCAACTACACGCAGGCAACGCGGCACAAACAAACAGCAACACAATCGGCTCAGGCTAGCTACAACACCAGGCATGCATCCGCAAAGCAGCAGCGACAGCAAGCGCAGCAGCTATCTACACGCAACAACGGCAGCAGCACCTGCACAAGGCGACAATAAGCAAACCAGCAGCAAGCAGCAGAGGTGGTCGGGGTCGTGGAGGCGGCGGCCATGGCCGGCGGCGCGGGCAGAGCAGCGAGGAGGAGGTCGGGGGCGACGACGACGGGAGGCCGTGGACAAGGCCATGGCGCGGCGGAGCAGCACGCAGGGAGGCCGGCGAGGCGAGGGCGAGGGGCATCGAGGCCGAGGGCGGCAGGGTGCGGCGACCTGGGCGGGCGGCGCGGCGACCACGCGTGGACGGGCCAGCACGGGGCACGGCGAACACCGGCGAGCATGGCGGCAGCAAGCCAACTCGAGGCCATGGCAGGGTAGCACGGAGAGGGGCGAGGCGACCTGCGCGGGGCACCATGGAGAGGCGAGCAGCGAGGCAGGGGAGGTTGACGGCACTGCGGGGGAGAATGACGCTGGGGGAAGGGGATCGCACGGGGAGGACGAGGGGCTGCGAGAGGAGATGGGGCTGGCTGCGCACGGGAGATGGGAGCTACGGGCTGGGCTAGGTCAGGGTGTATCCGGCTCGGCCTTGGGCCTGGCCAGCAGCTCCTCTCCCTTATGTTTTTTTATTTAAACTTTTAAAACAGGAATTTTAAAATCAAGCAAGGCTTTTAAAAAAAATGCCTTTGACCCCTTTTTGAAAAACAATACTCCCAACTATAAGAAATAGTTGGGCATTTTTAAAAGAAATAATATAAACCCTTTTGAAGAATTAAAATTAAAACCCGTTTTCAAAAGAATAATAAAAATCAAACCCCTTTTATAAATAAAAGGGTCACTAGTTTTAAAACAAATAACAAAGGGAAAAAATAAAGCAAAACCTAGGGGTTGCCCCCACATTTAATAAAATGATTTTCTTTAAAAGAAGACGAATCTATATTTTTAAAAAGAGGGGTTAAAATGGAACTTTAGCAAAACCACAAAATGAAATAAGAGGAGAGAGAGGGGGAACTAGTATCGCTCTACGACTCGGTGATCACTCGAAGCACAACACTCATAACCACATGTGATAGACGATGCAAGATGCCGTGTATGATGCGACGATGCAAACTAAATGACGATGCAACAAATAAAACTACTCACAGGATGGAAACGGAAATAAGAAGGGGGAATCTTCTGGAGCGTCGGTCTCGGGCTGTCACAACTCTCCTACACTACAAGAGGATCTCGCCCCGAGATCCAAGAATTAAAGGGGGAGAGGATGAGAAAGAACAAGAGGTAAAAACTTAGTCCCTTCTTGACAAAGAAGTGAAACCAACGATCCTTGAATGTAGCAAAGCGATGAGGAATGATATGAGAAGAAGGAAGAATTCACGGAAAATTTCGGCAGCACTTCGGTAGGAAAATGGGACAAAAAATTCGATAAGATGGAAGAAATAGACAATATTCACAACCAACAACTAAATATAACAAGGGAACACAATGATCTTGATAGAACAACAAGATTGACCCAAAAGAGCAATATCACAAAGCCTCCGAAACAATAGAATATGAACTAGCTCAAGCGGAAGAAGAGAATGAAGAAAAGAATGACAACTACCATCACAAATGAACTTGACAAGCACCCTTGGAAGAAGGATTGGAGGAGTTGTTGGAAAAACAACAACAAAAAGAACAAGATAGTAGTGGGCTTATGAAAATCATCTCAACAAATATGAGGTGCCAGCCAACCACTAAAAGAAACAAGGGTAGATGAAAGCAAAGATATCAAAACTTCTTACACCAAGAGGGTGCATCAGAACTAGGATTAATGACAAGCACCATGATAGCACAATCCATAGGGAAAGCTTTAGGTGAAATCCAGCCCAAAATAGCTCAATGAAGAAATCATGGGTTGAAAATATCTCATGACCATAGAATTGGTGGGTTTAATTATCTCATTCCTGAAAGGAAAACTCTTCGAGGCTCCTACACTAACAAGAATGCTATAATACCACCTCAAAGGATAAGGAAGAACAATGCACTGAAAATGGAAGAGAAAGGATACTTGAGGTATTCCAACAAGAATCTTGAAGAACACTTGAGAATGGATTGAAATCATGACGAGCCAGCATGAAGGACCTCAGTATACCAATGAATGGTGCAACGATATAAAGGTAGAAAGAATAAGATTAGAACCTTGCCAAGATTTAGATGAAGCAACCCGAAGAGATACTTGAGAAAACTTGGAACTCCGGAAAAGAAAGATAAGAACACTAGAAAAAAGGAATTGATATCGTGAGCCACTCCAGAAGAAGAATTGAAACCATCTGATGAAGTAAAAATAAGTATTATGTTATGCTCATCCTTCATCAAGTAAATTGATGACAAGCAAGGGATTTAGCATATCACTTATTCCTCTTGAAAGAATCTTGAAGAGATAGAGAGAAAAGCACCATTTGAAGCATAATTGAAGGAAGCGCCGGTAAGAATTCACAATTGAATGGGAAAACCAAGAATTAATGGAGATACATGACAATGATTAGATCATAAGCTACCTGAGAGAAATCTTGAATAAGGCACCGGAATAATCGAGAGACGACGAAGAGACAACAATGGAGAAGAATTGAGGATGAAAGCTGAAAGCTGAGAACGAAGAATCTTCTGAAATGATGGCCTTCGGAGGATCGAGAATGAAAACAACTCACAAAAGCACCGGATAGCAAGAAAGGGATTACTCATGATTGGAACAGATAAGGTGACGAAACCACGCTGAAATGATGAATTTCCAAGAGCATGGACCAAGATTCAAGAGAAACACTCCTTCGGTTTGAAAGAAGAGAATGATGAGAAGAACACCACCAAGAATTAATGAGACACTCCGGAATAAAGAAGAATGAAATGTTGAGCCCATATGAGAATTAATTCAAATAGATTTTGAAGAAGGGATATGAATGATGAACTCCATACTTACATCATAGCTGAAAAGAATTAAATGATCTCCGGAAAAGATTAAAAGAGCCAGGAAAAATCCTGGGAAAACCTGTGGGTTATGGGCCCACTCAAAGAAACCACCGTTGAAAGGACTGCTTAGAAAGAGATATATTGCACCCATAAGAATGAAGACTAGATGAGGTTAGCACCTCGAAATATTTGAAAAGATTGGAAACAAAAACTACTAAGATAGCTTCAACGCCCCGGATAGAAAAGAGAGGAATGAATAACAAGAAGACTGACAAGAATTTCCAACATAGGAAAGAATTACAGGGATGAATAGGATATAGAGAACACGGATAGCTTGAACTGAATTCACCGGAAAAGATGACAAGAATGAATAAATATGACACGAATCACTTGAGAATCTTCACAATGAATCACCGGGTAAGAGAGAAAAGAACAAATAGCGGAAGCACCATGAAAATAAAACTCATGGATGAAAATTGAATCACTGAAGAAAAAGGGTGGGAGGGCGGGAAAAAACAAAGACAACTTGAGACACATGTGATAACTCCGGAAAGAATTGAGACAATGATCTCCAAAATTAGGGAGGATTGAATTCACTAAAGAGAAGCACACCGGTTGAATGGAACTGATACGATGACTCCGGTTGAAAAAGAATTGACAGGATAATTGATAGAGCAAAAGAATTAATACTCTCATAAAAATATGAGAACACCTCTTAGAAAAGATCTGAAATCACCACTTGACATCGAAGCAACACAAATTTGTTGGAAGATCGTCCTATAAGTAACTACTTGATTTCCCACCTATGAATTCCTGAAATATCTGGTCATGCAATCTGGTACATGGATACAAGGAGTATTTCACACAACTCCTAAACTAACCCATCACCTGTATCACATCCGTCAAAACACAACCAGAATCTTGAACCTTCATCTACAACAGACCCTCGTTATCACAACGATACAATGTATGGCAGTACTCCCGAACAATCTGCACCAGTACTGGGGACATCGGGGTTATCTCGCCACTACTAGTATTGAAGCAATTACGAACATCCTTTGTTCTGAGATACTACGAAATCTGAATGATAACGATGTGCTCAAGAATCCCCTGGAGCTCAACTCCCCTGAAACTCAAAGCAGATAGGAGGCACCAAGACAGAACTCCGTAACATCGGCATCATATAGATCCCAAGAATATCCGCGTGATCCTAAAAAAAATTGAGGGAGAAGAGGAGTAGAATTAAATTATTATGTCAAGATTCCTCACGAGAGCATAGAAGAGGAGAAAAAAGAATCCTACCCTCCGATATATAACTAGACTCAAAGCAGTTTTTTACTAGACTCGACTCGGCCAAGATCAATCAATCAAGGGGGCTCCTAGGTCGGTACTGCTCTGATACCAACTTGTCACGCCTAGGATGCGACCCTATCCACAATTTGGCACGAAGGGCTCGTCAAGGATAGAAGCACATCTCCTCGTGTCGCAAGAATGGATATCGTTACAAGTACATGTACTGAAAAGAAGATATATATATATATATATATATAGAATTGGCTTACACTCGCCACAAGCTACATCAGAGTCACATCAGTACATTACATAATCATCAAGAGTAAGAGCATGGTCCGACTACGGACGAAAACAAACGACAAAAGAAGAACGACGTCCATCCTTGCTATCCTAGGCTGCCGGCCTGGAACACATCCTAGATCCATGAAGAAGAATAAGAAGAAGCAACTCCAAATGAACAATCAACGCGGTCGCGTCAAGTAACCTTTACTTGTACCTGCAACTGGTGTTGTAGTAATCTGTGAGCCACATGGGACTCAGCAATCTCATTTCCAAAGGTATCAAGACTAGCAAAGCTAAATGGGTGAGGCATGGTTAAGTGGTGAGGTTGCAGCAGCGGCTAAGCATATATATAAGGAGGCTAACTTATGAGTACAAGAATAAAGAAGGGGGATGATCTACGCATAACGGACGTGAACTACGGTTGATCAAATGAATGATCCTGAACACCTACCTACGTCGGACATAACCCCACCGTGTCCTCGATCGGAGAAGGAACTCACGAAAGAGACAGTCACGGTTACGCACACAGTTGGCATATTTTAATTTAAGTTAACTTCAAGTTATCTAGAACTAGTGTTAAACAAAGTTTCCACGTTGCCACATAACCGCGAGCACGGCTTTCCGAACAGATTTAACCCTGCAGGGGTGCTCCAACTAGTCCATCACAAATTACCACAAGCCGCACAAAATCCTCAATCACGAAGCTCGCGATCTCGTCGGATTCCCTAGTGGAAAACCTCAACTCTGATATTACCGAAAGCATCATCGGAATCCCGATGCACAAGATATTCCGTCAAAGTTAAAACTAATCCAGCAAGGCCGCCCGACGTGTCAACGAACCCGATAGGAGTCGCGTACCTCGTTCTCAGGACACGGCAGATGGAAAAGCCTACAGGTACCAAACCTCGAGTTGCCCCGTGGTGGCCCCGCAGTCTGTCCATTTTGGACCAACACTCATGAGGAGCACTGGCCCGGGGGTTGATTAAAATATCCTCAGGTTAATTACTGCCTATGCAGTTCATTAGTTATTAGGCAAATGTAGTACCAAAGTTGGGCCCTGCCAGACCAGCTTTAAACTAAAACGAATTATCAAGGGGGTCCCCATAACAACGGCGATCGTGTTAGGAGTGCTCATTTATGGAACATAACACCGTTTATCACATGGAAGCAACTACACCTGCAACTAGCAACGCTATCAACAGGGTTAAGCAAGCAGTAACATAGCCAATCAGTGGTTTGCTAGGTCAAACAGGTTGAAGGTAATCATGGCATTGTGGAGAGGCTGATATTTAACAGGTAGTAGGCAACGAGACAAAAATGATAGAAGCAATAAACTAGCATGGCAATGATAGTAATGGTATCTGGGGAAATGGTCATCTTGCCTGAGATCCCGCTACGAAGAAGAACTCTGTGATGTCGGCGAACCAACGTAGTCGAACGGGTCCTCCCATTCCGACACACTAGCGGAACTCTATCGAAACGGATCAAACCGGAAAGAAACATCAACACAAATGTTCACCACACGATGCACAACATGATGCATAACCTACTATGATGCATGATGAGTTCAATGATGCAAGGGATGGCATGGCAATTCACCTCACGTAAGCTCTACACATTAAGTGAAGCCTGATATGCAACGGGTTGCATATCGACGAAACTCCACGTTTAATTATTTAATTCACTCCTGATTATTTACGCGGCATATTAAGTTGTTGTTAACATGGCAAGGGGTGAAGCGATGATTCTACCTGTCATACTAGTCGATAGCACGCGGGACTTAGAACGGAGCTACGGCACAAGAACATGCAACACAAGATGTATATGCCATGAATGTGTCATGCATGCGAGTTCATAACACGGGCAAGAAGGGAAAGAAACATGTGTCGCCACGGCGAGCGAGAGGAACCATGGCGGCAAGACGGAAACGAAGCCACGTCAACGTTCCTATCTCGATCACTCATCGAGATATCGTGAAAATGTATAGGGAGCGTGTGCACGTGCAATGGGGTGATCCCGATAACTCATCGAGATAAATAAAGATGGGGTGATCCCGGTTACCGGGTTCCCATGTGTCGAGGCACAACAAAAGAAGTACACGTGCAATGGGACACATACGGTGCATACATATATTCAAGTCATACATCATATGTGTTCGGTACACGACACGTCCCATCGGTATACCTTCGAGGCATGCAATTCGGAGGGGTTCGGTGAAGGTGAAGGGGAACAACGGTCGTCGTGGACGTCGTGGAAGTCGTGGTACCGGTCTCGTTGATGGCAGTCGTTCTCTCAGCATCGTGGTTCACGGTCTTCGGCATCGGTTCATGGTCTTCGACAACGGTAGTCGAACTCGTACCGGGGGCGTCGAGGACGTCGTGGAAGTCGTGAACTCGTCGAATCCACGGCGGCGGGGTTGGTGCACGCAGCGACGACAAGCGGCAGCACAAGCAAGCGACACCCCAAGCAGGGCAAGCAAGCAACTAAATCTATCTGGCGGCTACAGATAGCAAGCGCAGCAAAAATCTACCTAGCAATAGCAACCTACAGCAGCGGCTACCATCTAGCTAGCAACAAACAACTACGACATGTACTAACAACAACTAACAACCTAGCCTAATTAGCTACAGTTAGCAGCAAGCAAACTGCAGCAGCTCTATGTATCCTAGCAATAAACAGCAACTAGCATTTGCAGGCAACAGGCAAGGCAGCAGCAAAACATCATCTATAGCTAGCAGCAAAACGGCAAGCAGGCAATGGCATTAGGCACACAGGCAAGCAACTAACACCTACTCACAACAGCAACTAAGCAACGGCCTGCACAAGCAAGCTAGCATGCATCAACTACAGGCAGGCAACGTGGCACAAACAAACAGCAACACAATCGGCTCAGGCTAGCTACAACACCAGGCATGCATCCGCAAAGCAGCAGCAACAGCAAGCGCAGCAGCTATCTACACGCAACAGCGGCAGCAGCACCTACACAAGGCGTCAACAAGCAAACCAACAGCACGCAACAGAGGTGGTCGGCGTCCTGGAGGCGGCGGCCACGGCCGGCGGGGCGGGCAGAGCAGCGAGGAGGAGGTCGGGGGCAAGGACGACGGGAGGCCGCGGACAAGGCCATGGCATGGCGGAGCAGCACGCGGGGAGGCCGGCGAGGCGAGGGCGAGGGGCGTTGAGGCCAAGGGCGGCACGGTGCGGCGACCTAGGCGGGCGGCGCGGCGACCACGCGGGGACGGGCCAGAACGGGGCACGACGAACACCGGCCAGCACGGCGGCAGCAAGCCAACTCGAGGCCATAGCAGGGCAACATGTAGAGGGGCAAGGCGACCTGCGCGGGGCGCCATGGGGAGGCGAGCAGCGAGGCACGGGAGGTTGACGGCGCTGCAGGGGAGAAAGACGTTTGGGGAAGGGGATCGCACTGGGAGGACAAGGGGCTGCGGGAGGAGATGGGGCTGGCGGCGCACGGGAGATGGGAGCTACAGTTTGGGCTAGGTGAGGGTGTATCCGGCTAGGCCTTGGGCCTGGCCGACAGCTCCTCTCCCTTCTGTTTTTTGTTTAAACTTTTAAAACGGGAATTTTAAAATAAAGCAAGGATTTTAACAAAAAAAATGAAATAAATTCCTTTGACCCCTTTTTGAAAAAAAACACTCCCAACTATAAGAAATAGTTGGGCATTTTTGAAAGAAATAATATAAACCCTTTTGAAGAATTAAAATTAAAACCCATTTTCAAAAGAACAAAAAAAATCAAACGCCTTTTATAAATAAAAGGGTCACTAGTTTTAAAACAAATAACAAAGGGAAAAAATAAAGCAAAACCTAGGGGTTGCCCCCACATTTAATAAAATGGTTTTCTTTAAAAGAAGACGAATCCATATTTTTAAAAAGATGGGTTAAAACGGAACTTTAGCAAAACCACAAAATGAAATAAGAGGAGAGAGGGGGAACTACTATCGCTCTATGACTCGGTGATCACTCGAAGCACAACACTCATAACCACACGTGACAGATGATGCAAGATGGCATGCATGATGTGACGATCCAAACTAAATGAGATGCAACAAATAAAACTAATCACACGACGGAAACGGAAATAAAAAGGGAGAATCTTCTGGAGCGCCGGTCTCGGGGTGTCACACCATGTGTATAGGACCTAAAACTACTTTTAGAAAAATGTTATTCTCACCAAAAAAACATATATTTGACTTAAGCTTTCAAAACCCTGTGAATTGAGGTTTGTACTACAAGTAGTCAAATTAGGGAAGCTTTTTACCCCAAATATTTTATTTGGATCCTATTATCAAAAAGACTTCCCAAAACTACAAAAATGTTATTTTTAAAGTTATTTTTATATTTTATTTAAACACCTTTTTCTAAGGCCAAAAATATTCTTTTATAGGGGAATTATTATTTTTATACTTCAAAAATATTTGAGAAAATTTAGGTAAACTCTATGGACATATATTTTCCATATAAAAAAGTTTCAACACATGGTCATGTTCAAAATATTGGACAAAACCCTTCAAGACCTTTTCTTCCTAATTCTATAAGAAATATTTCTATAAGAAATATTCTCAAAAAATTCTAGGGAAATTCCAGCAATTCACACATGATATATGTGATGATCTTGCCAAGTTTTTTCTCAATCCTTATTGTTTTGACAAACCAAAATATTCGAAAACTCTCTTTGTCTAGATCCAAATTTGAGCAACTCTACATTGCCAAGTTTCCCCAATTGATTCCAAACTTTGTGGGAATGCTTTAATCCCCAAATGATGCCACCACCCCAAGTGGTGCATTAAGGAGAATTGTTTTGCATGACTAGATCTAAAGAAACCTATTTTTCCCCAAGTTTAGGGTTTACAATGTTTGCATTGTCAACTTACCTCAAATCTGATCAAACCTTGTGATCAACCTTGTATTTACTTGCTATTTGACCGTCTTAAATCTCATAGAAAGTGAGCAAGAGTATCTTGCCCAAAGCAGCATCAAAACCTTGTGGTGATTGGTAAAAAATCATATTTTGACCCCTTCCACTGTTCTCCTTGCTCTCAACTTTTTATCACACTACCTACCATGTCCCTTTTACCCCTAGTAAGAACCCCATGGCACAAGATCAATCATGGAGGGGCAAAAACCCAGGTTTACTCCTCTCGACAGCCAGGACCAACAACATTTCTACCTCTCCTCCTTTCTTACCCTATTTCCCTTAGCCTCACTAGCTCCTAGAGCATCTCCAGACCCCCCCCCCCAATAGCTAGCGGGCAATGTGGGTCACGACCAAAACGCATGCAACATGCCATGGCATACAATACACATGCTCTAGAGTGTGCTATAGTGCCAATCCGCACTTGAGCCCCCCTATTCCGAGGCCCTGACAGCCTCCGGCTCCCCATTCTTGCGACCTTGTTGGCCTCGGTGTCTCGGACATGCGGTGTTGTCAGCCCCCTCCTATCTCTCCCCCTACCGGCTCTCTCCGCCAGTAGGAACACTCACATGCACAACGCACCTGGCCTCGCCCCACTCACTCGCTCTCCTCCCAGTCGTGGACGATGTCCACCAACACCCAGACATGCCCTCGCAACTCCTCGTGCCCTATAGCAATAGCAATGACTGCGTCGACGCACAAGCTCGTGGTACACCATCGCGCTTCCAATAAAAAGCCTCCTCGAGCTCTTTCTCCCCTCTGGACTCCCTATCCACCTCCTAATCATACGCCAGAACTACCCAAACTCCCTCCCAAGCCCCTTGCGCTCGAGTCGAATCGGAGCTCCATCGTGTTGGGTATCCGGTGATCTCAAGGTAGAGAGCTTCCCCGACCCCATTTTCTTTCCCCAAAGCTCTCTCTCATTGCCCTAACATGACCCCCCTCTTTCCCAATCATTTTCAGCAAGGGAACATCGATGGCGATCATCCCCGAAGCTTCTCCACCGCAGGACCTCATTGCCGATGAACCCGTGCACTCCGGCGACCACCACCACCTCCTCCCGAACGGCGACAATGCCCTCACTCCATTCCTGCCACGAGCTTGCCTCCGTGTTGCCAGAATCACTGTCGGTGAGCTTGCTGACCTCCCTAACCACGAGGTTTAAGATGACAACTGGCCCCCACCTGTCATCCTTACCTCCCTCTCCCCTCCGCCCTATGTCGCTGATGCCCGGGGCCTGCACGCCAGGTTTAAAACCTGGCGGCGTGCGCGTCTGGATCGCCTCGGGCCGTTTTGGCTTTGCGTCGGCTCAGCTATAGCCTTCTTTTGCCCAGGGCACAATGCCCTTTTTATTTTTCCATTTTCTCACATTTTCCAATAATTCCTCGGGATTAATTAAATGACCAAATCCAAATATTTCACCTCCATAATTCATACAAGATTGCAACCTATTTAATGGCATGGTTTTCACACATGTCAAATAAACTTCCTTGTACGGTTTATAATTCAAATCTTGTTCTAAATATTAAAAGTGTGTGCTAAAATATATATTTTTTATATTTTTGACACTTCAAAACCAAAACCTATCAAGTTTTACAAAGCTAGTATTCACCCCCGGTATTTTACAAAAATGGGTTGACATTTTTAGGAGAGATTTATTTTCCTGTTTTTGTCGTGGCCTTATTTTTTCCAGTTATATTGCGACGATAGATTGCATTATTGTCGAAGAGCTTGGACAAGAATGATTTGAAGAACGAGAAGACTTTGTTGACCCAGGGAAGCGACCCCTTGACCATGTCTAAGAAACCTATTTATGCATGTCATATAGCACTTTAAGTTGATACATCGGAATCATGATGATATGGTGACCACTTTGGTGGATACCTTCGGTACTTTCCTCATTGATACTTGCATTGTGCATGACCCTAACTTCCTATGAATGTTATGCGGGTGGGAAATATATGGGATGCTAGTAGTTGCTACGTAACTGGGATAGGAATGCATGGTGTCAGAGACAAAATGATTTCAAAGACTTCTCTAAAAGCCCTTCTGGCGCCACTAATTCCCGAGGGAGTTGGTGTTGAGCTTGGTAACCACTTGAGAAAGAAGTGGTGTACCAGAGCAAGTTGTAGGTATGTTTTTTGGAAACAGATTAGATTTAAGATATGTCGACTGTTCTCAACCTTACATGTACAACCACGATATCCCTTATGGGACGGGGCTTTGTTGATTACTTTGGTTGGTACTGGTAGAGAGCCCGCATTACTAGTGGAGGGAGTGACGTGGTCACTCCCGATACGGGGTTGTGCTAGGTAGGGCGACCATGGGTTGTTATCACAGACACCGGGCACACCATGGTCAAGGACAGTTGGGTGGTGCTGCTTAAACTACGTTCATTGTTTACAAAACTTGGTGTGTGTGTGTGTGTGAAAGAAGATACTTGAGCTAAGTCAGATGACTTGACTTGATGAATGAACATGACATGTTCAACCACTACTTATACTGATATATGTAACTTGTTCATATGGATATCTACAACCTCATGATGCATGCTTTTACAAGTTTATTGATCATGTCATTGCACTCCAAATTAGCTTTCTGCAAATTACCTACTTAGTGCTATACCATGCATTGTTATACCTTGTTCCAAAACATGGGTTGCTTGCGAGTACATTCAAAGTATTTATTGGATTGCCACTGGTTATTTAATTCACCAGGCATAGAAGAGCAGGAATACCGTGAAGGTTACATTGGGACGAACATACGAACTGGGATGCTTCCGAGTCAGAATGCATGTAGGGTTATGGCACATGGCATGGGTTCACACTTCCGTTCAATATTTCCGATGTTAGTTATGTTTGGTGTTTGGCCTTCATGGCCTTATCTATGTAAGACTTGACCATGATGGCCTTTATTTGTGTAAGAAAGTAGGTATGGATGTAAGACTCTTGTTATCCAGCTTATGTGTCTTTGGTGAGCATTGATCTCTGGGATCATTGTACACATGCATTCGGTGATCATGACTTATGTGTCAGGGTCCCCACAACAACCCTCTTGCCCGCATTGGGTGCAAGTGTTTTCTCTTTTATGTGTAGACGCTGAAGACGGGAACTTGTGTGGTTGTCCTGTTGGTTCGATAACCTTGGTTCTCATTGACGGAAATACTTATCTCTATTGTTCTATAACTCACCTCCTCTTCGGGGAAAATCCCAACGTGGTTTACAAGTAGCAGGGCCCACAAGCCCTGGGCGCACGACTACTCCCTGGTTGCACCACCTAGGCTTGCGGGGGCCTTGTTCCCCGGTTGCAGACCCATATAGATTTATGTTTGGGTGCACTATCGAGCAGTGAAACCATTGGAGTGACCATCTTCATCAACCATGCTTCCTCCATGATGATGTGTGAGTAGTTTCTTTTGGACCTACGGATCCATAGTAGTAGCTAGACGGCCTCCCCCCCCTCTCTCTCTCTTCCTCTCTCTCTCTCTCTATATATATATATATATATATACATATATAAAGTCTATTTAAATCGTAGGTAAGAAATAACTTATTCTTCACCCTGGTCCATAGACCGAACCTAACGCACAATCAGGTTCAACTAGGGCTCAGCCTACCAATGTACTAAAATTTTTTCTCTGTCGATGTAAATTTACGGACACACGCTCACGTCCCATACCATAGTTAGAAAATCCGATGCCCCACCGCCCTGTCTGTTTCGATTCCGCCGCCTCCGACGCCACCATTCACCCGAACAATTTTTTGGTTCTAACATCAAAGGCTAACAAAATGTAGATCTGACCTGAGTTTCATATTTTTTTCAATCTAACCTCTTTGGCTGACGCCAACATCCGTGGCGTTTGGGTTGAACGGGAGACACCAGGAACCCTCGTGTTTGGCCTGGGCCCGTTCGATCCCCCCTGTTGTTAACCTGCTGATGTGGCAAAGAGCCAGATGCCACGCATCGTGGCGCCTGGTCGCGAGGTCCAAACGCCACACACCCTGGCGTCTGGCCGAGTTAAGTCAGCCAGCCGAGCGGTCCCGCCCCACCCGGTGCATCTTGTTCCTCTCCAGCCCTTAAACACATCTGGTTCTCGCCCCCTATTCGCCCTCACACTCCACCTCCCCTGATCTACTCCCTCCTCCACCAAAGTGTGTGGATCCAAGCCCCCCAATCATCCTTGAGGTAATGTCCCCCGATCCCTCCATTTTTTAACATCTTATTTTCTAAGTATTTGTGAAGAATGGGTGATGTTAGATAAGTAGATTATTTCTTAGTTTTATTTGTAGTTGCTAGTTTATATAGGTTTGTTCAATATGTTGGTATATTTTTTTGGTCTTTGGGGCATTTTCTTGAATATGTTAGTATATGATGTGTTGTAGATTTTTTTCAATAATTTAGTGCTGATATGATGGATTGATTTTAGGCAACCAAAAATTTTCATTGATGTGCTTAATTCATTATTGTTGTCTTTAGATGGGGAGACTTGTTAATGTTCATTATATGGACAAGGAGGCATTTTTGACTAACAATGACGATGGGGATGACGAAGCAATTGTTTTCTATACAAGCCCTAGCTATGATGAGGTTGTTGCATAAGTGAGACATATCTTAAAGTGGATGGACCTCAATGATGGTGTTAAGTTAATAAGAAGGTATGATGTTGGAGTTGGAGTCAAATCTCGCTTGAAAAGTATGCCTGTCACCTCTGACTTGCATTGGGACGTGTACAAGGAAAAAGTCGACAAATCAGAAGAGAAGTCAATTGAATTGTTTGCCACCAAGGTTGAACCTCCTCGGGCTGAAATTGACTTGAACCGGCTTGTCTCTTCCCCAATGACCGAGAGGACAAGTGTGCCTTTTGTTGAGCAAAGGATTATGATTGATGCCTCCAATGCTTATAGCCAACCACCAACTAGCAAAGAAAGTGAGGTTGAATTACATGCCCCTAATGCTTATAGCCCACCACAAACCAGCCAAGCAAATGAAGTTGATGTGATTGCTAGTGAGGAAGTCATTCGGAAGGATGGTGATGGTGATGTTGATGGTGATTTTGATGAGGTAGAGGAAGGGTTTCGTGGTATTGATATTGCTGACTTGGATGCGTACATAGCATAAAAGGAGATTGATCGTGAGTTACCTTGTAGGCATCTATATGGGTATGACTTAGATGACGAAGGTCCTTAGGAAGAATTGGACAAAGGTCGATTCACGAAGGAGGAAAACCAAATTCACTTTGATTTGATGGGCTTGGAAAAAACAACTCAATTGTTTTGAGATCTCACCCATGCCCATAAAGCCGTAGTTCATGGTGGAATGAGGAAGATGGAGATTGAGCCAAAACCTTGTCCTCATCGAGGGAAACTAAGGGATGAGCAGGAGGACGAGAATGCTTATTTGAAGAAAGGAGTGAAGTTCCCAAGGAAAATGGTTTTTTGAAGAAAGGAGTGAAGAAAGCAGTGAGGAGGACGAGAATGCTTATTTGAAGAAAGGAGTAATTTGCGGTTCACCGTGAAGTGTGAGAAAGGAGATGAACGATGCCCATGGAAGGTTAGTGCAAGAAAGTTAGAATAAACCACAGAATGGGTGTTAAGAAGTTGTGTTCCCACTCATTTTTGCAGACGACCAAAGAAACATGATCATAAGAAACATCGTCAGCTCACGTGTGAGTACGTCAGATACAAATTTATCAGAGACATAGTTGTTGATCCCACTGTCAAAGTGAGGTTTCTCACGAGGACGACAAAAAACTATATGGTTATGAAGTCAAGTATGGGAAGGCATGGAGGGCCAAGGCAAATGCTATATGCTTATGAAGTCAAGTATGGGAAGGCGTGGTGGAAAATCTTTGACCTGCAATTCATTAACAGAACAAACATTATTATTTGAAAAAGACAAGGTAATCCAAGTTGATTCACGTTAATTCAATTACTAATTCGTCATGCATGGGTGCGTGGTCAACTTGACTCCCTACGGTCTCTCGCACAACCATGTTGAAGGCATGATAACCTTCTGCAGCTGATGGGTCTTCTGACACCAACTCGGACCACTCCTCTTGAGTCCAACCGGGCTTAAGCTGCAACCAATAACCCTGCCCATACCACACAAGATATTTCTGGTATGCTGAATCATTGTGGGGTCTATTCTCTAACTCCACAAACATCTCTCTCTGATTCCACATTGCTATCCAATTATTGTGTTTGGTCGCCCAATCTGATATATCCTGATTGTTCCTTCGACTAAACCAACAAATGGTGCACGTTTTAAAGCATTAGCAAACATAGACTTTCAGAATGCTAGAGTACAAATCTCATCGGAATTTTTGCTCACCTATGCAGGTTTGTGATTGTCTCCTTGCTCTCCTCAATTGGAATACCTTGTAGTTTTCCAAATTTCCTGGCAACATGGTCTACAAAGTGCCACTCGACAGCATAAAAGAATATCATTGGAGACCTTCCCCACCAAAGAAGATTATCATGTGTGCACATCTCGTTGAGGTTGAAATCACGATCATTCTCATAAGGCCACGAGAAAACCTACAATAGGATGAGTTGAGATATTAGGTACACATTCTCATTAGGCCGCCAGAACACCTACAATAGGAGGAGCTGAAATGTTGGTACCTGCACACCAGTCAAGGTGTCCAGCTCATTCACATAACACTTGTATCGCACATGAGAGCTTCCGATGTAAACAGACACCTGATCCCAACAATAGGAAATTGTGGGGCGGCGATATGGATCGTGATCATCAAGCCCTTCATGCGGAACTACACACTAATTAAAATCCCTCTATATTTGTCAAAATCTACAAGTACACAACTATATCATCTAACATACTTAACTACAATATAATTAAAATGACCCAAAGGCCAAAATAAAATCTGCCTAACATATTGAACTACAAAAAAAATATCTAACATCTAATCCGATCCCTAAAACTAAGACAAAATCATCTAATCCGATCCCTACATAAAATGTACCTAACATATTGAACTATATCATCTAAAAATTACAAAACAATCCCTAAAACTAAGACAAAAGCATCTAATCTAACATAACCTAATATAAGAAAATACTATCAAAATAAGATGTTAAAATAAAAAAGAATTGTGTGGTTTGGGAGAGATTACCTCAATGAAGCTTGGGGGGATCCGATCTATTAGTTTAGGTGGAGGAGGGAGTAGATAAAGGGGGTGGGTGAGGGTGAAGAGGGGGGCGAGAGAGAGAGAGGAGATCGTGATCGTTCTATGGAGAGGAGGATGAATGACCGGGTGGGGCGGTCTCGTGGGCAGTTCAGTTAACAGGGCCACGCCTATGATCGATGACGTCTGATTGCCAGACCCAAACACCATTGTCCATGGCGTCTGGTCTTTGCCACGTCAGCCGGTCAACGAAGAGGGGGATGGAGCGGGCCCGTGCTATACGACAGGGTGCGTGGCGTCTCCCGTGCAACCCAAAATTCAAACTCTTAGTTTAGAACCAAAAAATTGTCCCATTCATCCACTCCCTTTGACACGCTTCTTGCACAGCAGACTCAACTGCCAGCACACGCCGCCGGCCATTCCTTCACTACCTTCCCTCCGTCCACATGCATCTAAAGTTCAGTCGGATCCAGAGTCTCCCACTACCGCCAATCTCCTATTCTCCCTGTACTCGACGGTAGGCTCGGGCGCAGGTTCTCCATTTCCTCATACTCGCTCCCTCTTTTTCTCTTTGTGTCCATCCCCTCCGCTCACCCTGCTAGATCTTCTTATTGCCTTGCAGAGATGAAGGTGAATCTCCGCCACCGTATGTCCAGAAGTTATCCCACGTCCGCGTTGAGTTCCACAAGATTGTTGATGCCTTGCATGGATGAAGGTAAGCTCTTTATATTCTATTCATGTAGACAAGAGCGGATATTTAATTAGTAATTTCGTGGTAGCAAGATCGATCTGCTATTACATGACATCAAGTAGCTTTTAGATATGCTACTGTAGACGATCATTCATTGATGAATGGACCATTGCATGGAAATTGATTTCATAAATTGTTGTCAATATACATAATTAAATACTTGAGAACAATTGCTCAAGACGTCTTGGACTTTACTCCGAGTGCTCAAGGGAAATATTTACTTCTCACTAAAGCAATCGTTTCTTTTTTGGATGGGATCTATAACATATGCTTCTAGTTCGAGTATATGCAATCTAGTATTCCCTTTGGAAGCTTTTAATGGTAAATTTTCATGTTGTTCGTATTTTTCTATTTTAATTAGATATTACTTGGATTTCTAAATAAGAAATAGTGGTACTCAATGAAATCTTGTTCATGCTAGCTAAGACATCAACAAACACTGCCGACAAGCTTCCACTATCTATGCACAAATTAAGCATCGTGTTGAGCGATTCAAAACTGGAGGTATATGTCGACTTGTATTACATAGGATGTAGTCATGAGAGGTGGGAGGTTGATACGTCTCCAATGTATCAATAATTTATGAATTATGCATGCCATATTCAACTATGTTTACAATACTTTTATGTTGTTTGATGCATTTTGCATAATTTATTTCGAACTAACCCGGACTGACGCTCTTTTCAGCAGAACTACTGTGATGTTGTTTTTTTGCGGAAATAAAAGTTCTCCAAATGCAACTTTTCGATTATTTTTTTGGAACAAAAGAGACGCTAGAAGCTTCATGGGAGGGATATAAGAGCCATAAGGTGGGCACAACCCACCAGGGCTAGCCAGAGGGTAGATTTTGCAATTGGTGTCTTGTGCTCTCCTCGTGGCCCATCTTCGCGTGATTCCAACTCCCAAAAATCTTATAAATACATAAACCTCCAGAAATAACCCTAGATGAGAAGTTCCCCCACCGCAAGGCCTCTGTATCAACGAAAAACCAATATGGAGAGAACACAGTACCATACCGGAGAGGGTAGATCATCTCCGGTGGCTATCTACATCATCTCGGTGGAGGCCATGATGAGGAGGGAGTAGTCCACCCTTGGGGCTAAAGGTTTGTGCTAGTAGCTATGTGTTCAATATCTCTCTCTCTCTCGTGTTCTTGAGATGGCACGATCTTGATGTATCACGGGCTTTGTTCATATAGTTGGATCATATTGTGTTTTCCCCTCTCTATCTTGTTGGGATGAATTGAGTTTTCCTTTGATATTTCATTATTATTGGATCAAATATTATTATGGATTTGAGACCACTTGATATATGTATTGCATATGAATACCCGTGGTGATAATGGGGTGTTCTATTGATTCACTCGATATATGTTTTGGTACTCAACTTGTGGATTCCCGAGGTGACATTGGGGTAATATATGCATAGGGGTTGATACACGTTCTTGTCCTACTTTCTCTGGTAGATTTCTAGGGGCACTCTTTGAGATTCTTTGTGTTGGATTCAGTATAATGAATCTGAAATTGTTTGATGTGTATCGTGTAATTAACTCATGGACACTCGTGGTGACATTGGACTATCTAGGTGACATTAGATTTTGTTGACGCGTATCATATGGTGTTATTTTAGTACAAACTCTTGAATAGATCATTCAAAAAGGATAACTTGGTATTATATTAGTACAAACTCTTGGATAGAATGATCGAAAAGGATAGATTTATGGTGCATTCATACCCTACAAGCAATTTCTTCTTATGTTCTCCGCTAGATAAGAACTTTGGACTGATTCTTCGTTGCACGTTGAGGGATGGTTATGTGATCCAATTAAATTAGCATTGTTGAGAGATTTCACTAGAGAAAGTATGGACCGCAGGACTTGTTTTCAACCATTGCAATACCGTTTGTGCTCAATTTTGTTACTTGCTACCTTACTTTTTTATTGTTACTATTACGAAAAAACTATATCTACTATCATTACTACACTTGTATCACCATCTCTTCGCCGAACTAGTGCACCTATAAAATTTACCATTGTATTTGGTGTGTTGGGGACAAAAGATACTTTTTATTATTTGGTTGCAGGATTGTTTGAGAGAGACCATCTTCATCCTACGCCTTCCACGAATTTATAAATCTTAGGTCATCCACTTGAGGGAAATTTGCTACTGTCCTACAAAACTCTAGGCTTGGAGTCCCAACACGAGTCTACAAGAACAAGTTGTGTAGTAGACATCAAGCTCTTTTCTGGTGCCGTTGCCAGGGTGGTTAGGTAAGAGGCACTCACATCCCGTCAACAAAACTCTTTTCTGGCGCCGCTGCCGGGGTGGTGAGTGCTTGAAGGTATATGTTTAGATCTTGCAATTCATTGTTTTAGTTTCTTGTTTTTCACTAGTTTGGTCTACAGAAAGAAAGTTACAAAAAATGGAATTAATGTGGTCTCATATCATTCATATCTATCATGTCTTTCTTGAAAATAATGGGAAGGAAAATTGTGCTCAATTGCTAGAGGAAGAATGTATGAAAATGCTTAATGTGAATTCCTTTAATGGGGAGCATGATAGTAATATTGTGTGTATGAATTCTCTGAATATCCATGCAAAGCCACAAGATTGGGGATGCTATGTTTCATGATGATATTTTTAGTCCCCCTACTTCTGATGATGATATTTATTATCATGAAATCATGCCTCCTATTTATGATGATTATATTGATGAAAGTGGGTTTGGAAGAGTGTCAACTCTAGGTCATGATTCCACTATTTTGGAGGGTGTTGAATATTTTCACAATATTGGTAAAAGTGGATTTGGAGAGGTCATGAGTTTATTTAGGGATGAATTCACGATTTTGGAAGAGGTTTCAATTGACTATTATGAGAACAAAGTTGCTATCTATGATGATTATTGTGATGGCATGTATGCTATGAATATTAATAATAACCATGAAATTTTTCATCATCATTTTAATTTTCATTTGGGTTATGCCAATCAAGTATCACATGATAGCAATTTTGTTGAGTTTGCTCCCACTATTATGAATGAGAAGAAGTATGCTTATGTGGAGAGTAATAAATTTTCTATGATTGTGCATCATAAAAAGAATGATGTATGTGATAGTTATATTGTCGACTTCCTTCATGATGCTAGTTAAAATTATTATGAGGGAGGAACATATGCTTGTAGGAATTGCAATAATATCAAGTTTCCTCGCTATGTGTTCAAAGTTTTAAAGTCATGCTTGTTTTGCCTTCCTACACAAGTTGATTCTTGCTACAATAAATTGTGTACTTGCAAAATCCCTATGCATAGGAAGTGGGTTAGACTTAAATGTGTTTTCCATGTGATTAATGATGCTCTCTTGCATGTTTCAACTATTATTCCTATACGAGCATCATTGAAATCATCATGCCTAGCTAAAAGGAATTAAAGAAAAGTGTTTATTGGGAGACAACCCAACACTTTTACTTTATATTTTTGAGTGTTTACATGATTAAACTACTTTATTTATCATGTTGTATTTCAATAAAGTGCCAATTAAAGCCTTTGGAATAGTGTGGATACTTGCTTGTTTGATTATGTGCAAAAATAGAAACATTTACGTCCAGTGCAGAATTTCTTTGATTTGATTGGAGCATCCAAAAATTCTGAAATTTTGACACAGCTTTGGTATGCAAATTCTATACGTTCTCCTAATGTTTCAGAATTTCTAGAATCAGGAAAGTATGGTTTTAATGCAGATCTTCACAAACTGTTTTGTTTTTGACAGATTCTGTTTTTTAATGCATAGTTTGCTTGTTTTCGTGTTTCCATTACTTATGTTGAGTGATATAAATTATGGGAATGATAGAATACAGTAGGTATTGTGTTAGAACAATGATGAATCTTTTCTTCGCAGCACCTAACTGAATGATCTATATTTGTCATATTAACCCATCTTACGAAGTTTTGTTAAGTTTTGTGTGATTGAAGTTTTCAAGTTTTGTGTGAGATGCCAATATGAGGAGAATAAGGAGCACCAAGAACCGAAGCTGGGGATTCCTAAGGCACCACAAGCTAATATCCAAGGTAGACTCAAGCGTCTAAGCTAGGGGATGCCCTCGAAGGCATCCCCTCTTTCGTCTCCAATATTACCGGTATATCTTACTTGGAGTTATATTTTTCTTCGTCACATGATATGTGTTTTTCTTGGAGTGTCATTTTTTCCCTCTTATATGTTATTTATAATCTTTATTTCCAATAAAAATTACCAAGAATTGCCTCTTAGGATGCTTGAGTCACATGTTTTATATGTGTTGTGTAAAAACAAAAACTTTTGCTTTAGTATTTGAATTATCATATTTTAGTGGGACGTGGAAAGTTTCTGAAATTTTTACAATGTACTTTCACACAAATTATTTATCATGTGCTAAAGTTTCAGAATTGTTGGAGATATAGAAGAACACTTTTTAAATAAATTACTACACACTTTTCTGTTTCGACTGATTGCTTTCATAGTTTTGTTATCTACTTATCCTATAATTTCCATGTCTTATATTGGTAGATATAAATTGTGGAAATGATAGTATAAAGTACCTAACGTTTGAAAATTATTAGCAACTTGTCTTGGTAGTACATAAAGAGTTGATTTACTTTTATGTGTACTAACCTATCTTACGAGTTCTTTTTATGTTTTGTGTGGATGAAGTTTTGATATGAGAGGGTTGAACGAGATACAAAAGGTCAAGACTGGGGCTGCCCAAGGCACCCCAAGTAAATATTTCAAGAAGTCTCAAGAATCTAAGCTTGGGGATGCTACGCATCCCACCTCTCTTCGTCAACAACTATCGGTTAGCCTATGTTGAGCCTAAATTTCTATTTGTCCACATGATATGTGCTATTCTTGGAGTGCATTTTATTTAGTTTTCTGTTTGAAATAATGTATCAGATCTGAAAATCTTTATTGAGAGAGAGACCTTACATAGCTACTTGATTGTTTACCTACTCATTGATCTTCACTTATATCTTTTGAGAGTAGTTTGGTCTTTATTCTAGAGCTTCACTTATATCCTATGAGTAAATTATGAATTAATGAAATATCATAAATATGAAGTTTTCAATGTGCTTTATGCTTAGTAGTATGGTTTAGAAAGTAAAGTCTATTGAAGTTTGACAATCACAATATTGGTCATGGTCGGCGATGCTAGGTCGACACCTATGGGGATCAACGTGATACCCTTGTGATCGTAGGGAGGGGAAAACAACGTCAAGAGAAAATCTAACGATCAACACCCGGCAAGCCTTTTTATCTAGGTTCGGGCCACTTACGCGTAAAACCCTATGTCCTTCTCGTCTGATCGTGTTAAGCGTTTGTTTGTTGTTCGTTTATAGTGATGCTAACAATTTTCTTGGCCAATCTCCCAAAACTCTGACCCCTTGTGATTGAGCTAAGGGCCTCCTTTTATAGGAAAAGGGGTCACCTACAGTGCTCGATGGTAGGTTCACGAGATGTTCTAGTGAACCTATAGCGGCACTTATCTATCTACTGCTTGTCAGGTGCATTAAATGCACGTCTTGTCCATGTCAGCTATGTGCTGGTGAAGACATGTGTCCAGGTGCTTCAACACCTGGACGCCCCGCTGGCGCATGCGGAATGCGCTGGAACTCGGGGGGCGGTGGCACTGTGGCAAGGGCGGTCGCCCTCTAGTATCTTCCCACGTCATCCCAGCAAGGGTGCTTGCCGGGGCCTTGGTGCTTCGTCCCGGCAAGGGAGCTTGCCGGGGGGCTTCGGTTGTCTTACCGGCGAGGGAGGCTCGCCGGGGCCTTGCGCTAGGTGTGTTCATCACGTCCATTAGACGATCGTGGCCTTGGGTGTCTTCCCGGCAAGGCAGGCTTGTCGGGGCCTTGGATACCTTGGGGCTGAGTCTTGTGTGGGTCCTGCCGCGCTCTACTGTCAGGGGCTCTTTGCGTCCGTGCACAAGTCTGGGGGACTAGAGACCCCAGTCTTTAGTGCACCGACAGGAGCCCCTTAGCTTGGGTCATACACGCGCAGGGAGCGTTGTTGGGCTAGGCCCAAAGAGGTGTACGGGCCTTCGCGACTGGATCTGCTTGCGGTTGCCTTTCCCCACATCGTGCATCGGATGCGTGAAGTGGGAGATCGTGCTCGGAGTGGCCTCTCCGCCTCCTGAAACGCCTCTGCCATGTGTGTGGCATGCGTAGTCATTGATGGACAGGTCGCAGTCGAGGCCTTGAAAGGCGTAGTAGTGGCTGGGCCCGCCCGTGCATCCATTGGCGCATCAGGGCTGTTCTCTGTTCGCCCGTGAGCTCGAGCGATTGGCCGTAGAGGGTGGTGGCTTCTGGAGTAAGGGAGGCTAACCCCCGCACCCGGTACTATAAATTGGGATGGTTTGCGAGGTGTTTTGCTCACTCAACTCCCCTTGAATCTGCCAACACTTCGATCTTGGCCTTGTGAATCTTCTTCTGTCTGCTGGTGGCACTCACCCCTAACCATGGTTAGGGGACGAGGGCGGCCACCTTCTGCCATGAGGGCAGCGAGGGGATCCCGTTCGGATCATGTAACAACTTGTGAGGGTGCCGCGACGGAAGGTGGCCCGAACGCCCGTGGTGGAGGAAGGGCGAGGGGCCGAGGTCGCTGCGGAGGTCGAGGCCGGGGGAGGCGGAGCTCTACTCCAACGCCTCTGCCTACCCCGGGGCTTGCTCCTGTGGCGTCCCATGCCGCCCACGTCGGAAGGTACCCAATAGAGTTCCTTGTCCAACTGCGAGGGCCCCTCTGGTCCCGTCTCCGACTCCCTGGTGTCTTCGCCGAAGCAATGGAAGGAGACGGGGCCCGACCATGTGGCTCCGCATGCACGACTGTGGTAATGGTGCCGTGCCTGTGGTTGTGGAGTGCACTGGGCCTCGCACCCTGTTCCTCGGCCACGGGTGGAAAAGATTCCCCCACACCCATAAGCTTTGGGATAGGCATGCTCTCCGCTTCAAGAAGGTGGCGGAGAACACGCTCTCCGTCAAGCTATATGGGAGCTCGGGTGTGCATCTCGGCTGCTGCAAAGAGAGCTCGAGCGGGACTGAAAGCCTTTCCTCGCGTGAGAATAGCGAGGAAGGGACGGACGATGACGACAGCGGAAGCGGGTCAGGCCCCTCGCAGTCAATATCTACATGAGGGAGCCTGGCCCCGGGCTTACCGCCGGCCGCTTGTGACATCCTCAGATTTTGCTACAGTAATGTATGTAATTAACCTACAGTGATCCCATGCTAATGATGCCACATCATCGTGAATTATATCATTGATCTCGCGTTAGTCGAAACCGAGTCAAAATTCAAAGTTTAAAAATAAGTCGAACGAGAAAAGTTTTCGAATGTTAAAATAGAAATGTAGGAGGAGTTATAAAAGTTCCCTAATAAATTATAAACGTGAATCGGGCGTTTTTGAATTTTTTTTAAAAACCCCTAATTATTTAAAACAGAAACATTTTGAAAAATAAAATAAAATAAATAACTAAGTAAAAAAACCAAAAGGCCCACCCCAACTAGGCCAGTCGGTCCACCTAACCTAACCCTAACCGAGCGCTACCCTAACCCTCCCGTGCCCACTCACCATCCCACCCCACCGCCGGATCCCACGTGAGGGGAATCCTCTCCGCAGCGAACCCCCTCACTGCTTCGTCCCCCTTCTCACGATCCCCACAAACCCCCAGACTGAAACCCATCTCCCTCCTCTCGCCACTCCCTCCCCTGCTCCCGAGAGATATCCTCTCCCCATCGCCCTTGGATCCCGTTCGGCCCCCCACCTCCCGCTCCACCCCCAGCCTCCCCTCGACGGCAGCCTCCTTCCCCCAAATCCTGTTGGGGAACGTCGCATGGGAAACAAAAAATTTCCTACGCGCACGAAAACCTATCATGGTGATGTTCATCTACGAGGGGGATTTCAGATCTACGTACCCTTGTAGATCGCACAGCAGAAGCGTTAATAAACGCAGTTGATGTAGTGGAACGTCCTCACGTCCCTCAATCCGCCCCGTGAACTGTCCCACGAACCGTCCCGCGATCCGTCCCATGATCCACTCCGATCTAGTGCCGAACGGACGGCACCTCCCCGTTCAGGACATGTACAGCTCGACGATGATCTCGGCCTTCTTGATCCAGCAAGAGAGACAGAGAGGTAGATGAGTTGTCCGGCAGCGTGACGGCGCTCTGGAGGTTGGTGGTGATCTAATCTCAGCAGGGCTCCGCCCGAGCTCCGTAGAAACGCGATCTGGAGGAAAAACCGTGGAGGTATGTGGTCGGGCTGCCGTGGAAAAGTTGCCTCAAATCAGCCCTAAAACCTGTGTATATATAGGGGGGAGGGGAGGGGCCTTGCCTTGGGGCTCAAGAAGCCCCAAGGGGTTCAGCCGATGGGGGGAGGAGGAGTCCTCCTCCAATCCTAGTCCAACTAGGATTGGAAGGTGGAGTCCTTCCCTTCCTTCCCACTTCCCCCTTTTTTCTTTCTCCTTTGATTTTCTATCTCCCTGCGCAGGGGCCTCTCTGGGCTTGTCCACCAGCCCACTAAGGGCTGGTGCGGCACCCCTAAGGCCTATGGGCTTCCCCGGGGTGGGCTGCCCCCCCCAGGTGAACTTCCGAAACCCATAAGTCATTCTCGGTACATTCCCGGTAACTCCAAAAACCTTCCGGTAATCAAATGAGGTCATCCTATATATCAATCTTCGTCTCCGGACCATTCCGGAGACTCTTGTGGTGTTCGTGATCTCATCCGGGACTCTGAACAACATTCGGTAACCAACCATATAACTCAAATATGCATAAACCAACGTCGAACCTTAAGTGCGCAGACCCTGCGGGTTCGAGAACTATGTAGACATGACCCGAGGGACTCCTCGGTCAATATCCAATAGCGGGACCTGGATACCCATATTGGATCCTACATATTCTACGAAGATCTTATCGTTTGAACCTCAGTGCCAAGGATTCATATAATCCCGTATGTCATTCCCTTCGTCCTTCGGTATGTTGCATGCCCGAGATTCGATCGTCAGTATCCGCATACATATTTCAATCTCGTTTACCGGCAAGTCTCTTTACTCGTTCCGTAATACAAGATCTCACAACTTACACTAAGTCACATTGCTTGCAAGGCTTGTGTGTGATGTTGTATTACCGAGTGGGCTCCGAGATACCTCTCCGTCACACGGAGTGACAAATCCCAGTCTTGATCCATACTAACTCAACGGACACCTTCGGAGATACCTGTACAACATCTTTATTGGCACCGAGTTACGTTGTGACGTTTGATACACAGAAAGTATTCCTCCGGTATCAGTGAGTTATATAATATCATGGTCATAGGAATAAATACTTGACACACAGAAAACAGTAGCAACGAAATGACACGATCAACATGCTCATCTATTAGTTTGGGTCTAGTCCATCACATGATTCTCCCAATGATGTGATCCAGTTATCAAGCAACAACACCTTGTACATAGTTAGAAGATCCTGACTATCCTTGATGAACTGGCTAGCCAACTAGAGGCTTGCTAGGGGCAGTGTTTTGTCTATGTATCCACACATGTATCTAAGTCTTCGTTCAATACAATTATTGCATGGATAATAAACGATTATCTTGACACAGGAACTATAATAATAACTTATTTATCATTGCCTCTAGGGCATAATTCCAATAGTCTCCCACTTGCACTAGAGTCAATAATCTAGCCCTCACATCACCATGCAAATTACATTGTAATAAATCTAACACCCATACAGTTCTGGTGTTGATCATGCTTTGCCCGGGGAAGAGGTTTAGTCAGCGGGTCTGCTACATTCAGATCCATGTGCACTTTGCATATATTCACGCCCTCCCCTTCGACGTAGTCGCGGATGAGGTTGAAGCTTCATTTTATGTGTCTGGTCTTCTTGTGAAACCGTGGTTCCTTTGCTAAGGCAATGGCACCCGTGTTGTCACAGTACAAGGTTATTGGATTCAGTGCGCTTGGCACCACTCCAAGATCCGTCATGAACTGCTTCATCCAGAAACCCTCCTTAGCCGCCTCCGAGGTAGCCATGTACTCCGCTTCACATGTAGAATCAGCTACGACGCTTTGCTTGGAACTGCACTAGCTTACTGCACCCCCATTAAGAATAAATACATATCCGGTCTGCGACCTAGAGTCGTCCGGATCTGTGTCAAAGCTTGCATCGACGTAACCTTTTACGGCGAGCTCTTCTTCACCTCCATACACGAGAAACATCTCCTTAGTCCTTCTCAGGTACTTCAGGATATTCTTGAGCGCCGTCCAGTGATCCACTCCTGGATTACTCTGGAACCTGCCTGCCATACTTATGGCCAGGCTAACGTCCGGTTTAGTGCACAACATTGCATACATGATAGAACCTATGGCTTAAGCATAGGGAACGGTGCTCATATGCTCTCTATATTTATCAGTTGCTGGGCACTGAGTCTTACTCAATCTCATACCTTGTAAAACTGGAAAGAACCCCTTCGTGGACTGTTCCGTTTTCAACCTCTTCAAAACTTTATCAAGGTATGTACTTTGTGAAAGTCCTATCACGCGTTTCGATCTATCCCTATAGATCTTAATGCCTATAATGTAAGCAACTTCTCCTAGGTCCTTCATAGAGAAACTTTTATTCAAGTAATCCTTTATGCTCTCCAAAAACTCCACGTTGTTTCCAATCAGCAATATGTCATCCACATATAATATTAGAAACGCAGCTCCCACTCACTTTCTTGTACATACAAGATTCTCCAACCATTTGTATAAACCCAAATGCTTTGATCACCTCATCAAAGCGTTTATTCCAACTCCGAGATGCTTGCGTCAGTCCATAAATGGATCGCTGGAGCTTGCACACTTTGTTAGCATTTTTAGGATCGACAAAACCTTTGGGTTGCATCATATACAACTCTTCCTTAAGGAAACCGTTAAGGAACACCGTTTTGACATCCATCTGCCAGATTTCATAATCGAAAAATACAGCTATTGCTAACATGATTCTGACGGACTTAAGCATCGCTACGGGTGAGAACGTATCGTAGTCAACTCCTTGAACTTGTGAAAAACCCTTTGCCACAAGTCGAGCTTTATAAACGGTCACATTATCGTCAACATCCGTCTTCTTCTTAAAGATCCATTTGTTCTGAATGGCCTTGCTGCCCTCAGGTAGTACTTCCAAAGTCCATACTTTGTTTTCATACATGGATCCTATCTCGGACTTCATGGCCTCCAACCATTTGTTGGAATCCGGGCCCACCATTGCTTCTTCATAATTCGCAGGCTCATTGTTGTCTAACAACATAATTGATAAGACGGGATTACCGTACCACTCTGGAGTAGTACGCGGTCTCGTCGACCTGCGAGGTTCGACAGGAACTTGATCTGGAGTTTAATGATCATCATCAATAACTTCCTCCTCAACCGGTGTCGCAACGGCACGGGTTTCCCCTTGCCCTGCGCCACCATCCAGAGGGATGAGAGGTTCGACAACCCCATCAAGTTCTATCTTCCTCCCACTCAATTCTCTCGAGAGAAACTCCTTCTCGAGAAAAGCTCCGTTCTTAGCAACAAACACTATGAAGACGCACCTTTCCGCTTTGGGTTCCAGCTTTTCAGGCTGAAGCTTTTTGACATAAGCATAACATCCCCAAACTTTAAGAAACGACAACTTTGCTCTTTTGCCATACCATAGTTCGTATGGAGTTGTCTCAACGGATTTTGATGGTGCCCTATTTAAAGTGAATGCAGCTGTTTCTAATGCATAACCCCAAAACGATAACGGCAAATCGGTAAGAGACATCATAGATTGCACCATCTCTAATAAAGTATGATTACGACGTTCGGACACACCATTACGTTGTGGTGTTCCAGGCGGTGTCAACTGTGAAACAATTCCACATTGTCTTAAGTGAGCACCAAACTCGAAACTCAGATATTCACCCCCACGATCAGACCGCAGGAACTTTATCTTCTTGTTACGATGATTTTCAACTTCACTCTGAAATTGCTTGAACTTTTCAAATGATTCAAACTTGTGTTTCATCAAGTAGACATAACCATATCTACTCAAATCGTCAGTGAAGGTGAGAAAATAACGATATCCGCCACGTGCCTCCACGCTTATCGGACCACATGCATCGATATGTATGATTTCCAACAAGTCACTTGCACGCTCCATTGTTCCGGAGAACGGAGTTTTAGTCATCTTGCCCATGAGGTACGGTTCGCACGTGTCAAGTGAATCAAAGTCAAGTGACTCCAAAAGTCCATCAGTATGGAGTTTCTTCATGCGCTTTAGACCAATATGACCTAAGCGGCAGTGCCACAAAAACATGGTCCTATCATTGTTAACTCTAACTCTTTCGGTCTCAATGTTATGTATATGTGTATTATCACTATCAAGGTTCAATATGAACAATCCTCTCACATTGGGTGCATGACCATAAAATATATTACTCATATAAATATAACAACCATTATTCTGTGACATAAATGAGTAACCTTCTCGCAATAAACAAGATCCTGATATAATGTTCATACTTAACGCAAGCACTAAATAACAATTATTCAAGTTCATAACTAATCCTGATGCTAACTGAAGTGAAACTGTGCCGAAGGCGATTGCATCAACCTTGGAACCATTTCCCACGCGCATCGTCACTTCATCTTTCGCCAGCCTTCGCCTATTCCGCATTTCCTGTTTTGAGTTACAAATATGAGCAACAGAACCGGTATCGAATACCCAGGCACTACTACGAGAGCTGGTTAAGTACACATCAATAACATGTATATCAAATATACCTGATTTTTCTTTTGCCGCCTTCTTATCAGCCAGATACTTGGGGCAGTTGCGCTTCTAGTGACCCATTCCCTTGCAATAATAGCACTCCGTTTCAGGCTTAGGTCCAGCTTTGGGTTTCTTCGTCGGATTGGCATCAGGTTTGCCACTCTTCTTTGAATTACCCATCTTTCCTTTGCCATTTCTCTTGAAACTAGTGGTCTTATTCACCATCAACACTTGATGTTCTTTACGGAGTTCTGACTCTGCGACTTTCAGCATTGCGAACAACTCGCCGGGTGACATGTTCAACCCTTGCATGTTGTAGTTCAACACAAAGCCCTTATAGCTTGGCGACAGTGATTGAAGAATTCTGTCAGTGATAGCCTCTTGCGGGAGTTCAGTCCCCAGCTCAGCTAAACGGTTTGAGTACCCAGACATTTTGAGCACGTGTTCACTGACAGACGAATTCTCCTCCATCTTGCAAGCATAGAATTTATCGGAGGTCTCATACCTCTAGATGCGAGCGTTCTTCTGAAAGATAAACTTCAACTCCTGGAACATCTCATATGCTCCATGACGCTCAAAGCGACGTTGAAGTCCTGGCTCTAAGCCATACAAGACTGCATATTGAACTACTGAGTAGTCCTCCTTACGTGTCAACCAAGCGTTCTTAACATCTTGCTCAGCCGTAGCGGGTGGTTCATCTCCTAGCACAACATTAAGGACATAATCCTTCTTCCCAGCTTGCAGGAGCAACTGAAGATTATGAGCCCAGTCTACAAAGTTGCTTCCATCATCTTTCAACTTAGCTTTCTCTAGGAACGTATTAAAATTCAGGGTGACTGTCGCGTGAGCCATGATCTACAACACAAATATATTCAAAGTGGACTTAGACTATGTTCAAGATAATTAGAGTTTAACTTAATCAAATTACTTGCTAAACTCCCACTCAAAAAGTACATCTCTCTAGTCATTTGAGTGGTTCATGATCCAATTCCACTAGCTCAAGTCCGATCATCACGTGAGTTGAGGATAGTTTCAGTGATAAGCATCCCTATGCTAATCATATCAACTATATGATTCATGATCGACCTTTCGGTCTCATGTGTTCCGAGGCCATGTCTGCACATGCTAGGCTCATAAAGCTTAACCCGAGTGTTCCGCGTCTGCAACTGTTTTGCACCCGTTGTATGTGAACGTTGAGTCTATCACACCCGATCATCACGTGGTGTCTCGAAACGACGAACTATAGCAACGGTGCACAGTCGGGGAGAACACAATTTCATCTTGAAATTTTAGTGAGAGATCACCTCATAATGGTACCGTCGTTCTAAGCAAAATAAGGTGCATAAAAGGATTAACATCACATGCAATTCATAAGTGACATGATATAGCCATCATCACGTGCTTCTTGATCTCCATCACCAAAGCACTGGCAAGATCTTCTGTCACCGGCGCCACACCATGATCACCATCAACGTGTCGCCATCGGGGTTGTCGTGCTACTCATGCTATTACTACTAAAGCTACATCCTAGCAAAATAGTAAACGCATCTGCAAGCACAAACGTTAGTTTAAAGACAACCCTATGGCTCCTGCCCGTTGCCGTACCATCGACGTACAAGTCGATATTAACTATTACAACATGATCATCTCATACATCCAATATATAAAATCACATCGTTGGCCATATCACTTTAAAAGCATACCCTGCAAAAACAAGTTAGACGTCCTCTAATTGTTGTTGCATGTTTTACGTGGTAACCATGGGTATCTAGTAGGATCGCATCTTACTTACGCAAACACCACAACGGAGATATATGAATTGCTATTTAACCTCATCCAAGGACCTCCTCGGCCGAATCCGATTCAACTAAAGTTAGAGAAACTGACACTCGCCAATCATCTTTGAGCAACGGAGTTACTCGTAGCGATGAAACCAGTCTCTCGTAAGCGTACGAGTAATGTCGGTCCGAGCCGCTTCGATCCAACAATACCGCGCAATCAAGAAAAGACTAAGGAGGGCAGCAAATCGCACATCACCGCCCACAAAAACTTTTGTGTTCTACTCGAGAAGACATCTACGCATGAACCTAGATCATGATGCCACTTTTGGGGAACGTCGCATGGGAAACAAAAAAATTCCTATGCGCACGAAAACCTGTCATGGTGATGTTCATCTATGAGGGGGATTTCAGATCTACGTACCCTTGTAGATCGCACAGCAGAATCATTAATAAACGCGGTTGATGTAGTGGAACATCCTCATGTCCCTCGATCCGCCCCGCGAACCGTCCCACGAACCGTCCCGCGATCCCTCCCACGATCCGCTCCGATCTAGTGCCGAACGGACGGCACCTCCGCGTTCAGCACACGTACAGCTCGACGATGATCTCGGCCTTCTTGATCCAGCAAGAGAGACAGAGAGGTAGATGAGTTCTCTGGCAGCGTGACGGCGCTCTGGAGGTTGGTGGTGATATAATCTCAGCAGGGCTCTGCCTGAGCTCCGCCGAAACGCGATCTAGAGGAAAACCGTGGAGGTATGTGGTCGGGCTGTCGTGGAAAAGTTGTCTCAAATCATCCCTAAAACCTCCGTATATATAGGGGGGAGGGGAGGGGCCTTGCCTTGGGGCTCAAGGAGCCCCAAGGGGTTCGGCCGATGGGGGGGAGGAGGAGTCCTCCTCCAATCCTAGTCCAACTAGGATTAGAAGGTGGAGTCCTTCCCTTCCTTCCAACTTCCCCTTTTTTCTCCTTTGATTTTCTATCTCCCTGTGCACGGGCCTGATGCTTGTTGTGTATCCCTTGCAATGGCGCCAGAAATAGTTGTGTCGACGGCACCAGGAATCCTTCAGCTACGGCTACGCCTTAAGGGACTTCCTAGGAAAGTATGCAAATGATTTCCCCCGTGGCCTTGGAGCCTTGCGTTGGTGTTGCCTCGAAGCGGAAAGGCTGATGTAGCACAGCTAAGGTAAGTATTTCCCTCAGTTTGAGAACCAAGGTATCAATCCAGCGGAAGAGTATCTCAAGATCCCGCACAAACACAAAAGCTTGCACCCAACGCTATGAAGGGGTTGCCAATCCCTTATAGATTGTTTGCCAAGTGAGAACTGAAAGCAATAAAGTAGCAAAGCAAAGAAACAGCGGAGGTGTAAACGATGGATGTGAATAGACCCGGGGCCGTAGTGTTTACTAGTGGCTTCTCTCATGAAAGAAAGTAGACGGTGGGTGAACAAATTACTGTCGAGCAATTGATAGAACTGTGCAGAGTCGTGATGATATCTATGCAATGATTATTTCTATAGGCATCACATCCGAAACAAGTAGACCGTTACTTTCTGCATCTTGTACTATTATGCCACACATCGACCGCTATCCAGCATGCATCTAGTGTATTAAGTCCATAAGAACAGAGCAACGCCTTAAGCAAGATGACATGATGTAGAGGGATAATCTCAAACCAATGATAAAAACCCCATCTTTTTACCCTTGATGGCAACTACTTGATGTGTGCCTTGCTGCCCCTACTGTCACTGGGAAAGGTCACCACATGGTAGAAGCGAAAACCAAGCACTTCTCCCAACGCAAGAATCATGGATCTAGTTGGCCAAACAAAACCCAACACTCGGAGATACTTACAAGGATATCGAATCATGCATATAAGAAATCAGCAAATACTCAAATATATATCATAGATAATCTGATCACAAGTCCACAATTCATCGGATCTCGACAAACACACCGCCAAAGAATATTACATCGGATAGATCTCCTTGAAGATCATGGAGAACTTTGTATTGAAGATCCAAGTGTCACATCCCTGGATCCCTAACTAGGGTTTATTATTTGTGCTAATGTTTTCTTCCATTGCATTCAAGAAATTGAAACAAACTCCAAAGAAGTGGTGAAACTCAACCAAAAACCCTAGCCACTTCTTATTCAATGGAAATTCAAATCTTGTCAAAATCAATGAACCCAAAATGGCCTTCTTAAAAGTTCAATATTTCTGATAAATATTGAAAACAAATTATCAGGGGAGAAAACTATTTTCAAATCACTTTTGGCATTTTATTTTAAACTAGCAATTCTGTGAATTCAAACATATATTTGAATTCAAAAATATATAGTTTTCAAAAATGCTGAAAACTTTATGGGTGATTGGAAATATTCCAACTAACACCCCGGCATTTTTCAAACTATTTTTAGTTTTCTTTTTGAAGCCAAAATAAATAGAAATCAATGTCAGCAAATAAAACAGAAACAGAAAAATGGAAAAATGCTATCCTACGCTTACCTGAAGCCCAGCCCACCTTACCTGTCGTCTTCTCCCTCCTAGTCGAAGCGGGAGGTGGCCGCCGCTCGATCCGATGCGCCCACACAGTTGCGTGCCTGCCTGGCCGCCGCGTCGCACTGGCGAGGTCGGGGATAAGCTCCCCGAGGCTTGCCCGAGCTCATGTCTTCCCCATTCTCCCCCCTCCTACCTGTCCTCTCGGCCGTCATTGGAGCCCGAGCAGAGCTCGAGCTCGCCGTTGCTCTGACCTTCCCCCTTCCCTCCTGAGCCGCGCAGAAGAACCGCCAGGGTCCCGTGAAGCTTCCAAGCCATGAGCTCGACGCCGAGACGTAGTGAATCACCGAGAAGCCGTCTTCTTCCTCCCCGGATCGCTGACGTTCATCGTCGCCGGTCTTCCTCCTCAGGCCTTCCACAAGCCTACTTTCAACGCCACTTCACTTCTCGTGAGCTCAGGATCCTTTTCCCCCTATTTCCCCTCTCGATCCCGAGCCCTAGCACCTGATTCCACCGCAGCCCGACGATGACCGCCACGGTAGCTCGTCGCCGGTGGCTCTCCGGTGATGAGCTCGTTGATCTGAGGCTTGCAAACGCTTCCGCACGTCGTGTAGATAGCGTAGGAGCCTAGCCCCGCGTGTGAAGCCCCCTGTTTCGATGACCCCGATGACGCCCGAGCTTCAGCCGCCGCTAAGCTCGTCGCCGGCATCATCTCCGGACAGATCAGCCCCGTTTCTGTGCAGAAATGGAACGACGGTTGAACGCTGGTCAGTCTGGTGCCCTCCGCCGTGCGAATGGTCGTCGGAATGAGATTTCCGAGCCCCTCCGCCGTTATGGTGGTCGCCGGAGGCTCATCGCCGGCGAGGACGACCTCGCCACCGGTGGATCTGACCCCCCTGAGTCTATGACAGGTGGGGCCAGCCTTTGGTTAATTAAGATCAGGATTAGTAAAAACAATTAATTAAATAAAAACATAAACAGTCACTCACATGTGGGTCCAGCCCTGATAATTAATCTATTAAGAGAAATTTAAACTAAAAACTGGCCAGAGTCACTGACCTGTGGGTCCCACTGGTCAGGTTTGACTTTCAACGGCCAGTTGGACCTGCTGATGTCATGCTGATGCAATAAAGAGTTTTCTGATTTAAAAGAATTCCAAAAAATGCCCAAAACTTCTAAAAATCATAGAAAATAATTTATATATGAAAAAGTATCAAAAAAAATCCAAGGAATCGGATTTTGATATTTTCAAACATGTTTGAAATTGTTAACTTCACCAAATAGATGAAATGATGATTAGGATAACCTCATTAAATAATTTGGAGTTGGAATTTGAAATCCATTTGAATCCCACTTCAAATATTATGACCAAACCATGATCAAGCACAACCAACAACCCAAGATACCATCATCATGCATGCTAAAAAGAGATTACCTGAGCATCAGGTCGAATCAATTAAAAGGTTATTTGAAAATACCTTGTTTGAAGTGATATTTCAATCTTGATTCAAATCAACTTCTACTTAAGAAATGGTAGCTACATTAGCCTACCACCTTTCATTTTCATGCCATGCTCATGCATCATCTTGTTGCGTATGATTGTTATTGATTGATATTGTTTTACCGATAGGCCCCGCTCCTCCGGATTCCGCCGAATATCCGACTGACGGATATTGTCCCCCTGCTGAGCAACAAGGCAAGCAACCATTTTGATCATCCCGATAAATCCCATGTTCTCGCTCCTGCTCTTATTTCTTGCATTAGGGCAAATGCATCCACTGCTTTTACTACGTTAGTTGAACCCACTTCCTTTGCATGACCTGTCTTTGTCACAGTAACTAGCTGAACCTTGCAACCTAGCATACCTGGTAGATGCTTGAGCCATGATGTGCCTTATCCTGCTATGCATGGTATGCTTAGAGTTGTGTATGGTCTGTCATCTGGGTGATGAACAGAATTGTGAGAATGTGTTCAGTAAGTAAAGGTTGTGTGTTGAACCTGATTTGGTAAAGGTACCGGTGAAAGGCTATATAGGAGTACATGGCGGGTTGTTTCATTGGAACCGTCCTTAGGAACTGAGTTCCGTGTATGTAATCCCAGACGAGATACTACCCACATGGTGGGCCCTGAAATATGACCCCGCTCGACTTATTACCTGCCTAGTACTCGGTCCAGGAGTTGCAAGTAGTTTCTGGTGTTTATAGTCATGCTGGAGGCCGTGCGTAGCGCTGACCTTAGAGGTGGGCTATGATGCGGTAGGCAGTGGCACGGTGTACCAAGTGGCACCTGGATGGTGGGCTTGCACTAGTAGAAAACATGGCATTTGTCCCGATTCGTAAGGGCCATTAGTCCCGGTTCTTGAACCGGGACTAATAGGTCGTTACTAATGCCTCCCCCCTTTAGTCCCGGTTCTTACACGAACCGGGATAGATGGGCATCCAAGTGGCCACTGCGGGCAGCCCAGACAGGGGGGCCTTTGGTCCCGGTTGGTGACATAAACCGGGACCAAAAGGCATCCACGCGTCACGAACTGGCTGCACCTGAGGTTTTTTTTTGAAAGTGCTTGGTTTAGGGGTTTTGGGGGTTAATTTAGGTTATTATTAGCTAGCTAATAGAGAGAAGTGTCCTCTCTTATCTTCGTGCTTGGTTTACCAACGCTACTGCTATGTTCATTTCTCCCGCTGATATATAATAACTCTTCATGCTCGCATCATACATCATCATATATAATAACAAGTCCTACTAATCATGCATCATCATACATCATAATAACAAGGAGCATCCTTGATCATGCACAAAATTTCATCACGCACACCACCATCATACTTAAAAGTGCAGTAGCAGTTCAACACTATCGTACTTAAAAGGTTTATACTATAAAGATTAAAGCCATCAGGTTCTTAAGATATTCACTCCTGCTTCTTCACCTTCTCCTTCATCATCTTGATGCGCTTAGAGCGGCGAATCCCCAGGCCAGGCTGTGGGATGTACACCTCTACCACAATTGGCATGGCCCTATCGCCCAGCTGTGGGACATCCATCGCAAGGCCATCGTCGCTGCTACTTTTGCTGTCGCCAGAGTCGCTGCTACTTTTGCTGCCAGAGTCGTTGCTGTCGTAGACATAGCACCTGTCGCAGTACTCGCTGCTCCTGCTCCCATTGCCTTGCCAAATGAAAAAAAGTTTTTTAAAATTGGGTGTGAGAGATAGCCTAATGTAGAGGAAGACGATACAGAGCGTACCGGCATCGTCGTCGTCCTGGTAGCGCCTCCGACACATAGTCGTGTCGAACACCTTCACGGTGAACGTGGCATTGCCGTCGTACCTGAAGACAAGGAAGTACCGGATCCCCAGGTCGTAGGCACGGACGAACTGCTTCCCGCCACGATCTAGGTACATGCGGCCATCGGCGTCGAACAGTACCTCCATGTCCCACAACTTGCGAAGCCCGTTGCCGGCCTGCCTCAGCTTCATGTTCTGTGGCCGATGGCCGTCCAGCATCTTCACAAAATTGTGCGGCAGCAACAGCCTTGAGGATTTCTCAAGTATAACCGTGAAGAACTCCATCTCTGAAAAGCAACAGAAGAGGCCAATTACTACCCTTTACAACATTGTCATACAACATTTACATCAACATGATCATTAGTATTAGGGAGGACCTAATTAAATACCCTATTTAAGGAAAAATAGCATAAAACAATATAGACCCTGACTCGAGGTCGGAGGGGGGTCGGTGACGGGGACGACGGCGCGGATGATGGAGGGGGGCTCCTAGATTTCTGCATAGTGCTCTCTAATTTTAGCATTCAAAGTAGGAGTACTTTTCCAATTTGAACATACAATAAGGAAAAAAAATCGTAAAATAAAGTAGTATTCAAATTAGCATGCATTCAATTATAAGCAAGACTACATCATCGATGTCTTGTGTCCATACATCGTTGAATATTATCACTAATTAATACTCCTCGAATACTATCATACATAAACCATCATTAATACAGCTAGAACCGTAGCGCCCGATGGGTATCGTCGCGGGCGTTCGACACCCAAAGAGAAGGAACCATCACAGGATCATAGCTCCAGTGAGATCCCCGAAGAACCTGCCAGGTATTGGAGAACCTGCCCTGTAATGCAACCATGTAGCGACGGACGTGCTCGTCCTCCTCGCTGACACGGTGACGTACCACCTCCATGGTGTCCGGAAGCCTCAGCACCGTCACTGGCCCACGCGACCGCCACCAAACAAGGATCGGGTCAACAACGGGCTGCCTCCTCACCAACCTACGCTCCCCGGAAAGTAGCACCTCCCAATACCAGCCGGGCGGAGCCCAGTCCCGGACATGGCCCCTCTGATCAAGCAGGTGTCCTCCGCCGAGTCGACGACGAGGATGCGGGATAGGCATCGTAAAATGAACTAAAAAATAAACTAGTTATATTATTTTTCTTGCTAAAAATAAATTACTTCTATATATAGTAAAATAAAGTAGTTTTATTAAATCAACTAGTTCAACTACTAAGCACTTACTATAAATAAATAAAACCAAAGCTATATTCACTATGGTGGTAATACTAGTTGTTAATTATCTGTCTCATATTGCACTACAACTAACAATCTAATGAACAAGAATTAATATATGCCATCTTTTGGTTGGTAACAACATTAGATTAATTCAACTACCATAAGTTTTGCCAAAGTGACAGAAATGTTTATTCCAGTGAGCAAAAATTGCATATCTAATCCCATTGCTCATGCAGGACAACATACGATAAGCATATCAAAGGAAATGATGTTCCTAGAGTATCCGAAATGCACAAGTATACGAAATGCACAAGTATCCGATATGCAGGACTACCAAAATAGGTCGAGATGCACAAGTATCAGATTCGTAGGACTACCAAAACTAGAACACAAACATATGGTACAAGAAATTTAAGACATTGTTAGTTTAATTTTTTTAAAGAAAGGTTTCGAACAAAGATCTGGATGACTACAAATTTGGTTATACATCCCATTTTCGTTCATTTTTTTGCATACACATTGCTGCTTGGAGAATGCCCGCAATTCTTATGGATTTGTGCTTCCTTCAGATATCATCTAGGCTAATGAATTCTCTAAAAGGACAATTGATTGTTCCAGGGAGAAGTGATAAAGTGGTATATATGGTCTTTTTGAGTGTTTGTCAATATATTAGTTTATATGAAAGCAGACTGGTACTGATTAGGTCAATATGTCAATTACTTTAAATCTTGCTACATGGGTGTTGGGTCTCTGTACACACCACTAACATCTTTTGTCTTGAAATAATCTTATTGTCACCATTTTCTGTTTGCTAATGAATAAAACATCTTTTTTACAAGCTGACCAGTGTAAAACATATTTTCCATCGATGTTCATGCCATGTCGTACTTCTATCTAAGGTACCCTTATCTTACAAAGGAAAATTCATAATTAAACATCTCGCCCTTTCAAGTAAAGGAGGAGAAGTCTATCGAAGAGAAGAGCCGCAGTTACCATGGTGATGCGGTCTATTTTTGCATATATATGAACATACAAACATGCATATTCAACAATAATATCACCAAAAAAATCAAAAATAAAAAACAATAAATAAAAGAACAGAGCCGTGGCGGCGGCGGCTCACATCGGGGGCGGCCGGGGCGACGGCGAGGTCGAGGGCGACGGCGGCTGGGGGCGGAGGGCGAGGGCGACGGTGACTGGTGATGGCTCGGGGGCGGCGGAGGGCGACGGCGACGGTGGGGGGGGCGGAGGGCGATGCCCACGGGCGATGGCGTGTGCTTGGGGGGCGGAGGGCGACGGGCGACGCTGATGGGGCAGCCTGGCGGCGCCGTGGATGAGCTCGCGGCGTCGTCGGGCGTGGATGAGCTCGCGGCACCGTCAAATCTGAAAATTTCCAAAGTGTTGGCATATATAGCAGAAGCATTGGTCCCAAATCGTGGCACCAACCGGGACTAAAGGGTTGCATTGGTCCCGGTTGGTGGCACCAACCGGTACCAAAGGCCTCTTTTCGGCAGCCCAAAGGGCGGGAAGCAGTGGACTTTGGTCCCGGTTGGTGCCACCAACCGGGACTAAAGAGGGGCCTTTGGTCTCAGTTGGAGCCACCAACCGGTACTAAAGGCATGTGCCTGCCACAGCCGCGGTGCGGTTGGATGTTTAGTCCCACCTCGCCAAGCGAAGGGCTGCCGAGCCTGTTTATAAGCTCCGCCGCGGCTGCAATGTCGAGCGGTATGAATTTAGAGACAAAATTCAGCCTAAATTCAAACAGCTAGTTAGGCTAACTTGCACTTTAAATTCAAAGAGCTAGTTAGGCTAATTAGCACTTTGAATTTAGGTTGAATTTCTCTCTAAATTCGAATCTATTTTTTTAATTTTTTTCCATTATTTTTATTTTTATTTTGTTTTGTTTCTACTTAAATTCAAAGTGCTAGTTAGCTTATTTTGTTTTGTTTCTACTTACAACAAAATACTTATTTTTTTATTTTATATTGTTTCTAATTACTTATTTATTTTCTTTTAAGATAATTCTTTTTGCTATTAAACTTTGTAACAAAATTATATATAATTTTGGTTTCAATAATACTAGAGGTTTATAAAAGCATTTTAGTTGATTCCTTTATTTTAATTTTCTCCTAGTTTTTTTTGCTTTCCTTTTTGTTTATAATTACTTATTTATTTTCTTTTACGATAATTCTTTTTGCTATTAAAGTTTGTAAAAAAATTCTAATTACTTATTTATTTTCTTCTATGATAATTATGTAGGTACAGATTTTAAGGCTGGGCCCCACGAGCACCTTTTAGTACCGGTTCGTGGCATGAACCGGTAAAAGAGTTTTTTAGTTGATTATTTCTGTAGCTGGTTTTTAGTCCCACCTCACCAAGCGAGAGGCACTCGCAGCGGTTTATAAGCCTGAGCGTAGAGACGATGAAGGGAGAAGCGCAGTGCTCACCTGTGTGTTACAACATGCATTTCAAATGAACTACAAAAAGGTTGAAAGTTGGCATGGTATCATCATAATAGTTGTGGAGTAAGTCTTCACTTATTCTTCACTTGTGTCCTTTCCTTATTGCACCGTAACCATGGATAATCTTCATCATTTATCAGGATGTTTGGGTCAGTCTTGACTTTGAAGGGAGGAATTTCATGAAACTTTTCATAATCTTCAGACATGTCTGTCTTGCCCTCCACTCCCACGATGTCCCTTTTTTCCTGAAAGAACTATGTGGCGCTTTGCCTCATCGTATGATGTATTCGCTTCCTTATTTTTTTCTTTTTCTCGGTTTGGTAGACATGTCCTTCACATAGATAACCTGTGCCACATCATTGGGTAGGACCAACGGTTCGTCAGTGTACCCGAGATTGTTCTCAACCACTGTTGTCATTCCGTACTGTGGGTCTACCTGTACCCCGCCTCCTGACAGATTGACCCATTTGCACTTAAACAAAGCGACCTTAAAATCTACTCCGTAGTCAAGTTCCCATATGTCCACTATGTAACCATAATATGTATCCTTTCCCCTCTCGGTGGCTGCATCAAAGCGGACACCGCTATTTTGGTTGGTGCTCTTTTGATCTTGGACGATCGTGTAAATTGTATTCCCATTTATCTCGTATCCTTTCCAAATCGTAACAGTCAAAGATGGTCCCCTGGACAACGAGTACAGCTCATCACAAACAGTGTTTTCATCTCTGAGACGTGTTTCCAACCAACTGCTGAAAGTCCTGATGTGTTCACATGTAATCCAGTCGTCGCACTGCTCCGGGTGTTTGGAGCACAGACTGTTCTTGTGTTCATCGACAAAATGGGTCACCAAGGTAGAGTTGTGTAGAACTGTGCAGTGTGCTTCAGACCAAGAATATCCCTCCCTGCATATTATTGTCTCCCCTCTAAGCGTGCCTTTTCCAGTCAGTCTCCCTCATACCGCGATTTAGGGAGACCTGTCTTCTTAAGGTCAGGAATGAAGTCAACACAAAACCCAATGACATCCTCTGTTTGATGGCCCATGGAGATGCTTCCTTCTGGCCTAGCGCGGTTACGGACATATTTCTTTAGGACTCCAATGAACCTCTCAAAGGGGTACATAATGTGTAGAAATACGGGGCCCAGAATGACAATATCATCAACTAGATGAACTAGGACGTGCGTCATGATATTGAAGAAGGATGGTGGGAACACCAGCTTGAAACTGACAAGACATTGCACCACATCACTCCTTAGCCTTGGTATGATTTCTGGATCGATCACCTTTTGAGAGATTGCATTGAGGAATGGACATAGCTTCACAATGGCTAATCAGACGTTTTCCGGCAGAAGCCCCCTCAATGCAACCGGAAGTAGTTGCGTCATAATCACGTGGCAGTCATGAGACTTTAGGTTCTGAAACTTTTTCTCTGCCATATTTATTATTCCCTTTATATTCGACGAGAAGCCAGTCGGGACCTTCATACTAAGCAGGCATTCAAAGAAGATTTCCTTCTCTTCTTTGGTAAGAGCGTAGCTTGCAGGACCTTCATACTGCTTTGGAGGCATGCCGTCTTTTTCGTGCAAACGTTACAGGTCCTCCCGTGCCTCAGCTTTATCTTTTGTCTTCCCATACACACCCAAGAAGCCTAGCAGGTTGACGTCTAGGTCTTTCCAGTAGGGTAGGTCCCAAAATATAGATTTCTTCTTCCACATGGGTGCGTGTCCCCTAGCGTCACTCGGAATAGCTAGTCCGCCGGGACCCTTTCCAAAGATTACGTGTAAATCATTGACCATAGCAAGTACGTGATCACCGGTATGCATGGCGAGCTTCTTCCGGTGATCTGCCTCGCCTTTGAAATGCTTGCCTTTCTTTCGACATTGATGGTTGGTCGGAATAAATCGACGATGGCCCAGGTACACATTCTTCCTGCAGATTCCCAGGTATATACTTTCGGTGTCACCTAAACAGTGCATGCATGCGTGGTATCCCTTGTTTCTCTGTCCTGAAAGGTTACTGAGAGCGGGCCAATCATTGATGGTTACAAACAACAACGCGTGCAGGTTAAATTCCTCCTGTTTGTGCTCATCCCACGCACGTACACTGTTTCCATTCTACAGTTGTAAAAGTTCTTCAACTAATGGCCTTAGGTAGACATCAATGTCATTGCCGGGTTGCTTAGGGCCTTGGATGAGAACTGGCATCATAATGAACTTTTGCTTCATGCACATCCAAGGAGGAAGGTTATACATACATAGAGTCACGGGCCAGGTGTTGTGATTGCTCCTCTGCTCCCCGAAAGTATTAATGCCGTCCTTGCTTAAACCAAACCATACGTTCATGGGGTGTCGTGCAAACTCAGCCCAGTACTCTCTCTCGATTTTTCTCCACTGCGACCCGTCAGCGGGTGCTCTCAACTTCCCATCTTTCTTACGGTCCTCACTGTGCCATTGCATCAACTTGGCATGCTCTTTGTTTATGAACAGTCGTTTCAACCGTGGTATTGTAGGAGCATACCACATCACCTTCGGAGGAACTCTCTTCCTGCGGGGCTCGCCGTCAACATCACTAGGGTCATCTCGTCTCATCTTATACCGCAATGCACCGCAACCGGGCATGTGTTCAAATCCTCGTACGCACCGCGGTAGAGGATGCATTCATTAGGGCATGCATGTATCTTCTGCACGTCCAATCCTAGAGGGCATACGACCTTCTTTGCTGCGTACGTACTGTCGGGCAATTCATTATCCTTTGGAAGCTTCTTCTTCAATATATTCAGTAGCTTCTCAAATCCTTTGTTAGGCACAACATTCTGTGCCTTCCACTGGAGCAATTCCAGTATTGTACCCAGCTTTGTGTTGCCAGCTTCACAATTGGGGTACAGCTTTTTTTTGTGATCCTCTAACATGCGATCGAACTTCAGCTTCTCCTTTTGACTTCCGCATTGCGTCCTTGCATCGACAATGACCCGGCAGAGATCATCATCGGGCACATCGTCTGGTTTCTCTTGATCTTCAGCAGCTTCCCCCGTTGCAGCATCATCGGGCACATCGTCTGGTTCCTCTTGATCTTCAGCAGCTCCCCCCGTTGCAGCATCATCGTATTCAAGGGGCACATAGTTGTCATCGTCCTCTTCTTCTTCGCCGTCTTCAATCATAACCCCTATTTCTCCGTGCCTCGTCCAAACATTATAGTTTGGCATGAAACCCTTGTAAAGCAGGTGGGCGTGAAGGATTTTCCGGCCAGAGTAAGACTTCATATTCCCACATTTACTGCATGGACAACACATAAAACCATTCTGCTTGTTTGCCTCAGCCACTTGGAGAAAAATATGCACGCCCTTAATGTACTCGGAGGTGTGTCTATCACCATACATTAATTTCCGGTTCATCTGCGTGCATTACATATAATTACGTGTGTCAAAATTAAGAAAATCAGACAAATATCTATCTAAAGTAAGAAAATCAGACAAGTATCATAAAGCGAAAAGACCAAGAGGCTCACCACGGTGGTGCCGACGACGAGATCAGCGCGGGCGATCAACGGCGGTGAAAACGGGGATGGGGCGTGACGGACCCCTAAATCTAGACAAATATCGAAAAAATGAAGCTCATAGGTCGAGCTTCGAGAGGAGAAAGCTTAACTAGTGTGGCTCGGGCATTTCATCGAACACCTCATGTGCATAGGAGGTGAGTTAGAGCACCAAAATGCCCTCCCCTCGCCGGCCAAAAAAAACAGGGTGCTCTGCCGCGGCGATGGGTATATATAGGCAACTTATTTGTCCCGGTTCGTGGCATAAATCGGGACTAAAGCCAACCCTTCTGTCCCGGTTCATGCCACGAACCGGGACCAATGGTTGTGGGCCAGCAGCGAGGACCATTGGTCCCAGCGTCTGGCTCGAACCGGGACAAATGGTTCTACACGAAACGGGACCAATGCCCACGAGGCCCCGGCCGCCCCCCTGGCCTCACGAACCGGGTGTAATACCACCCATTGGTCCTGGTTCTTGAAGAACCGGGACTAATGGGCTGGCCAGGGCCGAACGATAGCCCTGTTTTCTACTAGTGTTGGGAACCCTGCGCACATCATTTGGGGCCATGGCGGAAACCTCGGGCGGACTTCCGTGCGGGTTACCCTCAGATAGGCGATAGACCTGGACTAAGTATTAAGCATGGTTAACGGTCGTGGCTGACTCCCTCGATGGGCTTCCGCGTGAAGGTTGCCGAGGTGCATGACGTGCACATGGCGATAAGTGGCGAGAGCGTGTGTGAAGAAGTACACCCCTGCAGGGTTATGATCTAGTCGAATAGCCGCGTCCGCGGATATGGACTAAAGGCATTGGAATGAGATTTCCGAGCCCCTCCGCCGTTCTGGTGGTCGCCGGAGGCTCACCGCCGACGAGGATGACCTCACCGCCGGTGGATCTGACCGCCCTAAGTCTATGACAGGTGGGGCCAGCCTCTGGTCAATTAAGATTGGGATTAGTAAAAATAATTAATTAAATAAAAACATAAATAATCACTGACATGTGGGTCCAGCCGTGATAATTAATCTATTAAGAGAAATTTAAACTAAAAACTGGCCAGAGTCACTGACCACTTGGTCCCACTGGTCAGGTTTGACTTTCAACGGCCAGTTGGACCTGCTCATGTCATGCTGATGCAATAAAGAGTTTTCTGATTTGAAAGAATTCCAGAAAATGCCCAAAATTCCTAAAAATCATAGAAAATAATTTGTAACTCCAATGGAAATAATTTATATATGAAGAAGTATCAGAAAATCCAAGGAATCTGATTTTGATATTTTCAAACATGTTTGAACATGTTAACTTCACCAAACAGATTAAATGATGATTAGGATAACCTCATTAAGTAATTTGGAGTTGGAATTTGAAATCCATTTGAATCCCACTTCAAATATTATGACCAAATCATGATCAAGGACAACCAGCAACCCAACATACCATCATCATGCATGCTAAAACAAGATTACCTGAGCATCAGGTGGAATCAATTAAAAGGGTATTTGAAAATACCTTGTTTGAAGTGATATTTGAATCTTGATTCAAATCAACTTCAACTTAAGAGATGGTAGCTACATTAGCCTACCACCTTTCATTTTCATGCCATGCTCATGCATCATCTTGTTGCATATGATTGTTATTGATTGATATTGTTTTACCGATAGGCTCTGCTCATCCGGATTCCGCCAAATATCTGACTGACGGATATAGTCCCTCTGCTGAGCAACAAGGCAAGCAACCATTTTGATCATCCCGATAAATCCAATGTTCAAGCTCCTGCTCTTATTTCTTGCATTAGGGAAAATGCTTCCACTTCTTTTATTACGTTAGTTGAACTCACTTCCTTTGCATGACCTATCTTTGTCACAGTAACTAGATGAACCTTGCAACCTACCATACCTGGTAGATGCTTGAGCCATGATGTGCCTTATCCTGCTATGCATGCTATGCTTAGAGTTGTGTATGGTCTGTCATCTGGGTGATGAACACAATTGTGAGAATGTGTTCAGTAAGTAAAGGTTCTGTGTTGAACTTGATTTGGTAAAGGTACCGGTGAAAGGCTATGTAGGAGTACATGGCGGTTGTTTCATTGGAACCGTCCTTAGGAACTGAGTTCCGTGTATGTAATCCAAGACGAGATACTACCACATGTTGGGCACTGAAATATGACCCCGCTCGACTTATTAACCGCCTACTACTCGGTCCAGGAGTTGCAAGTAGTTTCTGGTGTTTATAGTCATGCTGGAGGCTGTGCGTAGCGCTGACCTTAGAGGTGGGCTATGATGCGGTAGGCAGTGGCACGGTGTACCAAGTGGCACCCGGATGGTGGGCTTGGGAACCCTGTGCACCCGGATGCGGTAGACCTGGACTAAGTATTAAGCGTGATTAACGGTCGTGGCCGACTCCCTCGCTGGGCTTCCGCTTGAAGGTTGTCGAGGTGCATGACGTTCACATGGCGATAAGTGGCGAGAGCGTGTGTGAAGAAGTACACCCCTGCAGGGTTATGATCTATCCGAATAGCCACGTCCGCGGATATGGACTACTTGGAGACATATGTTGTTCATAGATAACTTTAATGGCTACTCATAAAATTGTCAAGATAAGCGCGAGTGTCGTGGACGAAATGATTCCACGATGGAGTATTGTTGTGGTGTTAGTGGACTCGTGTGCGAGAAATCAAAGTTGTCAATACTATTTAAAAATGCAAGTTGTCTAGCCACGAGTAAAATGTTGGCTTTCCGCATGAAACCCCACAATTCCTTATTGATACATTGCATGAGTAGATAGCTTATCCTAAAGTCTTGCTGAGTACTTTTATACTCACGTTTGCCTAATAAATTGTTGCATAGGTTGTTAATGACCCTAATGGAGGGTTCTATCTAGACATCGACGACGACGAGTAGCTGGTATCCCAGCTATGATCTGGCCCTAGGATGGCCCTGTAGATAGTCAGGCCATGTGCCTTTATCTTTCCATCTATCTGTACTCAGACAGCTTTACTCTTCCGCTGGTTTGTAAGAACTGTGTGTATGACTTGTGATGACGGGTCGTTAGACCCCTACCTTGTAATATTATCTGTGTGGCTCTTCCGAGCCTTCTAAATGAAGTTTGTATGTTATGGTTATGTTGTGATGCCATCGATGTATCTATACATATCGGTATGCCATGCGTAAGTGTGTCGTACTTGATATGTATGGAGTTCGATTACCTAGCCGTAGGCTTTAGAAGCATTCCTTAGAGGGAAATGCCCCTTTGTGATCCAACAAGCCATGGTAGTTCGCTACTGCTCCGGACACATTGGTTGACCGGCATGTGTCCTTCTTTGCTGTTGTGTCTGTCCCCTTTGGGGAAATGTAACGCGATGTAATAAAGTCCCTTTAGGTTGCTACGACTCGTCTACATTCGCTGGTGACCGACACCTGCTTTGCTGGGTCATGTATGCATGTCCCTCTGCAGAATTGCCGCTTTGGTTTATGACTAGACATGTCGATCCGGGTTCTTTGTCATTGGATTGCTAGTGACACAATTGCATATGCGAGTCAAAAGGCGCAAACGGTCCCGGCTAAGGTAAGGCTGCAGCCGTGGGGATAACCGTGCGTGAGACCGCAAAGAGATGCGATGTGTTACAGGCTGGATTCCTATGGCTTAGGATCGGGGTCCGGACAGCGTTGGTATCACAGCCTGACTGACTGTAGGATTACTAAGCCAAACTGGTTGAAGTTGAGTGTAGAATTGCTTTAGTTATATATAAGGGCATTGTTTGTGGAAGGGAATGTAAGACTCTAGTTCTCTTCTCAAGTTATTCTATTCTGGTCATCCTCGTCTTTTCTGTGGGGGTTAAGGACTAGGTTACTTACCTTCTCTTAGGCTCGTGTTTCTGATTGGTAGACTATAGGACAACGGGTCGAGAGTTATTTCGGGTTTCTTTTATCCGTAAGGAAAGGAAGTAAGTTTTGATGATCAGGGAATTGAACTTGATAGTTGAGTGGTTACGCTATCCTATTTTTATGGGTTGTCTCAAAATTGTTTTTGAGCATTTCAGCCGTTATGCTGCCCAATTTTGTCTTCAGAGCTCTAATGCTTTGCATTACTCTCTATTTTCAGATGCCTGGCCGTCCTTCTCATCAGGTGGTTCGTATGACTAGGTGCATTGATGTGCCTGGTCATACGACCATGCTAGTCAGGATGATGTCAGTGTCCGGTTACCGCTCGTACCCAGAGTACAAAGTGGAGGAGCAGTACCGGGATTTTAATCAGAGCCAGTACCTCTGTACTGTTAGGGTATTCTCTGATTACCCTGGAGCTGAGGAGCCAATCCATTGGTCTTATGGATTGGGAGTCACTCTTGACATGGCAGTACAAGATGCTGCCTATTCAATGCTGACCATCATGAGGGCTAGACATGCACTACTGCAGAACTCAGAGTTCTGCTATGTTCCTTCCTCTCAGCCAGGTGAAGAAGGATACCTCAGTGGGGTCTACTTTCATTCCTCTATGGACGATCCACTGCTGCAGTCCACTGCTGAGATGCTAGAGAATAGAGACAGGGATGCTCGTGCCCTTCGTATGGAGCTTTATGCTACACGTTCCCGTCTGTGGACGGCTTTGACGCAGCTGGCACCTGTAGTTCAGACAGGGTATGGAGATATGGACATGTTGAACCCTGTTAGGAACCATCTTCTGGCTAATGTTGACTGGCCTGCGATAGGAGGAGTCACCCCTCTTCAGGGACCTCTACTACTACCAGTTAGGGGACCAAGGACACATCCGTGTCCTTATGGATCCCAGGGGTCTCAGGCTGGAGTATTTCCTGATCCGCTGGTTGAGCTTCCAGGCCATGGAGGCAATCTTTATGAGATGTTCTACGCAGATGCCTGAACCGTGAGTTGAAGGATAGTATGGTAGTAGCTATACTTTCACAGTCCTGTGTGACTTGTGAAGTATGCTTGTGCAGCGAAATGAATTCCGGAGGAATAGATAAATAATGTATAGGAAGCTTGTAAGCCTCTGATATGATAAGTTATGCTGGAGGCAGAGAGAAACAAAAGGGAGACCAACCGACTGTTAGACCGTATTGAGAAAAATACGGCACGTGAGCCTAGGAATGCTGCAGTGTCCCTCAATGACTTTGTGAAGCTGAATCCTCCAAAGTTCCATCACACCGTCGATCCCCTCGACGCTCATGATTGGATGTGTAGTATTTCACGTAAGATTCGCTCTGCGAATGTTTCTGAGGCCAACAAGGTGACCTTTGCGGCGTACTTTCTCGAAGGACCCGCCAATCTGTGGTGGGAGAACTTTGAAGCTATGCGTCCTGCTGAACCAGCAGCTACATTGGCAGATTTTAGTGCAGCCTTCCATCTGCACCATATTCGAGAGGGCCTGATGGACATAAAGAGAGAGCGGTTTTGTGCATTCACCCAGGGAAAGTTGACCGTGGATGCCTATAGCCGTGAGTTCGGTAACCTCGCCCGCTATGCAACAGAGGAGGTGTCTACTGATGCCAAGAAGCAAGCAAGATTCCGTAAAGGTCTGAGCCCTAAGCTTCGTCGTGATTTGTGCCTCCACGAATGTACAAGCTTCCAAGCCGTGGTCAATAAGGCGATCAGTGCCGAGACTGGTCATACCGACTATGAAGCCACAAAGAAGCACTCCCGTGACTTTGGCTCGTCATCTGGTTCCGCGTTTCTAAAACACAGGTTGTGGGTTCCAAATAGTTCTCTGTCGCCAAGATACACTCCGAGGCCATCCTATGTGGCGCCTCAGATGAATCAGACCAACCCTCCAGCAAAAACCTATGGTGGTCCAGCTAGCAATGCTGCACCACGTGCCAATCAGGTGATCTGTTACAAGTGTGGAGAACCAGGGCACTATTCCCGTGAGTGTCCTCAGAATGTGGGTGCCAAGCAACCCGGAAAGTCCGTTGGGCAAGGCAAGTCGGGCAAAGCTTACTATGTGAAGCCAACTCCTGCACGTGTCCGTGTGAACTATGTTTCAGCAGAAGAAGCTGCAGAGGATCCCGACGTCATACTGGGTACGCTCCTTGTTAATCATCACCCAGCGTATGTTATTTTTGACACTGGGTCTTCTCATTCCTTCATTTCAGAAGGTTATGCACAGTTGCATAACATGTCTTTCTGTGATATGCCAATCCCATTGGTTGTCCAAACCCCTGGTAGTTAGTGGCAAACCTCCAGGATAACCTATGACAATGAAATTCTAGTAGACAGGCTAGTTTTTCTAGCATCATTGATAGCCCTGAAATCTTCGGATATTAATATCATCTTGGGTATGGACTGGATGTCAGCTCACTATGCCAAGATTGATACTCATTCCAGGAATGTTCAGCTTAGCCATCCCTCGGGTGAGATAATCAATGTCTCTACTCGAGTTGCCAAATGCTACCTCTATTCCCTCAATGCCAACCCTTTTTCGGAACTTGAAGACATTCCGGTAGTCCGTGACTTCCTGGATGTTTTTACAGAGGAACTGCCATGAATTCCACCTGACACAGATGTAGAGTTTGTGATAGATCTTGTTCCGGGAACTGTTCCAATAGCCAGAAGACCATATAAGATGGCACCCCTGGAGCTAGCCGAACTTAAGAAGCAACTAGATGAGGCCTTGAATACAGGTTTCATTCGTCCTAGCTCTTCTCCTTGCGCTCGTCCCATCCTCTTCGTCAAGAAGAAAGACGGAACGGATCGGATGGTTGTATATTATCGACTAGTTAATCTGGTCACCATAAAGAACAAGTATCCGCTCCCCAGGATCAAGGACCTGTATGATCAGCTCGCTGGATCCTCAGTCTTCTCAAAAATGGATTTGAGGTTCGGATACCATCAAATCAAGATCAAGAACGGGGACATTCCAAAAACGGCTTTTGTCACTCGTTATGGCCAATACGAGTACACCGACATGTCCTTCGGTTTAACCAATGCCCCAGCCAGTTTCTCTCGCTTGATGAATTCAATCTTCATGGAGTATTTGGATAAATTCGTCGTAGTATACCTCGATGATATTCTCATCTACTCGAAGAACGAACAAGAACATGCCGAGCATCTAAGGCTGGTATTGATGAAACTTCGAGAGCATCGCCTTTATGCCAAGTTTTCAAAATGTGAATTTTGGTTACCAGAAGTGACCTATCTAGGTCATGTAATCTCTGGTAAGAGTATTGCTGTCAATCCCGAGAGAGTTCAAGCTGTCCTTGATTGGACTCAATCTGAATCGGTTAAGCAAGTTAGGAGTTTTCTTGGTCTAGCGAGCTATTGTCACCGCTTTGTCGAGAATTTCTCCAAGGTTGTGAAGCCTCTAACTGAACTCCTCAAGAAAGATAAAAAGTTCGAGTGGACACCATAGTGTGAGCATAGTTTTCAGGAACTGAAAAGACGCCTGACTTCCGCACCTGTGTTGCTACCACCAGATTTTTCTAAGGACTTTGTTATCTATTGCGACGCCTCACGACAAGGATTAGGTTGCATTCTCATGCAAGATCGTCATGTGATAGCATACGCATCTCGACAGCTGCGTCCACGTGAGGATAATTATCCCACACATGATCTTGACCTTGTAGTTGTAGTTCATGCACTTAAAACCTGGCGACATTACCTTCTTGGTAATCGTTACGAAATATTCACTGATCACCAAAGTCTGAAATATATCTTCACCCAGCTGGATTTGAATCTCAGGCAAAGACGGTGGGTTGAGTTGATCACGGATTACGACTTAGGGATAACTTACACCCTGGGGAAGGCCAATGTTATGGCTAATGCACTAAGTCGTAAGTCTTATTGTAACAATATGATGCTACAACAAGGTCAACCACATCTCTATGAGGAATTTTGGAAGTTAAATCTCCATATTGTTCTTCAAGGATTCCTTTCTACCTTGGTGGCGAAGCCTACTCCTAAGGATGAAATTATAGCTGGCCAGAAGCGTGATAAGGGTATATCACGGATCAAGGAGAATATTATTAGCGGAAACGCTAATGAATTCTCCATGAATGATCAAGGTGTTGTGTTCTTCCAGAATCGTCTAGTGGTTCCTAAGAATCCACATCTAAGGCAGTTAATCCTTAAGGAGGCTCATGATTCTCCTCTCACCATTCATGCTGGTAGTACTAAGATGTATCAGGACCTACGCCAAAGGTTTTGGTGGACTAGGATGAAGAGAGAAATTGCTGAGTTTGTTGCTAACTGCGACGTTTGTCGTCGAGTTAAGGCAGAACATCAAACGCCTGCTGGCACCCTGCAACCTTTAGCTATTCCTGAATGGAAATGGGATAAAGTCAGTATGGATTTCATTACCGGATTTCCCAAGACCAAGAAAGGAAATAATGCTATCTTTGTGGTCATTGACCGTCTCTCCAAAGTAGCTCATTTTCTTCCAGAGTTATATATCTCTCAAATAGTGTCTCTTCATGGTGTTCCCCTGGAGATTAACTCAGACCGTGGAAGTATCTTTACTTCTCGCTTCTGGGAAAGTTTTCAGAATACTATGGGGACTCACTTATCTTTTAGCACTGCTTTCCATCCTCAATCAAGTGGTCAAGTAGAAACAGTGAATAAAGTCCTAGAAGATATGCTCTGAGCTTGTGTTATATCGTTCGGTATGAATTGGGAGAAGTGTCTTCCATTCGCCGAATTTGCTTATAACAATAGTTATCAATCAAGCTTGGGCAAAGCCCTTTTGAAGTTCTCCGTGGACGAAGATGTCGAATACCTCTTAATTGGTCAGAAACCGGAGAGAGGCAACTCTTTGGCCCGGATATGATCTAGGATGTAGAAGAGCAGGTTCGCATTATTCGTGAAAAGTTGAAAACAGCCCAGTCTCGTGAGAAGAGCCAATATGATCGTCATCATAAGGCTGTGACCTTTGAAGTTGATGAGAAGGCTTAGCTTCGGGTTACACCTTTGAAGGGTACCCATCGATTCGGTATCAAGGGCAAGTTGGCTCCTCGTTACATTCGTCCTTTTCGCATTCTTGCCAAACCAGGAGAAATGGCCTACCAATTGAAACTTCCTCCGCATCTTTCCAAGGTTCATGATGTCTTCCACGTCTCACAACTCAGGCGTTGCTTTTCGGATCCTATCCGTGAAGTGGACCACGAAACGCTTGATCTCCAAGCTAACCTTTCATACCGAGAATACCCTGTGTGTATTCTTGATCAAGCTGAGCGTACCACTCGACGTCGAAACCTCAAGTTTCTTAAAGTTCAATGGTCAAATCATTCTGAAAAGGAGGCAACATGGGAAAGAGAGGATCGTCTCCGACTTGAGTATCCCGCGCTATTCCCGACGACTTCTAAATCTCGGGACGAGATTCTTTTGAGTGGGGGTGAGTTGTCACATCCCTAGATCCCTAACTAGGATTTAGTATTTCTGCACATGTTTTCTTATTCAAAGGAAATTCAAATCTTGTCAAAATCAATGAACCCAAAATGGCCTTCTTAAAAGTTCAATATTTCTGATAAATATTGAAAACAAATTATCAGGGGAGAAAACTATTTTCAAATGACTTTTGGCATTTTATTTTAAACTAGCAAGTCTCTGAATTCAAACTTATATTTGAATTCAAAAATATATAGTTTTCAAAAATGCTGAAAACTTTATGGGTGCTTGGAAATATTCCAACTAACACCCTAGCATTTTTTAAACTATTTTTAGTTTGCTTTTTGAAGCCAAAATAAATAGAAATCAATGTCAGCAAATAAAACAGAAACAGAAAAATGGAAAAATGCTATCCTACGTTTACCTCAAGCCCAACCCACCTTACCTGTCGTCTTCCTCCCTGCCAGTCGGAGCAGGAGGTGGCCGCCGCTCGATCCGGCGCCCACGGAGCTGCGTGCCTGCCTGGCCGCCACGTGGCGCTGGCGAGGTCGGGGATAAGCTCCCCGAGACATGCCCGAGCTCATCCCCTCCCCATTCTCCCCCCTGTTACCTCTCCTCTCGGTCGCCATTGGAGCCCGAGCAGAGCTCGAGCTCGCCGTCGCTCTGACCTACCCCCTTCCCTCCTAAGCCACGCAGAAGAACCGCCAGGGTCCCCTGAAGCTTCCAAGCCACGAGCTCAACACCGAGACGTAGTGAATCACCGATAAGCCGTCTTCTTCCTCCTCGGATCGCCGACGTTCATCGTCGCTGTTCTTCCTCCTCAGGCCTTCCCCGAGCCTACTTTCAACGCCACTGCACACCTCGTGAGCTCAGGATCCTTTTTCCCCTATTTACCCTCTCGATCCCGAGCCCTAGCACCTGATTCCACCGGAGCCCGACGATGACCGCCGCGATACCTCATCGCTGGTGGCTCTCCGGTGATCAGCTCATTGATATGAGGCTTGCAAACGCTTCAGCACGTCGTGTAGATGCCGTAGGAGCCTAGCCCTGCGCATGAAGCCCCCTGTTTTGATGACCCCGATGACGCCCGAGCTTCGGCCGCCGCCAAGCTCGTCGCCGGCGTCATCTCCAGCCAGATCAGCCCCGGTTCTGTGCAAAAATAGAACAGCGGGTGAACGCTGGTTAGTCTGGTGCCCTCCGCCGTGCAAATGGTCGTTGGAATGAGATTTCCGAGCCCCTCCGCCGTTCTGGTGGTCGCCGGAGGCTCACCACCGGCGAGGACAACCTCGCCGCCGGTGGATCTGACCCCCTTAAGTCTATGACAGGTGGGGCCAGCCTCTGGTCAATTAATATTAGGATTATTAAAAATAAATAATTAAATAAAAACATAAGCAGTCACTGACATGTGGGTCCAGCCCTGATAATTAATCTATTAAGAGAAATTTAAACTAAAAACTGGCCAGAGTCATTGACTAGTTGGTCCCACTGGTCAGGTTTGACTTTCAACGGCCAGTTGGACCTGCTGATGTCATGCTGATGCAATAAAGAGTTTTCTGATTTGAAAAAATTCCAAAAAATGCCCAAAATTTCTAAAAATCATAGAAAATAATCTGTAACTCCAATGAAAATAATTTATATATGAAAAAGTATGAGAAAAATCCGAGGAATCTTATTATCATATTTTCAAACATGTTTGAAAATGTTAACTTCACCAAACAGATTAGATGATGATAGGATAATCTCATTAAGTAATTTGGAGTTGGAATTTGAAATCCATTTGAATCCCACTTCAAATATTATGACCAAATCATGATCAAGCACAACCAGCAACCCAACATACCATCATCATGCATGCTAAAACAAGATTACGTGAGCATCAGGTCGAATCAATTAAAAGGGTATTTGAAAATACCTTGTTTGAAGTGATATTTGAATCTTGATTCAAATCAACTTTAACTTAAGAAATGGTAGCTACATTAGCCTACCACCTTTCATTTTCATGCCATGCTCATGCATCATCTTGTTGCATATGATTGTTATTGATTGATATTGTTTTACCGATAGGCTCTGCTCATCCGGATTCCGTCGAATATCCGACTGACGGATATTGTCCCTCTGCTGAGCAACAAGGCAAGCAACCATTTTGATCATCCCGATAAATCCAATGTTCTCCCTCCTGCTCTTATTACTTGCATTAGGGAAAATGCTTCCACTGCTTTTACTACGTTAGTTGAACCCACTTCCTTTGCATGACCTATCTTTGTCACAGTAACTAGCTGAACTTTGCAACCTTGCATACCTCGTAGATTCTTGAGCCATGATGTGCCCTATCCTGCTATGCATGCTATGCTTAGAGTTGTGTATGGTCTGTCATCTGGGTGATGAACAGAATTGTGACAATGTGTTCAGTAAGTAAAGGTTGTGTGTTGAACCTGATTTGGTAAAGGTACCGGTGAAAGGCTATGTAGGAGTACATGGAGGGTTGTTTCATTGGAACCATCCTTAGGAACTAAGTTCTGTGTATGTAATCCAAGACGAGATACTACCACATGTTGGGTGCTGAAATATGACCCTGCTCGACTTATTAACCGCCTACTACTCGGTCCAGGAGTTTCTGGTGTTTATAGTCATGCTGGAGGCCGTGCGTAGCGCTGACCTTAGAGGTGGGCTATGATGCGGTAGGCAGTGGCACGGTGTACCAAGTGGCACCCGGATGGTGGGCTTGGGAACCCTGTGCACATCGTTTGGGGCCGTGGCAAAAACCTCAGCCGGACTTCCGTGCGGGTTACCCTCAGATAGGCGATAGACCTGGACTAAGTATTAAGCGTGGTTAACGGTCGTGGCCGACTCCCTCGCTGGGCTTCCGCTTGAAGGTTGTCGAGGTGCATGACGTTCACATGGCGATAAGTGGCGAGATCGTGTGTGAAGAAGTACACCCCTGCAGGGTTATGATCTATTCGAATAGCCGCATCCGCGGATATGGACTACTTGGAGACATATGTTGTTCATAGATAACTTTAATGGCTACTCATAAAATTGTCAAGATAAGCGTGAGTGTCGTGGACGGCATTTCCGTATGGAGACGGAATGATTCCACGATGGAGTATTGTTGTGGTGTTAGTGGACTCGTGTGCGAGAAATCAAAGTTGTCAATACTATTTAAAAATGCATGTTGTCTAGCCACGAGTCAAATGCTGGCTTTCCGCATGAAACCCCACAATTCCTTATTGATACATTGCATGAGTAGATAGCTTATCCTAAACTCTTGCTGAGTACTTTTGTACTCACGTTTGCTGAATAAATTGTTGCACAGGTTGTTAATGACCCTAATGGAGGGTTTTATCTAGACATCGACGACGACGAGTAGCTCCCAGCTACGATCTGGCCCTAGGATGGGTCTGTAGATAGTGAGGCCATGTGCCTTTATCTTTCCATCTATGTGTACTCAGACAGCTTTACTCTTCCGCTAGTTTGTAGGAACTGTGTGTATGACTTGTGATGACGGGTCATGATACCCCTACCTTGTAATATTATGTGTGTGGCTCTTCCGAGCCTTCTAAATAAAGTTTGTATGTTATGGTTATGTTGTGATGCCATCGATGTATCTATACATATCGGTATGCCATGGGTACGTGTGTTGTACTTGATATGTATGGGGTTCGATTACCTAGCCATAGGCTTTAGTGGCATTCCTTAGAGGGAAATGCCCCTTTGTGATCGAACAAGCCATGGTAGTTCGCTACTCCTCCGGACACATTGGTTGACCTGCATGTGTCCTTCTTAGCTGCTGTGTCTGTCCCCTTTGGGGAAATGTCACGCGATGTAATGGAGTCCCTGTAGCTTGCTACGACTCGTCTACATTCGCTGGTGACCGACACCTGCTTTGCTGGGTCATGTATGCCTGTCCCTGTGCGGAACTGCCGCTTTGGTTTATGACTAGACATGTCGATCCGGGTTCTTTGTCATTGGATTGCTAGCGACCCAATTGCATACGTGAGTCAAAAGGTGCAAATGGTCCCAGCTAATGTAAGGCTGCAGCCGTGGGGATAACCGTGCATGAGACCGCAAAGAGATGCGATGTGTTACAGGCTGGATTCCTATGGCTTAGGATCGGGGTCCTGACACCAAGAGAGAGAAGAAGCCATCTAGCTGCTAACTACGGACCCGTAGGTCTGAAGTGAACTACTCACGAGTCATTGGAGGGGCGATGATGATGATGAAGACGCCCTCCAACTCCAAAGTCCCCTCCGGCAGGGCGCTAGGAAGGGTCTCCAGATGAGATCTCGCGGAAACGGAAGCTTGCGAAGGCGGAAAAGTATTTTCGAGGCTCCCCTGATTTCTGCGGAATATTTGGGAATGTATAGGCGCAAGACCTAGGTCAGGGGGTGGCCAGGGAGGCCACAATCCTGCCCACCGCCGCCCCCCCCTCGTGGCGGAGTGGGGGCTTGTGGGCTCCCAGGAGCCCACCTGGCTTGGCCCAAAAGCCCCCTGGACTTCTTCCGTTCGGGAAAAAATCATTTTGGGGTTTTTCTTTCGTTTGGATTCCGTTCCAAAATCAGATCTGAAAAAAGTCAAAAACATAGAAAAAACAGGAACTAGCACTTGGCACTTAATTAATAAGTTAGTCCCAAAAAGATATAAAAAGGTACATAAAACATACAAAGAAGACAAGATAACAGCGTGAAACCATCAAAAATTATAGATACGTTTGAGACGTATCAGCGCCTCTCTGGGCTTGTCCACCAGCCCACTAAGGGCTGGTGCGACACCACTAAGGCCTATGGGCTTCCCCTGGGTGGGCTGCGCCCCCCCGGTGAACATCCGGAACCCATTCGTCATTCCCGGTACATTCCAGGTAACTCCGAAAACCTTCCGGTAATCAAACGAGGTCATCCTATATATCAATCTTCGTCTCCGGACCATTCTGGAAACCCTCGTGACGTCCATGATCTCATCCGAGACTCCGAACAACATTCGGTAACCAGCCATATAACTCAAATACGCATAAAACAACATCGAACCTTAAGTGTGCAGACCCTGCGGGTTCGAGAACTATGTAGACATGACCCGAGGGACTCCTCGGTCAATATCCAATAGCGGGACCTGGATGCCCATATTGGATCCTACATATTCTACGAAGATCTTATCGTTTGAACCTCAGTGCGAAGGATTCATATAATCCCGTATTTCATTCCCTTTGTCCTTCGGTATGTTACTTGCCCGAGATTTAATCGTGAGTATCCGCATACCTATTTCAATCTCATTTACCGGCAAGTCTCTTTACTCGTTGCGTAATACAAGATCCCGCAACTTACACTAAGTCACATTGCTTGCAAGTCTTGTGTGTGATGTTGTATTACCGAGTGGGCCCCGAGATACCTCTCCGTCACACGGAGTGACAAATCCAAGTCTTGATCCATACTAACTCAACGGACACCTTCGGAGATACGTGTGGAGCATCTTTATAGCCACCCAGTTACGTTGTGACGTTTGATACACACAAAGTATTCCTCCGGTGTTAGTGAGTTATATGATCTCATTGTCATAGGAATAAATACTTGACACGTAGAAAACAGTAGCAACAAAATGACACGATCAACATGCTACGTCTATTAGTTTGGGCCTAGTCCATCACATGATTCTCCCAATGATGTGATCCAGTTATCAAGCAACAACACCTTGTACATAGTCAGAAGACCCTGACTATCCTTAATCAATTGGCTAGCCAACTAGAGGCTTGCTAGGGACGGTGTTTTGTCTATGTATCCACACATGTATCTTAGTCTTCATTCAATACAGTTATAGCATGGATAATAAACGATTATCTTGGAACATGAATTATAGTAATAACTTATTTATTATTGCCTCTAGTGCATAATTCCAACAGATCCCCCATGTCCCAGAACATCGGCGCCTCTCCTACGCCACCGCCTCGCACCAGCCGCCATTGGGGCCTCCCCAAGCCGGCAACCTCCACGCTCGGATCTCCTCGCCCCACGCCTGCGGAGCGCCCCCATCGCCCTTCACCCGGCCCCTACCCCACATTTCCTTCGCCAGCGCCCCTCCTCTCTGCCTCGCACCGCGTAGAGCTCCCTCACCGCACCGGCCATCGTTGTCCCGCTGCCGTGCGACCCCCTCCCCGAGCCACCGGTGCCCGCGCCCCGTGACGCCACCGCCGCTCCACCACTAGCACCCTACGTCATCGGTCACCACCTCGGACACCACTGGCCGGACCTTGATATGTCCATTTTGCATCATGTTTTCATGTTGATATTTATCGCTTCTTGGGCTGTTACTTCACTTCACGGTACAATACTTATGCCTTTTCTCTCTTATTTTGCAAGGTTTACATGAAGAGGGAGAATGCCAGCAGCTGGAATTGTGGCCTAAAAGTGGAGCAAGTTTGAGATACCTATTCTGCGCAACTCCAAACGCCATAAAAATAAACGAGGATTTTTTTCCGGATTTATAAAAAATACTGGGCCGAAGAAGTGCCAGAGGGGCGCCAGCAGGTGGCCACAAGCCTGCTAGGCGCGGCCACCCCCGCTGGCTATGCCTAGGGGGCTTGTGGGCAGCCTGCTGGCCCACTGGCCACCCTCTTCTTCTATATGAAGGGTTTCGTCTGGTAAAAAATCAGGGAGGAGATTTTTCATGGATTCGCCGCCACCAGGAGGCAGAACTTGAGCATAACCAATCTAGAGCTCCGGTAGGACGATCCTGCCAGGGAAACTTCCCTCCTCGAGGGGGAAATCGTCGCCATCGTCATCACCAATACTCCTCTCATCGGAGGGGACTCGTCACCATCAGCATCTTCATCAGCACCATCTCATCTCCAAACCCTAGTTTATCACTTGTAACCAATCTCCGTCTCGCTACTCCGATGGGTACTTGTAAGGTTGCGAGTAGTTTTGATTACTGTTTGTAGTTGATGCTAGTTGGATTACTTGGTGGAAGAGTTTACATTCAGATCCTTGATGCTACTCATTACCTCTCTGGTCATGAATATGATTATTCTTTGTGAGTAGTTACTTTTATTCCCGAGGACATGGGATAAGTCATGCTAATAGTAGTTATGTGAATTTGGTATTCGTTCGATATTTTGATGTGTTGTATGTTGTTTTTCCTCTTGTGGTGTTATGTGAACGTCGACTACATAACACTTCACCATTATTTGGGCCTAGAGGAAGGCATTGGGAAGTAGTAAGTAGATGATGGGTTGCTAGAGTGACAGAAGCTTAAACCCTAGTTTATGCGTTGCTTCGTAAGGGGCTGATTTGGATCCACTAGTTTAATGCTATGGTTAGACTTTGTCTTAATTCTTCTTTCGTAGTTGCGTATGCTTGCAAGAGGGGTTAATCATAAGTGGGACGCTTGTCCAAGTACGGGTAGTACCTAAGGGCCGTTCCACCCACATATCAAACTATCAGAGTAACGAACGCGAATCATATGAACATGACGAAAACTAGCATGGCAGAAATTCATGTGTGTCCTCGAGAGCGTTTTTCCTCCTATAAGACTTTATCCAGGCTTGTCCCGTGCTACAAAAGGGATTGGGCCACCTTGCTTCACTGTTGCTACTTTTGTTACTTGTTTCTTGCTACGAATCATCTCACCACACAATCACTTGTTACCGATAATTTCAGTGCTTGCAGATATTTCCTTGCTGAAAACCACTTGTCAGATCCTTCTGCTCCTCGTTGGGTTCGACACTCTTACTTATCCAAAGGACTACGAACGATCCCCTATACTTGTGGGTCATCAAGACTCTTTTCTGGAGCCGTTGCCGGGGAGGCTAGCGCCTTTGGTAAGTGGAACTTGATAAGGAAACATTCATATAGTGTGCTGAAATTTTTTCACATGTCACTATGTATACTAATCCTTTGAGGGATTTGTTAGGGGTATCTTCACCTCGAACGGAAGCACAAATACTTGCTCCTCAACCTTCTGCACCTACTGAAATTATTTTCTTTGAATTTCCTTCGGGTATGCTTGAAAAACTACTGGCTAATCCTTTTACAGGAGATGGAACATCACATCCAGACTTGCGTCCAATCTACGTAGATGAAGTTTGTGGTTTATTTAAGCTTGCAGGTTTTCCCGAGGATGAGGTCAAGAAGAAGGTCTTTCCTTTATCTTTGAAGGATAAGGCGTTGACATGGTATAGGCTATGTGATGATACTGGATCATGGGACTACAATCGGTTGAAATTGGAATTTCATCAAAAGATTTATCCTATGCATTTAGTACATCGTGATCGGAGTTATATTTATAATTTTTGGTCTGATGACAGAGAAAGCATCGCTCAAGCTTGAGGGAGGCTTAAATCAATGTTATATTCATGCCCCAATCATGAGCTCTCGAGAGAAATTATCATTCAGAACTTCTATGCTCAGCTTTCTCATGATGATCGCACCATGCTTGATACTTCTTGTACCGGTTCTTTTATGAAGAGAGATATTGACTTCAAATGGAATTTATTGGAGAGAATTAAACGCAACTATGAAGATTGGGAGCTTGAAGAAGGTAAGGACTCAGGTATGAATTTCCAGTTTGATTGCATTAAATCCTTTGTTGAGACAAATACTTTTTGTGACTTTAGCGCTAAGTATGGACTTGACTCTGAGATAGTAGCTTCATTGTGTGAATCATTCGCTGCTCATATTGATCTCCCCAAACAGAAGTGGTTTAAATATCACCCTCCTTTAGAAGTCAATGTAGTTAAACCCAATCCAGTTGAAGTGAAAGTCATTGCCTATAATGATACTGTTGTTCCGAGTGCTTACATTGAGAAACCACCTTTCCCTGTTAGGATAAAGGATCATTCTAAAGCTTCAACTTTGATACGTAGAGGCTACATTAGAACACCTACACCCCCTGAGCAAATTAGAGTTGAACCTAGCATTGCTATTATCAAAGATCTTCTGTCCGACGATGTTGAGGGACATGATATTCACTTCTGTGAAGATGTTGGTAGAATTTCTAAACCTCACGCTAGAGACAAACATAGGCCTGTTGTTGGCACACCTATTGTTTCTGTTAAGATAGGTGATCATTGCTATCATGGTTTATGTGACATGGGTGCTAGTGTTAGTGCAATACCTCAATCCTTATATGATGAAATCAAAGATGAGATTGCACCTATTGAGATAGAGCCTATTGATGTCACTATTCAGGTTGCCAATAGAGATACTATCTGCCATGTGAGAATTGTTAGGGATGTTGAAGTCTTGTGTGGTAAAACAAAGTATCCTGCTGATTTCCTCGTTCTTGCTACCGCACAAGATAGCTTTTGTCCTATCATATTTGGCAGACCTTTTCTCAATATCGTCAATGCTCATATTGACTGACAGAAGCAAACTGTCACTGTTGGCTTTGAAGGTGTGTCACACGTGTTCAATTTCTCCAAGTTTGGTAGACAACCTCATGAAAAGGAGTTGCCTAGTAAGGATGAAACTATTGCTTAGCTACTATTGCCGTACCTCCTACTGATCCCTTAGAACAATACTTGCTTGAGGATGAAAATGATATGCATATGGATGAAAGGGATGAGATAGATAGAGTTCTCTTAGAAAAATATCCTATCCTTAAGAATAATCTGCCTTTTGAACTGCTTGGGGATCCACCCCCACCAAAGGGTGATCCTATGTTCGAGCTTAAACAGTTGCCTGATACTCTTAAGTATGCTTATCTTGATGAAAAAGAGATATATCCTGTTATTATTAGTGCTAGCCTCTCAGAGCACGAAGAAAAGAAGTTACTAAAAACTCTGAGGAAGCATCGTGCTGCTATTGGATATACTCTTGCTGATCTAAAGGGCATTAGTCCCACTCTATGCCAGCACAAGATTAAAACTGATCCTGATTCCAAACCAGTTGCTGATCATGAACGAAGATTAAATCCTAAGATGAAAGAAGTAGTAAGAAAAGAAATCCTAAAGCTTCTTGAAGTGGGTATTATCTATGCTGTTGCTCATAGCGATTGGGTGAGTCCGGTGCATTGCGTCCCTAAGAAGGGAGGTATTACCGTTGTCCCTAATGATAAGGATGAATTGATCCCGCAGAGGATTATTACTGGCTATAGGATGGTGACCGATTTTAGGAAATTGAATAAGGCCACTGCTACTGCAACAAAAGACCTTCCAACGGCGCGAGAAACATGCTGACGGGAGACTGTTCTTGTCTTGATACTCCTCAACAATGCCACCAGGAATCCTTCTGCTACGGCTACGCCTTAAGGGACTTCCTAGGAAAATATGCAAAGGATTTCCCCCGTGGCCTTGGAGCCTTGCGTTGGTGTGCCCTCGAAGCGGAAAGGGTGATGTAACGCAGCGGTGGTAAGTATTTCCCTCAGTTTGAGAACCAAGGTATCGATCTAGTGAAGGAGTATCTCAAGTGCGTGCACAAACACAAAAAGCTTGCTCCCAACGCTATGAAGGGGTTGTCAATCCCTTATAGATTGTTCGCCAAGTGAGAACTGAAAGTAACAAAGTAACAAAGCAAAGTAAAAGCAAAATTGGAAACGATAGGTGTGAATAGACCCGGGAGCCGTAGTGTTCACTAGTGGCTTCTCCCATGAAAGCAAGTAGACGGTGGGTGAAAAAATTACTGTCGAGCAATTGATAGAACCGCGCATAGTCGTGACGTCATCTATGACAATGATTATATCTATAGGCATCACGTCCAAAACAAGTAGACCGATACTTTCTGCATCTACTACTATTACTCCACACGTCGACCGCTATCCAGCATGCATCTAGTGTATTAAGTCCAAAAGAACAGAGTAGCACCTTAAGCAAGATGACATGATGTAGATGGACAATCTCATATCTACGACAAAGCCCACCTTGTTACCCTTGATGGCAACTACATGATGTGTGTCTTGCTGCCCCTACTGTCACTGGGAAAGGTCAGCACACGGTAAGAACCCAAAACCAAGCACTTCTCCAATTGCAAGAATCATAGATCTAGTTGGCCAAACAAAACCCAAGACTCGGAGAGACTTACAAGGATATCAAATCATGCATATCACCAATCCACAATTCATCGGATCTCGACAAACACACCGCCAAAGAGGATTACTGTTGGAAATATGCCCTAGAGACAATAATAAATTAGTTATTATTATATTTCTTGGTTCATGATAATCGTTTATTATCCATGCTATAATTGTATTGATTGGAAACACAATACTTGTGTGGATACATAGACAAAACACTGTCCCTAGTAAGCCTCTAGTTGACTAGCTCGTTGATCAAAGATGGCCAAGGTTTCCTGGCCATAGGCAAGTGTTGTTACTTGATAACGGGATCACATCATTAGGAGAATCATGTGATGGACTAGACCCAAACTAATAGACGTAGCATGTTGATCGTGTCATTTTGTTGCTACTGTTTTCTGCGTGTCAAGTATTTGTTCCTATGACCATGAGATCATATAACACACTGACACCGGAGGAATGCTTTGTGTGTATCAAACGTCATAACGTAACTGGGTGACTATAAAGATGCCCTACAGGTATCTCCGAAGGTGTTAGTTGAGTTAGTATGGATCGAGACTGGGATTTGTCACTCCGTGTGACGGAGAGGTATCTCGGGGCCCACTCCGTAATACAACATCACACACAAGCCTTGCAAGCAATGTGACTTAGTGTAAGTTGCGGGATCTTGTATTACGGAACGAGTAAAGAGACTTGCCGGTAAACGAGATTGAAATAGGTATGCGGATAGTGACGATCGAATCTCGGGCAAGTAACATACCGAAGGACAAAGGGAATGACATACGGGATTATATGAATCCTTGGCACTGAGGTTCAAACGATAAGTTCTTCGTAGAATATGTGGGATCCAATATGGGCATCGAGGTCCCACTATTGGATATTGACCGAGGAGTCACCTAGGTCATGTCTACATAGTTCTCGAACCCGCAGGGTGTGCACACTTAAGGTTCGACGTTGTTTTTTGCGTATTTGAGTTATATGGTAAGTTACCGAATGTTGTTCGGAGTCCCATATGAGATCACAGACGTCACGAGGGTTTCCGGAATGGTCCGGAAACAAAGATTGATATATAGGATGACCTCATTTGATTACCGGAAGGTTTTCGGAGTTACCGGGAATGACGAATGGGTTCCGGATCTTCACCGGGGGGGGGGGGGGGGGAACCCACCTCGGGGAAGCCCATAGGCCTTGGGGGTGGCTCACCAGCCCTTAGTGGGCTGGTGGGACAGCCCAAGAAGGCCCTAAGCGCCATAGGAAGAAAATCAAAGAGAAAAGAAAAAAAAGGGAGGAGGTGGGAAAGGGAAGAAGGACTCCACCTTCCAAACCAAGTTGGATTCGGTTTGGAAGGGGAGACCTTCCCCCCTTGGCTCGGCAGACCCCCTTGGGGCCTCTTGAGCCCCAAGGCAAGGCTCCCCCTCTTCGCCCTATATATACGGAGGTTTTAGGGCTGATTTGAGACAACTTTGCCACGGCAGCCCGACCACATATCTCCACGGTTTCACCTCTAGATCGCGTTTCTGCGGAGCTCGGGCGGAGCCCTGCTGAGATAAGATCACCACCAACCTTCATTGCGTCGTCACGCTGCCGGAGAACTCATCTACCTCTCCGTCTCTCTTGCTGGAACAAGAAGGCCGAGATCATCGTCGAGCTGTACGTGTGCTGAACGCGGAGGTGTCGTCCGTTCGGCACTAGATCGTGGGACTGATCGCCGGACGGTTCGCGGGGCGTATCGAGGGACATGAGGACGTTCCACTACATCAACCGCGTTCACTAACGCTTCTACTGTGCATTCTACAAGGGTACGTAGATCGAATATCCCCTCTCGTAGATGGACATCACCATGATAGGTCTTCGTGCGCGTAGGAAATTTTTTGTTTCCCATGCGACGTTCCCCAACAGTGGCATCATGAGCTAGGTTCAGGCGTAGATGTCTTATCAAGTAGAACACAAAAGTTTTTGTGGGCGGTGATGTGCGTTTTGCTGCCCTCCTTAGTCTTTTCTTGATTCCGCGGTATTGTTGGATCGAAGCGGCTCGGACCGACATTACTTGTACACTTACGAGAGACTGGTTTCATCGCTATGAGTAACTCCGTTGCTCAAATATGACTAACGGGTGTCAGTTTCTCCAACTTTAGTTGAATCGGAATTGACCGAGGAGGTCCTTGGATGAGGTTAAATAGCAATTCATATATCTCCGTTGTGGTGTTTACGTAAGTAAGATGCGATCCTACTAGATACCCATGGTCACCACGTAAAACATGCAACAACAAAATTAGAGGACGTCTAACTTGTTTTGCAGGGTATGCTTGTGATGTGATATGGCCAACGATGTGATGTGATATATTGGATGTATGAGATGATCATGTTGTAATAGTTAATATCGACTTGCACGTCGATGGTACGGCAACCGGCTGGAGCCATAGGGTTGTCTTTAAACTAACGTTTGTGCTTGCAGATGCGTTTACTATATTGCTAGGACGTAGCTTTAGTAGTAATAGCATGAGTAGCACGACAACCCCGATGGCGACACATTGATGCAGATCATGGTGTGACGCCGGTGACAAGAAGATCATGCCGGTGCTTTGGTGATGGAGATCAAGAAGCGCATGATGATGGCCATATCATGTCACTTATGAATTGCATGTGATGTTAATCCTTTTTGCACCTTATCTTGCTTAGAACGACGGTAGCATTATGAGGTGATCTCTCACTAAAATTTCAAGACGAAATTGTGTTCTCCCCGACTGTGCACCGTTGCGACAGTTCTTCGTTTCGAGACACCACGTGATGATCGGGTGTGATAGACTCAACGTTCACATACAACGGGTGCAAAACAGTTGCACACGCAGAACACTCGGGTTAAGCTTGACGAGCCTAGCATGTGCAGACTTGGCCTCGGAACACATGAGACCGAAAGGTCGAGCATGAATCGTATAGTTGATATGATTAGCATAAAGATGCTTACCACTGAAACTATTCTCGACTCACGTGATGATCGGACTTGAGATAGTGGATTTGGATCATGTACCACTCAAATGACTAGAGAGATGTACTTTTTGAGTGGGAGTTCTTAAGTAATATGATTAATTGAACTAATTTTCATGAACATAGTCTAATGGTCTTTGCGAATTACGATGTAGCTTGCGCTATAGCTCTACTGTTTTTATATGTTCCTAGAGAAAATTTAGTTGAAAGTTGATAGTAGCAAACTTTGAAGAGGATTGTCCTCGTTGCTGCGCAGAAGGCTTATATCCTTAATGCACCACTCGGTGTGCTGCACCTCGGGCGTCGTCTGTGGATGTAGTGAACATCCGTCATACATGTTTCTGATGACTACACGATAGTTCAGTGCAAAATACTTAATGGCTTAGAAGCAAGGCACCGAAGACGTTTTGAAACGTCACGGAACATAAGTGATGTTCTAAAGAGATGAAATTGTGATTTCATGCTTGTGCCCTTGTTAAGAGGTACGAGACCTCCAACAAGATTCTTTGTCCACAAAGTAAAGGAGAAAAGCTCAATCGTTGAGCGTGTGCTCAGATTGTCTGAGTACGACAATCACTTGAATCAAGTGGGAGTTAATCTTCCAGATGAGATAGTGATGGTTCTCCAAAGTCACTGCCACCAAGCCGTGAGAGCTTCGTGATGAACTATAACATATCAAGGATAGATACAATGATCCTTGAGCGATTCGCGATGTTTGACACTGCGAAAGTAGAAATCAAGAAGGAGCATCAATAGTTGATGGTTTGTAAAACCACTAAGTTTCAAGAAAGGCAAGGGCTAGAAGGGATACTTCGTGAAACGGCAAAACAGTTGCTGCACTAATGAAGAGACCCAAGATTAAACCCAAACCCGAGACTAAGTGCTTCTGTAATGAGGGGAACAGTCACTGAGGCGGAGCAACTCTAGATACTTGGTAGATGAGAAGGCTGGCAAAAGTGGAAAGAAGTATATTTGATATACATGATGTTGATGTGTACTTTACTAGTACTGCTAGTAGCATGAGGGTATTGGATACCGGTTCGGTTGCTAAGTGATTAGTAACACGAAATGAAAGCTGCAGCATAAACGGAGACTAGCTAAAGGCGAGGTGACGATACGTGTTGGAAGTGTTTCCAAGGTTGATATGATCAAACGTCGCACGCTCCCTCTACCATCGGGATTGGTGTTAAACCTAAATAATTCTTATTTGGTGCTTGCGTTAAGCATGAACATGATTGGATCGTGTTTATCACAATACGATTATTCATTTAAAGAGAATAATGGTTACTCTATTTTCTTGAATAATCACCTTCAATGGTTTATTGAATCTCGATCGTAGTGTTGCACATGTTCAGGATATTGGTGCCAAAAGATACGAGGTAATGATGATAGTACCACTTACTTCTGGCACTGCCGCTTGAGTCATGTTGGTATAAATTGCATGAAGAGGCTCCATGCTGATGGATCTTTATACTCACTTGATTTTGAATCACTAATGACATGCAAATCATACCACATGAGAAAGGCCTTGTTTTCATTGAGATGAAATAAGATAGTAACTTGTTGGAAGTGATACATTTTGATGTATGCACTCCAATGGGTGCTGAGGCACGCAGTGGATATCATTATGTTCTTACTTCAATGACGATTTGAGTAGATACTAGAGTATTTGCTTAATGAATCACAAGTCTGAAATATTGAAAAGTTCAATTCTGTTTCGGAGTGAAGTTCGTCGTAACAAGAGGATAAACTGTCTACGATATGATCATAGAAATGAATATCTGAGTTACGAGTTTTGGTACGCAGTTAAGACAATGTGGAAATTGTTTCGCGGTTCATGCCACCTAGAACATCATAGTGTGATGATGTGTCTGAACGTCATAGCCACACACTATTTGGTATGGTGCATGCTATGATGTCTCTTATCGAATTACCACTATCGTTTATGGGTTAAGCATTAGAGACAACCACATTCACTTTAAATAGGGCACCACGTATTTCCGTTGAGATGACATAGTATAGACTGAGATTTAGAGAAATCTAAACTGTCGTTTCTTGAAAGTTTGGGGTTTCGAAACTTATGTGAAAAAGTTTCAGTCTGAGAAGCTCGAACCCAAAGCGGATAAATGCATCTTCATAGGATATCCAAAACAGTTGGGTACATCTCCTATCTTAGATCCGAAAGCAAAGTGTTTGTTTCTAGAAACGAATCCTTTCTCGAGGAAAGGTTTCTCTCGAAAGAATTGAGTGGGAGGGTGGTAGAACTTGATGAGGTTATTGAACCATCACTTCGACCAGTGTGTAGCAGGGCGCGGGAAGTTGTTCCTGTGGCGCCTACACCAATTGAAGTGAAAGCTGATGATGGTGATCATCGAGCATCGGATCAAGTTACTACAAGCCTCGTAGGTTGACAAGGTCGCGTACTACTACAGAGTGGTACGGTAACCTTGTCTTGGAGGTCATGTTGTTGAGCAACAGTGAACCTACGAGTTATGGAGAAAGCAATGGTGGGCCCAGATTCCGACAAATGGCTGGAAGCCATGAAATCCGAGAGAGGATCCATGTATGAAAACAAAGTGTAGACTTTGGAAGAACTACTTGATGGTCATAGGACTATTGAGTAAAGATGGATCTTTAAAAGGAAGACAGACGATGATAGTGATAAGTCACTATTAAGAAAAGCTCGACTTGTCGCAAAGATGTTTCCGACAAGATCAAACAGTTGACTATGATGAGACCTTCTCACTCGTAGCGATGCTAAAAGTCTGTTAGAATTATGTTAGTAGTTGTTGCATTATTTATGAAATATTGCATGTAGGATGTCAAAACATTGTTTCCTCGACGGTTTCCTTGAGAAAACATTGTATGAGATACAACCATGAGGTTTTGTCGATCCTAAAGAAACTAGCAAGTATGCAAGCTCCAACGATCCTTAAATGGACTAGTGCAAGCATCTCGGAGTTGGAATATACACTTTGATGAGATGATCAAGGATTTTGGGTTTGTACAAGGTTTATGAGAAACTTGTATTTCCAAAGAAGTGAGTGGGAGCACTATACAATTTCTGATAAGTATATGTGGTTGACATATTGTGGATCAGAAGTAATGTAGAATTTCTGTAAAGCATACAAGGTTGTTTGAAAGGAGTTTTCAAAGGAATACCTGGATTGAGCTACTTGAACGTTGAGCATCAAAGATCTATGGAGATAGATCGAAAGCGCTTAATGGAAGTTTCAACAAGATGCATGCCTTGACAAGTTTTGAAGGAGTTCAAAATAGATCAGCAAAGAAGGAGTTCTTGGTTGCATTGTAAGGTGTGAATTTGAGTAAGACTCAAAACCCGACCACGGCAGAATAAAGAGAATAGACGAAGGTCGTCTTCTATGCCTTAGCCGTAGACTCTAAAGTATGCCATGCTGAGTACCGCACCTGATGTGTGCCTTGCAGCAAGTCTGTTGAGAGGTACAGAGAGTGATCCATGATTGAATCACTAGCAGCGGTCAAAATTTATCCTTAGTAACTGATGGACTAAGGAATTTTTTTCGATTATGGAGGTGGTTAAAGAGTTCGTCGTAAAGGGTTACGTCGATGTAAGCTTTGACACTAATCCGAATAACTATGAGTAGTGAAACGGATTCGTATAGTACATAGTAGCAGCATCTATAAGATGACATAAAGATTTGTAAAGAACACACGGATCTGAAAATTTCAGAACCGTTGACTAAAACCTCTATCATGAGCAAGACGTGATCAGACCCCATAACTATATGGGTGTTGGATTCGTTGGAATCACATGGTGATGTGAACTAGATTATTGACTCTAGTGCATGTGGGAGACTATTGGAAATATGCCCTAGAGGCAATAATAAATTAGTTATTATTATATTTATTTGTTCATGATAATCGTTTATTATCCATGCTATAATTGTATTGATTGGAAACACAATACTTGTGTGGATACATAGACAAAACACTGTCCCTAGTAAGCCTCTAGTTGACTAGCTCGTTGATCAAAGATGGCCATGGTTTCCTGGCCATAGGCAAGTGTTGTTACTTGATAACGGGATCACATCATTAGGAGAATCATGTGATGGACTAGACCCAAACTAATAGACGTAGCATGTTGATCGTGTCATTTTGTTGCTACTGTTTTCTGCGTGTCAAGTATTTGTTCCTATGACCATGAGATCATATAACTCACTGACACCGGAGAAATGCTTTGTGTGTATCAAACATCGCAACGTAACTGGGTGACTATAAAGATGCTCTACAGGTATCTCCGAAGGTGTTAGTTGAGTTAGTATGGATCGAGACTGGCATTTGTCACTCCGTGTGACAGAGAGGTATCTCGGGGCCCACTCGGTAATACAACATCACACACAAGCCTTGCAAGCAATGTGACTTGGTGTAAGTTGCAGGATCTTGTATTACGGAACGAGTAAAGAGACTTGTCGGTAAACGAGATTGAAATAGGTATGCGGATACTGACGACCGAATCTCGGGCAAGTAACATACCGAAGGACAAAGGGAATGACATACGGGATTATATGAATCCTTGGCACTGAGGTTCAAACGATAAGATCTTCATAGAATATGTGGGATCCAATATGGGCATCCAGGTCCCACTATTGGATATTGACCGAGGAGTCACTCGGGTCATGTCTACATAGTTCTCGAACCCGGAGGGTCTGCACACTTAAGGTTCGACGTTGTTTTATGCGTATTTGAGTTATATGGTTGGTTACCGAATGATGTTTGGAGTCCCGGATGAGATCACGGACGTCACGAGGGTTTTCGGAATGGTCCGGAAACGAAGATTGATATATAGGATGACCTCATTTGATTACCGGAAGGTTTTCGGAGTTACCGGGAATGTACCGGGAATGACGAATGGGTTTTGGATGTTCACCGGGGGTGGGGGGCAACCCACCTCGGGGAAGCCCATAGGCCTTGGGGGTGGCGCACCAGCCCTTAGTGGGCTGGTGGGACAGTCCAAGAAGGCCCTATGCGCCATAGGAAGTAAATCAAAGAGAAAAGAAAAAAAGGGAGGACGTGGGAAAGGGAAGAAGGACTCCACCTTCCAAACCAAGTTGGATTCGGTTTGGAAGGGGAGACCTTCCCCCCTTAGCTCGGCCGACCCCCTTGGGGCCTCTTGAGCCCCAAGGCAAGGCTCCCCCTCTTCCCCCTATATATACGGAGGTTATAGGGCTGATTTGAGACAACTTTGCCACAGAAGCCCGACCACATATCTCCACGGTTTCACCTCTAGATCGCGTTTCTGCGGAGCTTGGGCGGAGCCCTGCTGAGATAAGATCACCACCAACCTCCGGAGTGCCGTCACGCTGCTGGAGAACTCATCAACCTCTCCGTCTCTCTTGCTGGATCAAGAAGGCCGAGATCATCGTCGAGCTGTACGTGTCCTGAACGCGGAGGTGCCGTCCGTTCGGCACTAGATCGTGGGACTGATCGCGGGACGGTTCGCGGGGCGGATCGAGGGACGTGAGGACGTTCCACTACATCAACCGCGTTCACTAACGGTTCTACTGTGCGGTCTACAAGGGTATGTAGATCGAATATCCCTTCTCGTAGATGGACATCACCATGATAGGTCTTCGTGCGCGTAGGAAAATTTTTGTTTCAAATGCGACGTTCCCCAACAATTACATCGGATAGATCTCCATGAAGATCATGGAGAACTTTGTATTGAAGATCCAAGAGAGAGAAGAAGTCACCTAGCTACTAACTACGGACCCGTAGGTCTGAAGTGAACTACTCACGAGTCATTGGAGGGGCGATGATGTTGATGTAGAAGCCCTCCAACTCCAAAGTCCCCTCCGACAGGGCACCGGGAAGGGTCTCCAGATGAGATCTCGCGGAAATGGAAGCTTGCGGCGGCCGAAAAGTGTTTTCGTGGATTCCCTGATTTTTTTCTCTGTATTTTAGGGAATATATAGGCGAAGGAGCTAGATCAGGGGGCGCCAGGGAGGCCACAAGCTTGCTAGCCGCCGCCCCCTGATGGCGGCTATAGGGCTTGTGGGCTCCCTGTAGCTCTCTTGGCTTGGCCCACAAGCCCCCTGATCTTCTTCTATTCGGGATAATTTTATTTCAGGGATTATACTCCGTTTGGACTCCGTTTCAAAATCAGATCTGAAAAGAGCCAAAAACACAGAAAAAACAGGAACTGGCACTTGGCACTGAATTAATAAGTTAGTCCCAAAAAAGATATAAAAGATACATAACACATCCAAAGTTGACAAGATAACACCATGAAACCATCAAAAATTATAGATACGTCTGAGACGTATCAAGAATCACCAAGCTTAACTCCTGCTCGTCCTCGAGTGGGGAAGTGATAAAGAATGAATTATTGATGCTTTCATGCTACCTAGCATAGATGCCCTTTGTAACTCCTCTTATGTGATGTGAATGTTCAGATCCATTAGATTCAAAACAATAGTTTGCTATTGACGTGGAAACAATAATAATTCAAGCAAACTAGCAAGGTAATCATGAACTTTCAAAATAACAAGGCCAAAAGAAAGTTATCCCTACAAAAGAATATAGTCTGGCTATGCTCTATCATCATTGCACAACGAATTTAAATCATGCACAACCCCGGTATTGGCCAAGTAATTGTTTCACACCTTTACTTTCTCAAACCTTTTCAACTCTCACGCAATACATGAGCGTGAGCCATGGTTTTAGCACTATAAGTGGTGTGGAGTGTGGTGGACGTTGCAAGAAAAACAAGGAGAAGATGGTCACATTAACTAGGCATATCAATGAGCTGTGGAGATGCTCATCAATAGATATCAATGTGAATGAGTAGGGATTGCCATACAAATGATGCACTAGAGCTAAGAGTATTTGATAGCTCCTAAAGAAAACTAGTGGGTGTGCATCCAACTTGCTTGCTCACGAAGACCTCAGGCAAATTTGAGGAAGCCTATCATTGGAATATACAAGCCAAGTTATGTAATGAAAATTTCCCACTAGCTATATGGTGGTGACAAAACGAGAGACTCTCAATCATGAAGATCATAGTGCTTAATATGCACAAGTGTGGAAATGTGGTAGCATTGTCCCTTCTCTCTTTTTCTCTCTATTTTTTTTGGATGGGCTCTTTGGCCTCTTTTTTTTGGTGCTCATCTTTGGCCTCTTTTATTTCCTCACATGGGAAAATGCTCCATCAATGATTATCATCACACTTTCAACTCAAAACTTAGAGCAACCATGACTCTATATGGAATGCCTCCGGTAGTGTACCGTGACAATGATCTAGCATGGCATAGACATTAGTGAAAACATCATGCTAGCTATCTTACGATCATGCAATGGCAATGTAGAAGTGGTGGCACGTCTCATGGTGGTAGTTGTATGGCAATATATCTCGGAATGACTTTGAAAAAGCCATAGTAGGTAGGTATGGTGGTTGTTTTGAGGGAGTCTAATAGTGGGTTTTGTGCACCGGCGAAAGTTGCACGGCACTAAGAAGATAGTGATGGTGGAAGGTGAAAGTGCATCTAAACCATCGACTCAACATTAGTCATGAAGAACTCATATACTTGTTGCAAAAGTTTTATTATTAATCGAAACAAAGCATTCAACGCATACTCCTAGGGGAAGGGTAGGTAGGTATAAACCATCGCGCGATCCCGACCGCCACACAAAGGATGACAATCAAAAGACTAACCATGCTCAGACTTCATCACATAGCGATTCACCGTACGTGCATGCTACGGGAATCACTAACTTCAACACAAGTATTTCTAGATCCACAACACCTTACTAGCATAACTTCAATATTACCAAAACCACAACTCAAAACTAATTGAGATGAATCAAACTTCTCTAACTATTCAATGCACATGAAGGTGGAAGTTTTCGTATCCCTTTGGATAACTACCCCTTTTGAGACTACTTTCAAAGCATAGACAACTACCAAGCCACGCACCTCTGTGCTCTAAAAGATATAAGTGAAGCACACAGAGCAAAAGTATCTAGCTCAAAAGATATAAGTGAAGCACATGTGAGCTGAATTGTCTACCAAAAGATATAAGTGAAGCTCGACAAAATCATAGTGAGTGCATGTCTCTCTCTCTAGGTGTGCAACAAGGATGATTGTGACACAACAAAAATAAAGGACTCCTACGATACAAGACACTCCAAGCAAAAACACATAACATGTGGTGAATAAAAATATAGCCCCAAGTAACGTTACCGATGGATTGAAGACGAGAGATGGGATGCCTTCCTGGGGCATCCCCAAGCTTAGGATTTTACGGCATCCTTGAATATCTTGGGGTGCCTTGGGCATCCCCAAGCTTGAGCTCTTGCCACTCTTTATCTTTTTGTCCATAAGAACTTCACCCAAAACATGAAAACTTCACAACACGAAACTTAAACAGAAACTCGTGATAACATTAGTATAAGAAAGCAAACCACCACTTCCTTAGGTACTGTAGCAAACTTAAATTCAACTTATGCTGATGTTGGGTTACTGTATTTTCAATCTTCCATGGCTAATACCCCCCGTTACTATCCATAGTTTCATCAAAATAAGCAACCAACACAACAAAAACAGAATCTGTTAATAGCAGACCAGTCTGTAGCAATCTGTATACTTCGTATAATTCTGGTACTTCAAAAATTCTGAAAACTTACGATAGTCTGAAGAGTTTGCGTAGCAATCAACATAAAAAAGAATCAACTCAAAATCTCTTACAGAAAAAAATGAAAATTCTTTTCGTGAGAAGAAAGTTTCTATCTTTTCCAGCATGACCAAACGATCATCCCCAAGACTAATCATAACGGTTTTTCTTGGCACAAACGAAAAAAGAAACACAAAAAACACAATCATAACAGAATTATGAAAATGTGAAAAACACAAAACAGAAAGAAAATGGATAAATCCGTTGGGTTGCCTCCCAACAAGTGCTTTTGTTTAACACCCCTAGCTAGGCAAAAGGTGATGGAATCACGTATAGTCATCTCTGGTGCTCAAACCATAAGTAGCCCTCATCATATATTCATAAGGCAATCTTATTTTATTTCTAGGAAAGTGCTCCATGCCCTTCTTTAAAGGAAATTGAAATCTAATATTCCCTTCCTTCATATCGATGATAGCACCAATAGTCCTTAGGAAAGGTCTACCAAGAATAATGGGACATGAAGGATTGCAATCTATGTCAAGTACAATGAAATCCACGGGTACATAGTTCTTATTTGCAACAATAAGAACATCATCGATCCTTCCCATGGGTTTCTTGACAGTAGAATCCGCAAGATGCAAATTAAGAGAACACTCTTCAATCTCATGAAAAGCAAGAATATCACATAAAGACTTTGGAATCGCGGAAACACTAGCACCCAAATCACACAAAGCATTGCACTCATAGTTTTTGATCTTCATTTTGATATTAGGTTCCCACTCATCATGAAGTTTTCTAGGTATAGATACTTCTAATTCGAGCTTCTCTTCAAGAGATTTCATCATAGCATCTACGATATGCGCGATAAAGGCTTTGCTTTGGCTATAAGCATGTGGAGAGTTTGCAATGGATTGCATCAAAAAAATGCAGTCAAACAAGGAGCAATTATCATAATTGAATTCCTTTAAATCCAAAGTGGGAGTTTCATTACTACCAAATTTTTTGATTTCTTCTACTCCACTCTCCACACCTTTATCATCAAGATGGGTGGACTCCGAATCATTGGGGCGTTTTTCAACCAAAGTGGATTCATATCCAGCCCCTTCATAAATAGGTTTGACACGTGAAAACAAAGATTCAAGAGGAGTCACACCAAGTACTTTAAGATCTTAGTGATTTGCATCACTATAACGCACCCTTTTAAACCATTCATTCCTAGCGCGAATTTGGGCGGTTCTTTCTTTGCTCTCCTTCATGGAGACGCGCATAGCTTTTAAAGTTTCATCCAAGTTGACCTTGGGAGGAGCACATCTAACTTTCAAAGCATCAATATCACAAGACATCCTATCAACGCTCTTAGCCAAATCATTTATTTTGAGTAGTTTTTCCTCTATGGACGCATGGAAAATCTTTTGAGAGTTGATGAACTCTTTGATATTACTCTCTAAATCAGAGGATAATTTGTTGTGATTTCCATAAGTGTTGTTGTTGGAATTGCCATAATTGTTAGAGGAGTTACTAGGAAAAGGCCTAGGAACATAGTTTCCTCTAAAAGCATTGTTGTTGCCAAAATTGTTCCTACCAACAAAATTCACGTCCAAACTAGCATTGCTACTCTCAATCAAGGAAGATAGTGGCATGTCATTAGGATCTACAATAGCGTTTCTACTAGCAACCAAATTCATCAACTCGTCTACCTTAGCACTAAGCGAGTTAATTTCTTCTATAGCGTGTACCTTTTTGCTAGCAGGCGACCTTTCAGTGTGCCACTGACAGTAGTTGGTCATGATATTGTCTAGGAGTTTTGTAGCGTCTCCTAACGTGATTTCCATGAATGTTCCACCTGAGGCGGAGTCCAAGATATTGCGAGAAGCGAAATTCAAGCCAGCTTAAAAGATTTGTATAATCATCCACAAACTCAAGCCATGAGCGGGACAATTTCTAATCATAAGCTTCATCCTCTCCCAAGATTGTGCAACGTGTTCATGATCAACTAGCTTGAAATTCAAGATATCGTTACGTAAGGAGATGATCTTAGCCGGCGGAAAATACTTGGATATGTAAGCATCTTTGCACTTATCCAAAGAATCGATACTATTTTTAGGCAAAGAAGAAAACCAAGTTTTTGCGCGATCTCGCAACGAGAAAGGAAAAAAGCCTCAACTTAATCACGTCATTATCCACATCTCTTTTCTTTTGCATATCACAAAGCTCAATGAAGGTATTGAGATGGGATGTGGCATCTTCACTAGGAAGGCCAGAGAATTGCTCTTTCATAACAAGATTCAGCAAAACTATGTTGATTTCATATGATTCCACACTAGTGGCGGGAGCAATCGGACTACTAATAAAATCATTATTATTTGTACTCGAGAAGTCGCAAAGTTTGGTGTTTTCAGCCATGATGACTTCAACAAACAAACAAGCACACAAGCAAGCAAGAAAACCGGCAAAGGAAAACGACAAAAAGGCAAAAGGAAAAAGAAAACGGCAAAGGAGAAAGGCAAATGAAAACGGCAAATGTGAAGTGGGGGAGAGGAAAACGAGAGGCAACTGGCAAAAAAGTAAATGCAAGAGATGAGTTTCTGAGAACTACTGGGATAGATTTCTCCTTCCCCGGCTACGGCGCCAGAAATACTTCTTCTACTGCAACAGAAGACCTTCCAACAGCCCCAGAAACGTGCTGACGGGAGACTGTTCTTGTCTTGATACTCCTCAGCAACGGCACCAGGAATCCCTCTGCTACGGCTACGCCTTAAGGGACTTCCTAGGCAAATATGCAAAGGATTTCCTCTGTGGCCTTGGAGCCTTGCGTTGGTGTTCCCTCGAAGCGGAAAGGGTGATGTAGCGCAGCGGTGGTAAGTATTTCCCTCAGTTTGAGAACCAAGGTATCGATCTAGTGAAGGAGTATCTCAAGTGCCTGCACAAATACAAAAAGCTTGCTCCCAACGCTATGAAGGGGTTGTCAATCCCTTATAGATTGTTCGCCAAGTGAGAACCGAAAGCAAAAAAGTAACAAAGCAAAGTAAAAGCGAAAGTGGAAACGATAGGTGTGAATAGACCCGGGGGCCGTAGGGTTCACTAGTGGTTTCTCTCATGCAAGCAAGTAGACGGTGGGTGAACAAATTACTGTCGAGCAATTGATAGAACCACGCAAAGTCGTGACGTCATCTATGGCAATGATAATATCTATAGGCATCACGTCCAAAACAAGTAGATCGATACTTTCTGCATCTACTACTATTACTCCACACGTCGACCGCTATCCAGCATGCATCTAGTGTATTAAGTCCAAAAGAACAGAGTAACGCCTTAAGCAAGATGACATGATGTAGATGGACAATCTCATATCTACGACAAAGCCCACCTTGTTACCCTTGATGGCAACTACACGATGTGTGCCTTGCTGCCCCTACTGTCACTCGGAAAGGTCACCACACGGTAAGAACCCAAAACCAAGCACTTCTCCCATTGCAAGAATCATAGATCTAGTTGGCCAAACAAAATCCAAGACTCGCACAGACTTACAAGGATATCAAATCATGCATATAAGAAATCAGCAAAGACTCAAATATATATCATAGATAATCTGATCACAAATCCACAATTCATTGAATCTCGACAAACACACTGCCAAAGAGGATTACATCGGATAGATCTCCATGAAGATCATGGAGAACTTTGTATTGAAGATCCAAGAGAGAGAAGAAGCCAGCTAGCTACGAACTACGGACCCGTAGATCTGAAGTGAACTACTCACGTGTCATTGGAGGGGCGATGATGTTGATGTAGAAGCCCTCCAACTCCAAAGTCCCGTCCGGCAGGGCACCGGGAGGGTCTCCAGATGAGATCTCGCGGAAACGGAAGCTTGCGGCAGCAGAAAAGTGTTTTCGTGGATTCCCTGATTTTTTTTCTGTATTTTAGGGAATATATAGGCGAAGGAGCTAGATCAGGCGGGCGCCAGGGAGGCCACAAGCCTGTTAGCCGCCGCCCCCTCGTGGCGGCTACAGGGCTTGTGGGCTCCCTGTAGCTCTCCTGGCTTGGCCCACAAGCCCCCTGATCTTCTTTTGTTCGGGAAATATTTATTTCGGGGATTTTATTCCGTTTGGACTCCGTTCCAAAATCAGATCTGAAAAGAGCCAAAAACATAGAAAAACAGGAACTGGCACTTGGCACTGAATTAATAAGTTAGTCCCAAAAAAGATATAAAAGATACATAAAACATCCAAAGGTGACAAGATAACAGCATTAAACCATCAAGAATTATAGATACGTTTGAGACGTATCAACCACTAGGAAAGATCATTACCCTTGGCCTTTTATCGACCAAATGCTAGAAAGACTGTCTAAACACACACACTTCTGCTTTCTAGACGGTTATTCTGGTTTCTTCCAAATACCAGTTGCACAATCTGATCAGGAGAAAACCACTTTCACCTGCCATTTCAGTACCTTTGCTTATAGACGCATGCCTTTTGGCTTATGTAATGCACCTGCCACCTTTCAAAGATGTATGATGGCTATATTCTTTGACTTTTGTGAAAAGATTGTTGAGGTTTTCATGGATGACTTTTCCATTTATGGGTCTTCCTTTGATGATTGCCTCAACAACCTTGATCGAGACTTGTAGAGATGTAAAGACACCAACCTTGTCTTGAATTGGGAAAAGTGCCACATTATGGTTAATGAAGGCATCGTCTTAGGACATAAAATTTCTGAAAGAGGCATTGAAGTCGATAATGCTAAGGTTGATGCAATCGAGAAAATGCCATACACCACAGATATCAAAGGTATAAGAAGTTTCCTTGGTCATGCTGGTTTCTATAGAAGGTTCATTAAAGACTTATCTAAGATTTCTAGGCCTCTTACCAATCTCTTGCAAAAGGATATTCCTTTTGTCTTTGACGAAGATTGTGAGGAAGCCTTCGAAATACTTAAAAGGGCTTTGATAACTGCACCTATTGTTCAACCACCTGATTGGAACTTGCCTTTTGAAATCATGTCTGATGCTAGTGATTATGCTGTTGGTGCTGTTCTAGGGCAAAGAGTTGATAAGAAGTTGAATGTTATTCACTATGCTAGTAAAACTCTAGACAGTGCCCAAAGAAACTATGCTACTACGGAAAAGGAATTCTTAGGAGTCATGTTTGCATGTGAAAAGTTCAGGTCTTACATAGTTGACTCCAAAGTCACTATTCACATTGATCATGCTGCTATTAAGTACCTTATGGAGAAGAAAGACGCTAAACCTAGACTTATCAGATGGGTTCTCTTGCTACAAGAATTTGATTTGCACGTTGTCGACAGAAAGGGTGCTGATAACCCCGTAGCAGATAACTTGTCTAGGTTGGAGAACGTTCTTGATGACCCACAACCTATTGATGATAGCTTTCCCGATGAGCAATTGAATGTCATCAATGCTTCACGTAGTGCATCGTGGTATGCTGATTATGCAAACTATATCGTTGCCAAATATATACTACCTAGTTTCACATACCAGCAAAAGAAGAAATTCTTCTTTGACTTACGACACTACTTTTGGGATGATCCTCACCTTTATAAGGAAGGAGTAGATGGTGTTATTAGACGTTGTGTACCTGAGCATGAACAGGGACATATCCTACAGAAGTTTCACTCCGAGGCCTTGGGAGGACACCATGCGGGAGATAGAACGGCACATAAGGTATTGCAATCAGGTTTCTATTGGCCCACTCTCTTCAAGGATGCCCGTAAGTTTGTCTTGTCTTGTGACGAATGTCAAAGAATAGGCAATATTAGCAAACGTCGGGAAATGCCTATGAACTATTCACTTGTCATTGAACCATTTGATGTTTGGGGCTTTGATTATATGGGACCTTTTCCAAGATCCAATGGGTATACTCATATCTTAGTTGTTGTTGATTATATCACTAAGTAGGTAGAAGCTATCCCCACTAGTAGTGTTGATTTCAACACTTCTATCAGCATGCTTAAATAAGTTATTTTCCCTAGATTTGGAGTCCCTAGATATCTAATGACCGACGGGGGTTCACACTTCATTCATGGTGCTTTCCGTAAAACGCTTGCTAAGTACGATGTCCACCACAGAATTGCTCCTCCCTATCACCCTCAGTCCAGTGGTCAAGTAGAGCTAAGCAATAGAGAGATTAAACTAATTCTGCAAAAGACTATCAATAGGTCTAGAAAGAATTGGTCTAAGAAGCTCGATGATGCACTGTGGGCTTATAGAACTGCCTATAAGAATCACATGGGCATGTCTCCGTACAAAATGGTGTACGGTAAAGCATGTCATTTACCTCTTGAGCTAGAGCATAAAGCTTATTGGGCAATCAAAGAGCTCAATTTTGATTTCAAACTTGCCGGTGAGAAGAGGTTATTTGACATTAGCTCGCTTGATGAATGGAGAACTCAGGCATATGAGAATGCCAAGTTGTTCAAAGAGAAGGTTAAGAGGTGGCATGATAAGAGGATACAAAAGCGTGAGTTCAACGTAGGTGATTATGTCTTGCTATATAAATCTCGGTTAAGATTCTTTGCAGCAAGCTTCTCTCTAAATGGGAAGGTCCCTATGTTATTGAGGAAGTATATCGTTCCGGTGCTGTCAAGATCAACAACACGGAAGGTAATTGTCCGAGAGTTGTAAATGGGTAGAGAATCAAGCATTATATCTCAGGTACTCCCATAAATGTTGAAATAAATATCATCAATACCGTAACTCCGGAAGAATACCTAAGAGACATTTATCAGCCTGTTTCAGACTCCGAAAACAGGAGATTTTTGACTTTTACGAAGGGTTGTATTAGTCCCAAGGGTACAATAAAATGGATGATTTTTGTTGAACTGTGTTCAACCCCGAGTGTCGGAGGCAATGAACTTTGGTCTCTAGAAGGATTTTGTGGCAAAGGAAGTTCGTAACGCTCTCTTTGACATGGCTCCATCGAAAGCACCGGGGGTGGATGGTTTCACGGCTAGTTTCTTCCAATGACACTGGAATGTTCTTGGTGAAGATGTGACAGCGGCAGTTCTTGGTCTCCTTAATGGACCTGAAATGCCAGCTGGGTTGAATGACACTGCAATTACATTGATCCCCAAGGTAACACACCCTATGAAGATTTCCTAATACGGACCGATATCTCTTTGCCCGTTGCTCTACAAGATTGCTTCCAAGGCGGTTGCAAATAGAGTGCGCGGGATTCTGGACGAAGTGATTAGTGAAGAAGAAAGTGCTTTTGTCCCAGGCCGTTTAATTACGGACAATATCCTTGTTGCTTACGAGACTATACATGCAATCAAACGCCGGAAACGTGGCAACGATCCTTGTTGTGCTATCAAGCTTGATATGCTCAAAGCATATGATCGGGTGGAGTGGCATTATCTCGAGGCAATGTTAACTAAATTTGGATTCGGAGCTCGTTTTGTTAGACTCATCATGAACTGTGTCACCTCGTACAGTTCACTATAAAGGTAAATGGAGAGCTTTTGCCTTTCTTCAGTCCAACAAGAGGTTTGCGGAAAGGATGCCCCGTGTCCCCGTACCTGTTTCTCATTTGTGCTCAGGGGCTCTCTTCGTTGTTGAACTTTTATAATGGAGCACCATTGAATAGAGGCATCCGGGTTAGTATTCATGCACCTTGGGTTAATAACCTGCTTTTTGCTGATGATAGTTTGATTTTCCTAAGAGCAAATAGCGAGAGTGCTGCAAGGCTTAATGAGATTCTCTGCATCTATGCTGAATGCTCGGGTCAAGCAGTCAACAAGGAGAAGAGCTCAATTTACTTTAGTGCAAATACAGTACACACGCTCTGCGAGGATCTCAAGGTTGAGCCGGGGAACACCGTGGAAGCTTTTTTGGAAAGATACCTTGGATTGCCCACGACAATCGGCAAGATCACGAGTGGGACTTTCATGCACATCAACGAACGTATTCGTGGCAAGGTCCGGGGTTGGTCCGAGCGTAATCTTGCCTGTGTGGGACGAGAGGTTTTGTTGAAATCCATCGTTCAAGCAATTCCGACCTTCAGTATGAGTTGTTTTCAACTTACTAAACAGGTGTGCACGGGTATCACTTCGTGCATGGCCAAATATTGGTGGGCAAGATCTGTCGACAAGCGATCGTTGCACTAGCTTTCTTGGGATAAATTGGCGACACCAAAGATCAAAGGAGGAACGGGATTCAAAGACCTGCAACTGTTCAATCTAGCCATGCTGGGCAAGCAGGGTTGGAGACTCCTTACGCATCCTTTGTCGCTTTGTTCCCGAGTTCTCAAGGGGAAATATTTCCCTACTTCGGATTTTCGCAAATCTACGGTACCGACAAGGGCGTCAGCTACCTAGAGAGCAATTGTGGCAGGACGAGAATCCTTGGAGATGGGTCTGGTTCATCGCAGTGAGGATGGCGCTACTACTTCGATCTGGGATGATCCGTGGATCCCAAATATTGCAGCTCTGAAACCTACAGGTCGGATGGGCAATGCACCTGTTGAGCTTATCTCAGATTTAATTGAGCCTTATAACAATTCTTGGAACATAGACTTGGTTCGTCAATCGTTCTTTCACCATGAATCTGATGCCATTCTCAATACCCCTTTGAGCCAATCTAGTGGGGAGGATAGCCTAGCATGGGCTCTAGAAAAGTCAGGAATCTACACTGTTAAATCAGCGTATCGTTCTCTTGTGGCCCGCAACGAGCTACGCTCAATAGGGGAAGGGACGATCACCGAACCTTCATCGGAAAATAAACGGATGTGGACTGATCTCTGGAAGCTCAAAGTGATGCCCAAGGTTAGAGTTTTCTGGTGGAGAGTGCTAAGGGGTATCCTACCAGATTCAATGACCTTGCAATATCGGCATATAAAGCCTCGCGGCATTAATGCCAACTCTTCTTCCCCTTTGCAACAGCACCAGAAGAACGCAACTAGCACTCTCCGGCATTCGAAACTAGAAGAATGTTGTTGACGGCCCACAAGCGCATGGGATCGCAACAGTTTTCGAGGGTAGAGTATTCGACCCAAATTTTTTGATTTGCACGACGGGAGGTGAGAGAATACTCTCAAGTATTAGAAATTGAATTGTCAGATTCAACCACACCTGAAAGATTAGTATCTGCAAGCAAAGTAGTAACAGCAAAGTAGCGAGTAACGGCGGTGTAATGAGCAATAGGAGCGGCAAGGAAAAGCAGTAGTGATAGTAGTAGCAAGTAGCAACAGTAGCAAACGACAGTAGTAGCAACAGTAGTAGCAGAGCAAGACAAGTAACATCAGTAGCAAGAGTAGTAGCGAAAGTAGAGCAAGACAAGTAACAGCAGTAGCAACAGTAGTAGCAGCAGCAGAGCAAAACAAGTAACAGTAGTAGCAACAGTAGTAGCAGCAGCAGAGCAAAACAAGTAACAACAACAGTAGGAAAAACTCGCAGGCAATGGTTCGGTGATTTGTTTGGATGATATTCATCATGCAAGAGCTATACCACGGAGAGATATGTGGCTAGCTCCCGTTCGTCAATGTGATGTAGGCATGCATTTCGTGTGTTGTCATACGTGCTTCAGGAAAAGAACTTGCATGACATCTATTGTCCATCCCTCCCATGGCAGCGGGGTCCAAAACAAAACTACGGGATATTAAGGTTCTCCTTTTAATAAAGAACCGGACCAACGCATTAGCACTTGGTGAACACATGAACTCCTCAAACTATGGTCATCACCGGGAGTGGTTCCGGTTATTGTCACTCTGGGGTGGCCGGATCATAACACATAGTAGGTAACTACAACTTGCAAGATCGGATCTAAAACACACATATATTGGTGACAACATAATAATTTCAGATCTGAAACCATGGCCCTCGGGCCCTAGTGACAAGCATTAAGCATGACAAAGTAGTAGCAACATCAATCTCAGAACATAGTGGATACTAGGGATCTATCCCCATCAAAACTAACTCGATTACATGATAGATCTCATCCTACTCATCACCGACAGTGAGCCTACGAATAGATTACTCACGAACGACGAAGGGCGTCATGGAATTGGAGAGGGAAGAAGGTTGATGATGACGATGGCGAGGATTTCCCCTCTCCGGAGCCCAAGACGGACTCCCGATCTGCCCTCCAGATGAAGAACATGTGGTGGCAGCGCCTCCAAAACTTCTCTTTTCATTTTTTCTAGGACGAAAGGGGACTTATAGACCTGAGGTTGGGGGCGGCAGAGCCGTGTGGGCCCCACAAGCCTGCCCACTGCCACCAGGGGGTGGTGGCAGAGCCAGGGCTTGTGTCCCACTGGCCCAGCCCCTCAGGTGGAACTTGGCGCAGATATTTTTTTTATCTTCCAAAACTGCTCCCCGTAGATTTTTAGGACATTTGGAGAACTTTGATTTCTGCACAAAAATAACACCAAGGCAATTCTGCTGAAAACAGCGTCAGTCCACGTTAGTTCCATTCAAATCATGCAAATTAGAGTCCAAAACAAGGGCAAAAGAGTTTGGAAAAGTAGATACGATGGAGACGTATCAACTCCCCCAAGTTTAAAACCTTGCTTGTCCTCAAGCAACTCAGTTGACTAACTGAGAGAGAAAGAAAAACTTTAACAAACACTGTTTGATCTTGTTGTTGCAACTATGTCTAACTCACAACCAGAATTTCAGCAAGATCACAAGTTAACCACATAAGCAAATGACACAAAGGTCTCACGGTAAACTAATATCAATGGCATAAACAGCTAACGAGCAAATAATAATGAGTTTCAAATACCAACACTTCAATCAAAACTAGCATGAAACAGTATGAATAGGTGGTATCTCGCTAGCTCTTTCTGAGACCGCAAAACATAAATGCAGAGCAGTTTCAAAGATCAAGGGCTGACTAAACATTGTAATTCATAGCAACGAAGATCCAGTCATAGTCATACTCAATATCAATCAAAAGCAAAGAAGAAAAATGACAGAGGTGCTCTCTAATTGGTGCTTAAATAAGAGGAGGATGACTCAATAGGAAATAAATAGACAAACCCTTCGCAGAGGGAAGCATTGATTTGCAGAGGTGCCAGAGCTCAAGCTTTGAAAACAGAGATAATAATTTTGGGTGGCATGCTTTCATTGTCAATGCAATGACCAAGAGTTCTCAATATCTTCCATGCTACTCATTCTATAGGCGGTTCCCAAACAGAAAAGTAAAGTTTTAACTCCCCCACCACCAATCAATCACACTCCACGGTTAGCCGAATCCTCGGGTACCGTCCATACTAACATCAATCCGGGTGGAGTCTTGTTTTACAATTATGTTTTCTATTTAAGCATGGAAATGGGCATTCCAATTACCAGCCCCTTTCTCTTGAATGACTGTGAATAAACACATGTCGAGGATAACACTCCTAGCATGGAAGATATCAATAGCCCTCTGTCACCACATGAGCGGTTCGGGCATGCAAAACAGATTATTTCTTGAAGGTTTAGAGAATGGCACATGCAAATTTACTTGGAATGGCAGGTAGATACTGCAAATAGGTAGGTATGGTGGACTCTCATGGAAAAACTTTTGGGTTTATGGAAGTGGATGCACAAGCAGTATTCCGCTTAGTACAAGTGAAGGCTAGCAAAAGACTGGGAAGCGACCAACTAGAGAGCGACAACAGTCATCAAGATGCAATGAGTTTGACTAACATTGAATGCAAGCATGAACAGGATATAAATCACCATGAACACGAACATCATAGAGGCTATGTTGATTTTGTTTCAACTACATGCATGAACATGCGCCAAGTCAAGCCACTTGAAACATCCAAAGGAGAATACCATCCTATCATACTACATCATAGTCATCTCAAAATCTATGTTGGCATTCAAGACAAACCATTATAAGCTCTCAGCTAAATAAGCATGGCATCAGAAACTATGATCTTTAAGTTTTCATTGCAAACATGGTTCTCTCACAACAAAGCTAAATCTGGGTCGACAAGCTAGTCATATTTACAAAAACAAAATAGATAGAGTTCATACCAGTTTTTCAGTCTCATTCACTTCATCATATATCATCATTGTTGCCTTTCATTTGCACGATCGAATGATGTGAACAATAATAAGCGCATTGGACTAAGCTGAATCTGCAGGCAAACACAAAGGAGAAGACAAAGTAATATGGCTCTTTGAAAGCTAAACATGTAAGCATGCAAGAACCAATAAACATTGTAACCAATATCTTCTACCTTGACACAAAGAAAAAGGAAACTATTTGCACGGGAAAGCTCCCAACAAGCAAAAGAAGAAAGAAAAATCGTTTTGGGTTTTATCAAAAGGACACTAAACAAGAAAACAAGAAAACAAAAATAAACTGGCATGGATAGTATAGTGGCAAAGTGTAAACACCGGCTAACAAAGTGAAAGCATAAACATGAATGTAAAGTCGGTGAGAACACGTACTCCCCCAAGCATAGGCCTTTGGCCTAGCTTGGTCTACTCCCAAGGACGGTCCTGGCGAAACCCAAAATCATAATGGGTGTTATAGGGGATCGCTGCAGCCACTGCCTGAATAGGTGCCTCACAAAGTCGAGCAGCAGTCGCCTCCCTCTCATACTCCTCTGCCTCTCCTGTGGTTATGTAGTATCTTCGTTTTACCTGAAAGTCAAAGAAAGAAGGAGCAGGAAGGGTAATATGGAAAACACGCTGCCGGTTAAATATCAAGCGGTATAGGAGGGATCGATGATCTCTCTCAAGGAAATGGTAGCGTGTTAGAGCGACACGATCAAGGTAGGCTGTACAGAGAGGAGGGTCTTCTGGACGAATGGATACTCCAAGAAAATTTGCTAAGCGTGTAGCATAAACTCCACCAAAGAAATCCCCCTCACTGGCATTTTTATTCAGCCTCCTTGCTATTATAGCTCCCATATTGAAGCTCTTGTCATCTGTTACTGCGCTCTTAAGGATACTAAGGTCGGAAGCGCATAGGTGACAATGTGCACCCTTGTTGTTAATGCACCTACCTATGAAGAGGGCAAGGTAGTGCAAGGCAGGGAAATGGATGCTTCCTATGGTGGCTTGCGTGATATCTCTGGTTTCTCCAACAGTTTACTGGAGACAAAGTCTCTGACCGAAGACTTAGAAGGATCATTAACACTACCCCCATCGGGTATCTTGCAAATCCTATTGAAATCCTCCAGATCCACGGTATAGGATTTATTGTACAGATCAAACAGTATGGATAAGTCATGGCCAACTGAGAATTTAAATCTACGCACGAAAGAGGCAGTGAGCATAGCATATTGTTCACATTTATCTGAGAGGAATTCTTCTAACCCGGCATTGCAGATAAGTGTATCAAACTCATCCTGGAAACCTGCTTCGATCATGAACTCATCGGAAGGCCATTCACATGGTTGTACCGGTGCATCCGTTAGTTGAAAAGGTTCGGGCCCCCGAAAGGAAAGACGAGGACCCTTCTTACTTGAGGAACCACCATGAAACTTCCACCTGAACATAATTTCCTTTTGCGGATATTTTTGAAGTTCAAGAGAAAAGTGAATAAATACCCACCACACCTTGTAGCAACTACTCCTACTAGTGCCTAGAGACTGTATCACACGCTAAAACTACTTGGGACCAGCTAAAATCAACATTTCTAGCTCAAGAACAGGGTCACCAAGGTAGCAAGAATTCGCGAAGGATAAAGCACTAGATTAAAAACTAACTGGACCAATGGTGGAGTCACTTACCAAGGAGTAATTTCCCCAAAACGGTTCGGAGAATGGTGCTTTGAGCAAGGAGATTGAAAATCACAGCCAAATGAGCAAGAACAGGGGTTTGAGCTGCGAAACAATTTTTTCTGGAGGTGGAAGAAGAGGCTGATAGCTGGAATGAGTGGAGGGGGTGCCTATGGGCCCCACAAGCTTGCACCCCGCCACCAGGGGTAGGTGGCGGTGGCAGGGCTTGTGGCCCACTGGTCTGGCCCCCAGGCCAGCTCTCACGCCCAGAAATTTTCAAAAATTCCAGAAAAAATCATACTAAATTTTCAGGACCATCGGAGAACTTTTATTTTCGAGGTATTTTTCTCCGGGACGCTAAAACAGAAAACAGGAAAAGCTAAACTAATTCTATCATATTTCTGCTAAGCAAAAGAAAATGAAAGCCCCAACAGTGTTTCGAGGTATGTGATTCTTTGATTCATCTGTTTCATGGTCATCGAAAGAAATCCGTCAATGGGGTTGCTCAAGTCCTTATGACAAAACCTTCTCGAATCGCAAGAGAGAACGGAGAATTTTCGAATAGCCACTAAGTCACCTCAATGGGGATATGTATCTCCCCAACAAGCAAATCATACTTCATCTTAACACGAGGAATAGGGCATTCAAAGCTCCCAATGAGAATCGATGAAGTCTTTTCGATAGCATTGATGCAATGTACTTGATATCGTTTCTTCGGAAAGTACATGGTGTGCTCATTACCGTTGACATGGAAAGTGACATTGCCTTTGTTGCAATCTATAACAGCCCCAACAGTGTTTAAAAAGGGTCTTTCGAGGATGACAGCCATGGCATCGTCCTCAGGGATACGCAAGATAACAAAGGTTGTTAAGATAGTGGTGTTAGAAACCACAACAGGCACATCCTCGCAAATGCCGATAGGGAAAGCAGTTGATTTGTCGGCCATTTGCAAACAAATTTCAGTGGGTGTCAACTTATCCAATTCAAGTCTATGATAAAGAGAGAGCGTCATAACACTAACACCGGCTCCAAGGTCACATAAGGAAGTTCTTACGTAGTTTCCTTTAATAGAGCAAGGTATAGTGGGCACTCCGGGATCATCAAGTTTCTTAGGAGTTCCACCTTTAAAAGTGTAGTTGGCAAGCATGGTGGAGATCTCAAGATCTGGTATCTTTCGTTTATTAGTCACGATATCTTTCATGGACTTGGCATACGGAGACATCTTGAGCATATCAGTTAACCGCATCTGCAGAAAGATGGGTCTTATCATCTCAACGAAGCGCTCAAAGTCCTCATCATCCTTTTTCTTGGATTTCTTAGGAGGGAAGGGCATAGGTCTCTGAACCCATGGCTCCCTTTCTTCACCATGCTTCCTAACAGTGAAGTCATTCTTATCGTATCTCTTAGGTTGTGGATTATCAGGATTAACCGAAGGTTCAATCTCCACATCCTCATCATTGCTAGGTTGAGCATTATTATAAAAATGACTGTCCATATTGTCACCAGGTTCATGTTCATCACCAGATTGTGTTTCTGCATCAGACGCAGAAATATCATTAGGTTCTTCTGGTGTGACAGTATTTGGTGAACTGGCATGCAGGCTTCTATCATCCTTCTTCTTCTCCTTAGGATGACTAGGTGTATCAGCATTGATTCCTTTAGAATCTTAATCAATTCTCTTAGGATGACCTTAAGGATACAAAGGTTCCTGAGTCATTTTGCCTCCTCAAGTAATGACTCTGACAGAGTTGTCATTTAATTCATTGAGCAGGTCATTCTGAGCTTTAAGTACTTGTTCTACCTGAGTAGTAATCATAGAGGCATGTTTACTCAGAAGCTTCAGATCATTGATATTTTGGTCTACACAAGCACTTAAATGGCTAAGCATATGAGTACTTTGTTCCAAATGTCTGCTAACATAATCATTGAAACTCTGTTGTTTGGCAAAAAAGTTGTCAAATTCATCGAAGCATAGACTAGCAGGTTTATCAAAAGGAATATCACTCTCATCAAACCTACGCAGAGAATTCACTTCTACTACCTGTATCGGGTTATCGAGACCATGGATCTCTTCGGTAGGTGGTAGATTTTTGACATCTTCAGATCTAATGCCTTTCTCTTGCATAGATTTCTTGGCTTCTTGCATATCTTTGGGACTGAGGAATAGAATACCTCTTTTCTTTGGAGTTGGCTTAGAAGGTGGTTCGGGAATAGTCCAACCATTATCGTTGATCAAGATGTTATTCAGTAGAGTCTCAGCTTGTTCTACAGTTCGTTCCCTAAAAACACAACTGGCACAACTATCTAGGTGGTCTCTAGAGGCATTGGTAAGTCCGTTATAGAAGATATCAAGTATCTCGTTCTTCTTAAGAGGGTGATCAGGCAAAGCATTCTGTAGCTGGACGAGCCTCCCCCAAGCTTGTGGAAGATTCTCTTCTTGGAGTTGAGCAAAGTTGTATATTTCCTACAAGGCAGCTTGCTTCTTATGGGCAGGGAAATATTTCTCACATAAGTAATAGACCATCTCCTAGGGACTACACTCACATCCAGGAGCAAGAGAGGTGAACCAAACTTTAGCATCATCCTTTAGAGAGAAAGGAAACATCTTAAGGATATAGTAGTGGCGGATCTTCTCCTCATTAGTGAAAAGGTTGGCTATATCATGTAGTTTGGCAAGATGGGCTATGACCGTCTCAGACTCATAACCGTGAAAAGGATCAGATTCGACTAGAGATATTATCTCAAGATCGACAAAGAATTAATAATCCTTATCGGTGATAAAGATAGGTGAAGTGGGAAACTTCGGGTCATATTTCATCCTAGCTTCCCGAGATTTTTCCTTCCACTTGAGAAGTAATTTCTCAGCGTCATAGGCATCCTTACATGCAAGAAAATCCTCAGCTATCTCTCCCTCCATAACATAACCCTCAGGTATATCAGGTAATTCATATCTAGGAGAGCTAGATCTAGCAGGAGAAAAAGGAGGTTCTATCTCAATAGTACCGGCAGTATCAGAAGCATCACGAGCATTGCCAGTAACTCTAGCAATATGAGCATCAAGGAACACTCCTAGTGGAACATCAGGCAAACTAGCATCTCTAGCAGTGTCAAGCATAGCATCATTAGGCAAAATAGCATCTCTAGCATCATCAGGCAAAGCAGTATCAAGCATAGCATCTCTAGCAGTATCAAGCATAGCATCATCAAGAATAGTATCAGGCATAGTATCAAGGATAGCATCTCTAGCAGTAGCATCATAAGCATCATCAAGCACTGGCGAGAAATCAAGATTTCTAGCAGGAGGTGATGTCGCAAACTTACTCATAACTGAAGGTGAATCAAGTGCAGAGCTAGATGGAAATTCCTTACCTCCCCTCGTAGTTAAGGGCAAGACTTTGGTCTTCGGATCCTTCAGATTCTTCATGGTGATCACCAGATATCAATCCCAAGTGACTCAGAGAATATAGCAATACCTCCCCGGCAACGGCGCCAAAAAATGCGTCATGCCAATTGTTCTTCCCCTTTGCAATGGCACTAGAAGAATGTTGCTAGCACTCTTCGGCAATCGAAACTAGAAGAATGTTGTTGACGGCCCACAAGTGCATGGTGTCGCAACAGTTTTCGAGGGTAGAGTATTCGACCCAAATTTGTTGATTCGCACGACGGGAGGTGAGAGAATACTCTCAAGTATTAGCAGTTGAATTGTCAGATTCAACCACACCTGAAAGATTAGTATCTTTAAGCAAAGTAGCGAGTAACGGTGGTGTAACAAGCAATAGCAGCGGCAAGGAAAAGAAGTAGTGAAAGCAGTAGCAAGTAGCAACAGTAGCAATCGACAGTAGTAGCAACAGTAGTAGCAGAGCAAGACAAGTAACAGCAGTAGCAACAGTAGTAGCAGCAGTAGAGCAAGACAAGTAACAGCAGTAGCAACAGTAGTAGCAGCAGCAGAGCAAAACAAGTAACAGTAGTAGCAACAATAGTAGCAGCATCAGAGCAAAACAAGTAACAACAGCAGTAGGACAAACTCGTAGGCAATGTGTCGGTGATTTGTTTGGATGATATTCATCATCCAACGGCTATAGCACGGAGAGATATGTGGCTAGCTCCCGTTCGTCAATGTGATGTAGGCATGCATTTCGTGTGTCGTCATACGTGCTTAGGGAAAAGAACTTGCATGACATCTATTGTCCATCCCTCCCGTGGCAGCGGGGTCCAAAAGGAAACTACGGGATATTAAGGTTCTCCTTTTAATAAAGAACCGGACCAACGCATTAGCACTTGGTGAACACATGAACTCCTCAAACTATGGCCATCATCAGGAGTGGTTCCGGTTATTGTCACTCCGGGGTTGCCGGATCATAACACATAGTAGGTAACTACAACTTGCAAGATCTAAAACACACATATATTGGTGACAACATATTAATTTCAGATCTGAAATCATGGCACTCGGGCCCTAGTGACAAGCATTAAGCATGGCAAAGTAGTAGCAACATCAATCTCAGAACATAGTGGATACTAGGGATCTGAAATCATGGCACTCGGGCCCTAGTGACAAGCATTAAGCATTAAGCATTAAGCATGGCAAAGTAGTGGCAAACTAACTCGATTACATGATAGATCTCATCCTACTCATCAACGCCCACCGAGCCTACGAATAGATTAATCACGAACGACGAAGAGCTTCATGTAATTGGAGAGGGAGGAATGTTGATGATGACGATGGCGACGATTTACCCTGTCCGGAGCCCAACACGGACTCCAGATCTGCCCTCCAAATGAAGAATAGGTGGTGGCGGCGCCTCCGTATCGCAAACGCGGAAAAAACTTCTTTTTTCATTTTTTCTGGGACGAAAGGGAACTTATAGACCTGAGGTTGGGGGCGGCAGAGGGGTGGTGGTGGCGGAGCTAGGGCTTGTGGCCCACTGGCCCACCCCCTCAGGTAGAACTTGGCGCAGATATTTTTTATATTTTCCAAAACTGCTCCCAGTAGATTTTCAGGACGTTTGGAGAACTTTCATTTCGACACAAAAATAACACCAAGGCAATCCTGCTGAAAATAGTGTCAGTCCAGGTTAGTTCCATTCAAATCATGCAAATTAGAGTCCAAAACAAGGGCAAAAGAGTTTGGAAAAGTAGATATGATGGAGATGTATCAGGCATCTGCGAAATATGTCGCTCCTCGCGGGAAAATCTGAAGCATGCCTTGGTGGAGTGTGTTCATGCAAAAACCTTTTGGATGGCAGCCAGGGAAAGGTTTGATTTTCATCTCCCAAATTTGCACCCGCTTACATGGGCGCAAGATATTCTGCTAGACCCAATGTTTACTGCAGAAAATAGGTGCTTGGTGATTTCTATCATGCATGCTATTTGGTCTTCGAGGAATAGATGGACCCATGATCGAGATGGTTATGATCCAGTGCAGACGATCAAGTGGGTACACGAAACCCTTGCGGTTCTTGAGCTTCCTAGGGCAAGACCAGTGCGTGGAGGTCAGCTATGGCGGCCACTAGAGGCAGGATGGATCAAAATTAATACCGATGGATCAATTGCCCAGGCGCTCTATCGGGAGGGGCTGGTGGCGTCGCTCGTTCTCATCTTGCTCTCCTTGGAGCATGGAGTAAACCCCTGCCAGACATCTCAGATCCTTTCGTTGCCGAGCTATTATCCTTCCGCGAGGGGGTGATTTTTGCACAGCTGTGGGGTTACTCACATGTGATAATGGAAGTTGATAGCCTTGAGCTTGTCAACTTATGGAATTTGCGACGCAATTCTCGTTCTATTGCAGAGCCTATCTCGAATGAAGTGGAGGATATTACCTTTAGTTTGTCTTCTTTTTTGTTTCGACATGTTAGTAGAGAGCTTAATTTTCCGGCTTATTTGTGTGCGAGGCGTGCTTCTACGCTCGAGGGTACTAATAGCTGGGTTGAGTCTTGCTCGGATTTTCTTATCAGCAGCTTGAAGGCTAATTGTAACCGAACCATATTACGTTAAATAAAGCCCCTATCTTCGATGCAAAAAAAGACTCCGAAAATGAAGAGGTATGTGATTCGGTAAGAAAACAGAGTCCAGAACTTTTCCAGTAGGAATTTTTCTCCGTTTTGGAATATTTGAAAAAATACAAAAATTGGAAGTAGTCCGGAAAGTGCGCGAGGAGGCGACAAGCCTACCCGGCACGGCCCACCCCCTGGCCGCGCCTGGGGGGCTTGTGGCCACCTCGTGCGCCTCCCGGACTTCGTTTTCGTGCGGAGTACTCCTTGTGGTCTGGAAAAAAGCAATATATATATTCTCCCGTGAGGTCTGAACCCTGTATCACGTAGATTTCCTCTATTTTTCGTTTCGAGCCTGTTTTCTGCCGTAGATTTAGAGCAAGATGTCGTCCTAGGAATCTGTGGGGGAGAAAAATCTCCCTCAAGTCTATGGAGAAGTACATGTGATCTGAAAAGGATGGAGGTCATGGAGGCTAAGGAAAGGCTACCTAAAGAAACCAAGGGCAAAGCTAAGGAGGAGAATCAGGCATGGGATGAAGTGTAATCTGTGCTCAACAAGGAAGAAGTTGAAGAAGTGGATTTCGTCCAACCCTACCTCCACCTACTATCTCCATCCTTTATTGAACTCTTGAGGTTTTGTGAAACAACTCGTGCTCGCAATACTTATCTCACTCGTGAAGTTGTTTTGCTGGAGAAACATATCACATATCTCCAAGGTATAAATCAAAGATTGATGGCCCTCTTGGAATCAAAGCTTGCAACAACTCCACCACCATCACCTCCAAAGGAAGACAACTGAACATGGGTATGGGCAATCCCCTTGGCTTGTGCCAAGCTTGGGGGAGTTGCCCCGGTATCGTATCACCATCACATGTTTTGCCTTTACCTTTGTTTTAGTTTGTTCCTTTTCAGTTTTCTCTTTCTCTAGTAGACTAAAAGTCTTGGTGTTTTAGTCTTGAGTTTGCTTTGTGTCACCCCCGATGTATTCGATCTCGTGAGCCATATAATAGAGAGTGTCTTAGTTGAAGGGCTTTTGCCTCTAGCCATGATCAAAAGAGTGAGAAAAGAACAAAAGCATGAAAGATCATGTAATGATCTTATGGGAAGTGATGGCTTCACATATAAAAGGGATGTTGATTGAAACTTGTTGAGGGTAGACACACGTAGGCCTTGGTCATTGTTGCAATTAATAGGAAGTGATAAGGAAGGAGAGGTTCACATATAAATACATCATCTCTGACACCATCTATGATTGTGAACACTCACTAAACTATTACATGCCTAGAAGTAGATGTTGGACAAGGAAGACAACATAATGAATTGTGTTTGCTTGGTTCCGAACAATGTTATATGACTAGAGATCCCTTAGCATGTGATGATTGCTTCCACCTCATATTAGCCAAAACTCCTGCACCAAGTAGAGATACTACTTGTGCATCCATAAACCTTCAACCCAGTTTTGCCATGAATGTCCACCATACCTACCTATGGATTGAATAAGATCCCTCAAGTAAGTTGTCATCGGTGCAAGCAATAAAAATTGCTCCCTAATATGTATGATATATTAGTGTGTGGGAAATAAGCTTTTTACGAACCTGTGATGAGGAAGACATGAAAGCGACAGACTGCATAATAAAGTTCTTTATCACATGAGGCAATATAAAGTGATGTTCCTCTCCACTAAGAGGACACGCATCCAAACCTCAAAAGCACTTGACAACCTCTACTTCCGTCTGCAAATGGCGTATCCTGTACCTTTACTTTTTGTCCCTGAAAGAGTCATCGTGATCTTCACCAATTCCTTGTTTCACCTTTGTCTTGGCTAACGTCATATGCTTGGGAAAGATCTATATTCATATGTCAACTTGGAGGGAAGCATTCATGAATTATTATTGTTGACATTACCCTTGAGGTAAGCAGTTGGGAGAAAAAAATATAAGCCCCTATCTTTCTCTGTGTCCAGCTGAAACTTTGATCTCATGAGTACCACGTGAGTTGTAGCAATTGTAGAGAAAGAAAGGATGATTGAGTACGTGGATTTGCTTTACAAGCTCTTATTTGACTCTTTCTGATGTTGTGATAAATTGCCATTGTTTCCATGACTAAAGGCTATCGATTGTTACTTCTCGGTAAGGTTCTTGATCCATGCTTTACTTTGTGAAGGAATTCTCACTTTAGCATGAGATATTATATGTTGGTATTTCTGTTCTGATCATGATCATGATCATGATGCATGCATGTTCGTATCTTGTTTTGTCGACACCTCTCTCCCTAAACATGTGGACATATTTATGGAGCTTGGCTTTCGCTTGAGGACAAGCGAGGTCTAAGCTTGGGGGAGTTGATACGTCCATTTTGCATCATGTTTTCATGTTGATATTTATCGCTTCTTGGGCTGTTATTTCACTTCACGGTACAATACTTATGCCTTTTCTCTCTTATTTTGCAAGGTTTACATGAAGAGGGAGAATGCCGGCAGCTGGAATTCTGGCCTAAAAGTGGAGCAAGTTTGAGATACCTATTCTATGCAACTCCAAACGCCGTGAAAATAAACGAGGATTTTTTTCCAGATTTATAAAAAATACTAGGCCGCAGAAGCGCTAGAGGGGCGCCAGCAGGTGGCCACAAGCCTGCTAGGCGCGGCCACCCCCTGGCCGCGCCTAGAGGGCTTGTGGGCATCCCGCTGGCCCACTGGCACCCCTCTTCTTCTATATGAAGGGTTTCGTCCGGAAAAAAATCAAGGAGGACCTTTTTCGTGGATTCGCCGCCACCACGAGGGGGAACTTGAGCAGAACCAATCTAGAGCTCTGGCAGGTTGATCCTGCCTGGGAAACTGCCCACCCAGAGGGGGAAATCGTCGCCATCGTCATCAACAACACTCCTCTCATCAGAAGGGAGTCGTCACCATCAACATCTTCATCAGCAACATCTCATCTCCAAACCCTAGTTCATCACTTGTAACCAATCTCCGTCTCGCGACTCTGATTGGTACTTGTAAGATTGCTAGTAGTGTTGATTACTCTTTGTAGTTGATGCAAGTTGGATTACTTGGTGGAAGAGTTTATGTTCAGATCCTTGATGCTACTCATTACCTCTCTGGTCATGAATATGATTATGCTTTGTGAGTAGTTACTTTTGTTCTTGAGGACATGGGATAAGTCATGCTAATAGTAGTCATGTGAATTTGGTATTCGTTTGATATTTTGATGTGTTGTATGTTGTTTTTCCTCTAGTGGTGTTATGTGAACGTCGACTACATAACACTTCACCATTATTTGGAAATAGAGGAAGGCATTGGGAAGTAGTAAGTAGATGATGGGTTGCTAGAGTGACAGAAGCTTAAACCCTAGTTTATGTGTTGCTTCGTAAGGGGCTGATTTGGATCCACTAGTTTAATGCTATGGTTAGACTTTGTCTTAATTCTTCTTTCGTAGTTGCGGATGCTTGCAAGAGGGGTTAATCATAAGTGGGATGCTTGTCCAAGTAAGGGCGCAGTACCTAACTCCTGCTCGTCCTCGAGTAGGGAAGTGATAAAGAATGAATTTTTGATGCTTTCATGCTACCTAGCATAGATGTCCTTTGTAACTCCTCTTAAATGACATGAATGTTCAGATAAATTAGATTCAAAACAATAGTTTTCTATTGACTTGGAGACAATAATACTTCAAGCAAACTAGCAAGGTAATCATGAACTTTCAAAATAACAAGGCCGAAAGAAAGTTATCCCTACAAAATCATATAGTCTGGCTATGCTCTATCATCCTTGCACAACGAATTTAAATCATGCACAACCTCGGTATTGGCCAAGTAATTGTTTTCACACCTTTACTTTCTCAAACTTTTTCAACTCTCACGCAATACATGAGAGTGAGCCATGGTTTTAGCACTATAAGTGGAATGGAGTGTGGTGGAGGTTGCAAGGAAACAAGGAGAAGATGGTCACATTGACTAGGCATATCAATGAGCTGTGGAGATGCTCATCAATAGATATCAATGTGAATGAGTAGGGATTGCCATACAAATGATGCACTAGAGCTAAGAGTATGTGAAAGCTCTTAAAGAAAACTAGTGGGTGTTCATCCAACTTGCTTGCTCACAAAGACCTAAGGCAATTTTGAGGAAGCCCGTCATTGGAATATACAAGCCGAGTTATATAATGAAAAATTACCACTAGCTATATGGTGGTGACAAAACAAGAGACTCTCAATGATGAAGATCATGGTGCTTAATAAGCACAAGTGTGGAAAGATAGTAGCATTGTCCCTTCTCTCTTTTTCTCTCATTTTTTTGGTGGGCTCTTTGGCCTCTTTTTTTGTTGGTATCTTTGGCCTCTTTTTGTAAATGGGCTTCGCTGGCCTCTTTTATTTCCTCTCATGGGACAATGCTCCATCAATGATGATCATCACAATTACAACTCAAAACTTAGAGCAATGATGACTCTATATGAAATGCCTTCGGTAGTGTACCGTGACAATGATCTAGCATGGCATAGACATCAATGGAAACATCATGCTAGCTATATTATGATAATGCAATGGAAATGTAGAAGCTGTGGCACATGTCATGGTGGTAGTTGCTTGGCCATATATCTCGTAATGGCTTTGAAAAATGCCATAGTAGATAGGTATGGTGGCTGTTTTGGGGGAGGCTATATGGTAGGTTTATGCACCGGCGAAAGTTGCATGGTACTAAAGAAGATAGTGATGGTGGAAGGTGAAAGTGCATCTAAACCATGGACTCAACATTAGTCATGAAGAAATCATATACTTTTTGCGAAAGTTTTAGTAGTAATCGAAACAAAGCATTCAACGCATACTCCTAGAGGAAGGGTTGTTAGGTATAAACCACCGCGCGATCCCGACTGCTACACAAAGAATGACAATCAATAAACTAATCATGCTCATACTTGATCACATAGCGGTTCACCATACGTGCATGCTACGGGAATCACTAACTTCAACACAAGTATTTCTAGATCCACAACACCTTACTAGTATAACTTCAATATTACCACAACCACAACTCAAAACTAATTGAGATGAATCAAACTTCTCTAACTACTCAATGCACATAAAGGTGGAAGTTTTCATATCCCTTTGGATAACTACCCCTGTTGAGACTACTTTCATAGCATAGATCAACTACCACGCCACGCATTGCCGTGCTCCAAAAGATAGAAGTAAAGCACATAGAGAAAAATCAACTAGGTCAAAAGATATAAGTGAAACACATGTGAGCTGAATTGCCTAACTCAAAGGATATAAGTGAAGCTCAACAAAATCACGGTGAGTGCATGTCTCTCTCTCTAGGTGTGCAGCAAGGAAGATTGTGACACAACAAAAATAAAAGACTCCTACGATACAAGACGCTCCAAGCAAAACACATATCATGTGGTGAATAAAAATATAGCTCCAAGTAACATTACCGATGGATTGAAGACGAAAGAGGGGATGCCTTCCCGGGGCATCCCCAAGCTTAGGATTTTTCGGCATCCTTGAATCAACTTGGGGTGCCTTGGGAATCCCCAAGCTTGAGCTCTTGCCACTCTTTATCTCTTTGTCCATAGGAACTTCACCCAGAACTTGAAAACTTCACAACACAAAACTTAAACAGAAACTCGTGATATCATTAGTATAAGAAAGGAAATCACCACTTCCTTAGGTACTGTAGAAAACTTAAATTCTACTTATGTTGGTGTTGGGTTTCTGTATTTTCACTTTTCCATGGCTAGTACCCTCTGATACTATCCATAGTTTCATCAAAATAAGCAACCAACTCAACAAAAACAGAATCTGTTAACAATAGACCAGTCTGTAGCAATCTGTATTCTTCGTATACTTCTGGTACTTCAAAAAATATGAAAAATTACGACAGTCTAGAGAAATTGCATAGAAATCGGCAGCAAAAATAATCAACTCAAAAGCTCTTACATAATAAAAATGAAAATTATTTTTATGAGCAGAAAGTTTCTTTCTTTTTCCACCATGATCAAACAATCATCACCAAGACTAATCATAACGGTTTTGCTTGGCACAAACACAAAAAGAAACACAAAAGACACAATCATAACAGAATTATGATGGTGTGGGAAAAAACAGGAAGCAAAAATCAAAGAAAAATGTATTCATTGGGTTGCCTCCCAACAAGCGCTATCGTTTAACGCCTTTAGCTAGGCATTGATTACAATGATGCTCACATAAAAGGTAAGGATTGAAACACAATGAGAGCATCGTGGAGCATATTGCTAGCACATTTAAGTCTAACCCACTTCCTATGCATAGGGATTTTGTGATCAAACAATTTATTGGAGCAAGAATCAACTAGCATAGGAAGGCAAAACAAGCATAGCTTCAAAAATTTCAACATATGGAGAGGAAGCTTGATACTATTGCGATAAGTAGAAGCATATGATCCTCTCTCATAGTAATTTTCAATAGCATCATGAATGAATTCAACAATATAACCAGCACCTAAGGCTTTCTTTTCATGATCTACAAGCACAGGAATTTTACTACTCTCCACATAAGGAAATCTATTCTCAAGAATAGTAGTGGGAGTATCGTAAAATACTTGAGCACTACAAATTGTGTCCACAATGAAAAAGCAAGGTTTAGCAAAGGGGTTCTCGAGTGTATGACAAGTTTTATCATCCCACTTCTTTAAATCATAAGTATCCTCACAATAATCATCATAGATAGGGGGCATGCTTTCATCAAAATAATTTTGATCATTCAAAGTGGAAGAACTAAAAAGATCATCTTCATCAAATATAGCATCCCCAAGCTTGTGGCTTTGCATATCATTAGCATCATGGGTATTCAAAGAATTCATGCTAAGAACATTGCAATCATGCTCATCATTCACATATTCTATGCCAAGCATTCTATGTAATTCTTCTTTCAAAACTTGAGCACAATTTTCCTTCCCATCATGCTCACGAAAGACATTGAAAAGATGGACCATATGAGGCATCCTCAATTCCTTTTTTTTGGTTTTCTAGCGAAAGAACAAGAAACAAAAAGATTCAATTGCAAGATCTAAAGATATACCTTCAAGTGCTAACCTCCCCGGCAACTGCGCCAGAAAAGTGCTTGATGTCTACTACGCAACCTTCTCCTTGTAGACGTTGTTGAGCCCCCAATTGCAGAGGTTTGTTGGACAGTAGCAATTTTCCCTCAAGTGGGTGACCTAAGGTTTATCAATCCATGGGAGGCCTAGGATGAAGATGGTCTCTCTCAAGCAACCCTGCAACCAAATAACAAAGAGTCTCTTGTGTCCCCAACACACCCAATAGAATGGTAAATTGTATAGGTGCACTAGTTCGGCGAAGAGATGGTGATACAAGTGCAATATGGATGGTAGATATAGGTTTTTGTAATCTGAAATTACAAAAACAGCAAGGTAACTAGTAACAAAAGTGAGCATGAACGGTATTGCAATGCGTGGAAACAAGGCCTAGGGTTCATACTTTCACTAGTGAAGTTCTCTCAACAATAATAACATAATTGGATCATATAACTAGCCCTCAACATGCAACAAAGATACACTCCAAACTCACTAATAGCGGAGAACAAACGAATAGATTATTGTCGGGTATGAAACCACCACAAAGTTATTCTTTTTGATCGATCTATTCAAGAGCCCGTAGTAAAATATCACAAAGTTATTCTTTCCGTTCGATCCATCATAGAGTTCGTACTAGAATAACACCTTAAGATACATATCAACCAAGACCCTAATGTCACCTAGATACTCCATTGTCAACTCAAGTATCCGTGGGCATAATTGTACGATATGCATCACACAATCTCAAAATCATCTATTCAACCAACACATAGAACTTCAAAGAGTGCCCCGAAGTTTCTACCGAAGAGTCAAAACGTGTGCCAACCCATATGCATAGGTTCCCAATGTCACGAAACCCGCAAGTTGATCACCAAAACATACATCAAGTACTCACATGAATATCCAAACATGTGCCAACCCATATGCATAGGTCCCAATGTCACAAACCCGTAAGTTGATCACCATAGATAGACACGTGCAAGGCATACATCAAGTGTTCTCAAAGACTCAATCCGATAAGATCACTTCAAAGGGGAAACTCAATTCATTACAAGAAGGGAGAGGGGGAAGAACATCATAAGATCCAACTATAGTAGCAAAGCCCACGGTACATCGAGATCAAGACATCTCAAGAACATGAGAGAGAGAGAGATCAAACACATAGCTGCTGGTACATACCCTCAGCTCCGAGGGAGAACTACTCCCTCCTCGTCATGGAGATCACCGGGATGATGAAGATGGCCACCGGAGGTGGATTCCCCCTCCGACAGGGTGTCGGAACGGGCTCCAGATTGGTTTTTGGTGGCTACAGAGGCTTGCGGCGGCGGAACTCCCGATCTAGGTTTCTTTCTGGGGGTTTCTGAATTTATAGGAATTTATGGCGGTTGAATTGCGTCAGTTGGGCCCACGAGGAGGTCACAAGCCTTCACGGTGCGGCCTGGAGGGGTGGCCGCGGCGTGAGGGCTTGTGACTCCCTCGTGGCTCTTCTCTCCTTCTTCCAAAGCTTCGAGGGTCTCTTTTGGTCCAAAAAATCATCGTAAAGTTTCATTCCATTTGGACTCCGTCTGAAAATGGGCCAAAAACACGGAAAAAACAGAAACTGGCACTTGGCACTGAGTTAATAGGTTAGTCCCAAAAAAGATATAAAAGGCATATAAAACATCCAAAGTTTACAACATAACAACATGAAACCATCAAAAATTATAGATACGTTTGAGACGTATCAGTACCCAAGCGCCGGTCCACCCACATATCAAACTACCAAAGTAATGAACACGAATCATATGAACATGATGAAAACTAGCATGGCAGACATTCCCGTGTGTCCTCGGGAGCGTTTTTGCTCCTATAAGACTTTGTCCAGGCTTGTCCCTTGCTACAAAAGGGATTGGGCCACCTTGCTGCACCGTTGCTACTTTTGTTACTTGTTGCTTGCTACGAATCATCTCACCACACAATCACTTGTTACCGATAATTCCAGTGCTTGCAGATATTTCCTTGCTGAAAACCACTTGTCAGATCCTTTTGCTCCTCGTTGGGTTCGACACTCTTACTTATCGAAAGGACTACGATTGATCCCCTATACTCTTGGGTCATCAGGCCCCTCCGCGCCGTTCCGCGCCGGATCCGCCCCTGCACCGACGTTGACGGCCGTCGCCCCTCCTCACGCCCATTGCCTCCTCCCTAGAGGATTTGTGAGCCACCTCTCCTCCTTCTCCATTCGGTCCATCGCCCCCTACAAATTGAGTATTGGGTATAACCCCTATGACTTGTGTGTTTGTGTATGTAAAGAACAAAAACAAAAAAAGAGTATTTAGGTATATGTATGTGTATAGGCATGTATACGTATGTTTGTATATGCAAAATATGTATGTATGTAAAAATGTGTGTATGAGTAAATTTGTGTGTACGGATGCGTGTGCATGTAGGTGGGTGATTGTTGTCCCAATGACAGTTGGGCCCCAGAGATCCCATCAAATGATAGGTGGGGCCCTCGTAAGAACCTACAATAATAATAATATAGTTTTATAAATATTTAATATTAATATATTAATTAATTGGGTTAATTAATTAGTTAAGCAGTAATTACTATTTTAGAAAATTAGGATATAATAATAATAAATAATAATAATAAGTATTTAGTTAATTTCAATGTTTAAAGATTAGGTAAATTAATTACTTAAAATATTTGCTAAATTTGTTTACTAAAATAAATTAGTATCCTAAGTAGAGTATGGCACGTGGGTCCCCCACTAAATTAATCTGATTAATAATAATTAAACCTGATTAAAAATTTGTGTCTATGACACGTAGGACCCACTAGTCATTTGACCAGTCAACTACTCATGTCAGCATGGCATCATGCTGATGTCATAATAGTATTTAATTGAATTAACTAAATCTGTTTTTAATTCCTAAACAATTAATAAAACTTTAAAAATTAATATAAAATAAATCGTAAGTCAAATGAAAATATTTTCAACATGAAAGTTGATCACTAGAACGAGACAAACCCGGATACGTTATCTGTTCGTGTGTCACGCGTCCCTAGCATAGCAAACGTGGAACTTTTCCATCGTTATTCATCTAAACGGTAATAGCCAAAGACCCGGAAAATATCGTCAGATATTCTTCCGACCCGTCTATGACGGATGTCACTGCGTTTGATCATGCGTAACCTGCATAATGCCATGTCATGCTTAGTGTTGCACCTCTTGCTATTATTTATTGTTTCTCTCCCTCTTCTTACTGGTAGACCCCGAGACTGACGCTGCTATCGGTTACATCTTCGACCCTGCCGACGAACCCTTTGTCGCAGAGCAACAAGGCAAGCAAACCCCCTTGATCATTCCTATATTTCCTATTTCCTTCTTCCTACTGCTTGCATTAGAATTTTGATACTGTTGTAGTTAGCTTCTATATCTGATGCATAGCCTTATTTTGATGAACTGCTACTTTTAGTATCGCACTTTAAACTGTTTAGTATAGGTGGAGCAGTCATCCCCTTGGACCCCGTAGTCTAGTTTCCTCGCTTTGTTTTCAAGTATCGATCCCTGATCGACGAGCCAGAACCGGCACAGCACTTACACCCCCTTAGTTGTGCGTAGCTACACAGATACTATCGGGTACCGAGGGTGACACCTCGCGAAGTACTCCTGATGATAAGTTTGTAGTACAGCTAGTCGGTCGTGTCTATCGAGGGTGATTCCTCTTTGACCATTCCCGACGATGCCTCTGTCGTGCAACCCCTCAAGTGTGGGACCCTCGAGGGTGATTCATCTTGGTCCACCTTAACGGATACATCATTGGGAATCCAATGAGGGTGATGCCTCGGATCCCCCTGATGTTACAACCACACAGTTACTTGACCATGTTACTGGGATCGTTGATGAATAGATGTTAGGCGGGTGGATTCCCGCGTGTTTCTGTCATTGAGCATAATTAAAATGAGAATGGATTTGGGTATTTGATATGGGTTGGTCGGAGACCTTTTCGCACTAACCGTCTACGCGGGAAGAATTATGGGTACTCGACGTCACGATATCAGCCGAAGCTCTTCAGACGTCAGCGATGTAGCGGCGGGCTCCCGAGTGGTCCCGAGATGCATCGCTCTTGTATTAAGGGGTGCTAGGACTGACATCGGCCGCCCACAACCCCTTTGTGCTTAGGAGTTAGACCGGCGGGCTGTCCTTTCTGTTGAGCTTAGGTGGTGCTACGACGTGTCGATATTCCGAGGCTGGGCATGACCCAGAAAAGTGTGTCCGGCCATAGTATTATCGAGCGTGGCGGGAAACTTCGTGCACCTGTGCAGGGATGAAAATTAACTATTCGGATAGCCGTGTCCACGGTTACAGGACGACTTGGAGTTGTGCCTTGATCTTATACAACTACAATTGTTACTTAACTGGAATTATTTACCCCGGGATTGCTTCCTCGCACGGAGTCGAGGAAGGATCTCTGGGCGTGACCTCATATTAATATTGCTGCAACAATATGACTATTAATTGTGTTACCTTGCTTTACTCTCGTCTATTGTTGCAAGACCCTGAAGATACTAGTCTTAGATAGGACTAGGCCTTATCCCTGTTTTCTCGCATTGCTGCAGTCATTCCACATATAAAACCCCTTCTTTGATACTGATGCATACTTAGAATAGTTCTGATACAAGTCTTGCGAGTACTTTGGATGAGTACTCAGCGTTGCTTTGCTCCCCCTTTGCCCCCTTGATCCGTTGGTGCGACCAGATGATGGAGCCCAGGAGATGGAGTATCCCGCCGACGATGACTGCTCCCCTGACGGTGCCTACTACTACGTGTAGGCCGCTAAAGACCGGGAGTAGTTAGGAGGTTCCCAGGCTGGAGGCCTCGCCTCGTTCCATCGTTGTATCTTTTGTGCTAGCCTTCTCTAAGGCACCCCATGTTTTATGTCTGTACTTAGATATTGTTGCTGCCGCTGACTCGTGTGTTTATCGAGCTTCCGTATTCTAGCCCTAGAGGCCCCTGGCTTGTAATATGAAGCTTGTATGTTTTATTTGTGTCTAGAGTTGTGTTGTGATATCTCCCCGTGAGTCCTTGAGTTTGATCGAACGCATTTGCGTGTATGTTTAGTGTACAATTAAATCGAGGGTGTCACAAGTTGGTATCAGAGCCGACTGCCTCTAGGTAGCCCCCTTTCCAACTCTTTGGCCGAAGTTGAGTCTAGTGTTTGAAAAACTTTACTAACGCTGATGCTGTGGCTTACGGGCCCACATCTCAATTGGTGGGATTAGTATCTTTTACTCCTTTCCTATACTCTGGGCTCTACTCTCTCTTCTCTTTCGGGATAAAGATTTAGCTAACTCTAACATTAGGTTCTCGTAAATACTTCCTCCCGGAGAGCCCCGTATTCCAGACGATGGCTTTACCGTCAGAAGAACTGCAGATACTCTCCGATGTTCTATCGAGACCTGATACTCATCGCTTCTGCGATTTCCCTCCCTTCGTTACTGCATACAAATAATCGTTCATATTTTTTCTTTCCCAATTGCTCTTGTTTTATGAGATGTAATGAATTATCTTATCGGGGTTACGTCCGTCATCAGTTGTCGTGGGTTGCGGAAGTCCTTCGAATTACTATTCGATCTTCCGGAATCCCCAGTAGCCTATTTCTCTTGACCTTTCGCACATGCTTGCATTATGGTTAAAATCCATATGTCTAGCCGCATTCATTAAAATCCTTTGTGATTTTCATGTGATCTTATTGATTCTACCTTTGTGTGAGTGCACACAATCATGTGTTGATGCTCATAAATTATCTTTCCGGCTCATACGTCCTTCCAGATAGAGCTGGTTCTCGACAAATCAACTTTGGTTGGTTGTCCATCTAAGTCCATTCAACTTACTTGTATATTGGTCGGAGCATGTTATTATGATACACCAACCTGGAAATCTTAATTCCTTTGGTAATTAAGTATCAATATTTTTTAGATGTTCTATAACCCGATGCGTTGCATCCTATCTCCCTCTGATTGAGTACCGATACTCACATCAGGTCCTTTGTGGATTGCCAGACCCATTGTTGGGTTATTATCCGACGGCATCCTTTACATTCAAAAAATTCTTGTGATATTGTTCCGTTGATACATAATGCCATTGGTAAATTGTGTCTTCTCCTTCTAATGAGTTGTATCCTGTGCCCTTGTCAGCCATGCTCTTCAAGCATGTGTTAATTACTCTTGAAGTTTGCGGTATATGTTCCTAGGATGCCCCGATGGGTTGAACGTATGCCTTCCTAAAATAATATGACCCAAAGAGTTTTACGAGTCTTACTCTTCTGGTGTTTTCCTAGATAATCCTTCCAAGCTGCAACCTGATCAAAGGCGAAGAGTAAATGGCAGGTGATGCATTGATGAAGTGGGAGTCGACCTTGAACTTTGTGTTCATGCCCATGGAGACGACATTAATCTTACCATAGAAGCTTCTCGTATCAATAATCATTCATTTTGTGGTTCAATCTGGTATCTGTGATCTTGTACTTTGCAATCATGGTTCCGACCATGTTGTCCTACCTTGATTTCATTCTCAGTCGAGTTAAAGTACTTGTCTTCTTTAGATCAACACATCGGTACAAGCCTTAATGTTGATCTACCTTCGAGTATTGTCCCTCGTATCCCGAGAATATCATGGAGCTACATAACTTATGAGCTCCTCATCAACTATGATATTTTCAGTGATTCCATTTTCCTCGTGTTTGAGATGTTGAACACTCAAGGACACCGATAGCTGAATCGAGTACGCATTGCGATTCAGCAACTTTTAGTAATCTTCCTTGTTTACGAGTTTGTACTCGATCATGTCATTCCAAGCTGTTAAGCTACATCATCATCGTCATGTCGGAGCTCGACCATGCTATCTATACCCTTCATCCCTGGAACACAATTCCAAATGTGCGTTAAGCTTGCATCGAGCTTTCCACATCCTATTGGTTGTCTTGAAAGGCAATCTCAATTCTAAGCTAGCAGTCTTATCTGTGTTTCTGACAGCCTCTTGCTTCATCATTCCCTTGCTTGATGTCGTCGGTGAACGATTATATCTTCCTGAATCTTCTCAACAAATTTGTCGTGATCAATCATCAGCACTCTGAACTCTTTCACGGTATCAATCATATTCTTCATAATAAGGACCATCCTTGCTTCTCGATGATTCGGGCTATCATTGGTAAACCTTTTTGCCTTCCTTCCAACACAAACGTGTTCGTGTTTTGTGTTGTCCTTTGAGTTCCTTGCTATCCAGCTTATGTTATCTTCTACCTTGGAGTATTACCATCTTTATGTCAAGAATGTTGTGAGCATCATTGCACCTCTTAATAATTCTTGATATAGTAATACTTCTCACCATCACCATTCATTTCTTGGTCCCTTGTTATTTCAAACCGGAATACCAACAAGTGAACACTGATGTGTGATCCCAATACTTCTAGCAACCCTATTGCCTTGAGGTTAACAACTAATTGTTTCATCCTTAGTGTGTTGGCTCTTGACTCATCATTTTGACATTAGTCGTGCTACTCCATCTGTTGTTCCCTCGAGCATACGACATTATGCCATTTGACTTGACAAATGCTATCTCCTTGATATTATAAATTTTGAAGATTCATCCCTATCAAAATCTTGTGGGATTGTTGTCGAGCCCATCGGCTACACCCTCAACTTATTCATGGTGCAACGGTGAAACTCTTGAGAGAATTAGCCTTGTGCCTAGCTCATGAAGGATATGTTGATAAAAGAAGTATTTTTCTTTTTCAAAGTTCATGTGCACTCTTGTCGTCGTGAATATGTGAAAGTTTTGTTTCGCTTCCTCTAGAATCATCCCAATTCATTCATGCATGTGCGAAGTGTTATATGTTTGAAGAATTGCTATCTTCACTTCATATAGTTTCTCTTAGCACCCAAAGGCACTGATTCTTTTGATCAAGGAAAAGAAGTTCCTTCATAAGAGCTAATCGAGGCTTACTCAAGGACCTTGATATCCTTGCTGAGGGTTATCAAATCAGAACTCGGTTGCATTGTGTTGTAAGAATTCCACGTGGGTACGAATGCCTTGACATTGTGTTCATGTGTGTTACAATCCAACTCATGATCCAATACTTGCTTCCATAGTTCATATCCCGGGAATCTTGCATTATCATCTCGTCTAATTTTGGTGGTCTCCTTTTTCTCCTCAAGCACCGTGAGACTGAGGTATCCTAACACCAATCAGATCTGGATCTCAGGCAGATATGATGGTTGGAACATTTTCCAATAATTATAAATTTGGTCTTTAGGTAAATCAGTACGGTGCTGTCTTTCCAACACACCGGCCCGATGGACCTATTGTTATAAATTCTTCCATACCCAAGGATTCACCATCTTCCATGCGGAAACTATATGACTTATTTCATAAGTTGATCCTCATGAATCACCTTCGTATACCCATAAGTCCAACCTTTATCTGATGACCATGTCGATGCTACCCCAAAGCACGGATGTGGTACTTCAAAGTTCAACAGGAACATTGGAAGCGCAATGCTAAGATTGTTAATGATCAATTATCCAGACCGCGTGGTATGGGTAAACATCATGATTCTTCTGGCCTCTTTATCAAAATGGTTATGTACGGGATGACCTATCATATATACCATACTCTATGTTTTCCTCGGGAATGGTATACTCTAATACTTGTGTGTGTGAACACATTTTCCCTTCCCATTGGTCTGTTTGACCTTTCTTGTGGCATAACTTATCTAAGCAGTGTTAATTCCCTGCTTAGGTAAAATTCTCGGTATACAACTCTGTCAGTAAAACCCTGTTACTATTGTGGATAACATTCCGGTAACCGCCGGTGGACGAGAGCCTTGCCTATTGACCCGCCTCGTTTCAACGAGCAGGAAAATGGTTCTATTTGTCCCTCGCACTTGGTACCGACGTTGTTGCCAACATAACTGACAGTTTATCCTCTAACATGTCTTGCTACCAATACTGTACAAGATGCCACCCCTCTACCTAATCTCGGCCCACATGGTGGACCCATAACCCAAAGTTCCACAGGATTGAAACCTGGCTCTCCTATACATCTTTGACTCCAAAGTATCCTTTGCACTTGGCTTCGTATGAAATTCGCGAGCCACCGTCCAATAGAGAGATCACTCTTCGGTTCTGATATATACAACATGCTGAAGATCAAGTCCGCATTATCCATGACAATCTGAAGGCTGCTCAGTCTCGTTAGAAAGAGTCAGTATGACTGTCATCATCAAGATATGGTCTATCAACCTAGCAGAAAGGATTATCTTCATGTCACACCAATGAGAGGTGCACACCGTTTTGGGATCAAGGGCAAGTTAGCTCCTTGCTATATTGGTCCTTTCACTGTTCTCGAAAGGTGCGGAAAAGTGGCTGATCAATTGGAACTGCCGGCAAACCTTTCTCAGGTTCACGATGTCTTCTATGTGTCTCAGCTCCGCCGCTCCTTCAAGGATCCTATTCGAGCTCTGGATCATGATATGCTTGAGCTGCAACAAGACCTCTCTTATAAAGAGCATCCGGTTCGCATTCTCAACCAGGCTGAACGTCAGACTCGTCGCAAAGTCACCAAGTTCCTTAAAGTGCAGTGGTCAAATCATTCTGAAGATGAAGCCACTTGGGAACGCGAGGATCATCTTCGCGATAAAATACCACGAGCTCTTTCCTTCTACCTCTTAATTTTTGGGACGAGAATTCTTATTGGTAGGGGAGAGTTGTGACATCCTCAGCTTTCGCTACAGTAATGTATGTAATTACGCTATAGTGATCCCATGCTAATGATGCCACGTCACTGTGAATTATATCGTTGATCTCGCGTTAGTCGAAACCGAGTCAAAATTCAAAATTTAAAAATAAGTCGAACGAGAAAAGTTTTTGAATGTTAAAATAAAAATGTCGGAGGAGTTGTAAAAGTTCCCTAATAAATTATAAACGTGAATCGGGCGTTTTTGATTTTTTTAAAAACCCCTAATTATTTAAAACAGAAACATTTTAAAAAATAAAATAAAATAAATAACTAATTAAAAAAAACCAAAAGGCCCGGCCCAGCTCGGCCAGTCGGCCCACCTAACCTAACCCTAACCGAGCGCTACGCTAACCCTCCCATGCCCCCTCACCATCCCACCCCGCCGCCGCATCCCACGTTAGGGGAATCCTCTCCCCAGCGAACTCCCTCACTGCCTCGTCCCCCTTCCCATGATCCCCACCAACCCCCAGACCGAAACCCATCTCCCTCCTCTCGCCACTCCCTCCCCTGCTCCCGAGAGATCTCCTCTCCCCATCGCCCCTGGATCCGTCTCGCTGCTACTTCTTGAGCTTGCGTTGGTTTTTCCCTTGAAGAGGAAAGGGTGATGCGGCAAAGTAGAAGTAAGTATTTCCCTCAGTTTGAGAACCAAGGTATCAATCCAGTAGGAGTATCAAGGTGAGGCACCAATTAACCTGCGCAAAAGCAAACAAACTTGCACCCAACGCGATAAAGGGGTTGTCTATCCCTTCACGATTATTTGCAAGGTGAGGTCTGATAGAGATGAAAGGTAAAGTGCAGCAAGTTATTTTTGGTATTTTGTATGTAGATCTGAATATATGATGTGTAAAATAGACCCGAGGGCCATAGTGTTCACTAGAGGCTTCTCTTATGATAGCAAATATTACGGTGGGTGAACGAATTACTGTCAAGCAATTGATAGAATCGCGCAAAGTCATGACGATATCTATGGCAATGATCATACATATAGGGATCACGTCCGAGACAAGCAGACTGATACTTTCTGCATCTACTACTATTACTCCACACATCGACCGCTATCCAGCATGCATCTAGTGTATTAAGTTCCTAACAAACAGAGTAACGCCTTAAGCAAGATGACATGATGTAGAGGGATAAATTCATGCAATATGAGATAAACCCCATCTTTTTACCCTTTATGGGAACAACATGATGTGTGCCTCGCTACCCCTTCTGTCACTAGGTGAGGACGCCGCACGGTTTGAACCCAAAACCAAGCACTTCTCCCATTGCAAGAATTATAGATCAAGTTGGCCAAACGAAACCCATAACTCGAAGTGAATTACAAGGATACAATATCATGCATATAAAAAATCAAAGGAGACTCAAATAATATTCATAGATAATGTGATCATAAATCCACAATTCATCGGATCTCGACAAACACACCGCAAAAGAAAGTTACATCGAATAGATCTCCATGAAGATCATGGAGAACTTTGTATTGAAGATCCAAGAGAGAGAAGAAGCCATCTAGCTACTAGCTATGGACCCGTAGGTCTGTGGTGAGATACTCACGCACCATCGGAGAGGCAATGGTGTTTATGGTAGAAGCCCTCCGTGTCCGAATCCCCTTCCGGCAGGGCACCAGAACGGTCCCCAGATGGGATCTTGCAGAGACAGAAGCTTGCGGCGGAGGAAAAGTATTTTCGTGGCTCTCTTTGGAGGTTTCAGAATTTTTGGGAATATTTAGGCGAAAGATGAAGGGCAGAGGAGGCACATGGGCCCATGAGCCTGCTAGGTGCGCCCCCTAGGCCGCACTTAGGGGGCTTGTGACCTCCCCCGAGATCTCCTTCCTTGGTTCTCATGTCCCGTGCGTATCTTCTGTTATGGAAAAAATCATCCCGCAGGTTTTATTCCGTTTGGACTCCGATTAATATTCTTTTCTGAAAAAGGTCAAAAACACAGAAAAAACAGAAACTGGCACTAGGCACTGAGTTAATAGGTTAGTCCCAAAAATGATATAAAATGGCATATGAATGCATATAAAACATCCCAAGTTGATAACATAATAGCATGGAACAATAAAAAATTATAGATATGTTGGAGACGTATCAAGCATCCCCAAGCTTAACTCCTGCTCGTCCTAGAGTAGGGAAGTGATAAAGACCGAATTTTGGATGTGGAATGCTACCTAACATATTTGTTTTCTGTAACTTCTTTATTGTCGCATGAATGTTCAGATCCGTAAGATTTAAAACAATAGTTTAATATTGACATGAAAACAATAATACTTCAAGCATACTAGCAAAGTAATCATGAACTTTTGAAATAAAAAGGACAAAGAAAGTTATCCCTACAAAATCATATAGTCTGGCTATGCTCCATCATCCCCACACAACAAATTTAAATCATGCACTACCCCGGTATTGGCCAAGTAATTGTTTTCGCACTCTTACTTTCTCAAACTTTTTCAACTCTCACGCAATACATTAGCGTGAGCCATGGATATAGCACTATAGGTGGAATAGAGTGTGGTGGAGCTTGTGAGGCAAAAAGGAGGAGATGGTCACATCGACTCGGCATATCAATGGAGATGCCCATCAATAGATATCCATGTGAATGAGTAGGGATTGCCATGCAACAGATGCACTTGAGTTATAATTGTGTGAAAGCTCAAAAAGAAACTAAGTGGGTGTGCATCCAACTCGCTTGCTCACGAAGACCTAGGCTAATTGAGGATGCCCATCACTGGAATATACAAGCCAAGTTCTATAATGAAAATTCCCACTAGTATATGAAAGTGACAATATATGATACTCTCTATCATGAAGAACATGGTGCTACATTGAAGTACAAGTGTGGAAAAAGATAGTAGCATTGTCCCTTCTCTCTTTTTCTCTCATAATTTTTTTGTTTGGGCTCTTTGGCCTCTTTTTTTCATTTCATTTTTTTTGGTGGGCATCTTTGGCCTCTTTTTTTATTTCCTCACATGGGACAATGCTCTAATAATGATGATCATCACACTTTTATTTACTTACAACTCAATACTTAGAACAATAATGACTCTATATGAAATGCCTCCGGCAGTGTACCGGGATGTGCAACGATCTAGCTTAGCGTATGACATTGAAACATCTCGCTAGCTATCTTACAATCATGCAATGGCAATATGAAAGTGATGGCACATGTCATGAGACGGAACAGTGGAAGTTGCATGGCAATATATCTTAGAATGGCTATGAAAATGCCATAAAAGGTAGGTATGGTGGCTGTTTTGAGGAAGGTATATGGTGGGTTTGTGCATCGGCGAAAGTTGCACGACACTAGAGAGGCTAGCAATGGTGGAAGGTGAGAATGCATCTATACCATGGACTCACATTAGTCATGAAGAACTCATATACTTATTGCGAAAGTTTAATTAGTAATCGAAACAAAGTGTTAAGCGCATAATCCTAGGGGACGGGTTGGTAGGTGTGAACCATCGCGCGATACCGACCGCCACACAAAGGATGACAAACAATAAATCAATTATGCTCCGACTTCCTAACATAGTGTTCACCATACATGCATGCTACGGAAATCACTAACCTCAACACAAGTATTTCTAGATTCACAACACCCTACTAACATGGCTCTAATATTACCATATCCATATCTCAAAACTAATTGTGAGGAATCAAACTTCTCTTACTAATCAATGCACTTGAATATGAAAGTTTTTATTATATCCTCTTTGGATGCCTATCATATTTAGGACTAATTTCATAGCACACGCCAATTACCAAGTTACTTAGAGAGAGCACTCTCAAAATGATATAAGTGAAGATCGAGAGTTTTTATTTCTACAAAATATGACACCGCCGTGCTCTAAAAAGATTTAAGTGAAGCACTAGAGCAAAATTATCTAGCTCAAAAGATATAAGTGAAGCACATGCGAGCTAAATTGCCTAACTCAAAAGATATAAGTGAAGCTCATTGAGTATTCTAACAAATTCACGATGAGTGCATGTCCCTCTCAAAAAGGTGTGCAACAAGGATGATTGTGACAAAACAAAAAGAAAATACTCCTATAATACACGATGCTCCATTCAAAACACATATCATGTGGTGAATAAAAATATATCTCCAAGTAACATTACCGATGGATTGAAGACGAAAGAGGGGATGCCTTCCCGGGGCATCCACAAGCTTAGGATTTTTGGTGTCCTTGAATTTGGCTTGGGATGACTTGGGCATCCCCAAGCTTAAGCTCTTTGCACACTTTGTTCCATGGTCCATAAGAACATCACCCAAAACTTGAAAACTTCACAACACAAAACTTAAACAGAAACTCGTGATATCATTAGCATAAGAAAACAAACTACCAACTTTTTAGGTACTGTAGTAAACTTGATTTCCATTTAGATTGATTATATGTTACTGTATTCTCACTTTTACATGGCTCGTACCCCCCGATACTAACCATAGTTTCATCAAAATAAGCAATCAACACAACAAAAACAGAATCTATCGAAAACAGAACATTCTGTAGTAATTTGTATATTTCGTATACCTCTGGTATCCCAAAAATTCTGAAAATTTATGAAAATTAGGGACATTTGCATATCAATCAGCAGCAAAAAGAATCAACTCAAAAGCTCTTTGTGGATAGGAAATAAAAATAATTTTGTGAGCACAAATTTTCTTTCTTTTTCAGCATGATTAAACAACTATCACCAAAACTAATCATAAAGGTTCTACTTAGCACAAACACTAATTAAAATATAAAAAAAACAATCATAACAGAATCATGATGGTGTGGACTCAACAAAAACAGAAAGTCAAAAGCAAAAATAAATTTATTCATTGGGTTGCCTCCCAACAAGCGCTTTTCTTGAAAGCCTTTTAGCTAGGATTGGTAATTCAATGATGCTCACACAAAAGACAAGAATTGAAGAACAACGAGAGCATCATAAAGCATGTGAAAATCACATCAAAGTCTAACATACTTCATATGCAAAGGAATTTTATGAGCAAACAATTTATGGGGACAAGAATTAACTAGCATAGGAAGGCAAAACAAGCATAACTTCAAAACGTTGAACACATAGAGAGGAAGGTTGATATTATTGCCATATATAAAAGCATATGTTCCTCTCTCATAGTAATTTTCAGTAACATCATGAAGGAATCTTGCAATATAAATATCACACAAATCATTCTTTTCACAATCAATTATAGCATAAGGGTCATCACCAAAACATGGGAAACAAAAAATATCATCTTCATCAAGCATAGCATCCCCAAACTTGTGGTTTTGCATATCATTAGCATCATAGATATTCAGAGAATTCAGACTAACAACATGGCAACCAAGTTTTTCATTCAAGAAGATATCATGAACCACTTTATAATTTTCTTCTTTCAACACTTTATCAAAAATTTCAGATTAATGATTTTCAAACAAAACCCATAGAGATAGTCAAGTGCACTCAACTCACTAGCAAATTGTTCATCATAATTTGGTCCTTTGAAAAGATTAGCAAGTGGATGAGGATCCATATCAATAGAGTTTTAGCAAGCGAAGATGCAAGCAAATAGAAGGCACATGGTAACACAAGCAAACAAAAAGCAGGCGAAAGAAAGGGCGAACGAAAAAGGCAAATATTTTTGTAAATTTTGTTATTTGGAAGTGGGGGAGAGGAAAATGAGAGGCAAAAGGCATATAATGTAAATGCAAGAGATGAGTTTGCGATAGTTACTTGGTAGATATGCTTCACTTGAATACTCCCCAACAACGGTGCCAGAAATTCTTCTTGCTACTTCTTGAGCTTGCATTGGTTTTTCCCTTGAAGAGGAAAGGGTGAAGCAGCAAAGTACAAGTAAGTATTTCCCGCAGTTTGAGAACCAAGGTATCAATCCAGGAGTATCAAGGAGAGGCACCAATTAACCTGCGCAAAAGCAAACAAACTTGCACCCAACGCATTAAAGGGGTTGTCAATCCCTTCACTATTATTTGCAAGGTGTTTTTGGTATATTTGTATGTAGATCTGAATATATGATGTGTAAAATAGTCCCGAGGGGCATAGTGTTCACTAGAGACTTCTCTCATGATAGCAAGTATTACGGTGGGTGAACGAATTACTGTCAAGCAATTGATAGAATCGCGCAAAGTCATGACGATACCTACGGCAATGATCATACATATATATAGGCATCACGTCCGAGACAAGTAGACCGATACTTTCTGCATCTACTACTATTACTCCACACATCGACCGCTATCGAGCATGCATCTAGTGTATTAAGTTCATAACAAACAGAGTAAGGCCTTAAGCAAGATGACATGATGTAGAGGGATAAATTCATGCAATATGATATAAACCCCATCTTTTTACCCTTGATGGCAACAAGACGATGCATGCTTCGCTACCCCTTTTGTCACTAGGTGAGGACACCGCACGGTATGAACCCAGAACCAAGCACTTCTCCCATTCCAAGAATTATAGATCAAGTTGGCCGAACGAAACCCATAACTCGAAGAGAATTACAAGGATACGAAATCATGCATATAAGAAATCAGAGGAGACTCAAATAATATTTATAGATAATCTGATCATAAATCCACAATTCATCGGATCTCCTCAAACACACCGCAAAAGAAAGTTACATCGGATAGATCTCCATGAAGATCATGGAGAACTTTGTATTGAAGATCCAAGAGAGAGAAGGAGCCATCTAGCTACTAGCTATGGACCCATAGGTCTATGGTGAACTACTAACGCATCATCGGAGAGGCAATGGTGTTGATGGTAGAAGCCCTCCGTGTCCGAATCCCCTTCCGGCAGGGCACCGGAACGGTCCCCAGATGGGATCCTGCAGAGACAGAAGCTTGTGGCGGCGGAAAAGTAATTTCGTGGCTCTCTCTGGAGGTTTCGGAATTGTTAGGAATTTATAGGCGAAAGAGGTAGGGCAGAGGAGGCATAGGGGCCCACGAGCATGCTAGGGGGGCGCGCCTAGGGGGCTCATGACCTCCCCCGAGATCTCCTACCTTTGTTCTCAAGTCCCCTGCGTATCTTCTGTTATGGAAAAAATCAACCCGCATGTTTTATTCCGTTTGGACTCCGTTTGGACTCCGTTTAATATTCTTTTGTGAAAAAGGTCAAAAACACAGAAAAAACAAAAACTGGCACTAGGCACTGAGTTAATAGGTTAGTCCCAAAAATGATATAAAATGGCATATGAATGCATATAAAACATCCCAAGTTGATAATATAATAGCATGGAACAATCAAAAATTATAGATACGTTGGAGACATATCACTCGCCCGCCCACCTCCCGCTCGACCCCCACCCTCCCCTCAAGCGGCAGCCTCCTTCCGCCAAATCCCCGCTGTCCCTGCTCCCTCCCTTTGACTCGCCCGTCCCCCACATCCCAGAATGCCGGCGCCTCCCCTACGCCACCGCCTTGCACCAGCCGCCATCGGGGCCTCCCCTCGTTGGCTCCCTCCACGCTCGGATCTCCTCGCCCCGCGCTGGCGGAGCGCCCCCATCACCCTGCGCCATGCCCCTGCCCCACTGCTCCTTCGCCAGCGCCCCTCCTCTGTGCCTCGCACCTCGCACAACTCCCTCACCGTGCCACCATCGTCATCACGCCGCCGCGCGACCCACTCCCCGAGCCACCAGCACCCGCGCCCCGTGACGCCACCGCCGCTCCAACATAGGCACCCTACGTCATCGGTCACCACCTCGGCCAACACTGGCCGGGCCCCTCCGTGCCGGATTCGCCCCTGCATCGACATCGTTGGACGTCGTCCCTCCCCACGCCTATTGCCCCCTCCCTACAAGAGTTGTGAGCCCCCTCTCCTTCTCCATTCGGTCCGGCGCCCCCTGCGAATTGAGTATTGGGAATAACCCCTGTGACTTGTGCATTTGTGTATGTAAAGAACAAAAACGAAAAAAGAGTATTTAGGTATATGGATGTGTACTGGCATGTATACGTTTGTATGTATATTCAAAATATGTATGTATGTAAAAATGAGTGTATGAGGAAATTTCAGTGTAGGGATGCGTGTGCATGTAGGTGGGTGCTTGTTGTCCCAATGACAGTTGGGCCCCACAGATCCCATCAAATGACAGGTGGGGCCCTCGTAAAAACCTACAGTAATAATAATATAGTTTTATAAATATTTAATATTAATTAATTACTTAATTGGGTTAATTAATTAGTTAAGCAGTAATTACTATTTTACAAAATTAGGATATAATAATAATAATAAATAATAATAAGTATTTAGTTAATTTAAATGTTTAAAGATTAGGTAAATTAATTACTTAAAATATTTGCTAAATCTGTTTACTAAAATAAATTAGTATCCTAAGTAGAGTATGACACATGGGTCCCCCACTAAATTAATCTGATTAATTAATAATTAAACCTGATTAAAAATTTGTGTCTATGACGCGTAGGACCCACTCGTCAGTTGACCAGTCAAGTGCTGATGTGAGCATGGCACCATGCTGATGTCATTATAGTATTTAATCAAATTAATTAAATCTGTTTTCAATTCCTAAATAATTAATAAAACTTTAAAAATTAATATAAGATAAACCGTAAGTCACATGAAAATATTTTCAACGTGAAAGTTGATCAGCAGAAGGAGAAGAACCCAGATACGTTATCCGTTCGTCTGTCACGCGTCCCTAGCATAGCAAAGATGGAAATTTCCATCGTTTTTGGTCTGACCGGTAGTAGCCAAAGACCTAGAAAATATCGCCACATATTCTTCCGACCCATCTATGACGGATGTTACTGCGTTAGATCATGCCTAGCTTGCATATTGCCATGTTATGCTTAGTGTTGCACATGTTGTTATTTTTTTGTTTCTCCCCCATTTTCTTACCGGTAGACCCCGATACTGACGCTGCTACCGGGTACATCTATGACCCTGCCAACCAGCCCTTCATCGCAGAGCAACAAGGCAAGCAAACCCCCCTTGATCATTCCTATATCGCCTATTTCTTTCTTCCTACTTCTTGCATTAGAATTTGGCTACTATTGTAGTTAGCTCCTATATCTGATGCATAGCCTAATTTTGATGAACTGCTACTTTCAGTATCGCACTTAAAGCAGTTTAGTATAGGTGGAGAAATCATCCCCTCTGACCCCGTAGTCCATTTGCCACGCTTTGTTTTCAAGTCTCGATCCCTGATCGATGAGCCAGACCCGACACAACACTTACACCCCCCTTAGTTGTGCGATGCTACAAAAATACTATCGAGTACTGAGGGTGATACCTCGCGAAGGACTCCTGATGATATCTCTGTAGTACAGCTAGTCGGTCGTGGTTATCGAGGGTGATTCCTCTTTCACCATTCCCGACGATGCCTCTGTCGTGCAACCCCTCAAGTGTGGGACCCTTCAGGGCAATTCCTCTAGGTCCACCTTGACGGATAGATCGTTCAGAATCCAACGAGGTTGATGCCTCAGATCCCCCTGATGTTACAACAACACAGTTACTTGACCATGTTACTGGGATCGTTGATGCATAGATGTTAGGCGGGTGGATTCCCGCATGTTTGTGTCGTTGACCATAATTAAAATGATAATGGATTTGGGTATTTCATCTCGGTTGGTCGGAGACCTTTTCGCACTAACCGTCTACGCGGGAAGAATTATGGGTACTCGATGTCGCGGTATCAGCCGAAGCTCTTCAGATGTCAACGATGTAGCGACGCGCGCCCGAGTGGTCCCGAGATGCATCGCTCTTGTATTAAGAGGTGCTAGGACTGACATTGGCCGCCTTCGCATCGTGCAGGAGCGCGGAGGGCAAGTGGTCCCACAACCCCTTTGTGATTAGGAGTTAGACCGGTGGGCTGGCCTCTCTGTTGAGCTTAGGTGGGGCTGCGACGTGTCAATATTCCGTGGTCGGGCATGACCCAGAAAAGTGTGTTTGGCCAGAGTATTATCGAGCATGACGGGAAACTTGGTGCACCCCTGCAGGGATGAAAATTAACTTTTCGGATAGCCGTGTCCATGGTTACAGGACGACTTGGAGTTGTGTCCTGATCTTATACAACTACAATTGTTATTTAACTGGAATTAGTTGCCCCGGGATTGCTACCTCGCAGGGAGTCGAGGCAGGATCTCTGGGCTTGACCTCATATTAATATTGCTGCAACAATATGATTATTAATTGTGTTACCTTGCTCTATTCTCGTCTATTGCTGCAAGACCCTGAAGATGCTAGTCTTTGATAGGACTAGGCCTTCTCCCTCTTTTCTCGCATTGCTGCAGTCAGTCCACATATAAAACCCCTTCTTTGATACTGATGCATACTTAGCATAGTTCTGATAGAAGTCTTGCGAGTACTTTGGATGAGTACTCACTATTGCTTTGCTCCCCCTTTGCCCCTTGATCCGTTGCTACGACCAGATGATGGAGCCGAGGAGATGGAGTATCCCACCGACGATGACTGCTCCCCCGACGATGCCTACTAGTACGTGGAGTCCGCTGAAGACCAGGAGTAGTTAGGAGGTTCCCACGCACGAGGCCTCGCCTCGTTCGATCATTGTATCTTTTGTGCTAGCCTTCTCTAAGGCACCCCATGTTTTATGTCTGTACTCAGATATTCTTGCTTCCGCTGACTCATGTGTTTATCGAGCTTCTGTATTCTAGCCCTCGAGGCCCCTGGCTTATAATATGAAGCTTGTATGTTTTATTTGTGTCTAGAGTTGTATTGTGATATCTCCCCGTGAGTCCTTGAGTTTGATCGTACGCATTTGCGTGTATGATTAGCATACGATTAAATCGAGGGAGTCACACCGCACCATCGCCGTCAGTCTTTCGCTTGCTCCCTTCCGCACCAGACCGAACGCAGCAGCCTCATCTTCCCGTCAGCGCCCGGGCTTCTGCTCCTCCATCACCTCGGCTTAGTTTTCCTCCGTGCAATGCTGGTCCCGGGGAAACCATCCTGGATTGCGCGGAGGGCCGCTCCTCATCTTCCCGAGCTCCAGTTCGGCGAGCGTAGTTCCTTGCCAAGGACATAAGTTCTAGGTTAGAGTAGATCATATCAACCATGTGACTTGTTTGAGAAATGCCCCAAACAGATGAATGAAAAGACTAATTTTCTCATTTTCGATTCTGCTCTCTGTGTGATTTTTTCTTGCATATCCGGGAGCGTGCCGGCTACTACCGACAAGGCTCCTTGTTGCGCTCAGTGCTACCATGAAAATCGCCAAGCGCGGCTTGCTCTGTTCATCAGATTCGCAACTGTTTGAAGGCGCTCTATGGCCGTTAAGGTTGTTTGAACGAGTTCGAAACAAAGACAAGGTGCACCGAGCTTTGGGAAGGTCCCAATACGCGCAAACTCCTCACACAAATATTTGAAACTTTCGAAGGGAAAAAGCAAAATATCTATCTACTTCAAATCTGAATCTCAAACTTAAAAACTTATATGTCCGCGCTGCGGATGCGAGGCGCTTGAGTCTTTTGTTGGGGCGTAGGAGCCCTCGGGAAGCAGGGAATTACCGCTCGTGGTTGTCTCTTCTCCGGCAAGGACTTCTTGCCGACGGTCCGTGACCATCGCTTGGAGGAAGAGCCAGCCAGGGTGTAACCCCTTTTGTTTTTCTCTTGCTAGGTCGTGCTTGCGGAGCCCCCGAGCGTGTCTTTGGGGGATGATGCGACGCTCCTAGCGGCGCAAAAATAGCATTGGAGTGCGCGCCGGGACTTCGGGACCGTGTGGCGCATCCTCAATGACTATACATCGCTTCGCAGAGGTGCGTCCGCTGGAGTATGCGTCGGGGCCTCTATGAAGCGGCCAGGCACGCCATCGACATTTGCGCGTCGCCCGCCTCCCCCCGAGCGACGCATCGGCCTGACGATGCTGCTCTTGGAGTCTCAGCCTCCCTGACCCGCTCGCGCGTGTAGCAATACGCTTGCACAGGCCTTGGGAAGCCCTAGCAGAATAGGGCGCCCGCCGTGGCACTCCTTTTCCGGAGGAACGTGACATAGCGCCCAAACTTCGATGGAGCTGGCATTGAGCCTGCTCCTGATTCACGCGTCTTTCCCCCTCCCCCTACTTGGTGCACCAAAGATGTCGGCGATGCTAGGTCGACACCTATGGGGATCAACGTGATACCGTTGTGATCGTAGGGAGGGGAAAAACAACGTCAAGCGCAAACCTAACGATCAACACCCGACAAGCCTTTTTACTCAGGTTCGGGCCGCTTACGCGTAAAACCCTACATCCTGCTTGTCTAATCGTGTTAAGCGTTCGTTTGTTGTTCGTTTACCGCAATGATAACCGTTTTCTTGGCCAATCTCCAAAAATTCTAACCCCTTGTGAATGAGCTAAGGGCCTCCTTGTATAGGCTATAGTGCTCGATGGTAGGTTCACGAGATGTTACAGTGAACCTACAGCGGCACTTATCTATCTACCACTTGTGATGTGCATTAAATGCACGTCTTGTCCATGTGAGCTAAGTGTTGGTGAAGACATGTGTCCAGGTGCTTCGACACCTGGACGCCCCGCTGGCGCACGCGGAATGCGCTGGAACTCGGGGGGCGGTGGCACTGTGGCAAGGGCGGTCGCCCTCTAGTATCTTGCCACGTCATCCCGACAAGGGTGCTTGCCAGGGCCTTGGTGCTTCGTCCCGGCAAGGGAGCTTGCCGGGGGGCTTCAGCTGTCTTCCCGACGAGGGAGGCTCGCCGATGCCTTGCGCTAAGTGTGTTCAACACGTCCATTAGACAGTTGTGGCCTTGGATGTCTTCCCGGCAAGGCAGGCTTGCCGGGGCCTTGGATACCTTGGGGCTGAGTCTTGTCTTGGTCCAGCCGCGCCCTACCGTCAGGGGCTCTTTGCACCCGTGCACAAGTCTAGGGCACTAGAGACCCTAGTCTTCAGTGCACCGACAGTCATAGAAGCAATTCATGAATGATTAGTATAAGGAAGAGAACTTCCACATACAAATATATTATTTTGGACTTATTCTATGATTGTGGATACCCATTAATTATTTTCAAACTTGAGCAAGTAGTTGAAGTTGGAGAAGGAAGACAATTTAATGAGTTATGGTTGTGTATATTTACATAGAAGTTATATTGTTATGGATCCTCCAACATGTGATGCTTGCTTAGGATCTTTTGCTAGGCAAAAACTCGTACTAAGTAGAAATACTACTTGTGCATCCAAAAAGCTTTAAACCCAGTTTCTTGCCATGAGTGTCCACCATACCTACCTAGGGATTTAATAAGATCCTTCAAGTAAGTTGTCATCGATGCATAAAGGAATACAAATTGCTCCTAAATATGTTTGATCTTTTATTGTAAGGGAAAATAAGTGTTGTACAAACTTGCGATGGCAAAGTAATAAAAGCGACGGGCTGCATAATAAACGTTGCTATCATAAGGGGCAATATAGGGTGACGTTCTTTTGCATTAAAAGATTGTGTATCCAAAAATAAAAAGCGCATGACAACCTCTGCTTCCCTCTGCGAAGGGCCTATCTTTTACTTTTCAGTACTTACTTTTATGCAAGAGTCAATAGTATGCATTCTCATTTCAACCTCAACTATTCTCTAGTTGGCAAGCATTATGTGGTGGGGAAAGATCTAGGCACATATGACCAGTCAAATATATTTGATCATGATTTATTATTGTTGACAATTATCTCTATGATAAATGAGTTGGAAGGCAAAATATTAAGCCACTATATTTCTCTATGTTTGATGGATGCCATTTGTTCTAAGAATATGCTTTGAGTACTAGCAATCATGGAAGTCTATATGATGATTGAGTAGGTGGATCTCTTACTTATACTCTGTTGAATAATTTGAATTGCAATTGCTTGGTGACTAAGAATACATGTTGTTGAGTTTCAAGAGAATTCATTGTTTGAACCTTAACATGTGAATTGGTTGCTACATTATCATGATGAGTTTTACGAGAAATAGTTGTTCTTATGATGCTAGGAAAAGTGGTTGAAATTATTAACCTTATGCACTATGCTAGCATTCACACTTCATAAATTATTCATTTATCATTTACCTACTCGAGGACGAGTTGGAATTAAGCTTGGGGATGCTGATACGTCTCAAACATGTCGATAATTTATGAAGTATGCATGTCATATTCACCTATTTTTACAATACTTTTATGTGGTTTTGATGCACTTTCCATGATTGATTTAGAACTAACCCAGACTGATGCTATTTTCAGCAGAACTACTGTGGTGTTGTTTTTTGTAGAAATAAAAGTTCTCCAAATGCAATAAAACTTTTCAACAATTTTTTGGAACAAAAGAGGCGCTAGAAGCTTCGTGGGAGGGACAAAAGAGCCATAAGGTGGGCACAACCTAATAGGGCGCGCCTTAGTGTCTTGTGCTCTCCTCGTGTCCCATCCTCACATGATTCCAACGCCTAAAAATCAAGTGCTCTCAAATCAATAATAATATTCGTGGTGACAATGGGGTGTTCCATTATTGATTCACTTGATATATGTTTTGGTACTCAACTTGCGGATTTCGGAGGTGACATTTGGGTAATCTATGCATAGGGGTTCATACACGTTCTTGTCCTACTTTCTCTGGTAGAAATCTTGGGGCTCTCTTTGAGGTTCTTTTTGTTGGATTGAGTATTATGAATCTGAAATTGTTTGATGCATATCGTATAATTAACTCATGGATACTCGTGGTGACATTGGAGTATCTAGGTGACATTAGAGTTGGTTGATGTGTATCATATGGTGTTATTTTAGTACGAACTCTTGAATAGATTGATCAGAAAGGATAACTTGTTATTATATTAGTACAAACTCTTGGATAGATTGATCGAAAAGGATAACTTTAAGGTGGTTTCGTACCCTACAAACAATTTCTTCTTATGTTCTCTGCTAGATAAAATTTGGAGGGATTCTTCATTGCACGTTGAGAGATGGATATGTGATCCAATTATATTAGCATTGTTGAGAGATTGCACTAGCGAAAGTACGGACCGTAGGCCTTGTTTCAAGCATTCCAATATTGTTTGTGCTCACTTTTGTTACTTGCTACCTTGCTGTTTTTTATTGTTACTATTACAAAAAACTATATCTACTATCATTACTACACTTGTATCACCATCTCTTCGCCGAACTAGTGCAACTATACAATTTACCATTGTATTTGATGTGTTGGGGACACAAGAGACTTTTTGTTATTTGGTTGCAGGATTGTTTGAGAGAGGCCATCTTCATCCTACACCTCCCACAGATTGATAAATATTAGGTCATCCACTTGAGGGTAATTTGCTACTATCCTACAAAACTCTGCACTTGAAGGCCCAACACGAGTCTACAAGAACAAGTTCTGTAGTAGACAATGGAGGTCTGGCGGCGAGATGGTTTATGTTATAGGCGGTGTTGCACCTGATGTAGTTGAGCCGTTTGTGGACGAGAAGTTGAGAACCTCCCCTTTTCTTGTTTATTTGTTTCATGTCAAATTCATGATTACTTTATGCCTTATATAGTAGTCAATCAACTAGAGATGCATACCGAATCAACTAGGTCTTCCGATTCTAAACACGAACCAATACTTGCAAATAAAATCTGACGAATCCTAAGATAAGAAGGTTTATCTGGGCTTTAGTTGGATCCTGCACACGGTCCTGATTATCATTGCCTTTTTGCGTCCCTTGATATGCGGCGGTGTCGACGATTGTACTATTTTCCCCACATGACAAGACATGAGCCTGCCCATAGTAATATTTTTACTTCACAAACTAGTACAATTACCTTGCAGAATAGGAATGAAGATGTGTCTCGGGCCTGGTTTACTTCTGCGTGATATACTTCTTACTATGAGGTTAAATCAGTCTACGTGGCACCTATTTAAGGCATGTGCAATCATGCTATCTTAGGAGTGTCACGTATGATAGATGATGAGGTGGAGGAGACAGAACTTATAAGAAAATACAAGAGATGATCTCTTAGCGCAATATGTCTCATCATGTTTTTAGGAATAGAAAATAAGGCTAAAAGATGACCCATTGTAAGACATTTTTTGTCATCTCTACATGCAACACTTAAGATAAGACAATCTTATCAATCATTGTACATGCCCTTAAGGATCTAAGGACGAAAAAACATGAGTAAAATACAATCGACGTCCTAAAAGTATTCCAAGTGTGTTAAGTAGGTCCTAAAAGATTGAAACCGTTCACCGTGGGTCCTAAATGTGTGTTAATCATTCACTGCAGGTCCTAAAAGTATACCAGGTGTGTCAAGTAGGTCCTAAAATTCATGGGTAAAATACACATATAGGACCCGTGGTGAACAATTTCAAACTTTTAGGACCTACTTGACACACTTGAAATACTTTTAGGACCTCCAGTGTATTTTACTCTAAAAAACATTTGTTTGTAACACCAGGAGTATACGGTTTCTTAACGTGCAACACTGCCACTGTATTATCTAGTGTTAATTTTTGAACTATTGAAAGCAACCTTTTGTTCTATCCTTTGTTGACTGCTTGAGTAACGTTATGTGATTATTCTGCAAACCACATTTTTACCTCATGTGTGTTTTTATTCAAATAGCACTATGATGGTTGTAACCTGTAGTGAAACTCATCCAAAAGTTGGAGATGTGTATGGTTAATTTGTATAGATCATGAGATGGTGATAAGCCATTCTGCACCTTTGCGATTTTAATAGCATATCTTTCCAAATGATTGCAAATTTTCTGCATTCTCGTGTGCCCTATGGACTGGGTATGCTATATCCTGATATGTACTTGTCTCCTCTTTACTCGATTGGATTAGTTGGTAAGCATGTTATGCCTCTTGTATCTCACACTTTCTTAATCTGTTTTTTCAGTGTCCTTTGGATATACTCATAGTCAATGCCCATTGAAAAAAGTGAGAAATTTCAGAGAGAACATGGGGTTGACCTCGAAACACAATGGCTAGCTACATCCATCGTCAATTAGAATGGAACCATTGTCAAAGGTCAAGCTTTTCTCCATATTGTTTTTATTTTAGCACCACTTCTCTCCATACTTTCTATTTTTAATTTTCCAATTAACGGATTATAGGCCAAATAAATTTGTATACCAATCATGTTGGATTAGAATACTATTCTTCCCTTCTACCTATAGTTCTGTAATAATCTATGGCTGAATATACTAGGAAGAATCAACAACTAGAATCATCCCCTAATATATATGGATGTACAATCTTGTAAACCACATCTTTCTGTTTACACCTCTCAATTTCGTATCATAATTGTCGAAACAAAATTTGTTTTTATCATTTTTATTGAGCCTCCATTTTCAAAGTTCTCTTCTGTTGGGTTCATTGTGAAATCTCTTTCTGTATTATTTTTAATATACACCATCTCTAAGTTTTGAATTGCTTGTGTATACCATTCAACTAATGAAACAACAGTTCATATGATTGTAGTTTGATGCACATTACATTTTATACCCTTGCAAATCGTTAATATAAATGCCTAGGAACCCATTTTTATTCATATAGCCAGTCAACGGTCCCTTTTTTTATTACCACATAGCATTGCTTCTACAGATTCTACTACTCGTAGCGCAATTGGAACTTTGTGACTTCTGCTAATACATCTAGCAGATGACCAAACAGTAGCCATTAAGAGCGACAATTGAAGAAGGACGCGGGTACGAACGCATAACAAAGGAACTAATGCTGCTGCGAACTCAACCCCTAAAGTATTCTTGCGAAAATCTTTGAATTCCTTGAACAAGGACCAAATTTGTTAACATACTAGCTTGTATAATTTGCCACATATTAGTTACAGTATTTATTTTATTTTATGGGTACATGAGGCCACGATTGATATTGGGTACTAGTTTGCTAGTGGCGTAATTCTTATGTATTGATGGCAGCGAGAATACTTAAGTTAACATACCTTACGTTATAAATTGGTACCGTCAATTCGAACCTTGTCAAACAGTGTATCGCAGCAGCTGACATTACTATTTTACACTGGCTTCTAAATTTCTTACATCCGTTTTTTGAAAAATACCTCTCACTGGTTGATTTATTTGTTATGTCGGTTTCAGTATTCTTACCTAGCTTCAGATTGTCTTACATTTGTAGTTGTGCAATTGTTTTTCGGAGGAAAATGTAGTTGTCCAAATGACTGGCTAGTTTAGGTGGTTCCAAATTCTTACATGCACTTCTCCTTTTTTTCTCTTGGTAAAACAGCTAGTGTTGGGTATAAATTTACGATGTAAGATTAATGTGCATTGGGCTGGGGATGGAAGCGTGTGGGTTTGCTCGATGTAAAATTACGGTATAAGATAATTATGCGTCATTGTTAAGTTACATTTTGTGGAGATGTGGTGCATCCGACATAAATTTACCTTCTGTGGAGACATGGTCAAACTTTAGAAGTGGCTCATTCGGCCGCTTGGACACGGGATGGTGGGATTGGCGGGGTGACGAATAACTATTCTTCACCTTGGGTGACGAATAGTTGATCCTCAACACAATGATCCACTTTGAGATTTATTCGATGTAATTCGTGTGATGTTTTTGTTGGGATTCGATGATTCATGGATTTGTGGTCAGATTGTTCATTGCATGTAATTTAATTTGTTGATGTTTCTTTGTTGTATGATTAAGTTGCTATGTATGCTTTCTGAGTTATTTGTCTTCTCTAGCCAATTAGATGGGTGGTCCTTTGTTGATGTGTTGGGTTTTTCCCTCAAGAGGAAGGGATTGATGTAGTAGAGTAGCAACAACTATTTCCCTCAGTGAGAACCAAGGTTTATCGAACCAATAGGAGAAGCACGCAATCAACTGTTGACAGTTACTTCAGAAACAAGAGAAAATACTTGCACCCAACAAGGGCAAGAGGGTTGTCAATCCCCTTGTCGTTAATTGCAAGGATTAAATCTGATTTTGGTTGGTAAATAACACATGAAGTAAATAAAAGGTAAATAAATTGCAGCAAGTAAATGGATCTTAGATAAATTAAATATGTGGAACAAATCCAGATCCATAGTTCTCACTACAGGCATCTCTCTCAAGAACATAGCATACAGTGGTGAACAAATTACTGTTCGGCAACTAATACAAAAGCGCATATTTATGATGTTATTCATGGCAATGATCACGTGCATAGGTGATACGTCTCCGTCGTATCTATAGTTTTTTATTGTTTCATTCCAATGTTCTACAACTTTCATATACTTTTGGCAACATTTTATATTATTTTTGGGACTATCTTACTTAACCAGTGCCCACTGGCAGTTCCTGTTTTTTGTGTGTTTTTTGTTTCACAGAAATTCCATATCAAATGAAGCCCAAACGCGATAAAAATTTACGAAGAATTTTTTGGAATATATGTGAATTTTGGGAAGAAGAATCAATGCCTCATTATGCCCGACGTGCTCACAAGGCAAAAGGGCATGACCAGGGGGGTGGCCAGGCCCTGATGCCTTATGGATCCTCCTTAATTTGGTTGGGTCCCTACTTCCTCCGTATGAAAGATATATTTTTGATAAAAATCCCCGTAAAATTTCAGACCGATTGGAGTTACGGATCTTCGGATATTTAAGAAATGGTGAATGGCTCGAAAATAGGAGCGAAAATAGCAGAGAAACACAGAGATAGATCCAATATCGGAGGGGATCCTACCTTTCGGGAGCCATTGCAGCCATGGACCAGAGGGGATACCCTCCTCCCATCTAGGGAGGAGGCCAAGTAAGAATAAGAAGGAGGGGGCTTTCTCCCCCTCTCTCCCTCGCGTCAGAGTGCTGCCGGGGCTACCATCGTGACGGCGATCTACACCAATAACTTCGCCGCCATCACCACCAACTCTATCTCCCTCTATGCAATAGTGTAAATCCTCTTATTCCTGTTGTAATCTCTACTTAAACATGGTGCTTAATGCTATATATTATTACCCAATGATGTGTGGTTGTCCTATGATGTGTGAGTAGATTTCTTTTGTCATATGGGTTAATTGTGGTATGATGTTCTAGATATGATTTGTGTGTTGATATGGTACTGTCCTAAGGTGACCTCCGTGAGGGGCACACATAAGGGAATCCCGCTGGAGGATTTGCAATATGTTCATAATTCTCTTATAGTGGGTGGCTAGAGTGATAGAAGCTTCCACCCGAGTAAGGGGATTCTTTGCGTATGGGGGTAAAGAGGACTTGATGTTTAATGCTATGGTTGGCTTTTACCTTAATGATCTTTAGTAGTTGTGGATGCTTGCTAGAGTTCCAATCATAAGTGCATATGATCCAATTACGGAATGTGTGTTAGTGTATGCCTCTCCCTCATTGCATATGACAAGTATCTATCATGTTATATTCAATTGCCTATGGACAATCTTTTGCCTACGTTAGAAAAAGATTTCTACTAAACAACGAACTAAATTAATATTTATTTAAAAATTCACCTAACTTTTATTTCCACGTTCTTTTTTACCTTGCAAACCTATCTATTACACCTACTAAGTACTTCTAGTTTTATTCCTGCAAAGTAGTTCCATACTTGTTCTTGGTAAAGTAAGGTTTAGCGTGCATAGAGTTGTATCGTTGGTCGATAGAACTTGAGCGAATATTAATTCTACCTTTAAATCCTCATTGGGTTCGACACTCTTACTTATCGAAAAAGGCTACAAACAACCCCCTACACTTCAGGATTATCAATAGGCATCACGTCCTTAACAAGTAGACTGAAATGATTCTGCATCTACTACTATTATGCTTGGTGTCGGGGTACGACGATCTATGGGACCGGCAAGGTCCATTTTGCTCTATTTCCGTAGGGACAATAGATGCACAAAGAGCATCATCGATATCTGCGTGAACGGGGGTTTGAGATAGGTTCGGGCCACTCAGAAGCATAAAACCCTACGTCTTGTGTTTTGGTGTATTATGTGAATGATCACAGTACAAGTGCGCTCACACGCAAGGATGCTCGAGGGCAGCAGCTATGCGTGTGCAATGAACAAAGTATTGACCCTTCTAAAGGTAGCCATGGACCTCCTTTTGTAGTCCAAGGGGTTACCACAGTGGGTAAAACAGTCTTTTCATGGGAGAATAGTCCACAAGCTAACTGCCAAAATTACTCATAGATGCAATGGTGGGAAATACCTAACTCTAACGGACATAGAGAGACGCATTAAATGCATCGTCAGGTGTCTGCTACTTCTCAAACAACAGCGCGAGAAATTGACACGTTGACGGAGACTTTCTTGCGTTGGTTTTTCCCTTGAAGAGGAAAGGGTGATGCAGCACAGGAGCAGTAAGTATTTGCCTCAATTTGAGAACCAAGGTATCAATCCAGTAGGAGAATCTTGTCAAGTCCAGAGTACGTGCGCAAACACAAAAGAGCTTGCACCCAACGCTATAAAGGGGTTGTCAATCCCTTCAAGATTGATTGCAAAGTGAGATTTGAAGGCGGAAAGCGCAACGAAGAAAAAGTGTAAGGCTGAAAATATGGTGTGGAGTAGACCCGGGGGCCATAGTGTTCACTAGAGGCTTCTCTCAAAATAGCAAATATCACGGTGGGTAAACAAATTACTGTCGAGCAATTGATAGAACCGCACAAACTCATGACGATATCTAAGGCAATGATCATACATATATGCATCACGTCCGAGACAAGTAGACCGATACTTTATGCATCTACTACTATTACTCCACACATCAACCGCTATCCAGCATGCATCTAGTGTATTGAGTTCATGACCAATAGAGTAACGCCTTAAGCAAGATGACAAGATGTAGAGGGATAATCTCAAACCAATGATGAAAACCCCATCTTTTTACCCTTGATGGCAACAACACGATGCATGCCTCGCTACCCCTTCTATCAATGGGTGAGGTCACCGCACGGTATGAACCCAAAACCAAGCACTTCTCCCATTGCAAGAATCATAGATCTAGTTGGCCAAACAAAACCCACAACTCGAAGAGAATTACAAGGATATGAAATCATGCATAAGAGAGATCAGAAGAAACTCAAATAAGATTCATAGATAATCTGATCATAAATCCACAGTTCATCGGATCTTGACAAACACACCGCAAAAGAAGATTACATCGGATAGATCTCCATGAAGATCATGGAGAACTTTGTATTGAAGATCCAAGAGAGAGAAGAAGCCATCTAGCTACAAGCTATGGACCCGTAGATCTACGGTGAACTACTCACGCATCATCGAAGAGGTCATGGTGTTGATGAAGAATCCCTCTGTATCCGAATCCCCCCTACGGCAGGGCACCAGAACGTGCCCCAGATGTGATCTCGCGGAGACAGAAGCTTGCGGCAGCGGAAAAGTACTTCTGATGATCTCCTGATTTTTTTCTGGGATTTTAGGGAATTTATAGGCGAAAGATACGTTGGAGAAGTATCAGTGGCGCTCTGGCAATGTTCCCCGGCAAGAATTGCCTCTCCTTCTATTTCGTTCGCCCAACTACGTTCTATTTACTTGACACGCCACGGGACAGGTGTTGTTAAAGTGGCTGCATGTCCCTCACTAGACCCACCTAACCGCCTACCCACTCAGCACCCTCACTGATGCTGACAATCAGTCAATGAGGTGTAGCTACGGAGATCTAGAGGGGTCCTCCTAGGCGTGGCAGTTGTCAGGTCTTCCTCCTACTAGCAACGCGGCTCGTCGGGGCCTTGTTTCTGATTTTCGATCGTTGTTACTCGACGGTTGATATTGGCCGGCAGGGTCTTGTCAGTCCGGAGGCTGCGGCTGTGTGTATACCAGTGTGGGTACTAAAGCCCCTATATTTTAGTACACCGACACTTGCCTCTCTAGTTATTAAGTTCATAACAACCAGAGTAATGCATTAAGTTAGATGACATGATGTAGACAAAGTATAACAAGCAATATGCTTAGAACCCCTTGTTTTATACTTAGTAGAAACAATAATCATATGTGCCTCGCTAGTACTTCCTGTCACTAGGTGAGGACATCACAAGATTGAACCTACTACAATGTACCACTCCCTCTAAAGATCTACTCATCTAATTGGCCAAAAAACAGACTCATAGATCATAAATCATACATAGCTATAACAATCACACATAATAAACTTCAGAAAAGACTCAATTACTTTTAATGAATAATCTTATCATAAATCCACAATTCATCGGATCCCAACAAGCACACCACAAAATAAGATTACATTCGATAGATCTCCAAGAAGATGGAGGAGAATAGGGTATTAAAGATTAGAGATAGATAGATAGAGAGAGAGAGAGGGAGGGAGGGAGGGAGGGACGGAGAAAGAGAGAGAGATTTAGATACTAGCTATGGACCTCTAGGTCTGCGGTGAACTACTCACACATCATCATGGAGGCAACAAGGTTGATGTATATGGCCTCCATGATCGATTGCCTCTCTGACAAAGTACCAGCGGAGGCCCCGAGATGGGATCACAGTGAAACAAAGACTTGCGGCGGTAGAAAAATTGTTTCGGGTCTCTCCCTCATGTTTTTGAAATAATTGAGAATATATAGAGGTGGAATTAGGTCAGGTGGAGTTGCGTGGGACTCATGAGCTCAACGGGTGCGCCCTACCCCCAGGTCACGCCATGCAAGTTCGTGGCTCCACTGTAAGTCTTCTACCATCCTCCTGAACCTTCTAGAATCTCTTCTAGTCGACAAAAAATCACCATAAAGTTTCATCGTGTTTGGAATTTTGTTTGGTATTGATTTTCTAAAAAGTGAAAAAGCAAGAAAAAGAGGAACTCGCACTTGGCACTGGGTTAATTGGTTAGTTCCCCAAAATGATATAAAAAGACCTCGAAAGTATATAAGATTGATATAAAAGTAGCATGAAACAATCAAAACTTATAGATATGTTGGAGATGTATCAAGCATCCCAAATCTTAGTTCCTACGCGTCCTTGAGTAGATAAATGATAAAAACCAAAAAAATTATGTTGAATGCTACCTAGCATGTTTATCCTGTAATCCTTGTATGGTATAAATGTTGAGAAATGATGATTAATAGATAACAAAACAATATATATATATATATATATATATATATATATAGGAATGCTAGAAAATGACAATTGCTTTTAAAAATAACAACACTAAAGAACATGATCCCCTAATTCGCTTAATCATATAAGAAATGGCATAACTCTATCTTCCTAAAATCAAGCATAAATCATGGTCACGGTGATGCCTAACCAACCATTTGAATCCTACTTTTTTACGTGCTCCAACTTTTTCAATTTCACTCAATACCTTAGTGTGAGCATGGACTTTCAACACTTGGGTGGATCAGGATGATGATAGGGATAAACTAGGGAAGGCAAAAGTTTGGACAGTCTCATACCAACTAGGAAGATCGCTAGGATATGAGGATACCTCCCAATCGATACCGATGCGACAAGTAGGGATTGCCATGCAACTTTTGATGCACTAAAGATGTAAGTTCACAAAAATATCTACTCATACTAAGTAGGTGTTGGAAATATTCCCTAGAGTCAATAATAAATTGGTTATTATCATATTTCCTTGTTCATGATAATCATTTATTATCCATGCTAGAATTGTATTGATTAGAAACTCAAATACATGTGTGGATACATAGACAACACATTGTCCCTAGTGAGCTTCTAGTTGACTAGCTCGTTGATCAAAGATGGTGAAGGTTTCCTGGCCATAGACAAGTGCTGTCACTTGGTAACAGCATCACATCATTAGGAGAATGATGTGATGGACAAGACCCAAACTATGAACGTAGCATATGATCGTTTTAGATTATTGCTACTGTTTTCGTCATGTCAATGTATCTGTTCCTATGACCATGAGATCATGCAACTCCCGGACACTGGAGGAATACCTTGTGTGTATCAAACGTCGCAACGTAACTGGGTGACTATAGAGGTGCTCTCCAGGTATCTCCGAAGGTGTCTGTTGTGTTGCTGTGGATCAAGACTGGGATTTGTCACTCTGTTTGACGGAGAGGTATCTCGGGGCCCACTTGGTAAGGCAACATCACAACAAGCCTTGCAACCAATGTGACTAAAGAGTTAGTCAAGGGATCTTGTGGTACGGAACGAGTAAAGATACTTGTCAGTGACGAGATTGAACTACGTATAGAGATACGGACGATCGAATCTCGGGCAAGTAACATACCGAATGACAAAGGGAACGACATACGGAATTAACTGAATCCTTGACATAGAGGTTCAACCGATAGAGATATTTGTAGAATATGTAGGAGACAATATGGGAATCCAGGTCCCTCTGTTGGTTATTTACTGGAGAGTGTCTCGGGTCATGTCTACACTGTTGTCGAACCCGCAGGGTCTGCACACTTAAGGTTCGGTGATGTTTCGGTATTATTGAGTTATGTGTGTTTGGTAACCGAAAAGTTGTTTGGATTCTCGGATGAGAACCCGGACGTCATGAGGAGCACCGGAATGGTCCAAAGGTAAAGATTAATATATAGGAAAGTTGCATTTGGCTTCCGAAAAGTTTTCAGGCATTACCGGTAAAGTACCGGGAATGACGAATGGGTTTCGGGGTTTTACCGGGAGGGGCCACCCACCCGGGAGAGAACCTAGTAGGCCTAAAGGTGTTACACCAACCCTTAGTGGGCTGGTGCGGCCAGCCTAAGATGGCCTATTTTGGCCAAGAATCAAAGAGAGAAAAATCCCAAAGGCACTACAGGTATCAAACTCTTTGTCGTCTGCCATAACGGACGGCAAAGAGGTGATCCACCGACGGCAAAGGTCTTTGTCGTGAGCCTCCCATCGGCAATGTTCCTACGACTACTTTCAACGGAATTTCACCTTCTTTGCCATCAGTCTGCCTTAAGCGGACGGCAAAGGTCTTTGCCATCAGCCTCTGGCACCGAGCAGACGACAAACATGCTTAGACGGCAGCCGACAAGCAACATCTCCGTTAGGTCTAACGGAGGCTTTGTCGTCTGCCTTCCTCCCTCTCTTTGTTGTCTGCCTCCCTCCCTCTCTTTGTCTTCTGCCTACCTCCCCCTCTTTGCCGTGTGCTTCTACGGGCCAGCACAGAGTTGGGCCAGTGCAGGAATCAGACTCTTTGCCCTCTGCCTCCCTACCGCTGTGTTGTCAGCCTCCCGAGGTAGCGGACGACAAAGAGCCCATATGGCCAGCTGCTACTGCCTAGGTTACAAAGCTGGGTGCCATGTGGCACGTTTGCCGTCAGCTGCCTGATGGCAAAGGCCTTTGCCATCAGCTGGTAGATGGCAAAGAGCCCATATTTTCACATTTTTGTTTATTTTTTCTATTTCACATCACATATCTATAATTCATAGCGTATATATGATATATAGGTCACAACACATATATGATATACATATAGAATTCATCAATGCCATTTTTCATCAATGTACATCCCATATATCGAAAGAACCAACATATACAAAGTTTCATCCATATATACATATACATATAGTTCCACATATATTTTTCATCCATATATACATATACACATAGTTCCACATTGTTCATCAACTCAAATGAAAACTAGAACTAAAGAACTCCAATGCCAGCTTCCATTCATGTAGTACATCGAATCTGCAAAATGGGAATAAGAAAGTCAGAAGAAGAACAACAAAAACATATATATGGAAAATAAGCTAAATTGAAGAAGAAAGAGAAGAAGCAAGAAGAGAAGAACGATAAGAAAAACAAGAAGAATGAGGAGGAGGAGGAGGAGGAGGAGGAGGAGAAGGAGAAGTAAAGAAGAAGAGAATAAGAAGGAGAAGAAGGAGGAGAATAAGGAGGAGAGAAGAAGAAGGATAAGAAGGAGGTCTCCTGCTACTTCTTCTCCTCATTCTCCTTCTTCTTGAGGAGAAGGAGGAGAAGAAGGAGAAGGAGCCCTCCTTCTTCTCCTTCTTCTTCTCTCCTCCTTCCCCTCCTCCTTCTTCTCTTTCTCCTTCCCTTCTTTTTCTCTTCTTCTTCTTCTTCTTCCTTTTCATTTCTCCTCTTATCCTCTTCTTGGAGCTAAATTAGCTAACTATATCTTTTTGGAGCTAAATGGGCTAATTATGTTAGTATAGAGGAAAACAAGCTAAGTATATAATATTAATGAGCTAACTAAGGTTCTTATGCGATTTTGTGCTTATAATGTATTTTAGGAGCTTAATTAGTCATTTTAATGAGCTAACCGAGGTTCTTATGATGTTTTTATCTAAGTAAGCTAATTATGTCATTTTGGATGATAATTAGCTAAATATGTCTTTGGTGGGGAAAATAAACTAAATTGAAGAAGAAAGAGAAGAAGCAAGAAGAGAACAAGGAGAAGAAAAAGAAGAAGGAGAAGGAGGAGGAGAAGAAAAAGAAAAGAAGAAGAAAAGAAGAGGAGAGGAAGAAGAGAATAAGGAGGAGAATAAGGAGGAGAGAAGAACAAGGAGAAGAAGAAGGAGAATAAGGAGGGCTCCTTCTCCTTCTTATCCTCCTCATTCTCCTCCTTCTCCTTCTTCTCTTCTTATTCTCCTCCTCCTTCTTCTCCTTCTCCTTCTCTTATTTTTCTCTTGTTCTTCTTCTTCCTTCTTTTCATTTATCCTCTTCTCCTCTTCTTGGAGCTAAATTATCTAAGTATGTATTTTTGGAGCTAAATGGGATAATTATGCCATTTTAGAGGAAAACAAGCTAAGTATACAATATTAATGAGCTTTCCAAGGTTCTTATGCCATTTTGAGCTTATTATGTCTTTTAGGAGCTTAATTAGTCATTTTAATGAGCTAACCAAGGTTCTTATGATGTTTTTACCTAACTAAGCTAATTATGTCATTTTGGAGGATAATTATCTAAGTATGTCTTTGTTGGGGAAAATAATTTAAATTGAAGAACAAAGAGAAGAAGCAAGAAGAGAAGAAGGAGAAGAAAAAGAAGAAGGAGAAGGAGGAGGAAGAGAAGAACAAAAGAAGAAGAAAAGAAGAGGAGAAGAAGAAGGAGAATAAGGAGGAGAGAAGAAGAAGGAGAAGAAGGAGGGCTCCTTATCCTCCTTCTCCTTCTTCTCTTCTTCATCTCTTCTTCTTCTCCTCCTCCTCCTTCTTCTTCTCCTTCTCCGTCTCTTCTTTTTCTCTTCTTCTTCTTCTTTCTTCTTTTCATTTCTCCTCTTCTCCTCTTCTTGGAGCTAAATTAGCTAAGTATGTATTTTTGGAGCTAAATGGACTAATTATGTCATTTTAAATGGAGCTAAATAATACTAATTAGTTATTATGTCATTTTGAGCTTATTATGTCTTTTAGTAGCTTAATTAGTCATTTTAATGAGGTGACCAAGGTTCTTATGATGTTTTTACCTAACTAGGGTAATTATGTCATTTTGGAGGATAATTAGCTAAGTATGTGTTTGTTGGGGAAAATAAGCTAAACTGAAGAAGAAAGAGAAGAAGAAAGAAGAGAAGAATTAGAAGAAGGAGAGAAGAATAAAAAGAAGAAGAGAAGAAAAAGAGAAGAAGAAGGAGCAGAATAAGGAGAAGAAAGATGAGAGAAGAAGAAGAAGGAGAAGAAGGAGGGATCCTTCTCCTCCTTCTCCTTCTTCTTCTCCTTCTTCTTCTTCTCTTATTCTTATTCCTTATTTTCATTATTACTATTTAAATTGATCTTATATGTCATTTTGAAGCTAAATTAGCTATGTTATGAAACTAGTGGTTTCACTAACCATTTTTGAGCTAAATTAGCTAAATTATGAAACCAGTGGTTTCACTAACCATTTTTCCTAGTAGAAATCAAGTAGGAGCTTATTGGAGAAAACTTACCACAATGGTCATAAAGGAGGAGAAGCACCAGGATTGCTCGCGTCGGCTTCGTTTGGAGGCCGTTGCCCTGGAGAAGGGTCGTGCGATGACGCTCGGGAGTTATTCTGCAGAAAAGATATTTTGCAATGTCTTAGTTAACATGGTGACACTCAGTTGTTAATACTAGTTTATAATGACCATTGAAATGAAACTCACCGTGCCAATCGCGGAGAATACGGGCATCGACGGAGCGGCTTGACCGGTATTCTCGTACATAGACTGCACATTTTGTTTTGAAGAGTCAGTCGTATTAGTTAGTAATGAAACAGACATTACACACATGATTTGGCTAATGTGAAAAAGAAACTTACCGCAATAAGCTCGTACATGGCCAGGTGAGCCGCCTCATGCTGGGCCCTCTCCTCCTCAATCAGCCGAGCCGTGGTCCGGTCCCTCTAGTCAAGAGCAGCCTGAAGAGCAGCCTTGCTTGCCGCTCTCTCTTTCTCAAGAGCAGCCTCGTTTGCCGCTCTCTCTTTCTTAAGAGAAACCTGCAACACCATTTATCGTTACCACAGTAATGATCGATGTCCACACACACACAATGAAATGGATGAAAGTTTTCTGAGTCCGTACAACTAACCTCGATGGCAAGATCAATTGGCTGTGGACGAGGCGTTATCTCAAGACAGGAGCTCGACTGGCGCGCCTTGATCTCCGGGAGAGTGAGTGGACAACGTATTATCCCATCTCCAATGGCTATCGAGCTAAGGGGCCTCCCGCCACCAGATATCATTACCAGCTCTGGATCCAAAGGTTCTTGGCTCGGGTCAAAGTCCTCCCCTTTCCAAGCCTTCCCCGTGTCCCTGTATTTCACGAGCTTGTGGTGGGATGAGATGTTGGTGAAGTTATTTGGATCATCCAGGTCAGACTCAGAGAATGCCTTCGCGTTCTTGTACGAGGCGGTATGGGCCATGCCATAAAGGTCGTACAACTCTGGCATCTCCGTCTTACTGTGATGCGCCTAAAAGAGAGGAACAAAGTATTAGTAAGGGGCTCAAGCTAGCATGAAGAATGAATTGCATGAATCATGAAACAAACCACATACCCAGTTTCGTCCGAACTGAAGTAAGTTGGCGCTGCCTTGATGGTGTGTCACACCAACCATTTGGCTACGCCGATCCTTCGCATTGTCGTGGACGGCTCACCAATTGTGTGTGCACAGCTCACCCACCAACGCCTCCCAACAATCCATCTTATCTGCACACCATCTCGGGGGCACCTATTAGTTATTAGAAAGAATTTTGAGCGCTACTCCTATGAATCAAATCAAGAAAACTACGTACAAGGCCTTAAGAATAGGTAATTACTTTCATGTACTACTCCTTCTTTAGATACTTCCCACGACACTCCTTCTTTTGCTTCTTAATACCACGCGTGGCGTAGTAGTCTCGAATGGCCTACGGCCGAGCCGCGTGGCGTAAGTTCTGTAATAAACGCCTGCACTCGGCCTCGATAACCTTGGCCGTCTCCTCCTCATATCCCTCCTCACACCTATAGAAGGTATGCAATCAAACGAGACAACACCGATTAGTACAATAATTAGCTATATTGTTAATTTTAGATTGTGTAAAAGGATCATTTACCCAAAAGCTGTTGATCACCATCTCGGCCCTCGTGTGGCACAAGACACCATCTATAATCTCCTCCGACGGGGCCTGCACAACCTGTTAGTGCTCCCAGCTAAATCCTAGTGTAGGAACCTGACACTCACGAGGCAACGTGACAAACCCCGAGAAATTTGTCCGGCAAAGCACACCAAGGACGTTGTTCGGCTTGCGGACTTGATACGTCTTCGTCGTATCTACTTTTCCGAACTCTTTTGCCCTTGTTTTGGACTCTAATTTGCATGATTTGAATGGAACTAACCCGGAATGACGATGTTTTCAGCAGAATTGCCATGGTGTTGTTGTTGTGCAAAAATAAAAGTTCTCGGAATGTCCTGAAAATTTACGGAAATTTTTCTGGCATAAAAGAAAAATACCTGCGCAAAGATCCACCGGAGGGGCGTGCCAGTGGGCCACAACCCCAAAGGCCGTGGGCACCCCCCTAGGTCGCGCCATGCAGGCTTGTGGGGCCCACGTGGCACCACCGCCCCGAAACTCAGCTTTATATCTTCCGTCTTGCCCAAAAAAAATATCAGAGAGAAGGTTTCGTCCCGTTTTGCGATACGGAGGCACCGCCACATCCTGTTCTTCATCTGGAGGGTAGATCTGGAGTCCGTTTCGGGCTCCAAAGAGGGGAAATCATCGCCATCGTCATCATCAACCTTTCTCCATCGACAATTCCATGATGCTCTTCATCGTTCGTGAGTAATCTCATCGTAGGCTAGCTGGACGGTGATGAGGTGGATGAGATCTATCTTGTAATCGAGTTAGTTCTTGACGGGGATGGATCCCTAGTATCCACTATGTTCTAGATTGATGTTGCTACTACTTGGCTATGCTTAATGCTTGTCACTAGGGCCATGATTTCAGATCTGAACCTATTATGTTGTCGCCAATATATGTGTGTTTTAGATCCTATCTTGCAAGTTATAGTCACCTACTATGTGTTATGACCCGGCAACCCGGAGTGACAATAACCGGAACCACTCCCGGAGATGACCATAGTATGAGGAGTTCATGTATTCACCGCGTGTTAATGCGTTGGTCCGATTCTTTATTAAAAGGAGAACCTTAATATCACGTAGTTTCCATTAGGACCCTGCTGCCACGGGAGGGATGGACAATAGATGTCATGGAAGTTCTTTTCCCTAAGCACGTATGACTACATACGGAATACATGCCTACATTAGATTGACGAACGGGAGCTAGTTACTTATCTCTCCGTGTTATAGCCATTACATGATGAATCACATCCGTCATACTCATCCTTCACCGATCCGCTGCCTACGAGTCTTTTAATACTGGTTCTTGCTACGTTACTTTGTCTAGGCTTGTCCCTTGCTACAAAAGGGATTGGGCCACTTTGTTGCGACAGCTGTCACTTTACTGCTACTGTTGCTACTGTTGTTACTCTACTGCTATTCCTTGCTACTCCGCTGTTACTTGTTGCAAGACTTTTCTGGCACCGTTGTCGGGGATGAATATTTCCCGTCCACGGGCAACTTTTTGGCGCCATCGATACAACAGTTCGGAATAGTCTGCCATCAACAGATCGTTTCTGGCACCGTTGTTATCATACTACTTTGCTTGCAGACACTAATCTTTCAGGTGTGGTTGAATCTGACACATTCAACTGATAATACTTGAGAATATTCTTTCACTTCCCTTCTTGGCGAATCAACAAATTTGAGTTGAATACTCTACCCTCGAAAACTGCTGCGATCCCATACGGTTGTGGGACATCAGGACTCCACCAGGGTGTTTCCATCCCCTGCAGTATGATAAGGCCAATGCATTAGTTATTTGAAGGAACTTGAAGGCAGAAGCTAAAAAGAGTAAATGTACTGACCTATCCCCTTCAGACTTAGTCACCGGCCTCTGCTCGCGGGTAGCCGGCGTGACTGGGAGACGTGTACTACCACACTTGTACATGGTGGCCCCGTCCACCTGCACGATGCCCTCACTATCCGTAGATTCATCCCCGCAGTCAACAGAACAGCCACCCGGACCCTCGGTCCAATCCGGCACCTCGGTCCGATCCGTCCAGGCACCCCATCCGGACGTCTCCACCTCGGCCGAAGTGTGTGTGGCAGGAGTCTCCTCGGACGTAGCCTCAGGAACCGGAGTCTCATGGGCCGAAGGCACCTTGCCCTGAGGCTGATCCTGGACCGGAGTCTCATGGGCCGAATGCCCGTCCACCCGAGGCTCCTGGACCGGAGTCCCCGTAGCCTCCCCCGCAAACGGGTCCAACATAGTAGTCTTGTTCTCGAGTGAATGAGCTGGTGGTGGTTGCGAGGAAGGCACAACAGTCCGCCTACCTCTTTCGCGGCCACCACCTCTCCGTGTACCCTTCCCCTTCTTCCCTACCCGACCAGCACCTCTTCCAGTGGGCAATGCTACCGACGAAGAAGCACCAACGGGTGGTGTCGTCAAACTGTTTGCCAAGGCTCTACGGAGAGATAGGGGTGGAATGGAAGTACCACCCCTCGTGCGGGCCGCCGAAGGAGAACCCGTCGAGTGATCTGGACCCGCGCCCACCATCTTTCAACACCTGCTGACCTGCCATGATAAAGATTAATAGAAATTAGTACAACATAAAAAAATTGAATAACTGACATGAATAATAATATGTACATATATAATTTTAGTTGGGAATCTTACAAACTAATAATCACCATCAATAAATGCATCATCAGCATCAGTATCACGCATGTCTTCATGAATGACGTGCTCATCGGGTTCAACGGCATGAAATTGTCGAGGGCCTTTCTGTAACCGGTCAAGCATTGACAGGTCATCCACATCAGTAACCTCTTCTAGTTCCAGCTCTGCTGGTTCCGGCTCGGGGGTGTAGTTGGATTCATTGTCGTTGTCTACTTCCATGTTCTGGGGTGAAGCATGGCGGTTCTTGAAACGTTTCTTAGAAAGACGTGTTTCTTGGAAGAATTCTTCATCATACGTGTCTGGGTTAATGTGAGGTTCATAATCCTGTTCATTTAGGGGAGGTGGTCTAACATGTCGCGGCACTTCATAAACAACATACCTACCTTACAGATTCTTATCAGTTTGGCATGCCCACGGTAGATAGAAAACTTGGGTCGCCTATTGAGCCATAATATAGACATCGGGAACATCTAAATGGGTGTTTGGTTTGATTTGGACTAGTCCTATATGTTCATCAGTCGTTCTAGTCTCCTTCGGCTGGAACCAATAACATTTGAAGACTACGACGTTCGATGGGTTTTCACCAGAGAATTGAAGTTCATAAATTGCTTCAACTCTTCATAATACGCGATACCACCTTCGCCGATAGCAGAGACACCACAATTTGTAGATTTCCTGTCGGGAATAGAAAACTCTTTGCCAAAGGTACGAAAGAGATACCTGTTGATGTTGTATTTCTCAAATGAATGAACCTTATAGTCAAAACCATTAGTGGCTTGTCTCAATTTGGCGTCCATAGACTCTGAATTAGCCTACAAGTTTAATATGAAACGATTGTTGCATTAGCCGAAAGTTAGACCAAGAAATGAAAAGATCCATTATGGATAATTACCGTTTGTTTGAACCAAGAGATGAAACCGGGATAGACGCCTTCATGCTTTGCCAGAAGCTCATACTCTTTGACGGAATCATTTTGGATCACCGCTCCATCTGAGAATTTGGCGACATATCGGCTGTATGAAATATCCGGGAATAAGAGCAGTTCAAAGGAATTAGAAGTTACGGAAAAATGTGACGATAACTTACTCGATGTACAACCGCACTTCTGTTAGGTTGTTGAAGATATACAATGAAATGTTTCGCCATTCTTCAACATCCAACGTTATTGGTTTCGAAGCACTGGCTGGTGTGAGCTTCCATTTGAAAAGGCTGAGGTTGGATCCACCTTTTTTAGGGTCTGCATCATTGTACAAAGGCTTCGGATTATGCAAATGATGATTTTTGGCTTCGTAGTGTGCTGTCACAAAGTTTGCCACCTCCTCGGTAATGAATGCCTCACCATCGAGGCTTCAATTCTACGCTTATTTTTACATTTAGCTTGAAGTGTCTCTGCATCCTCTCAGTTGCATAGCACCAACGATTTTGCACGGGCCCACCCAATCTTACCTCGCTCGGTAGATGTAAAATCAAATGTTGCATTGGATTAAAGAAGCCCGGCGGAAAGATCTTCTCTAACTTGCAGAACGACTCTGGTGCAAACTCCTCCATGTCATCTACCACACCAGGCAACAATTCTTTCGCACAAAGAACACGGAAGAAATAGCTCAGCTCCGCTAGTACTAGCCATTTATCCTCAGGAATAAAGCCACGGAACATCACCGGCATTACTCGCTCAAGCCATATGTGCCAATCATGACTCTTGAGACCAAAGATTTTTATTTTTTCAAGACTTGCTCCCCTCTTTAGATTTGTTGCATACCCATCGGGGAACATCTAGTGCACTTTAACCCACAAGATAATTTCCCTCATAGTTGGCCTTCCAAGATTGAACGAGGCCTTTGGCTTCAACCACTTCTGCTTTCCTTTGCCTTCTCGCATGTTTTGTAACGGTCTGTGACATAGTGTCTCTTGATCGACTCTAGCCTTAGTATTATCCTTTGTCTTCCCATCTATGTCGAACAGTGTACAAAAAATAGCCTCTCCGATATTCTTTTAAGTGTGCATCATGTCGATATTGTGTGGAAGAAGGAGGTCTTTGAAGTAAGGCAGATCCCACAAGCATGGCTTGTGAGTCCAGGCGTGTTTTGAATTATACGCCTTGAAGTACCATGGACGCTCTTGATCAGGCTGCAGAGCGTTTAACTGATCCAGTATCTGTTGACGTGTCAACACAGGTGGTGCCAAGTTTTTGACAACATTACCTTTGGTAAAGTTCTTCTTGTCTTTTCTGAACTGATGGTCAGGATCCAGGAACTGTCTATGCAAGTCAAAGCAAGAATACTTCCGACCCTCCTGCAACTAATGAAACTGAAGAGCTACCTTGCATGTGGGGCACGGGAACCTTCCATGCACACACCATCTAGAGAATAGTGCATACGACGGCGAGTCATGCATAGAGTACATGTACCACACATGCATTTTGAAGTTTTATTTTCTAGCGGCATTGTATGTCTTGACCCCATTATCCCAAGCTTCTTGCAATTCATCCTTAAGAGGTTGCATGTACACATTCATATTCTTCCCCGGATAATTGGGCCCTGGAATTATCAACATCAGAAATATGTTCTTTCTTTGCATGATCTGCCCGGGGGGGGGGGGGAGATTGAGTGGAATGACAAATACAGGCTAACTACTATATTGGGTTGCCGTCATGCCGAAGGGATTAAAACCATCCTTGGCGATGCAGCCTCGAGGATTCCTTAGATCTGCCGCTTTTATCCTGATGCAATCCATCAAAAATGTTTCCACGCTTGCCCATCCGATGTGTGTACCGCCATCTTATTCCCATCCGCATCTAGTTCGGTTCTTTTGCCCATTTTGTGCCATGTCATCTGTCTGGCTGTCTCTTCGACCATGAAAAGACGTTGAAGCCTTGGTATGATTGGCATATACCGAAGAACACTAACTGCGATATTTGTCTGCCTCTTCTCACCCATACCGTTGTCTACCACAAGATACCTGCAAGACTCGCAGTTGGGACAATAGTCCAAGTGTGCATACTCCTTCCTAAATAAGACACATCCTTTCTCACATGCATCTATCTTCTCATAGGGCATCTTAAGTACACGAAGTATTTTGTCCGACTGGTACAGGTTTGCAGGCATGACATGGCTTTTGGGTAGAAAGCGTCCAAGTAGTGTCATCATCACGTCGTAGCATTCTCTTCCCAAGTTGAACTGAGCCTTCAGAGCCATTACTTGTGCTATGACATCCAGCTGACAAAGCTCAGTGTGCTCGGGGAGAGGACGTTTTGAAGACTCCAACATTTCATAGAAGGCCTTTGCAGATTCCTCCATCTCATCTTTTGAATCCCGAGCATCATCAAAGTCTTACACCATGTCTTCGATCCCGGTACCATGCTCGTCGGTGCGACGACGAACCACCTCAGCTCTGGTGCCTTGTATAGACTCACCATGAAATGTCCAAACTGTATAATTAGGCTTAAAACCCCTCCTCCGCATGTGTTTAATCATTACAGCATCTGTCCTCTTTTTATAGTTGTCACATTCAGGACAAGGCCATCAGTTTGTTTCCTGGACATTTGTAAATGCAGCTTCCACAAACTCCTTGGTTTTTAGAAACCATTCTCTCGTCATATCTTTCTGACTAGGGTGACCGGTGGACATCCACGCACGATCACTCAGCTTGCCTAGTTAGTAAACACACAAGAAATATATTTATATATAATTTAGCATATATATTCATCAGTTAACGCCAGTTTTATTACGTCCATGCAACCCACACGCTAATAGGTAAAGATAGATCCTAATCCCACCCGAGTATGTGTAGATTTGGTTCATTTTCCCAGGCTCTGCTCCGGATCCAACGCAAAATTTCGGCAACACCTCCCCGCTGTTCTCCTGATACATGTCTCCGCAATAAACAGAGATGATGTGTATCCAGAGAACAACAGGGAGGCACTAACGAACTTATGTATCGGATCCGGAACAAAGCATATAGGAAAACGAACCCAATCTACACATACTCGGGCTGTCCATGGATAACGTTGGAGAATTCGGAAGAATCATGATTATAAATATATGCAAATGCATGCATATTTATAACTGTAACCCTTTCGAACGGGAGACACATATTGGTCACACATATTGATAAATTAATTTACCTAAATCTAGCAAGTTTCATCCGAACACCGACACAGAGCAAATGAAGGGGCAGGAGGAGATGACAATTGTACTCAGCCATGAATGCAGGGGCGGAGCTCGTAGAATGCACGGGGAGGTCCTCGCACAGCAGACCTCACAGAGATGAGACAACTACACATGTAAATCCACCGGATCAACACAAATATTTTGTGTTCACCAATAAAATTGAAAAATATATGACCTAACACAAATATATGACCTATATATAATTCATTTAGGATTCCATCAACGTCGAGGAACCCCCTAACTCGCTCGTCTCCGGGGCCCTTTGGTATGGTGACGCACGGTCGAAGGGTCAGCACGCCAACTCTTCTGGTTCCGGAGACCTCTCTTCTCTGCCTCTCCTCTCCTCTCCGAGCATTCTCCTAGTGAGGTCCACGGTCGGCGGCCTCTGGAGGCCGAAGATCACCTTTTTGGTCAACAAGAGGACGAACGTGTCGGGGGTCGGGGGTTGGGGGTCAGTGTCATCGGGGGCGGCGTATTAATATATGCGCGGAGTTTCGTGTTGGGGTGTCGTGATGTCTTGTCGGTGCGTCGTGTGGGGGTGTCGGGGCGTCGTGTCGGGGTGTCGGGCCATCGTGTCGTGGTGTTAGGGTGTCATTTTCTTCTTCTTCCTCTTCTTTTTTTCCTCTTCTTTTTTCCCTCTTCTTCCTTTTCTTCTTCTTCGTTTTCTTCTTCTTCCTCTTCTTCTTGTTCTTCTTGTTCTTCTTATTCATCATCTTCTTCTTCTCTTCTTCTTCGTCTTCTTCTTCTTCTTCTTCTTCTTCTTCTTCTTCTTCTTCTTCTTCCTCCTCCTCTTCTTCTTCCTCCTTCTTTTCCTTTTTCCTCTTCTTCCTCTTCTTCTTCTTCTTCTTTCTTTCGTTTCTCTTTCCTCCTCTCCTCTTTCTTCTTCTTCTTCTTCTTCTCTTCTTCTTCTTCTTCTTCTTCTTCTTCTTCTTCTTCTTCTTCTTCTTTTTTCTTCTAGTTTTTTCTTCTCTTCTCTTATTTTCTTCTAAGTTTTTATTTTCAATCTATTTTTTTTCTTTTCTATCTACTTTTTTCAACCAAATAAACCAACTATCTAATTTAACAAAAAAACAGAAAAAACTAACTATTTAATTCGAAAGAAAAAACAAAAAATAAAATAACTATCTAATTTAACAGAAAAACATTAAATAAACTAACTATCTAAATTAACTATTTAAAAGAGAAAAAAATAGAAAAAAACAGGGATGGGGGAACTCACCGGAGTTGGGGACATTCGGGGAGACCGAAGGAGGGGGAAGCCGCGGGGAGGGGAGCCGCGAGGAGGGGGCGGAGCCAAGAGGAGGAGGGGGCACAGGGAGGAGGCGGTACCGGGGAGGAGGAACGGGTCGGCGCGGTGGAGGAGGGGCGGAGCGGTGGTGAAGGAGGGGGTCGTGGGTAGGAGGAGGGCGCGACGGTGGAGGAGAGGGCGGTGGTGGAGGAGGGGGCGGTGGTGGAGAAGGGGCGAGCTCCGGGGGCGATGGTGGGGGAGGAGGTACCGGGGAGGTGGAGGAGGGGCGCATGGAGCAGGAGGGCGCGGTGGTGGCGCAGGGAGGAGGAGGGCGCAGGGAGGAGGAGGGTGCGGCGGCGGTGGTGATGGTGGTTTCAGGGGGTGAGAGAGAGGGGTGTGGGGTGGATCGCGGCGACCGTTATGGGAGAGAGGCGTGTGGCGGTGGGGCGACAACCGTTAGGGCGCAACCTCTTTGACGTCCGCCCCCGACGGCACACAGGAGAAAAGAAGACGACAAAGAGAGAGGTTGTTAGGGGGGAGAGAGGGGATGCAGGGTGGGCCGCCCTTGCTCTTTGCCGTCGGCCTAAATGCTCTTTGCCGTCAGCTGGCGGACGACAAAGAGCTGGCTGATGGCAAATAATATCTTTGGCATCAGCCAGCTCTTTGCCATCTGGTTTTTGGTAGCTGATTTCAAAGACTCTCTTTGCCATGAGCCAGCAGACGGCAAAGAAGCAGCAGATGGCAAAATCTCTGATTCCAGTAGTGAGGGAAAGGGGGAATATTCCAAGTGGGAGGAGGCCTTCTTGGAGTAGGATTGAAGGTGGACTCCTCCACCTCCTATTTGGCCGAACCAAAGAGGAGCCTTTGGCTGCCTCCTCCCCTACCTCCCTCCTATATATACTAGAGGATTTTGAGGGCAGACCTAACCCTTATAAGCCATGGTTGTCCTCTCTCTCTAGATCGTTTTCTCCTCTATATTAGTTCCGCGGAGCTTGGCGAAGCCCTGCTCGATTAGTTCACCACCACCACCATGCCGACATGCTGGAGAACTCATCTACCTCTTCTCCCCTATTGCTGGATCAAGAAGGCAGAGATCTTCAACGAGCTGTACGTGTGCTGAACGCGGAGGTGTCGTCCGTTCGGAACTAGATCGGGAAAGATCGTGATGGGATCGCGGGACGGATCGTGATGCTATCACGGGACGGATCGTCATGAGATCGCGGGACGGGCTGAGATTTGGATCGTGAAGATTTTCCACTACATCAACCACGTTATATACGCTTCCGCTTATCGATCTACAAGGGTATATAGATGCACTCTCCCCTCTCGTAGATGATCATCACCATGGATAGGTATTGCATGAGCATAGGAATTTTTTTGTTTCCCATGCGACGTTCCCCAACAGTGGCATCATGAGCTAGGTTCATGCGTAGATGATATCTCGAGTAGAACACAAAAGAGTTTGTGGGCTTTGATGTTCCAATGGTGCCCTCCTTAGTCTTTTCTTGATTCGGTGATATTGTTGGATTGAAGCAGCCCGGACCAACATTACTCGTACGCTTACGAGAGACCAGTTTCATCGACTAAGATGTAACTTGTTGAATAAGGGCGCGGTCCTTGGCGAAGGTTAAATAGCAACTTGCATATCACTGTTGTTGTTTTGCGTAAGTAAGATGCGATCATACTAGACACCCATAGCAGCCACGTAAAACGTGCAACAACAAATTAGAGGATGTCTAACTTGCTTTTGCAGGGTATGCATGTGATGTGATATGGCCAAAGACATGATATGATATATTGGATGTCTGAGATGATCATGTTGTAATAGTTAAATATCGAACCGCGTGTCGATGCTACGGCAACTACCAGGAGCCATAGGGTTGTATTTAATTATTTTACGCTTGGTGATGCTTTGCTTTATCGCTAGTAGTAGCTTTAGTAGTAACAACATAGTTAGCGTGACAACCTCGATGGAAGTACGATGATGGAGATCATGATGATGGAGATCGTGGTGTGGTGCCGGTGACGATGGAGATCATGCTGGCGCTTTGGTGATGGAGATCAAGAAGCACAAGTTCATGGCCATATTGTGTCACTTATGATTTGCATGTGATGTTAATCTTTTATGCACCTTATTTTTCTTAGGACGACAATAGCATTATAAGGTGATCCCTCACTAAAATTTCAAGATAAAATTGTGTTCTTCCCGACTGTGCACCGTTGCCACAATTCGTCGTTTCGGACACCACGTGATGATCGGGTGTGATAAACTTTATGTTCACACACAACGGGTGCAAAACATTTGGACACGCGGAACACTCGGGTTAAACTTGACGAGCCTAGCATGTACAAACATGGCCTCAAAACACAAGAGACCAAAAGGTCGATCATGAGTCATATAGTGGATATGATCAACATGGAGATGTTCACCGTTGAAGATAAACTCAACTCACGTGATGATCAGACTTGAGTTAGTGAATTTGGATAATTGGATACTCAGATGACTAGAGGGATGTCAATTTGAGTGGGAGTTCTTAAGTAATATGATTAATTGAACTCATTATCATGAACATAGTCAAAAGGTCTTTGAAAATTAGGTTATAGCTTGCATTGTAGCTCTACTATTTTTGATATGTTCCTAGAGAAAATTTAGTTGAAAGATGATAGTAGCAATTATGCAGACTAGCTCCGTAAACTGAGGATTGTCCTCATTACTACACACAAGGCTTATGTCCTTAATTCACCACTCGGTGTGCTAAACTCCAAGCGTCCTCTAGAGATGTTGCGAACATCTGACATACACAGTTTTCATGACTACATGATAGTTCAGTGCATAATGCTTAAACGGCTTAGAATTGATGCGCCGAAGATGTTTCGAATGTGACGGGACATATGAGATGTTCCAAGAGATGAAATTGGGATTTCAGGCTCGTGCCCATGTTGAGAGGTATAAGACCTCCGACAAGATTCTTTGTCTACAAAGTAAGAGAGAAAAGCTCACTCGTTGAGCATGTGCTCAGATTGTCTGAGTACAAAAATCACTTGAATCGAGTGGGACTTGATCTTCCAGGTAAGATAGTGATTGACATAGCTCTCCAAAGTTACTGCCACCAAGCTACATAGCTTCGTGATGAACTATAACATATCAAGGATAGAGATGATAATCCTTGAGCTATTCGCGATGTTTGTCACCGCAAAGGTAGAAATCAAGTAAGAGCATCAAGTGTTGATGGTTAGTAAAATGACTAGTTTCGAGAAGGGAAAGGGTTAAAAGGGACACTTCATGAAATGGCAAACCAGTTGCCACTCTAGTAAAAAAAACCAAGGTTGAACCCAACCCCAAGACTAATTGCTTCTATTATGAGGGGAACGGTCACTGAAGCCGAACTAACCCTAGTTAGTTGGTAGATAAGAAGGCTGGCAAAATCGGCGAAAGTATATTGGATATACGTGATATTGATGGGTAGCTTGCTAGAACTCCTAGTAGCACTGGGGTATTAGATATTGGTTCAATTGCGAAGTGTTAGTAAATCGAAATTATAGCTACGGAATAACCAGATACTAGCAATGGTGAGGTGGCGATGTGTGTTGGAAGGAATTCCAAGGTTGATGTGATCAAACATCGCACGCTCTCTCTAACATAGGGATTAGTGGTGAACCTAAATAATTGTTATGTTGTGTTTGCGTTGAGCATAGACATGATTAGATTGTGTTTATTGCAATACGGTTATTCATCTAAAGAGAATAATGGTTACTTTGTTTACTTGAATAATACCTTCAATGGTCTTGCAGCTAGAATGAATGGTTTATTGAATCTCGATCGTAGTGATCCACATGTTCATAATATTGATGCCAAAAGATACAAAGTAGTAATGATAGTACCACTTACTTGTGCCACTGCCGCTTGAGTCATATTGGTGGAAAAAGCATGAAGAAGCTCCATACTAATGGATCTTTGGACTCACACATTTTTGAATCATTTTAGACATGCAAACCATGCCTATTGGTGTAAACACATGAAGAAACTCCATACAGATGGATTGTTTAGACTCACTTGATTTTGAATCACTTGAGACATGCAAATCATGCCACGTGGGAAAGATGACTTAAGGCCTTGTTTTCAGTGAGATGGAACGAGTAAGTGACTTGTTGGAAATAATAAATTTTGATGTATGCAGTCCAATGAGTGCTGAGGCACGCATTGGATATCGTTATGTTCTTACTTCACTGATAATTTGAGTAGATACACGGGTATTTGCTTGATGAATCACAAGTCTGGAATATTGAAAAGTTCAAGTAATTTCAGAGTGAAGTTGAAGATCGTCGTGACAAGAGGATAATATGTCTATGATGTGATCATGGAGGTAAATATATATCTGAGTTGCGAGTTTGGTAAACATTCAAGACACAATGAAAATTGTTTCACAGCTCATGCCACGTGGAACACCATAGTATGATGGCGTGTCCGAACGGCATACTCGCGCCCTATTGGATATGGTGCATACTATGATGTCTCTTATCGAATTACCACATTCACTTTAAATAGGGCACCACGTAATTCCGTTGAGATGCACCGTATGAACTATGGTTTTGAGAAACCTAAGCTGTCGTTTCTTAAAAGTTTGGGGCTGCGACACGTATGTGAAAAAGTTTCACCCTAATAAGCTCGAACCCAAAGCGGATATATGCATCTTCATAGGACACCCAAAACAGTTGGGTATACCTCCTATCTCAGATCCAGAAGCAAAGTGTTTGTTTCTAGAAACGGGTCCTTTCTCGAGGAAAAGTTTCTCTCGAAAGAATTGAGTGGGAGGATAGTGGAACTTGATGAGGTTATTGAACCATCACTTCAACTAGAGAGTAGAAGGGCGCAGGAAATTGTTCTTGTGGCGCCAACACCAGTTGAAGTGGAAGATGATGATGGTGATCATGTAGCTTCGGATCAAGTTACTTCAAAACCTCATAGGTCGAAAAGGAAACACTCTACTCCATAGTGGTACAGTAATCATGTCTTGGAGGTCATGTTGCTGCACAAAAGTGAACCTACGAGCTATGAAGAAGCCATGGTGGGCCCGAATTCCTACAAATGGCTGGAGGCCATGAAATCTGAGAGAGGATCCATGTATGAAAACAAAGTGTGGACTTTGGAAGAACTACTTGATGGTCGTAAGACTATTGACTAAAGATGGAACTTGAAAAGGAAGACAGGCGATGATGGTGAAATTCACCATTTAGAAAGCTCGACTTGTTGAAAAGATGTTTCCGACAAGTTTAAAGTGTTGACTATGATGAGACTTTCTCACTCGTAGCAATGTTTAAAATCTTTGGAATTATGTTAGCAGTTGTTGCATTATTTATGAAATCTTGTAGATAGGATTTGAAAACATTGTTTCCTCGATGGTTTCCTTAAGGAAAGGTTGTATGTGATACAACCAAAAGGTTTTGTCGATCCTAAGGATGCTAACAAGTATGCAAGCTCTAGCGATCCTTCTATGGACTAGATCAAGCATCTCGGAGTTGGAATATACGCTTTGATGAGATGATCAAAGCTTTTGGATTTATACAAGGTTTGTGAGAAACTTGTATTTCCAAGAAAGTGAGTGGGAGCACTATAGAATTTCTGATAAGTATATGTGGTTGACATATTGTTGATCGAAAATGATGTAGAATTTCTAGAAATCATAGAGGGTTGTTTGAAAGGAGTTTTTCAAAGGAAAACCAGGATTGAGCTACTTGAACATCGAGCATCAAGATCTATAGAGATAGATCAAAACGCTTAGTAGAACTTTGAAATGAATACATACCATGACAAGATTTTGAAAGAGTTCAAAATAGATCATGCATAGAAGGAGTTCTTGGCTGTATTGTAAGGTGTGAATTTGAGTAAGACTCAAAACCCGACCACGACAGAAGAAAGAGGAAGGACAAAGTTCATCCCCTATGCCTTAGTCATAGGCTCTAAAGTATGCAATGTTGTGTACCGCACCTGACGAGTGCCTTGCCATGAGTTTGTCAATGGGTACAAGACTGAACCAGGAATGGATCACTGGGCAGCGGTCAAAGTTATCCTTAGTAACTAGTGGACTGAGGAATTTTCTCGATTATGGAGGTGATGAAAGAGTTCGTCGTAAAGGGTTACGTCGATGCAAGCTTTGACACTAATCCGGATGACTCTGAGTAGTAAACTGGATTCGTATTGTGGACGAGTCATTTGGAATAGTTCCAAATGGCACATGGTAGTAGCATCTACATGATAACATAGATATTTGTAAAGCACACATGGATCTGAAAGGTTCAGACTCGTTTACAAAAAACCTCTCTCACAAGCAAGACATGATCAAACCCCAGAACTGTATGGGTGTTAGATTCATTAAAATCACATAGTGATGTGAACTAGTTTATTGACTCTAGTACAAGTGGGAGACTCCTGGAAATATTCCCTAGAGGCCATAATAAATTGGTTATTATTATATTTCCTTGTTCATTATAATCGTTTATTATCCATGCTAGAATTGTATTGATTGGAAACTCAAATACATGTGTGGATACATAGACAAGACACTATCCCTGGTGAGCCTATAGTTGACTAGCTCATTGATCAAAGATGTTCAAGGTTTCCTCTCCATAGACAAGTGTTGTCACTTGATAACGGGATCACATCATTAGGAGAATGAAGTGATAGACAAGACTCAAACTATGAACGTAGCATATGATCGTGTCAGGTTATTGCTACTGTTTTCTGCATGTCAATGTATCTGTTCCGATGACCATGAAATCATGCAACTCCTGGACACCGGAGGAATACCCCATGTGTATCAAATGTCGCAACATAACTCGGTGACTATAAAGGTGCTCTATGGGTATCTCCGAAAGTGTCTTCTAGGTTGGTGTGGATCAAGACTAGGATTTGTAACTCCATTTGACGGAGAGGTATCTCGGGGCCCAGTCGGTAATGAAACATCACAACAAGCCTTGCAACCAATGTGACTAAAGATTTAGTCACGGGATCTTGTATTACGGAACGAGTACAGAGACTTGCCGGTAACGAGATTGAACTAGGTATAGAGATACCGACGATCAAATCTCGGGCAAGTAACATACAGAGGCACAAAGGGAACGACATACGGGATTAAATGAATCCTTGACATAGATGTTCAACTGATAGAGATCTTCATAGAATATGTAGGAGCCAATATGAGCATCCAGGTCCTGCCATTGATAATTGACTGGAGAGTGTCTCAGGTCATGTCTACATAGTTCTCGAATCAGCATGGACTGCACACTTAAGGTTCATCGACGTATGAGTATTATTGAGTTATGTGTGTTTGGTAAGCGAAAGTTGTTCGGATTCCCCGATGAGATCCTGGACGTCATGACGAGATCCACAATGGTCCGGAGGTAAAGATTGATATATACGAAAGTTGCATTTGGCTTCCGGAAAGTTTTCGGGCATTACCGTTAAAGTACCGGGAGTGACGAATGGGTTTCGGGATTTTACCAGGAGGGGCCACCCACCCGGGATAGAACCTAATAGGCCTAAAGGTGGTACACCAGCCCTTTGTGGGCTAGTGCGGCGACCCCAAGATGGCCTATTTCGGCCAAGAAGCAAAGAGGGAAAATCCCAAAGGGAAAGGGGGAATATTCCAAGTGGGAGCAGTCCTACTTGGAGTAGGATTGGACGTGGACTCCTCCACTTCCTATTCGACTGAACCAAAGGAAGAGATTATGGCCGCCTCCTCCCCTCCCTCCCTCATATATATACTAGAGGATTTCGAGGGCAGCCCTAACCCTAATAAGCCACGGCTGCCCTCTCTCTCTAGATCGTTTTCTCCTCAAGATTATTTCCGCAGAGCTTGGCGAAGCCCTGCTGGATTAGTTCACCACCACCACCACCACACCGCCGTGCTGGAGAACTCATCTAACTCTCCTCCCGTCTTCTTGGAACAAGAAGGCGGAGATCGTCATCGACCTATACCTGTGCTGAACGCAGAGGTGTCGTCCGTTCGGCACTAGATTGGGAAGGATCGTGATGGGATCGCGGGACGAATCATGATGAGATCGCGGGACGTGCTACGATTTGGATCGCGAAGATGTTCCACTACATCAAACGCGTTATATACGCTTCCGCTTAGCAATCTACAAGGGTACATAGATGCACTCTCCCCTCTCGTAGATGTTCATCACCATGGATAGGTCTTGCGTGTGCATAGGAATTTTTTTGTTTCCTATGCGACGTTTCCCAATAGTAGGGTGTGCATCTAACATGCCTGGTCTTGAAGACCTCAGGCATTTGAGGAAGCCCATCATCGGAATATACAACCAATGTCTATAAGGTAATATTCCCACCAGTATATTAAAGTGAAAAAACATAAATACTCTCTATGTGAACAATGTGGTGCTACTTCAAGGAAAAATGTAACAAAGGTGTAACAGCGTGAGACTGACGCTTCAGATGCCTTCGAGTTATTTGAATATTCATTATGTGTTTTATTTAGTTTTTGCATTCATGATCGCATCATTCGCATTGCATCAGCACTCCGTTGTCGTCATATTTGAAGAACTTGCATCCGTTCATATTTGCCGGACCTCACCATTCTCGTCATCGATCGTTCTAAGACCAATGACACTCGCGCACGCGCCCATGCTTTGTTAAAATATTGTACTATAAGTAGGAATAAAACATTTTCAAAATGGGTTGAAAGTTGGAGTGCGGTCTTAATATTTTGTAGGTAGACCGCATGCCAAATTTCGTCGCATTCGGAGGTCGTGTGATACCCGAACCGTTAAACTATAGCGACATTATAGCCCGTGAAATTCTCATACGTTTTTTGGTGTTTCGAATTGCCGCTAGGCTGCATGTCTGCCCTCTCATCGCAGTCCAATGCCATCTACACAACCCATGTAGCCCAGCCTAATTCCCCCTCCGTTCTGGACCGCCCGATGGAGATCAAACGGTACGAAAATGAACAAACATACCAAAACCTATCCTCCCATGCGTGTTTAAGCAACCCCTACCCTGTCAGATGTGGAAACCCTAGTCTCTCCATAGGATCCATGCCCCTCAACTCCATAGTCACCACCTCTCCACCTCCTCTCGCCTCCAACCATGTTGGGCCACCCAGTCCCATCGCACGCCTGTTCAGTCCCGAACCACGCCCTGCCTCTCGTGCGCAGCCCCGCAGCAGAGCACCCGCTCCTCCCCGTTGCCCGAGCTCCCATCCACTCCACGCCTCCTCCTTGCCATGGACTCTGGCCGTAGTCACCCCTCGACAGATCCTAGCTTCAGATAGGCTAGACCCTGATACGTCTCAAACGTATCTATAATTTTAGATGGTTTCATGTTGTTATCTTGTCAACTTTGGATGTTTTATATACCTTTTATATCTTTTTTGGGACTAACTTATTAATTCAGTGCCAAGTGCCAGTTCATGTTTTTTCTGTGTTTTTGACTCTTTTCAGATCTGATTTTGGAACGGAGTCCAAACGGAATAAAATCCCTGAAACGATTTTTTCCAGAACGGAAGAAGATCGGGGGACTTGAGGGCCAAGGCAGGTGGCCCACAGGGAGCCCACAAGCCCTGACGCCGTGGCCAGGGGGGCCCGCGGAGACCACGCTTGTGGCCTCCCTGGCGCTCCCCTGCCCTAGCTCTTTGGCCTATATATTCCCTAAAATCCCAGAAAAAATAAGGGCGTCCACGAAACCACTTTTCCGCCGCCACAAGATTCCGTTTCCGTGAGATCTCATTTGGAGACCCTTCCCGGTGCCCTGCCGGAGGGGACTTTGGAGCTGGAGGGCTTCTACATCAACATCATCGCCTCTCCAATGACTCGTGAGTAGTATACTTCAGACCTATGGGTCCGTAGTTAGTAGCCAGATGGCTTCTTCTCTCTCCTGGATCTTCAATACAAAGTTATCCATGATCTTCATGGAGATCTATCCGATGTAATCCTCTTTGGAGGTGTGTTTCTCGAGATCCGATGAATTGTGGATTTGTGATCAGATTATCTATGAATTATATTTGACTCTTTGCTGATTTCTTATATGCATGATTTGATATCCTTGTAAGTCTCTCCGAGTCTTGGGTTTTGTTTGGCCAACTAGATCTATGATTCTCGCAATGGGAGAAGTGCTTGGTTTTGGGTTCATACCATTCAGTGTCTTTCCCGGTGACAGAAGGGGCAGCCACGCATCATGTTGTTGCCATCAAGGGTAACAAGATGGGCTTTCATCATAGATTTGAGATTGTCCATCTACATCATGTCATCTTGCTTAAGGCGTTACTCTGTTCTTATGAACTCAATACACTAGATGCATGCTGGATAGCGGTCGACGTGTGGAGTCATAGTAGTAGATGCAGAAAGTATGGGTCTACTTGTTTTGGACGTGATGCCTATAGATATGATCATTGCCATAGATAACTTCAGGACTTTTCACGGTTCTATCAATTGCTCGACACTAATTCGTTCACCCACCGTCTACTTGCTTTCATGAGAGAAGCCACTAGTGAACACTACGGCCCCCAGGTCTATTCACAACTATCGTCTCCACTTTTACTTCTACTTTGCTGTGTTTACTTTTTGCTTTCAGTTCTCACTTTGCAAACAATCTATAAGGGATTGACAACCCCTTCATAGCGTTGGGTGCAAGCTCTTTGTGTTTATGCAGGTACTTGTGACTTGACGCGATCCTCCTACTGGATTCATACCTTGGTTCTCAAACTGAGGAAAATACATACTGCTGCAGTGCTACATCACCCTTTCCTCTTCAAGGGAACACCAACGCAAGGCTCCCAGGACGCGGGGGAATCCTTTGCATATTTGCCAAGGAAATCCCTGTAGGCGTAGCCAGCAGCAGAAGGATTCCTTGCGCCGTTGCCGGGGAAGGTCTTTTGTTGTCGTAGCAGACTCGTCTCCCCTCTTCGTCTCCTTCCTCCTTCCCATCCCTTCCTCTCTAATTTCCCTTCTATCCCTTGTACAGGACACTGATGTCTACGCACGTTTCTATTCTTGTAGACTATGTTGGGACTCCAAGCACAAAGGTTTGTAGGACAGCAGCAATTTCCCTCAAGTGGATTACCTAACGTTTATCGAACTCAGGGAAGTAGAGGTTGAAGATGGTCTCTCTCAAGCAACCCTACAATTAAGAAACAAGAAGTCTCTTGTGTCCCCAACAAACCTAATACAATGGTAAACTGTATATGTGCACTAATTCAGTGAAGAGATGGTAAAATATGGGTGATAGGTGTGACAAATCAAGGTAATATAAATCTTTAATAAAAATTACAGCAAGGTAGCAAGTGACAAAAGTGGGAATAAACGGTGTAACAATGGTGAGAAACAAGGCCTAGGCTTCATAATTTTGCTAGTGGCAACTGCCAACAACATTAACATAGTCTAATCACATGATATTTCCACTAAAAAATGCAATGGTGAAGTACTCGGAGGTCATTGCTTTGTGATCAAGAGAGGACAAGAATTATGTAGGGCTAGAAAATCACACCTCACAGTTCGTAGTTCTTATCTATGGATTTCCCAATGTCACCGTGGCCATCCAAAGAGAGTACCACAATCACCACAACATATCTCAAGGATAATCAAAGACGAGCACCAAGAGACTCTCAATCTTCAATCAATTCACAAAAGAGGAAATCACTCATGAAAATATTGTTCTAATCCATGTCCAATAGACAGCTGTCGCCATGGTCTCGGGGATTATACTAGATAAGATCAAGTGAATACATCAATCCAATACATAGAAGAAGGGGAAACATCATGGGATCAACCTAGATTAACATAGGCTATGCTCACAATCAAGATCACATCATGGGAGAGATAATTAACCACATAGCTACTATACAAGACCTCAGCCCCGACGAGGAACTACTCCCGCTTCATGGAGGGAGGAAGCAACGTTGATGGAGACGAATCTAGGGGCACTTCCCCGTCCCGGCAGGGTGCCGACATAGGAATTCTTGTCCGCCGAAATTTGTTGGCGATGGCCACGGAGATCAGAATTGCTTCTGGAGAAAAGGGTTCCGGAATCAGGGATTCCCATCCGAGGGGTAAATATAGGCCAAAGGAGGGCTCCAGGGGGTGGACCATCCACCCATGCGGCTTGGTGGCACGGCCAAGAGGGGACCCGCGCAGGGAGGCCGCCTCGGTGAGGCATGGCTCCCCTCTGGCCCACCTTGGTGCTTCGTGAAGCTTCCGTCATGCTGATTTTTATATTTTTTTTTGGAATTTTTGGGGCTCTGTAAATTGGGCTAAATGTCCCTGCAAAATAGACATCAGCAGACAGAAACTGGCACTGGGTGCACTGAGTTAGTAGGTTAGTCCAAAAATGTGTAAAAAGGTATGAAAGTGTAGCAAAACATATAACAATGTCACCCAAAAGAGCATGGAACAAACATAAATTATAGATACGTGTGGGACGTATCAACATCCCCAAGCTTAATTTCTGCTCGTCCTCGAGTAGGTAAATGATAACACAAATAATTTCTGTGGTGACATGCTAACACACATATAAGAACTTTCAAAGTAAAGCAAGTAAGATATTCAATTCAAGTCAAGACAATAACAAGCAAGAGTATATATCTAGTATTGAAATTAGCAAAGCAAGAACATAAAGGTGCAAGAGCTCTCACTGTCCCTGACTCGAATGTATACAAATGGTGTTTGCGTGCAAGAAGTGGGAGAAGGGTTCAGAGCATAACAAATATTATATATTTTAATTGAGAACTCAATCTACTAAAACTTCACACTTGATCTCTTTCGGAATCTTATTTTGACTCATCCCCACACCACTAGTCAGGCACAAGTCAAAATTATCCTCTCCCTTTTGACTTTGAGCACTCATGCAATGGATGAGCGCAAGCAAGATATGTTGGCACTTTGGATGGCAAAGAGAATAATGATGGGGAAGGAAGACAAAAAAGGTGTGAAAGGATCACATCAATGAGGACAACCATAGGCGAGAGAAAGCCAAATGATAGATATGATGTGAGGAGTAGGGATTGCCATTCAAGGGATGCACATATGAGCTAAGGTAAGCTCTCCAATGGAACTAGTTGGGGTGCATCCAATGTGCTTTCTCATGAAGACCTAGAGCTCATTTAATGAGGCTCATCATTGGAATATACAAGCCAAGTTCTATAGTGTAAAGGTCCCCACATAGTTATGGATGAATGATAATCTATATGGAGTATAATTATAACAATGGAGTACGAGTGTGGGTCTTTCAAAAGTAATAGTAGTGTTGCCCCCTTCTCTCTTTTTATTTCTTTTTTTGTGGCCTCTTCGACTCTTTCTATTTATCTCTCATTTGTCCTCTTTGGAATCTTTTCATGTGTCCACTTTTGGGATCTTTTAACTTGTCCTCTTTGGGATCTTTTCCTCACTTAAGGGAAACACTCTATATTTGACAATAATAAAAACATGATCTTCACACTTTATAAGAAGTACTCAACATAAAGATAAATGAAAACTATCATGATGTATGCAAATGTATGCCTCTGCCAGTGTAGCAGGATATGCAATGAAACTAGCACGTCATGTAGCAATAATAAGGGTAAGGCCCAACTAGCATGCGAATCCTCGATCAATCAAAAGCATGTATGACATGAAGATCAAGTCATGAGATGGTGGATGTTGCATGGCAATGTGTCGGGACCCCGATCCTAAGTCATAGGAATCCAGCCTGTAACACATCGCATCTCTTTGCGGTCTCACGGACGGTTAACTCCACGGCTGCAGCCTTACCTTAGCCGGGACCGTTTGCGTCTTTTGACTCATGTATGCAATAGTGTCGCTAGCATTCCAATGTCAAAGAACCCGGATCGACAAGTCTAGTCACAAACCAAAGTGGCAGTACCGCACAAGGACAGGCATACATGACCCAACAAAGAAGGTGTCGGTCACCAGCGAGTGTAGACGAGTCGTAGCAAGCTACAAGGACTCTAGTACATCGCGTGACATTTCCCCAAGGGGGACAGACACAGCAGATAAGAAGGACACATGCCGGTCAACCAATGTGTCCGGAGCAGTAGCGAACTACCAAGGCTCGTTGGATCACAAAGGGGCATTTCCTTGTAAGGAGTGCTACTAAAGTTCACGACTAGGTAATCGAACCCCATACATATCAAGTACGACACACGTACGCATGGCATACCGATATGTATAGATACATCGATGGCATCATAACATAACCATAAACATACAAGCTTTATTTAAGAGGCTCGAAAGAGCCACACACATAATATTACACATTAAGGGTCTCACGACCCAAAATAGCAGTCATTCAGTTACAAGCCAGCGGAAGAGTTTAAACTGTCTGAGTACAGACAGGTGCAACTAGAAGGCACATGGCCTGACTATACTACAGATCCAACGTAGGGCCAGACCGTAGCTGGGACACCAGCTACTCATCGTCGTCGATGTCTACGAAGAACCCTCCATTAGGGTCATTAGCAACCTCTGCAACATTTTTTAAGCAAACATGAGTATGAAGGTACTCAGCAAGACTTTAGGATAACTATCTACTCATGCAAGGTATCAATAAGGTATTGTGGGGTTTCATGCGGAAAGCCAGCATTTGACTCGTGGCTAGACAACTTGCATTTTTAAATAATTTTGACAAGTTGATTTCTCGCACACGAGTCCACTAACAGCCCAACAATACACCATCGTGGAATCATTCCGTCTCCATACGGAAATGCCGTCCACGACACTCACGCTTATCTTGACAATTTTATGAGTAGCCATTTAAGTTATCTATGAACAACATATGTCTCCAAGTAGTCCATATCCGCGGACGCGGCTATTCGAATAGATCATAAACCTGCAGGGGTGTACTTTGTCACACACGCTCTCTCCACTTATCACCATGTGCACGTCATGCACCTCGGCAACCTTCAAGCGGAAGCCTAGCGAGGGAGTCGGCCACGACCGTTAACCACACTAGTACCTAGTCCAGGTTTATCGCCTATCTGAGAGTAACCTGTACGGAAGTCCGGCCGGGGTTTCCGCCTTGGCCTCAAACGATGTGCGCAGGGTTCCCAAGCCCACCATCCAGGAGCCACTTGGTACACCGTGCCACTGCCTACCGCATCATAGCCCACCTCTCAGGTCAGCACTATGCACGGCCTCCAGCATGACTATAAACACCAGAAACTACTTGCAACTCCTAGACCGAGAACTAAGCGATTAATAAGTCGAGAGGGTCAATTAAGTATCCCAACGTGTGGTAGTATCTAGTCTTGGATTACATACATGGAACTCAGTTCCTAGGGACGGTTCCAATGAAACAACCCGCCATGTACTCCTACACAGCCTTTCACCGGTACCTTTACCAAATCAGGTTCAACACACAACCTTTGCTTACCGAACACATTCTCACAATTCTGTTCATCTCCCAGATGACAGACCATACACAACTCTAAGCATAGCATGCATAGCAGGATAAGGCACATCATGGCTCAAGCAACTACCAGGTATGCTATGTTGAAGGTTCGGCTATTTACTGTGACAACGATAGGTCATGCAAAGGAAGTGGGTTCAACTAACGTGGCAAAAGCAGTTGAAGCATTTGATCCTAATGCAATAAGTAAGTGCAGGAGAAAGAACATGGGATTTATCGGGATGATCAAAATGGTTGCTTGCCTTGTTGCTCAGAAGAGGGACAATATCCGTCACACGGATATTCGGTGGAATCCGTGGGTGCGGAGCCTACCGAAGGAATGACAACAATCAATAACAATCATATGCAAACAAGATGATGCATGAGCATGGCATGAGAATGCAATGTGATAAACTAATATGGTCAACATGTATTAGGTTTGAAGTTTATTTGAATCAAATTCAAATATCACTCCGAACGAGGTATTCTCAGATACAGATTTAATTGATTCGACCTGATGCTCAGATCAACTTGATGTTAACATGCATGGGATGTCATGTTAAGGTACTGGTTTGTTATTAGAACAATGTTTGATCATGTCAAACAAAAAGAAATTTAAATACTTTCCATATTCCATTTATAAAGTATTTATAAGAATTGACTTATTCATTAATCTACATGTTTGGGTTCTCTAACTTTTTCAAACATGATTGGAAATAGCATATTCAGATTCCTTGAATTTTTCTGATACTTTTTCATATATAAATTATTTTCACTGGAGTTACAGATTAATTTCTATGAATTTTTGAAGTTTTAAACATTTTTGGAATTATTCTTATACTAGAAAATACTATTACTGCATTAGCATGACATCAGCAGGTCCATCTGGCCATTGAAAGTCAAACCTGACCAGTGGGTCCCACTGGTCAGTGTCTCTGGTCAATTTTAGATTAGGATTAATCTTATTTAGTTAATTAAACTCACTGGACCCACATGTCAGTGTCTTATTAATTTATCTGATTTATTTTTATTATCTCTAAACTATCCAGAGGCTGGCCCCACCCGTCAGTGGCTCAGGCCAGCTGAGATCCACCGGCGGCGAGGTCGTCCTCGCCGGCGGGGAGGCTTCGGCGAGCACCAGAACGTCGGGGGGGCTCGGAAATAGCGCACAGAGGGCCAAACGCTGCGCGGAGAGCGCCAGAAGAACGACACTTCTCCCGCAGTTCCATTTCTGCACTTAGCCGGGGCTGATCTGGCCGGAGATGATGCCGGCGACGAGCTTAGCGGCGGCCAAGGTTCGGGCGTCATCGAGGTCATCGATACAGAGGGAGTTGCGCACGGGACTTAGCTCCTACGGCATCTACGCGACGGCCTGAAGCTACTGGTGCCCTCAGAAGGACGAGTTGATCACCGGAGGGTTACCGGCGACGAGCTGCAGCGGCGGATCTTGTCGGGCTCCGGTGGAACTAGGCCTAGAGGAGGGGATCGACGGGGAGATCTTAGGGGAAATGACCGCATACTCACGGGGAGTGCAGTGGTGGCGCTAGTTTGCTCAAGGACGACCTGGAGAGGGAGAATGCCGGCGACGATCTTCGGTGACCCGAGGAAGAAGACGACAGCTGCTCGTCGTTTCACTGCATCTCGGCGTCGGGCTCGGGGCTAGGAAGCTTCAGGGAGATGCGGCGGAGCTAATGCGTGGCTCAGAAGGAAAGAGGGGAGGCAAGAACGACGGTGAGCTTGAGCTCTGCTCGGGCTCCAATGGCGGCAGAAGGAAACGGGCCAGAGGGGGAGAATGGGCATGGGAATGGATAGCCACGGGCTCGGGGAGCTTATCCCCGTGCTTGCGAGCGTGAGGCGGCGGCCAGGCAGGTGCACAGGTGCGTGGCCGCGCCAGAGTACGCGGTGGCCACCTCCTGCTACCCACTGGCGGGGGAGGAAGACGACAGGAAGAAGATGGGCCGGGCCAGGTGAGCGTCAGGTAAGGGTTTTTCCTTTTTTTTTGATTTGTTTCCGTTTTGGCCATTTCAATAACCTGCTAATTATTTCAGCTCCCAACTAGTTTGTAAAAATTATTTTAAACACACCAGAATAATTGTTGGAATATTTCCAACCATTCCCAAAGTTTTCAATATTTTTGAAAGTGTAAAGTTTCTGATTTCAAATTTAAAACTTGAAACCAGTAGCTTTTTGCATTTATTTAAAATGCTTAGTGTTAAGAAAATGGTTTTCTTCATTGCTCATTTACTTTCATGATTTATCAGAAAGTTTGAACTTTTCTTGAGGCCATTTTGGGTTCATTGATTTTAACTAGTTTGAGATTTCCTTTATTTAAAGAAGTGGCTAGGGTTTTGAGTTTTTCCTTCACCACTTTCTTTGTTCTTGTTGAAACTCTCTTAGATGCAATGCAAAGAAGACATGAGCACAAACTAACTTGCTTAAGGGTTCAGGGATGTGACACAATGTATCTCGGAAAGGCTATGGAAATGCCTTGATAGGTAGGTATGGTGGCTGTTTTGAGGAAGGATATAATGAGGCTTATGATGACACAGCGTATCATGCCAAGGGTTTGGATGCATCGGTGAAGTATGCACAACCTCTCAAGATGAGAAAGGGCAATGCACGGTACCGAAGAGGCTAGCAAAATATGGATGGTGGAAGTGCCAACAATCAAATACTCGCATTAGTCTGAAGAACTCATGCACTTATTATCGGTAACTCTCTATCTAGTCAGGAGATTCACAAAGAGACAAGTACCACGAGGAGGAGTGTTTGGGGGTTTGGTTATCCTTGTGCATCCTCGACCCATGGTAACGTGAGGGTACTCTATATATTCCAACCCCTCCAGAGGTTAGCGATCCATCTAGTAGCTAGAGTTATCAACTAATTTTTTTAGTTTTTTAAAATACACACATATTTCCCAAAATACGACACCTATCACTAATAGGCTCAAGCTCTTGACAGCAATAGTCCAAACATTACTCAAAACAATACCTCAAATCTATTGCAAGTTACTACTATACTTAAATAGCAACCTCAATTACCTACTCATGCAAGACACACAACTCAGTGAAACAAGAAAACTCTCTAAACAAGATAAGCATGATAACTCAAGAGAGTTCCAAAAGCATCTAAATAAAAGCTCTTAAAAAGATAAAGCGTGAAAACTAAGAGCTAAGCATGACAGCAGCTATGAAAAAATAAAGAACGCACAAAAATATAAGCATGAAAACCTATGTTCTGTTCTATGGTGGAGTGGAGCATGTTTCTCCCCCAAACAAAGAAGGCTATGGTCCAACTTGTTATGAACAGAAAGCAATACTAAAAAAACTAAAAAGTAAACAGTGGGACGCTGCAAGCATAGCACATAACATATGAAGTGATAAAAATATAGCATGGAGAAGGTCGAACTGATGATTGTTGATGGAGAAGGGGATGCACGGGGGCATCCTCAAGCTTAGACACTTTATTATCCTTGGATATTTATTGGGGGTGCATGGGGTCATCCCCAAGCTTGAGCGTTTGACACTCCTGGATCTTCTTTCATCATCTTCCATCGCATACTTGAAAACTCCCTTCATACGAAACTCATCACAAGCTGATTAGAGTGGTTAGTACCCATAATAAAAATATTTTTTATCTACTGGAAATAAATATTTTCATGAAGAGATACTTTTTCGCAATATTTCTAAAAGGTTTTTGCAAAGAAAAAGCAAACTTAAGATTTGCAAAACGATGAAAACGCAAAATGTGGCAGAATCTATGAAAAACAGACCAACAGGTAGTAAATAATTGTTTCAGGGCACTTATGCAACACAAATCAAAAAACTCAGAACATATGCCAGAAAGCCAATTGTATAGAGCATACTGTAAAAAATATTCAGATCAAAAATATGACCTTGTGATTTTTGGTGAATTGTTCCGTCAAGCAGACATAATCTGTTTCTGGACAGCATGTCACAACTTTTGAGCTTTATTGCAATCAGAGGCTAAAACTTGGCACAAAGCTTAAAAATAAAGATGCAATGATGTTGATATAGTAGTAACAGACATCAAGACCACTAAAAACTGAAAGTAAAAAGTCAAAGTAAAGATAACAAGGGATGTCTCCCTAGAGCTCTTTTTTTGTAGCCATAAAGATAGGCTTAAGATTTTAATGATGCTCTCGTAGAATAAGAGTTGCAAAACAAAAGAGAGCATGAATAAACAAATACCAAACACATTTAAGTCTAACATGCTTCCTATGCATAGGAATATTGCAATAGAATAATTCATTGAAGCACAAAGCAATAAGCATACACTAGTAGGAAAAACCTTATAGGTAGGAGCCTATTAGTAGCGCTAGAAAATAGCATGCACTGCTGCTACTTAGCAGTAGCGCTAGAAATACTACGCGCTATTGCTAATGTCCTTAGTAGTAGCACTGGCCATATTTTCAGCGCTACTGCTAAACAGGGCCCAACGAGGCCACCCACAGTAGTTATAGTAGCAGCGTTGGTCCTAATCCAACGCTACTGCTAAGGTCCATAGTAGTAGCGTTGCGTCGCATCCAGCGCTACTGCTAAAAGGGGCCCAACGAGGCCACCGACAGTAGCTGTAGTAGCAGTGCTGGCATGGTAAAAGCGCTACTGCTAAGTACAATAGCAGTAGCGCTCCTCCGGAACCAGCGCTACTGCTATGTTCAGTTAACACCCCACCGCGGTCTCGAAATTTCCTAACTCCCCCACTCCCCCACCCCCTCTTCTCGATCTCAAGCCGTTGCCGCCTCCCTCTGTTGGAAATATGCCCTAGAGGCAATAATAAATTAGTTATTATTATATTTCTTAGTTCATGATAATCGTTTATTATCCATGCTATAATTGTATTGATTGGAAACATAATGCTTGTGTGGATACATAGACAAAACACTATCCCTGGTTAGCCTCTAGTTGACTAGCTCGTTGATAAAAGATGGTCAAGGTTTCCTGGCCATGGGCATGTGTTGTCACTTGATAACGGGATCACATCATTAGGAGAATCATGTGATGGACTAGACCCAAACTAATAGACGTAGCATGTTGATCGTGTCATTTTGTTGCTACTGTTTTCTGCGTGTCAAGTATTTGTTCCTATGACCATGAGATCATATAACTTACTAACACCGGAGGAATACTTTGTGTGTATCAGACGTCGCAACGTAACTGGGTGACTATAAAGATGCTCTACAGGTATCTCCGAAGGTGTTCGTTGAGTTAGTATGGATCGAGACTGGGATTTGTCACTCCGTACGACGGAGAGGTATCTCGGGGCCCACTCGGTAATACAACATCACACACAAGCCTTGCAAGCAATGTGACTTAGTGTAAGTTGCGCGATCATGTATTATGGAACGAGTAAAGAGACTTGCCGGTAAACGAGATTGAAATAGGTATGCGGATACTAACGATCGAATCTCGGGCAAGTAACATGCCGAAGGACAAAGGGAATGACATACGGGATTATATGAATCCTTGGCACCGAGGTTCAAACGATAAGATCTTCGTAGAATATGTAGGATCCAATATGGGCATCCAGGTCCCGCTATTGGATATTGACCGAGGAGTCTCTCGGGTCATGTCTACATAGTTCTCGAACCTGCAGGGTCTGCACACTTAAGGTTCGACTTTGTTTTATGCGTATTTGAGTTATATGGTTGGTTACCGAATGTTGTTCGGAGTCCCGGATGAGATCACGGACGTAACGAGGGTTTCCGAAATGGTCCGGAAACGAAGATTGATATATAGGATGACCTCATTTGATTACCGGAAGGTTTTCGGAGTTACCGGGAATGTATCGGGAATGAAGAATGGGTTCCGGGAGTTCACCGGGGGGGCCCACCCACCCCGGGGAAGCCCATGGGTGTTTGGCGTGCCACACCAGCCCTTAGTGGGCTGGTGAGACAGCCCAAGAGAGGCCTATGCGCATAGGAAAGAAAATCAAAGAGGAAAGGAAAAAAAAGGAAGGAGGTGGGAAAGGGAAGAAGGACTCCACCTTCCAAACCAACTGGATTTCGGTTTGGGAGGGGGAGACCTTCCCCCTTGGCTCGGCCGACTCCCTTGGGAGTCCTTGGACCCCAAGGCAAGTCTCCCCCCTCCTCCTCCTATATATAGTGGGGTTTTAGGGCTGATTTGAGACAACTTTGCCACGGCAGCCCGACCACATATCTCCACGGTTTTACCTCTAGATCGCGTTTCTGCGAAGCTCGGGCGAAGCCCTGCCGAGACAAGATCATCACCAACCTCCGGAGCGTCGTCACGCTGCCGGAGAACTCTTCTACCTCTCCGTCTCTCTTGTTGGATCAAGAAGGCCGAGATCATCGTCGAGCTGTACGTGTGCGGAACGCGGAGGTGCCGTCCGTTCGGCACTAGATCGTGGGACTGATCGCGGGATGGTTCGCGGGGCGGATCGAGGGACGTGAGGACGTTCCACTACATCAACCGCGTTCACTAACGCTTCTGCTGTACGGTCTACAAGGGTACGTAGATCACTCATCCCCTCTCGTAGATGGAAATCACCATGATAGGTCTTCGTGCGCGTAGGAAAATTTTTGTTTCCCATGCGACGTTCCCCAACACCCTCGCCTCCCTCGCCGTTGCCATCATCGTCGCTGCTGCCTCCCTCGTTGTCGCCATCACCCTCTCCCCTCGTCGCCGCCACCGCCCCCCTCGTCGCCGCCTGCCTCGCCATCACCACCGCCCCCTCCCGCTCGGGTAAGCCCCCACAGCGGCCTTGATCTTGTTCACGGCCTCGTACCCACGTAGAGGGATTGTTGTTTTCTCAGTTTGTTGGTTGTTTGTGGTTGGGTCCAGCAGAATGGAGGCATCACAACCCTGCAATAGGTCATTATAAAAAATATATTGTTAGATTTGTTCGCATGTTTGTATATTTCGGTAAAAGTTCATGGAAATATATAGTACTATTTCCACCTTAACAGTTTTAATCTACTCTTAAAGGTTGGTAGTTATAATTAGAAAGTTCAATGCATGCTTTCTGGACAGTCTCATGTTTATTCTACAAGGGACACAGGGAGTAGTATGTTTATTAGTTTATATAGAATAAAAATGAGAAGACAACTTCTTCGTTGTTTGTGACCACATAAATGGATTTAGTTCATGCTATTCCATGTTGATCATTGGTAATCTAAACTTGGGGAAAATAACCCTTGTAAGATGATCCTTGATCATCTAAAATTGTTGGTGTTGTTCACCTAAAGGTTGATGATTTCAAGTACTTAGACTTTGTAAGAAACACCTCTTGCATAATTTAGGTTTAAAACATAAAACTTATTTTTCTAGACCCTAGAAGCTTAATAAGAGTTGAAGTTCTCTCAAAATATTCCGACCAAATATAGGTCCCTTTTTATTATTCAAGCTTATGTTTATATATAGATGTTCAATTCTTTTGATATAGTGTCACGGTTGTTGTTTACACATTTACAAACATGTTCCGTGGATTATAAGTTAAATTACCACATTAAGATAGGAAATTTCTGACGATGAATATTGGGAGTGGGAATATTGCGGTGACTATCGCGGTATGTGCGACACGCCTCAACTGCGAGACGATAGGTTCTTCAGCATGAAGCTTGACGAGACCTTCAAAGTTTGTACGGTATGGAACGATGACAAGTTTTTTTCGTAAATAAGCATGCATGACTTCTGTTTGTTAGCTTCAACATGTAATTTTTATTTTATACAATTCGACTAGTTCCTCCCTTGCCACGCAAGAAGATATGTGTTGGAGAGGCTCAGTTTCGAAGACCACGAGAGTATGGAGACGAGGAGCGCTAACCTAAGGACTATACATGGTCACACATCTGTTATAAAAGTATTTAATTCGGTTTTTAACACATAAATAGGGTGCCCAAATTGGGAAGATCTTTGCAAGGCATATGCATTTCAGGAGTGTATGGAAATGACCTTCGATCTTCGTCCTGAAGATAATATGCGAGGCAACATCGACATTTGGGTGGCTGTCGATATGCTTCCTGTTTTACCTCCATGTGAGTTCCTCAACATATTTGTCAAGTAATTTGCATTCTATATTTAGAAATAGTTGGTGTTCATCCATATACTAATTTTGTTAAATTATAATTTACAGCTTATTTCGTTTCTTCGAGTGAATTACGGAAATTAATTGACACGACACACTACGCGTATGGCACATCTAACTTGGGACGAGAAGTGCGTTCTTCTCTACTTTATTGTTGGTGTCCTAGTTTCTAGGGATAACTTCCCGTATAATTTGGAATTGGCCGAAATTATACATTTTACATGCCACTAGTGCATAGGTTGAGGTCGGATGACATTCGCCGAAATATCTTGGTAAGAGTTTCCTAATTAAGTACGCTCTACTATTGCATAAATGGTGTTGATTACATTGCTAACTAGGTTATTATTATGTTTTTCAATAGCAACTGCCATGTGATGTAGTGCCTCTGTTGATGCACACAGAAGGTCATATGAAAATTAAAAGCCCGCTGAGGGCTGAGTTCGATGCTCCGTACTGGCTCCAAATTGAAGCATGGAGAGAAATAAAGAAGGATCGCAAGCCACAAGTTGGAGACCGTTGGATCTTTGTGCTTCATCATGGAGACATAGGTGTTATTCTTTTTTACGAGATCATACCTAGGAGCGAGGACTAGGTCTTATGAGAGACAAGTTATTCTGGTTTATATTAACCTTCCATGATCGATTAAGATGCATGCATATGTTGACTATTATGATGGTTTTCTGTTTTACAAGATTTTAACTTGGTATATGATTAAGACGATGATGAGTTGTTAGATGAGTACGTAAGATGACGATGAGTTATATGACATCATACTTTATGGGTATGATGTGACGCAAATTATGCATGTTTGTTATGATATGATGAAACCACTTTATAGAGCATGCACAAATATGTAGGGGGGACATAAATACGATGCGAATTAAATATCGAAAGCAGGAATATTAGCAGTAGTGCTTGAATATTAACAGTAGCGCTCGCTTAGCAGTAGTGCTTTATTTATTCCAGCGCTACTGCTAACATAGATACCAGTAGCGCTTTCAATCGAGCCCTACTCCTAACAGGTTAGCTGTAGCGCGTTAGCAATAGCGCTCGCCCTAGCGCTACTAGTAAGGGTAAAACCAGCGCTACTGGTATCCTTTCTCCTACTAGTGACAGGAAGGCAAAACAAGTGCATCTTCCAAACCTTCAACATAAAGAGGGGAAACTGTTGGAAATATGCCCTAGAGGCAATAATAAAATGGTTATTATAATATTTCCTTGTTCATGATAATCTTCTATTGTTAATGCTATAATTGTATTAACAAGAAACAGTAATACATGTGTGAATAAATAGATCACAATGTGTCCCTAGCAAGCCTCTAATTGGCTAGCTCGTTAGTCAATAGATGATCATGGTTTCCTGGTCATGGGCATTAGATGTCATTCATAACAGAATCACATCATTAGGAGAATGATGTGATGGACAAGACCCAATCCTAAGCGTAGCACTAGATCGTATTGTTCGTATGCTAAAGCTTTTCTAATGTCAAGTGTCTTTTCCTTCGACCGTGAGATTGTGCAACTCCCGGATACCGTAGGAGTGCTTTGGGTGTATCAAACGTCACAACGTAATTGGGTGACTATAAAGGTGCACTACGGGTACCTCTGAAAGTGTCTATTGGGTTGGTACGAATCGAGATCGGGATTTGTCACTCCGCGTGACGGAGAGGTATGTCTGGGCCCACTCGGTAGAACATCATCATGAGCTCTATGAGACTAAGGAGTTAGTCACACGATGACGTACTACGGAACGAGTAAAGAGACTTACCGGTAATGAGATTGAAATAGGTATAGGTATACCGACGATCGAATCTCGGGCAAGTTCTATACCGACAGACAAAGGGAATTGTATACGGGATTGATTGAATCCTGCACATCGTGGTTCATCCGATGAGATCATCGGGGAGAAAGTGGGAGCCACCATGGGTACCCAGACCCCGCTGATGGTTATTGGCCGGAGAGGTGTCTCGGTCATGTCTACCTATCTCCCGAACCCTTAGGGTCTACACACTTAAGGTTCGATGATGCTAGGGTTATAGGGAATTGTTATACGAGGTTATCGAAAGTTGTTCGGAGTCCCAGATGAGATCCCGGAAGTCACGAGGAGCTCCGGAATGGTCCGGAGGTAAAGATTGATATATAGGACGGATGGTTTCGTACACCGGAAGTATTTCGGGCGTCACCGGTAACGTACCGGGACCACCAGGACCACCGGAGGTGGGCCCGGGGGTCCACCGGAAGGGGGCAACGACACCGGGAGTCTAGATGGGCCAAGTGCGGGAGGGAACCAGCCCCTGGGTGGGCTGGTGCGCCCCCCACACTCAGCCCAAGGCGCAGGAGGTGGAGAGGGGGGGAAACCCTAGGCGCTGGTGGGCCTAAGGCCCACCTAGGGGTGCGCCACACCTCCCCCCTACCCTGGCCGCCGCACCTCCCATATGGGGGAGGCTGCCGCACCACCTAGGGTGGGAACCCTAGGGGTGGCACCCCCCTCCCCTCCTCCTATATATAGTGGGCACTTTTGGGCTTTTGGAGACACGGTTTTCCGTCTCCCTCGGCGCAACCCTGCTCTTCTTTCTCCTCCTCTCTACCGGTGCTTGGCGAAGCCCTGCCGGGAGACCTCGTCTCTCCATCGACACCACGCCGTCGTGCTACTGGAGATCTTCCCCAACCTCTCCCTCTTCCTTGCTAGATCAAGGTGCGGGAGACGTCAACGGGCTGCACGTGTGTTGAACGCGGAGCTGCCGTAGTTCGGCACTAGATCGGAATCACACCGCAATCTGAATCGCCGCGAGTACGACTCCATCAACCGCGTTCTAGCAACGCTTCTGCTTAGCGATCTTCAAAGGTATGAAGATGCACTCACCCCTCTCTCGTTGCTGGTCTCTCCATAGGAAGATCTGAATATGGCGTAGGTTAATTTTGAATTTATGCTACGTTACCCAACATAAACTTCTTATTTTTTAGATATTTAGAACCATGTCTCCCCCTCTTATTATAAATTTTCAGTGGCATCATGGTTGAACTCAACAATATAACTATCACATAAGGCATTATTTCCATGATCTAAAAGCATAAAAGTATCATTACTCTTCTTATAAGCAAAATATTTCTTATTAGTACCATCAAAGCAAATTTTCTCCTCAAAAGTTGGGGGACTAAAAATATCATGGTCATCAAACCAGTCATCCCCAAGCTTAGAGCTTTCCATGTCATTAGCAATATCGATATTCAAAGAAAGCATACTAATAACATTGCCACCATCATAATTGTTATGCAAATAATAAAGTTCCATAGGTTTTTTAATTTTCTCCTCAAACACTTCATGTCCTAGTTCAAGATAAAGTTTATAAAGCTCTCTCACATTTTTGTTGTTTTCCATTAAGCTTAATTAGTGAAATAAAAACACGAAAAAAATATATTTAATTGCAACATCTAAAGATATACCTTCAAGTACTCACTTCCCCAGCAACGGCGCCAGAAATAGCTTGATGTCTACGCACACTTCTATTCTTGTAGACTATGTTGGGCCTCCAAGCGTAGAGGTTTGTAGGACAACAGTAATTTCCATCAAGTGGATGACCTGAGGTTTATCAAACTCAGGGAAGTAGAGGTTGAAGATGGTCTCTCTCAAGCAACCCTGCAATTAAGAAACAAGAAATCTCTTGTATCCCGAACACACCTAATACAATGGTAAACTGTATAGGTGCACTAGTTCAGAGAAGAGATGGCAAAATATGGGTGATAGGTGTGGCAAATCAAGGTAATATAAATCTTTAATAAAAATTACAGCAAGGAAGAAGGTGACAAAAGTGAGCATAAACGGTGTAACAATGGTGAGAAACAAGGCCTAGGCTTCACACTTTTACTAGTGGCAACTCCCAACAACATTAACATAGTCCAATCACCTGATATTTCCACCAAAAAATGCAATGGTGACGTACTCGGAGGTCATTCCTTTGTGATCAAGAGAGGACGAGAATTATGTAGGGCTAGAAAAGCACACCTCAGAGTTCGTAGTTCTCATCTATGGATTTCCCAATGTCACCGCGGCCATCCAAAGAGAGTATCTCAATCACCACAACGTATCTCAAGGATAGTCAAAGACAAGCACCAAGAGACTCTCAACCTTCCATCAATTTACAAAAGAGGAAATCACTCATGAAAATATCTTCTAATCCATGTACAATAGACTGCTGTCACGATGGTATCGGGGATTATACTAGATAAGATCAAGTGAGTACATCAATCCAATACATAGAAGAAGGGGAAACATCATGGGATCATCCTACATTAACATAGCCTACGATCACAATCAAGATCACATCATGGGAGAGCGAATTAACCATATGGCTATTGTAGAAGACCTCAGCCCCAAGGAGGAAATACTCCCGCTTCATGGTGGGAGGAAGCAACGTCGATGGAGATGAATCCGGGGGCACTTCCCCATCCCGGCAGTGTGCCCGCACAGGAATTCTGGTCCCTCGAAACTTGTTGGCGATGGCGGCGAAGATCGGAATTTCTTTTGGAGAAAAGGGTTCCGGAATCAGGGTTTCCCGTCCGAGGGGTAAATATAGGCCAAGGAGGGGCCCAGGGGGTTGATAACCCACAAGTATAGGGGATCGCAACAGTTTTCGAGGGTAGAGTATTCAACCCAAACTTGTTGATTCGACACAAGGGGAAGCCATAGAATATTCTCAAGTATTAGTAGTTGAGTTGTCAAATCAACCACACCTGAAAGATTTAGTAACTGCAGCAAAGTATCAGTAGCAAGGTAATATGATAGCAACAGTAGCAATGGTAACCAGTAGCAATAGTGACAACAGTAGCAGCAGAGTAACATCAGTAGCAACGGAATAACAGTAGTAGCAGTGACAGCGGTAGCAGCAAAGTAACGTAGCAAGAACCAGTAGTAAAAGACTCTAGGCATTGGATCGGTGATGGATGATTATGCTGGATGTTATTCATTATGCAACAGTTATAACTCAGAGATATATGTAACTAGATCGAGTTCGTCAATGTAATGTACGCATGTATTCCGTATATAGTCATACGTGCTTAGGGAAAAGAACTTGCATGACATCTATTGTCCATCCCTCCCGTGGCAGCGGGGTCCTAATGGAAACTACGGGATATTAAGGTTCTCCTTTTAATAGAGAACCGGACCAACGCATTAACACATGGTGAATACATGAACTCCTCATACTATGGTCATCTCCGGGAGTGGTTCCGGCTATTGTCACTCCGGGGTTGCCGGGTCATAACACATAGTAGGTGACTACAACTTGCAAGATAGGATCAAGAACACACATATATTGGCGACAACATAATAGGTTCAGATCTGAAATCATGGCACTCGGGCCCTAGTGACAAGCATTAAGCATGGCAAAGTAGTAGCAACATCAATCTCAGAACATAGTGGATACTAGGGATCAATCCCCGTCAAAACTAACTCGATTACATGATAGATCTCATCCAACCCATCACCGTCCAGCAAGCCTACGATGAGATTACTCATGAACGGTGAAGAGCATCATGGAATTGGCGATGAAGGAAGGTTGGTGATGACGATGGCGACGATCTCCCCTCCCTGGAGCCCAGAACGGACTCTAGATCTGCAATCCAGAGGAAGAACTGGAGGTGTTGGCGCCTCCGTATCGTAAAACGTGATGAACTCTTCTCCTTGATTTTTTTCCGGACGAAAGGTACTAAATAGAGCTGGAATTGGAGGCGGTGGAGCTTTATGGGCGCCACAAGCCTGCCAGGCGCGGCCAAGGGGGCCCGCGCCTGGTGGGCCTGTGGGCTCCACGCTCCAATTCTTCGGTTGATTCTTGCGCCAGTATTTTTTTATATATTCCACAAAAAATCCCCGTAAATTTCTAGGTCATTCCGAGAACTTTTATTTCTACGCAAAAACAACACCATGGCAATTCTGCTGAAAACGGCGTTAGTCCAGGTTAGTTTCATTCAAATCATGCAAATTAGAGTCCAAAACAAGGGCAAAAGAGTTTAGAAAAGTAGATACGATGGAGACGTATCAACTCCCCCAAGCTTAAAACCTTGCTTGTCCTCAAGCAATTCAGTTGACAAACTGAAAGAGACAAAAGAAAAACTTTTACGAACTCTGTTTGATCTTGTTGTTGCAACTATGCCTAACTCATATCCAGAATTTCAGCAAGATGATAAGCTAACCACATAAGCAAATGACATCTAGGTCTCACGATAAACTCTTATCAATGGCATAATCAACTAGCGAGCAATAATAATGAGTTTCAAACGCCAACACTTCAATCAAAACAATCATGAAGCAGAACAAACAGATGATATCTCGCTAGCACTTTCTGAGACCGCAAAACATAAATGCAGAGCACCTTCAAAGACCAAGGGTTGATTAACATTGTAATTCATGGCAAAGAAGATCCAGTCACAGTCATACTCAACATTAGTCAAAAGCAAAGCATAAAAATGACAGAGGTGCTCTCTAATTGGTGCTTTTATAAGAAGAAGATGACTCAACAGAAACAAAAATAGACAGACCCTTCGCAGAGGGAAGCATTGATTTGCAGAGGTGCTAGAGCTCAAGCTTTGAAAACAGAGATAATAATTTTGGGTGGCATGCTTTCATTGTCAATGCAATGACCAAGAGTTTTCACCATCTTCCATGCTACACATACTATAGGTTGTTCCTAAACAGAAAAGTAAAGTTTTGACTCCCCCACCACCGATCAATCACACTCCACGACTAGCCGAATACTCGGGTGATGTCCATACCAACATCAATCCAGGGGGAGTTTTGTTTGCAATTATCTTTTCGATTTGAGCATGGAACTGGGCATTCCAATTACCGGCCCCTTTCTCGTGAATGATAGTGAATAAACACATATCGAGGATAACACGCCTAGCATGGAAGATACTGATAACCCCCTGTCACCACATGAGCGGTTCGGGCATGCAAAACAGATTATTTCTTGAAGATTTAGAGAGTGGCACATGCAAATTTACTTGGAACGGTAGGTAGATACTGCATATAGGTAGGTATGGTTGACTCATATGGAACAACTTTGGGTTTATGGAAGTGGATGCACAAGCAGTATTCCCGCTTAGTACAGGTGAAGGCTAGCAAAAGACTAGGAAGCGACCAACAAGAGAGCGACAATAGTTATCAAAATTGCATTGAGATTAACTAACATTGAGTGCAAGCATGAGTAGGACATAAATCACCATGAACATGAATATCATAGAGGCTATGTTGATTTTGTTTCAACTACATGCGTAAACATGCGCCAAGTCAAGCCACTAGAATCATTCAAAGGAGGATACCATCCTATCATACTACATCATAATAATCTCGAGATTCATGCTGGCATCCAAGACAAACCATTACAAGCTCCTAGCTAATTAAGCATGGCATCAGAAACTATGACCTCTAAGTTTTCATTGCAAACATGTTTCTCTCACAACAAAGCTGAATCAGGAACGATGAGCTAGTCATATTTACAAAAACAAAATAGATCGAGTTCATACCAGCTTTTCCACGCTCAGTCACTTCATCATATATCGTCATTATTGCCTTTCACTTGCACGACTGAATGATGTGAACAATAATAAGAGTGCTCGTGCATTAGACCACGCTGGAATCTGTAGGAAAACACAAAGGAGAAGACAAAGTAATATGGCTCTTTGACAGATAAACAGATATGCATGCGAGAGCCACTAAACATTGTAACCATGGGCTTCTACCTTGACCCAAAGAAAAAGAAAACTATTTACACGGGAAAGCTCCCAACAAGCAAAACAAGAAAAGGTAATCTTTTTGGGTTTTCTCAAACTAGACAAACACACGTGAAGAGAACGAGAAAAAGAAATAAACTAGCATGGATGATACCGTGGCAAAGTGTGAGCACCGACTAACAAAGTGGAAGCGTAAGCAAGAATATAAAGTCAGTGAGAAACATGTACTCCCCCAAGATTAGGCTTTTGGCCTAAGTTGGTCTACTCCCAAGGAGGGAAATAACCAGCTCCGGGGTACTCTGGAGTGGACTGAGGGTGCCACTGCTGTGTGAGCTCCTCTGGCTCCAACAGATAAACTGGTGTCTGGTACTCGACTGGTAGCTTGGGCACGGGCGCGTCTGGTTGGGATATGCCCCAATATGCGTAGATGTCCGAGGGCATAATAATGTACCTGCCTAGATGAAGATTGAACAAAGAAGGAGCAGGCAAGGTGATAGTCTCACGAGTACCCTGACTAAATACGAGGTTATAAATCATCCTCATATTTATATCTTTATCAAGAAAGTCATGGCGAACCATGCTATCATAATCTAGATATCTCTCAGGAAGAAGAATCTCTTCTTCCTCGTCTAGTCTAATAGGTATCTCAAAATTTCTAGCAAGACGAGTAGCATAGATACCTCCATAAACAACGCCTTTAGAACGGTTCGTATTCAACCGTTGAGCTACTATAGTGCCCAAGCTATAAGTTTTATCATGATAAAGGGCTTCGCGCAAAACCGCAAGATCTAGGGAGCTAAGGGCCCCAGCTTTCCCACGACAAATCAAACATTTTCCCATGAATAATGACAAGTACCGAAGCATCGGAAAATGTATGCTAGCAGCTCTAGCGCAATACACTCATCTCTCCTCTCCTATAGCAATAGTATCTATGAAAGCCTCCAAGTCCCGTGGACAAGGTTCATGAATATCCCCAACATAAGGTAATTTGCAAACATTGCAAAAATCCTGAAGCGACATGCGCTGGCGGATATCATATAACTTGAACTCAACCATAGGAGGATTCTTCCTCGGATAGAAATTAAAGCTTTGCACGAAAACATTAGTGAGGAGGACGTATTGCGGACACTTATCTTCAACGAAGGCAGTAAGGCCTGCGTTCTCTACCATGTATTAAAAGTCCTCATAAAGTCCGGCTGCGCGTAAGAACACATCGCTTGGCCACTCGCACGCTCAAGCTTCTGCAACTCGGGGGACTGGATACTTGGGTCTCTTCTTCTCATGTTCATCATCCTTGGGGTCACGGCTTGAAGAGCCTCTTAAGAACCTCCTCATCTTTTCCTTTTTCTAACTCTGAAAATTTCTGAAATTTTTAGTGATTCTAAGGAAAAGTGAACAAGGCTGAACGGAACTCATAGCAACTACTCCGACAACTGCCTAGAAGCCATATCACGCATCAAAACTACTTGGGACCAGCTAAAATTAGCATACAAAGCTCAAGAACAGGGCAACCAAGGCAGCAAAAATACGGGATGTATAAGGCACTAGAGCAAAAACTAATTGGACCAATGGATGAGTCACATACCAAGGAGCAATTTCCCCAAAACAGTTTGGTGAATGGGGCTTTGCACAAGGAGATCGAAAATCGCAGCAAGAAGAGCAAGAACATGGGTTTGAGCTGTGAAATGAGCTAGAATAAGTGCAGGGGATACATGTGGGCCCCACAATCCTGGTAGGCGCGGCTAGGGGGGTGCCCGTGCCTCCAGGGCTTTTGGCCCACGGGTGCAGCCCCCTGACTACCCCCTGACTAGCTCTCTGTCTCAGAATTTTTCAAAAATTCCAGAAAAAATCATACTCCCTCCGTCCGGAAATACTTGTCCTAAAAATGAATATATTGAATGTATCTATAACTAAAAAAAGTCTAGATTCATCCATTTCTAGGACAAGTATTTATGGATGGAGGGAGTACTTGATTTTCACGACATTCGAAGAACTTTTATTTTCGGGGTACTTTTCTACGGGACGCAAGAAGCAGAAAACAGGAAAAACTAAAGCTAAATCTATCATTTTATTCTAAGCAACCGAAGGTGAAAGCTTGGAACAGAGGTTTGTGACTCCTCGATTCATCCATCTCATGGTCATCGAAAGAAATCCGTCAATGAGGTTGATCAAGTCTCCTTGAGAAACTTTTTTGAATCACAAAAGAAAACGGAGAATTTTTGAATGGTCACTAGGTTACCTCAATGGGGATGTGCATGTCCCCAACAAGAAAATCATACTTCATCTTGACAGTAGGTATAGGGCATTCGAAGCTCCCAATAAGAATCGATGAAGTTTTTTCGATAGCATTGATGCAATGTACTCGATATTGTTTCTTTGGAAAGTGCACCGTATGCTCATTACGTTGACATGGAAAGTAACCTTGCCTTTGTTGCAATCAATAATAGCCCCTGCAATGTTTAAAAAGGGTCTTCCAAGGATGACCGCCATGGCATCATCCTCGGAAATATCCAGGATAACAAAGTCTGTTAAGATAGTAACGTTACCAACCACCACAGGCACGTCCTCGCAAATGCCAATAGGAAAAGCAGTTGATTTGTCGGCAATTTGCAGAGAGATTTCAGTGGGTGTCAACTTATCCAGTTCAAGTCTACGATAAAGAGAGAGAGGCATAACACTAACACCGGCTCCAAGGTCGCATAAAGCAGTTCTAACATAGTTGCCTTTAATGGAGCAAGGTATAGTGGGCACTCTGGGATCACCTAGTTTCTTAGGAGTTCCACCCATGAAGGTATAATTAGCGAGCATGGTGGAAATCTCAACCTCAGGTATCCTCCTCTTATTAGTCACAATATCCTTCATGTACTTAGCATACGGAGACATTTTGAGCATATCTATCAAACGCATTTGCAAAAAGACAGGTCTAATCATCTCAACAAATCCCTCAAAATCCTCATCAACCTTTTTCTTGGATGGTTTGGGCGGAAAGGGCATTGGTTTCTGAACCCATGGTTCCCTTTCTTTACCATGATTCCTAGCAATGAAGTCATTCTTATCGTATCTCTTATTCTTAGGCTGTGGGTTATCAAGATCAACAGGTTCAGTCTCCACATCCTTATCATTTCTAGGTTGAGCATCAACATGAACTTCACTATCGATATTATCATTAGGCTCATGTTCATCACCATATTGTGTTTCGGCATCAGAGACAGAGACATCATTTGGACTCTCAGGTGTAACAGCAATAGGGTTGCTAGCGTGCAAGTTCCTATCATGTTTCTTCTTCTTCCTAGGATGACAAGGTGCATCAGTGCTAACTCCTTGAGAATCTTGTTCAATTCTCTTAGGATGACCCTCGGGATATAGAGGTTCCTGGGTCATTCTACCGCCTCTAGTGACGACTCTAACAGAATTGTCATTCAACTCATTGAGCAAGTCATTTTGAGCGTTAAGTACTTGTTCTACTTGAGTAGTAACCATAGAGGCATGTTTACTCAAAAGCTTAAGATCATTGACATTTCTATCCACACAAGCACTTAAATGACTAAGCATACGAGCATTCTGTTCCAATTGTCTTCTAACATAATCATTGAAACTTTGTTGTTTGGCAACAAAGTTATCAAATTCATCCAGGCATAAACTAGCAGGTTTATCAAAAGGAATATCACTCTCATCGAATCTACGAAGAGAATTTACCTCTACTACCTATATCGGGTTATCAAGACCGTAGATCTCTTCGATAGGTGGTAGATATTTGAAATCTTCAGATTTAATGCCTTTCTCTCGCATAGATTTCTTAGCTTCTTGCATATCTTCAGGACTGAGGAATAGAATACCTCTTTTCTTCGGAGTTGGCTTCGGAGGTGGTTCGGGAATAGTCCAAGCATTCTCATTGCACAAGATGTTATTCAATAGGATCTCAGCTTGTTCTATGGTTCGTTCCCTAAAAACACAACCAGCACAACTATCTAGGTGATCTTTAGAGGCATCGGTAAGTCCACTATAGAAGATATAAAGTATTTCATTCTTCTCAAGAGGGTGATCACGCAAAGCGTTCAGCAGCTGGACGAGCCTCCCCCAAGCTTGTGGGAGACTCTCTTCTTCAACTTGCGCAAAGTTGTATATTTCCTGCAAGGCAGCTTGCGCAAAGTTGTATATTTCCTGCAAGTGAATCAAGTTTTAGCATCATCCTTGAGCGAGAAAGGAAACAACTTAAGGATATAGTAGTGGTGGATCTTTTCCTCACTCGTTAATAGGGTGGCTATATCATGTAGTTTGGTAAGATGTGCTACAACCATTTCAGACTCATAACCGTGAAAAGGATCAGATTCGACGAGTGATTAACTCAGGGTCAACAGAGAATTCATAATCCTTATCGGTCACAAAGATAGGCGAAGTAGCAAACTTCGGGTCGTATTTCATCCTAGTGTTGAAAGATTTTCTTTCCACTTGTGCAGTAAATTCTCAACATCATAGCTATCCTTACAAGCAAGAAAGTCCTCGGCTATCTCTCCCTCCATAACATAACCCTCAGGCATATCAGGCAATTCATATCTAGGAGACCTAGTTCTAACATGCGAAATAGCAGGTTCTACTTCAATAATCTCAGCAGTTTCAGAGGTATCATCACATCTAGCAGCAACTATAGAAATTTGTGCATCTAGGAATGCACCTAGTGGCAAAGCAGTATCAAGCATAGCATTATCACAAGGATCATGGACAACAGAAGTAGCATCATCAAGCATAGGCGACACATCAAAATTTCTAGCATGAGGTGGTGTCGCAAACTTACTCATATCTGAAGGTGAATCAAGTGTAGAGCTAGATGGCAGTTCCTTACCTGTCCTCGTAGTTGAGGGAATGACTTTAGTTCTTGGATCTTTCGGATTCCTCATAGTGATCAGCAGACATACATCCCTAATGACTCAGAGAATATAGCTACGGATCCCCGGCAAGGGCGCCAGAAAAAGGTCTTGATAACCCACAAGTATAGGGGATCGCAACAGTTTTCGAGGGTAGAGTATTCAACCCAAATTTGTTGATTCGACACAAGGGGAAGCCAAAGAATATTATCACGTATTAGCAGCTGAGTTGTCAATTCAACCACACCTGAAAGATTTAGTATCTGCAGCAAAGTATCAGTAGCAAGGTAATATGATAGCAACAGTAGCAACGGTAACCAGTAGCAATAGTGACAGCAGTAGCAGCAGATCAACAGCAGTAGCAACAAAGTAACATAGCAAGAACCAGTAGTAAAAGACTCGTAGGCATTGGATCGGCGATGGATGATTATGTCGGATGTTATTCATCATGCTATAGTTATAACACGGAGAGATATGTAACTAGCTCCAGTTCGTCAATGTAACGTAGGCATCTATTGCGTATATAGTCATACGTGCTTAGGGAAAAGAACTTGCATGACATCTATTGTCCATCCCTCCCGTGGCAACGGGGTCCTAATGAAAACTATGGGATATTAAGGTTCTCCTTTTAATAGAGAACCGTACCAACGCATTAACACTTGGTGAATACATGAACTCCTCATACTATGGTCATCTTCGGGAGTGGTTCCGGCTTTTGTCACTCCGGGGTTGCCGGGTCATAACACATAGTAGGTGACTACAACTTGCAAGATAGGATCAAGAACACACATATATTGGCGACAACATAATAGGTTCAGACCTGAAATCATGGCACTCGGGCCCTAGTGACAAGCATTAAGCATGGCAAAGTAGTAGCAACATCAATCTCAGAAATAGTGGATACTAGGGATCAATCCCCGTCTAAACTAACTCAATTACATGATAGATCTCATCCAACACAACACCATCGAGCAAGCCTATGATGAGATTACTCACAAACGGTGAAGAGCATCATGGAATTGGTGATGAAGGAAGGTTGGTGATGACGATGGCGACGATCTCCCCTCTCCGGAGCCCAGAACGGACTCCAGATGTGCCTTCCACACGAAGAACAAGAGGTGGTGGCGCCTCCGTATCGTAAAACGCGATGAACTCTTCTCCTTGATTTTTTTATGGACGGAAGGGACTAAATAGAGCTGGAATTGGAGGCGGTGGAGCTTCGTGGGCCCCACAAGCCTGCCAGGCGCCGCCAGGGGGGCTCGTGCGTGGTGGGCTTGTGGGCTCCATGCTCCACTTCTTTGGTTGATTTTTGCGCCAGTATTTTTTATATATTCCACAAAAAATCCCCGTAAATTTCCAGGTCATTCCGAGAACTCTTATTTCTCCGCAAAAACAACACCATGGCAGTTCTGCTGAAAACAGCGTTAGTCCGGGTTAGTTCCATTCAAACCATGCAAATTAGAGTCCAAAACAAGGGAAAAGGAGTTCGGAAAAGTAGATACGATGGAGATGTATCACGGGTGGACCCTCCACCTAGGCGGCCTGGTGGCGCGGCCAGGAGGGGACCCGCGCAGGGAGTCCGCCTGGGTGAGGCATGGCTCCCCTGTGGCCCACCTTGGTGCTCTGTGAAGCTTCCGTCACGCTGATTTTTATATATTTTTCCTGGAATTTTTGGGGCTTTGTAAATTTGGGTAGAAGTCCGTGCAAAAAAGACATCAGCAGACAGAAACTGGCACTGGGTGCACTAAGTTAGTAGGTTAGTCCAAATATGTGTAAAAAGGCATGAAAGTGTAGCAAAACATATAACAATGTCAGTCAAAAGAGCATGGAACAAATAGAAATTGTAGATACGTTTGGGACGTATCAGACGCCCCCATGGCCTTGGAGCTTGCAAGCTGCCAACGCTACTCCAGCCTTCGGAACCGGGTGAGAATGTTCGGATATGGCGCCTCCTATTCTCGATTGGAGCTACTCTGCCTCGTTGGCATTGCTCGAATGCACCTTGTGTGCTTTCATCATCAACTGCCACTCCCGCTCGTTCTTCTTTTCGAGGGAGATGACTGAAGGAGTCCTAGATTAATGGGTCCTCCGGGCTCCGGCCCATGGACCAAATCATTAGAGTCCGGATTGTTGACAACTTTGTATGCAGGAAGGAAGGCTTCGAGGACTCGCGTGTACTCCAAGCTTAGAAGTACTAGGTCAGCTCATCTATCCCTGACTAATAATCGATAACTTGTAAACCCCAGGGTCCCTGGTGTCTATATAAACCAGAGACCCCTATCAGTGTAGAGGAAGCTGAATCATCTAGGGTTTAGCATGTATGATCTCGAGGTAGATCTACTCTGTAATCATCTTCATCAATATAATCAAGCAAGGCGTAGATTATTACCTCCATAGGAGGGTCCAAACCTGGCTAAACCACTGTCTCTCCCATCTTCCTACAACCCATCGATCCAAGGTCCATAGTTCGGGACCTCTACCCGAGATTTGCCGGTTTTGACACCGACATTTGTGCTTCAATTGAGAGTTCCACTGCAGGATCGCCAAAAGGTTCGACGGCATGCCTGGTGACCAGTGAGGAGGTACGCAACAGGGACTTGTTCATCCCTCGAAAAATCTTCGAGTTTAGAAGCATCGTCGTGCACGCCGATCCGGCTGGCCACCTCGGTCAGATTGGAAAAAAATTCCCCAGTGAGGAAGTCAGGTTCGGGAGCCTTTATTTCACTGGTGACCCCCGGGGAGACCTTTTGTTAAGAGGGCTTTCCGCTCCATTGAAGGAGCGCATCGACCTCGATGCTTTGTCCTCCGATCCATGAATACAATCATCGAAACAAAATTCATCCTTGATTCGACCTTAAAGCCCGACACGCTCGGGGCGTCTGAACTCGCTCAGCTAAGTTCTCCCCATAGGCGATCTCAAGCACCGTCGAGAGATTAGGGATACCAGCTACCCCCGAGCACACAAGAGACACAAGCACCGCCGAAACCCCAACACTACATAGGTTACTCGACGAGATCCAAATTTTGGGCATGACTAATGGTCACGGCATGATCTATGGTCGAATCGAGATCAGACCCGACGAGAGGGAAATCCACATCCTTCCCATCACGCATCTAGTAAGTACTGTCAAACGCCCAGTCAAGGCCTCCTCTCACCAATCATCGGAACTAAGAACGGTATGCATCCCAGTCACTGACCACCCGGACAAACTCAACAATCCAGAGCTTTTGTCCAACTCCGAAAACAATTCAAGGTCGATGGCTGGTTCGGTACGCGGTCCCATCAAGGACGCGGCGAATGAACTCGCGAGAGCATAGCCAACGGGAATCCAGATATTGAACCCACCCGCCACCCAACCTAAACATCCCTTGAGAACAGGGTTGGGCTCAAACCCGTCCATGGTCACTCAAAGACCGGGTGAGTCAGTGCACCACTTTTTGGCGAGATTCCTCCTTCTTCAAAAGAAGGAAGGAAGCAATGACCATGACATGATAGGTGCCTTCCAGACACATTGTCAGGACGAGGTCATTCTCAATGCCCTAGCCCGTCGCCGGGTTCAAACCTTCATGGAACTATCGAACATGTTACTCAAGTATTGTGCCATGGAGAGCACCTGGCAAACGCAAAAGATGTGCATCGAGCCTAATGACATTGAACATGGCAAGCGAATTCAGATAACACAATCACCCCCGTTTACGGGATATGCCACCTCCGAGCACACGGAAAGGAGAAATAATTAAAATCAAGGGATAAGTCGATCCTCGACACACTACTGGACAAGCCATGCCCCATACACTTTGTCTTGTCGGACACACTTTCCACACACAGCCTTCGAGCATGTTGGGTTGTCCAAGAAGTCGCGAAAAGTGGTGAAGTAATCCTCTAGACATCAAGACATGAAGGGCTTGGGGCACCGCCGAGCAATAGTGCGGAGATCCTAACGATCTATGAAACATTCTCCTCGGCAAACCGACGAAAGAGAACCTTTCAAGAGCTCAATTAAATTAACCATGTAGTGCAGAAAAACCTTTGGTCAAACACACCTATTACCTTCGATCAAGATGACGAGCCGATAATGAACACTGGCCGACACCCACCATGCTAGTTCCGAACCCCATCATAGACGACTTTAGACTGAGCAAAGTACTCATGGACGGGAGCAACGGACTTAACCTCATTTATGAGGATACGCTGATAAAACGCAGTTCGACCGATCTCGGATCAAGCAAGGCTCGACCACCTTTTGAGGCGTTATCCCCGGCAAATAGGCACACCACATAGGATGCATTACACTCAACGTGATATTCAGTACCCCCGATAACTACCGATCTGAAGAGCCACTATTCCACATCGTGCCATTCCACAGTGTCTACCACACCCTATTAGGACGGGAGGCCTTCACAAGATTCCAAGCCATACCACACTATGGATATATGAAGCTGAAGATGCCACGACCAAGTGGTATAATCACGATAGCAAGTGATCCCCACAGGACACCCCGAGCAGAAAATAAGATGACATCCCTAGGCTTCGAGGTACTGGCCGAAACCCTCACCGCAGAAGAAGTAAAAGCCCTACGGGCCGTGGTGTACAAAGACGACGCAGTCCTTGGAAAGCGATCGAAATCTAAATCTTTCAAGCCGGCGGACGAAAAGTATCAAATTCCACGTACATCCAAGGGAGCCCAATAAAACTGCATATATTGGAGCCCCCAAGGAACCCACAGTAGACGAAGGGATCCCAATAAAACTACACGCCTTCCTATGAAAGAACTAGGATATATTGTCCTCGCATCCTTCAAGTATGCCAGGGTTCCCAGGGGTTGGTCGAACACAACCTGAACATAATAGCAGGGTGTAAGCCGGTCAAACAAGCCCTATGATGATTTGATGATCCTAAGCGTCAAGCCATGGGGGAAGAACTGGCTAAGTTATTGGAGGCCAGATTCATCAGCGACATCAAACACCCTAATTCACTGGCAAATTTGGTCGTGGTACCAAAGAAGGATGAATCCTCGCGGCTACGCATCGATTTCAAAGACCTCAACAAAGCATGCCCAAAGGCCATTTTCCTTTACCCCGAATAGACCAGATCATCGATGCAACAGCCGGACAAGACTCCCTGTGCTTTCTCGATGCCTAATCCGAATACCATCAGATCAAAAAGAAGGAATCCGATGAGGCAGAAACTGCCTTCATAACCCCATATGGGCCATTCTGCTTTAACACAATGCCTTTCGGGTTAAAAAAATGCAGTCGCCACTTACCAGCACATGATCTAGACATGTCTGGAAAAACAAATCGGCAAAAACATGGAGGCATACATGGACGATGTAGTCGTCAAAACCAACCACGTCAGCCAACTAGTGGAGGATATCACGGAAACATTTGCCAGCCTACGATCATACGACATACAGCTTAACCCGGACAAATGCGCCTTCGGAGTCCTAGCCGGCAAACTCCTCGGGTTTATAGTGTCACAACGCGGAATCGAGGCCAATCCAACCAAAATCTGAGCTATGTCCAAACTCGCTATCCCAATAGAGCTACCGCACGTCCAAAAATTGGGAGGATGTATGGCGGCTTTCAGCCGGTTCATCTCTCGCCTCGGCAAAAAGGCCCTCCCGCTCTACAGGTTGCTGAAGAAGACTAAAAACTTCAAATGGACCGAGGTGGCCACGACAGCCCTGGAAGAAATCAAAGTGCTACTGGCCAGTAACCCTATACTCCTTGCGCCTTACTCAGTGGAACAGATGCTGCTATACATCACAACCACTAATGAAGTGGTCACCGCGGTCCTCGTTGTAGAACGAGAAGCTGAGGGTCACCACTTACAGATACAAATACATGTCTAACATATTCCAGGTACTTACCCCATGCAAGACCAGATACTCACACTGCGACAAAATCGCTTACACAGTATTCATGGCATCGCACAAACTTAGACACTATTTTCAGGAGTTTGCAGTCATGGTGACATTAAAAGTGCCCTTGAAAGGTATAATTAACAACAAGGACACCACTAGCCGGATTGCCAAGTGGGTCATCGAGCTCCTGCCGTTTCTGATCACCTATAAGCCACGAAGAGTTATAAAATCTCAAGTGCTAGCGGACTTCATTGTTGAATGGACGGAGGCCGAACTCCCCAAAGAATATAGCACCTATGCTCATTCGATCATGCACTTTGATGGATCCAAAACTCTTGCCGGTCAAGGATCTAGAGTAATTCTCACAACTCCTACCGGGCACAATGTCTAGTACATGTTACAAATTATGTACGCTGACTCTAATAACGCAGCAGAATACAAAGCCTTGTTGCATGGTCTTTGAATGACGGTCTCAATGGCTATACAACGTCTTGAGGTACACGGAGACTCCAACCTCGCCATATCATAAATTAACGCCAAATTCGATGTCGAAAACCCAAAGATGGCAGCATACAGAGACACCGCACTCAAGATATCGACACGATTCGAGGGGATGGAATTCCATCACGTCTCAAGAGACAACAGTCAAGCTGCGGACGTTCTTGCCCGCTTAGGTGCGGCACACGACCCCGTCCCCAATAACATAGACATAGAAAGGCTATTTAAGCCATCCGTGGTGTGGCAGGACGAGTCGGGGAGCAGAACAACCAACAGTGTGGAGCAAACCACCCCTCCCCCCTCCCCCCGCCATAACCCAGCGAGACAATCAAGTCATCCGCAGGCCTTCGAGTGAGGAAACACCCTCGGCAGATGAGGTCATGGCAGTAATTGCTGCATGGACTGAACCATTCATTGCCTATCTATTATGCATGGAGCTCCCCGAAGACCAAACTGAGGCACGACACATTATTCGTCGATCTAAAGCCTATAAGGTTCATGAGGGTGAGCTATATAAAAAAAGCACCACTGGAATACTTCAATGGTGTATATCTGAAGACGAAGGGAAGCAGTTGTTGGCTAAAGAACACTCGGGCATGGGCGCCAATCATGCAGTAGCCCAGGCCTTGGTCAGCAAGGCTTTCTAAGCTAGTTTCTTCTGGCCCATAGCTCGAGAAGATGCCCACGCACTTGTTCAGCGCTGCACGGGATGCCAACTCTTTGCGAATCAAAGCCATATGCCTCCCACAACCGTTCGGACGATTCCGATCAATTGGCCCTTTGCGGTATAGGGTCTAGGCATGGTCGTCCCACTTAAAGGGGGGACCAAGAAAATGAAATATCTCCTGGTGATGGTTGACAAATTCACTAAGTGGATCGAGGCAAAGCCAGTCAGTTCCGCCAAAGCCAAGCCGGTCATCGATTTTATATCTGGCATCATACACCGTTATGGTGTCCCACACAGCATAATAACCGATAATGGATCCAATTTCACCGCCCAGGAGGTGAAGGATTGGTGTGCAAATTTGGGCATCAATCTCGATTACGTCTCAGTTTACCATCCACAGACTAACAGATAGGTCGAGCGAGCCAATGGGCTCATCATGAGTGGTGTTATACAACGTCTGGAACGCACACTTACAGAGTCCGACTGTCATTGGTGGAGGAACTCGATTCCGTACTATGGGGCTTGCATACCACCCTGAACCGTTTCGCAAGATACACGCCATTTTTTATGGTATGCGGGGCTGAAGCGGTCCTTCCCTATGATACCATCCACGATGCACCCCATGCGCGTATGTACGAGGAAAAGGAAGTCGAGCTAGATCGACACGACGATTTGGACGCCTTAGAAGGCGAGCATGACATAGCTCGGGCCCGGTCAGCATTTTACCAGCAGCAAGCTCGGTGCTATCAAAGCAGAGAAGTTCGGGCCAAGACATACAATGCGGGCGAACTAGTGCTTTGCCTCTCAGAAAAACAGAAGCATAAACTTCACCCAAATTGGGAAGGCCCCTTCATAACTGACACAGTTCTAATGGGAGGATATTATCGTCTGCGCAATCCAGGAGACAATCGCCTGGAGCCAAACCCATGGAACGCGGCTCGCCTTCGACGTTTCTACGGCTAGACCATCATCGTTGCCCCTGCATTTTTTCCTTTACCTTTTATTTTTCGAACATTTATGTTTCTTATTTCTTTGTAGGATCTTCCGAGACTACCCCTAGGTGAGTTCGGCTTAACCGAATACTGTGTTTTTCCCGAATACTGTGTTTTTCAAATATAACACATGGGGGCTTTGTAACGAAGCAATCAGATATGCTTAAACATACCCATCCCATATAAACCTCAACTCAAAGTAAATTAGCGCCATGGTATGCATCAATTGGACTTAAGATATTTCAAAGATGGGTTGGATCGCTCCTGTGCTTACTCTCTACGTTCCCGATCTATTCTGCTAGAGTAAAGGGAGCACCTTTGTGATTGATACGGCAAGTTTGCCTCGACTCGTACCTCAAACGGGTGAAGTCGAAAGCTAGCATTCTTAATACACAACTTGGTCGGCAACGAACGAGGTCAATTTAATTGCCAGTCCTCACCATCGCACATCTGCGTTAGTCGTGAAAACATTCTCAACAACTGCACGCTATGTAGCAACCCGGAAAAAGGAACCCATAAAGGAACTATTTTTTTGGAAGATGTTTCTTTTGCTTAATCATAATATGACATAATCTCCTCATACCATCTATGTCTATTAGTACCACGTGGCCGGATTGCCTTGTTCTCGGAAATTGATTACCGCTATCACCGGGTATAAAGTACGAAACACTCCCGGGTTATTTAAACACGGGAGGTAGAAGCCAATGGCCAGTTTATGACAAACGTTACAAATCTGAAGGGAAGTGTCTTGGTACACAAAATATAAACATTACACATGGTTACACCCTTGGTTGGTCGAGATCATCTATTATAGTATCCAATGCATAGTCTTCCTACAATAGACGGGTAGCTGGCATCACTTGGCCGTACACTAGATGTAGAGGTATCTCCTCGCCATCAAAGCCTATGGCACCAACTTGGGCCATGTGTTCAGGATCAAGACGGGCGAAGCGGGCCTTCACCATGGCCCATGATTCCTAAGCTCCTTCTCGGCAGGCTGAAAACTTCCACAGATCGAAACGGCTCCGGGCTCTTTTGAATAGTTCGGATAGTTTAGCCATCCCCTGTGGTGGAGTTTGGTCCGGCCATGAAGCTCAGATCATATTCCGCATGGCTTTTTGAGCCCGCTCATGAACAAAGGAAAGCTCTTGTAGCATATTCTCCCCAAAGGAATCGATTTCCGTCATGGGACGCACGATCAAGAGACCTTTTCAAAAAAAGAACGACAAAAGTCTTTTAGTATACCGTCATCTAACAGTGATTTATCAAACAAGCAGGTCACAGGTTTTTACTTACAATGTAAAGCGCTCTTTAAATATTGATTCTCTTCGTTGCTATATGCGAGTTGAACTTTTAACGCTTCAATCTCTTCAGCCTGATTTTTCTTCTCCTCCTTGAGCTGGTTGTTTTCTTCGCGGCATCTTTCTAATACTTGATGACCGGCTTCAAGCTGGGATTCAGCGTACCATTGAGAATCACGAGTTGAGTCTAGATCCCTCTGCATATGGTTTATGGATTCGCCTGCTATATCAAAAAATCATGCGATAAGTATGTGGCCCTATGCAATTCGCCACACTATCCACCAAATTACCCTTACCAAGAGCTTCCCTCGTAAATTTCTTTACATCCTCAAGCTCTGCCCTACTGACTTGAAGTTCAGTTTGCATTCATTGCGTATCTTTGGACAATTTGTTATTTTCCTGCTTCAAGTTCTGGAAAAGAAAAATCAATAATCAGGTCGAGCCTTAACTTGGTCGTTCCGACCATATTAAGGCTCCGGGGCTACTAGAACTGAACTTCGGTTCAAATTACCAAAAGACCGATGAATACGTGTAGTTGGGCTGACGTCTGCAAGGCTACTTCCTTGAGACTGTTCCATGCAGTGCCAAGATAGGTATCGGTTGAATATAGAGCATTATACTCTTGCTCGGAGAATATAGGGTGTCGTAAGGACTCCTTGCGATGCCTATGATTCATGGCACTTCCAATTTCGGAGTTCGTCGCTAAAACGTCATCGGCAGGGCCGGGTGCCGGGCACGTATTCGGAGCTCCCGCATTGGACGAATATCATGGGTTGGGCTGGCTTTCCAATACCTCGGCCATGTTTTCGGACGAGGAGGGTCACACTCGTTTTCTACGGTTATTGGCAAAAGGATTGTAAGTACATCAAAGAAGCCGCTCTTATTGTAAAGGCAAATGGTGGGTATGAGTACCTTGCTGAAGGAGTGGCCGAGTTATTGCCTGCCACCTCCTGTTTGGGAACTTGTTCCTCAGTGAACGTAACCCCGGCCAGCGGTACAAGGGATGTTGTTCGGCGTGTGTTCCGACGATGTTTTGGAAGAGTCCAGCAACGAGTGACCACCTTCCGCTTGCTTGCCGATGCTGGGAGAGACCTAGAGTTATCGGCCAGAAGGGCCACTACCTATCCATCAAGGCTCTCCTGGTAAAATACCCCATCCTCAACGATAATGGAGATTTCCGGATCCTTGTGGAATCGAGGGTCGTCGTCCCGAGCATAGTTCTCCGGCTGGGGAGCAGGGCATCTCACTGTTTCGATCCAGCGCCTCCAATCCTACAAGCAAAGGATCAAGGGGTTTACGTCTATCGGTAACATGATGGAACAAGATAACTACATATGTGCCCGTACTTACCCACGGGATAAGGTTGTACGACGCAAAGCCTTCCTTGAAGGCGAGACTCGTGAAATCTTCCTTTGCCCCCATGAAACAATGAGCCAGAATCGATGCTAATTCTTCCCGGGTGTCCGGTCCATGCCGTTTGGAGAGCGTCGAGTCAATTGTCCCGCAGTAATTCCACAAAGGGTGTATGCGCTGCTGAAGCGGTTGAACGCACCTGGTGATTACGGTGGCCATCACTTGTACAATGGTCAGACCACCGTGAGCTAGCATTTTTACATTGGCGGCTAGGCGCCTCACTTTCGAGCTCTCTTTTTTGGACTAACTCTTTGTACACCAACAAAATCGCTTCTTCAAAGGAGTCGTAGAGTACTCGGGAAGGCCTCACCAAACTGTCTTAAATAAAGGGATAGCATCGATATAGAACCATTCTGAATGCCATTCATCGGTCTCCTCATTTGGTGTACCGACTGGGTATCTGGTGGCTGTTATACGCCACACCTCGGCCCCGCCTACTTCTCGGATGGATGTTCCATCCGTCCGGTGAACAATGCACACGTATTTTCTCCACAAATCAAAGTGAGTTCCGCAGCCTAGAAACATCTCACACAAGGCTACGAAGCCTGAGATGTGGGGAATAGAACCTGGGGTCAGATTATGGAGCTGCAACACGTAAAACTCCAACATACCCCTCAAAAACAATTGAATAGGAAATCTCAACCCGCGCACCAAGAAACGTAACACCCCAAAATTTTAGCCTAATTTTATTTATTAAAATTTTGCCAGGATTATTTTAAATTCTTATTTTTGGGTTTTCTGCTGATTTCAGACCCCTTCTTTTTCTTGGTTTTATAAATACTTCTTCCTCAATTGAGAGCTTTTGATTTTTGTATGACTTGAGTGTTGACTCAGGTGTTGTTCACTTCATTTCCTCATCCCAAGAAGGCCTCTTATGAATATTTTCTTTTAAGTTTTATTGATTCAAAACTAGCTTTTAATTTCCTAAGGACTCAATTTGAACTCGAACCATTTGGGATGTTCTTTTAAAAGTTCCACAAAAACTTGGAAATGACCGAGTATGTTTCTGGATCAAATTTATGTAAAAATAAAGCCAAGTGTTTTGGAAAATTTAAGCATGTTGTTTTATTTTGCACTCTGGTCCAATTGGAGTTTTGTACTCCAACCACTATATATACTTCTTAAAAAATTCTACAAAAATTTGGAGTGGACAAGGAGTTTATATAAATGAGTTTTATGTAAAAACCCACTGTTATGTTTTGAAAATTTTGAACACCACATCCTGATTTCTATTCTCGACCAGTTTTGTAGTTTGCACTGCAACCCTATTATTTTCTTTTCCAATGCCTTTGAATTTTTTTTGTGCTTCTAGTGGACCCTGCAAAACTCTTAAGTCCCAGAGACCAGCCTCTTTGTTTTTAGCAACCCACTATTTTAATTCCCCTAAGTTGTTGTAAAGAGCATTTTTTCTCAAATTATTACACTAACAAGTTTCTACTTTTCAAAAACTAACTATGCCATCTTTGCTAGCATCCAAGGAGCCCCCAACCTGGAATGTTTGGTAGCCATAAGATTCACCTAGATGCCCTTGTCATTCTGTCAAACACTTAGTGTTCTGACCAGATTTGGCACACTCTTTAGATTATACTGGGAAGTTGCCCCAAGAGCCAAAGCAGCTTGTCCTCTAACCCTGTATCAACCCCATGAGTGGATTTGGGGACTATGGGTTGAAACCCATGGCCCTGGTATGCTCTGGCATTGTGTCGAGCACATGGTGGGCATGCCAAGAGCGCGCTCTGGAGCACCATTTTGTTGATAGACCGCTCATTTCGCCGCTTCTCGATCATTGCCCCCTCGTTGTCCAAAAAGGACACACCGTGTTGGTATTTTGCACGTGATCTTCATGGTGTACCTATTGCCTCCCCCCCCCCCCCCGTGCTGCATTCCTAGAGCTCTGCAACCGTGCTGGCCGTCGTTTGCAGCAGCGGCTACACCGGCAAGTACTACACCACCCGAAGCCACTCCTGCTCTCCAGCTCGTCCCCTGCGATCGTAGTTCTCGCGTTAGCTAGCCAAAACCACCACCCGGACCCCTTTTGACTCAACCCAACGTCGCCGCGTGTCCCTGCAGCTCCAGAGGCAGTCGGCGGGCGATGTTGTCGCCACCGCCTGGGAATCGACCTCGAGGCCCTATATAAAGGCGCCCCAAGCCCCTCTCGCATGGGAACCTCTTCGGAGAATCCATATAAGACCTCCCCTCCCCCAATTTGGGACGAGACCTCCATCTTCTCCAGCTCCGGCGACCTCAACCGCCGCCGAGCCTCGGATCGATTGGGCCAATCCGAAGTATTCCCGCCCCACCTGAGCCAACCCTGGACCCCTCCTCAACCCCGCAGAGCTGCCCCACCCCTCGGAACCTTCCTAGAGCCGCCCTAGCCCGCAACTCGCAAGAACCAAAGCTGTCGTTTGCCATGGATGAAGGGTTGCTCGCCCTCAAGCTCCTCCGCGTCCCCTAGACTCAAAAATAGATGCATCTCATCCTTCTGAACAGATGCATAGCCGGAACGTTGCAAATGGTGCATCGTGGCGCTGACAATCTCCATCCCAGTCCACCCCTAGCTCTCTATCAACGCGCGCGGGAGGAAGAAAGAGAACCCGACACATGGGTCCCATCTATCGGTGAGGGGGCTGGTTCCTTTGGTCGCGCAACCGTGTGACTACGTTTTCCCCTTGCAGTTACGTGTTTGTACCGAACCGTTTCTTTTTCTGATTTATTTTAAAATAGAATGTTAACCCAAATTTGGCTTGCTCTAACTCCTAAAATAATAGTCCAAATGAATTGATTCTTTTTCTCACCTCTTCCAAATTTCATCTAGTTTATTTTAGTATTTATTTGAAAAGTTTCCAAAAAAATTGTACTGTTTTTAAATTGTGTGTTGATTTGTATATTTTCAAAATAGGCTATGGAGAGAGGAGCAAAAACTTGCAAAAGTTTTAAAGTGAAACCCTACCTCTCTCCACTTTGAAGGCAAGCATCTTGAACCTTGACATGTGTTGGTTGTGCGTGTTTTTGTTTGTTAAAGCAAACACTATGGTTATGTTAATATTGACGGTATTTCATGTGATGATCATGCATATGGCTTTATGTTTCAAATTATGAGGATTGCATGAGTGAGATGGGTAAGATAGAAGTCATATCTTTGTGCCACACATGCCGCTCGGATGGGATCCGAAGAGAGTCAGTGTATCGGGGAGATATGACTATGGGACTGACATCTCGTGGGACGAGTATGGTCAGCGAGGCATGAGGGGCATGAGAGGTAGTGACTCTGTCTACTGTGGTGAAATCCTTTTATTTTGCTAATCATGTAGACAATAACTTAAATCTCTAGAGTCCATCGTAGATCGAGTCTTGTCAGTGTGTCACCTTAACCCATTCGTGTTGCCACGATCATCTCGAAAGGGGATATGGTTCAGTTGGTCGTAAACCTATTACCACGTACACACCAAGTAGAGGGGCCGGGATGAAGGTATCCACAACCATGGACTAAATCCAGTCATCCAGTCACAGGGTGTTGGTGTTTCCGGTCTGGGACCGAGAGGGGAGAGCTCTTCCCTTTTAGCGCGCGTTACAAATTTGATCTCATGCTTGTCGAGGTTGGAGCCTCCCCATCTTATGGTTATTCCATCGCAGCGGAGCCCTGGTGAGTCAGGTCTTCGTGGTGGAAAGATCGGTGTGTGAAGGTTCTGAGTGTTTACCTCTGAAACACCATACGCGGGATTAGTCCTACTGACTATTGAAGACCATGGGTTGTGGGTAAAGAGTACTCCCTCTACAGAGTTAAAACTATTCGAGTAGTCATGTCCATGGTCAAGGACGACTGGTTGACTAGTCAAGTGTCGGTCTGCGTGTTGTTCTTCGGAGCAAGTTAAAGAAATCGTTAGACTAATCATGAAATATGGTGGATGATCATACTATTATGTGTTATTATGGACTAACCCCTATGATTATGATTGTCGAATATCCATGGGACGGTTCTACCTCCTGGATATTCAATGTTTATTATTCATATAAGCCCTTTATGTGGTGTCGCTTAGACGCGTGGTTGTGGCATGCTTGTTTATTATTCATATAAGCCCTTTATGTGGTGTCACTTAGACACCCGACTGGGGCATGCTTGTTATTATTTCGTATAAGCCCTTTATGCGGTGACACTTAGACGCCCGAATGTGGCATGCTTGTTTAATTATTTCATATAAGCCCTTTATGTGATGTCGCTCAGACGCCCGACTGCGGCATGCTTGTTACTATTTTATCCAAGCCCTGTATGTGGTGTCGCTTGGACGCCCAACGGAGGCATATCACATTCGTTAAATTTTTACTCTTATTTGATTACTAGTTAATTTCTTGGTAGGATTAAATTAACCGTTCATTGGTACTTGAGAAGTTATTTTATGGTTGCCGTAAAATGTTGATATTATTGCAAGTGCACATTAACCCCTACAAATTTATATTTGTGTTCTTGATGTTTGCGAGTTCATTCAAAGTACTCAATGGCTTGTCCCTGGCTATTGTCTTGGCCAGATTGCATGCCTGGGAAAGAGGAACCCGACGATACCCCAGAGCCTAGGCACCAAAGACAGTTGCCCGCGTGAGATAGGAATTATCTAGGTTAGTTGTTCCTATGGGAAATGGAGTCCCATAGTCGCTGGAGATCCCCGAACCGCTTCCGCCACCAACCATTATAAACCTTTTGATGTATCTCATAGCCAGATCAATAAACCCTAGTTTACAACCCAAACAAGCCTATCCTAACGAGTACTGTGAATAGTGATAATCGACACCTTTCGACAGTTGGTGCCCAACCTATTTGACTAGCACTGTGGTCACACGCCAGTGACTAACGACTGGGTTATAATTTTTGCAATCTAGCGAGGGAAGACTTTGTTTTCCTTTTCTATAAAAGGAATGATTGCCCAACACAGCACATCATCGCCTCAACCACCTTCCAAGATGCCAGGCCCCATTGTTCACAGTGAGACCACTGTTGCGGAACAAGGAGGTTTTGTACCAATCCTTGCCAACCTCACCCGCCGTGCCTTTCCCATGGAAGAGCCTCCGGAATATATTGTGTATCAAGAGCACACGAGTGATGCAAACAGTCACTTCTGGTCCACGATACACATCTACGGCAGGAGTGTCACCCAAGAGCGTCCCTACCGGTTCACGGGAAGATCATCTTCCTATGAGCGACAAGCCATCTAGCTAGCAACACGGGAGGCGATAGTTCAACTCCGACACCTGTCGCCAAGAGTTAACTGTCGCCCGTTCTACCACTACCCTAGACGTGAAGGTTATGGTAGGCCAACCCGAGTCACCAATGGAGACCATGAGACCGACCCCGCCATGTTGCATCTCGTGCACTACTTGAGAGCTCAAGAAGCACTGTACGACCAGGTACCCCTCGGCCTGATTGCAGCTCGTGGAGAGCTGGCTCGTGTGAGAGAAAGTATGAGAGAAACGGAGCCCGAGGCGAGCAACTCTGTGGTGCTGTTTGGGAGACCGATTGAGCTCGTGAGGTCTGACCCATGTGTCGAACCGAATCTTGCGCCTATCTCCCCTAATGATCTTTTCCGCATTTTAGGGAATTCCTCCAATGGAACGGTAGCTCTAGCACCGAGCACTGGACACTACCAACACCCTACTATTGTAGCACCGCCCAGTTCTCCGAGCAACCCCGACGTCGTTGTCCCAGTAGCCTCGGGGTCTGTGAGACCCGCCCACCTGGATGTAAACCAAGTAGACTAAGCCATAACCCCGTCTTAGTATCCCTTGTAATGTATAAGCTGGTATTATCAAATAAATCGGCAAGTTGTTTTTGTGCCATTATTTTTATAGTACCGCTAATGACCATGTTTGTGCGCGCTTGGCCATGTAGCTTATTGTTGCACATAACCACCGGAAGCCAATCCCGACTGACCACCATAGTAATATGTCACATTTCTTGGACTTTTATCTATGGCCTTGACCGGACCACCTTAGAGCAGAGCTAACCACCGAGACCAAACCCACTCAGAGTTGTGCCCCTCCTAGTCCTATATAAGGGTCACCCAGTGACTTTATCCACCCTCACCTAGTGCACTGCATTCACAACCTTTTTTCCATGCTACACCAAGGGAGTTACCTCAGAACCCCACATGCAACTCCGGGCATTTTTGTTAAGATATTGTAGGATTTTACCCGCTGTACCATGGGTTCTCCCCTTCCACCCCAGTACGACCCGTTCAAATCGAGGATCACTTCCACCACGTCGAAATTTTGGGCAATCGTGCACATTTTCCCAGTGGACCCTAGCCAAGCCCCACGGAAGTCTGCTTCAACAGGAAATCTATGCCTACCCTGAGAATGGCCGTAGAGGTTGCTGCCTACGAAGCGATTACTCCCCTTCGATTTGTAGTACCGTATGCCAGTGAAAGGGGGTATTGTTATGTTCTGAGCCGAGCAGCGCCCGGAGAAGCAGCGTCTTTTCCAAGCACTCGTATTGGTCAGGCTCGTAAAATATGTCATTGCTCAAGAGCGCTTGAGCCAGCAAGTGATGGATTTTCTCCAAGCCCTCCCTATACAAGACCCTCAGGTCGCCATTGGTGAGCCCCTGAGACTAGACCCCACAGGACGCATTCTGCGAGTACTCCAATCGCTCGCCCCTAAGGACGAAGGGGATATTTCCCTGCTAGGAATATTTCCGCATGACCATTAGATTTTTGCGTCTTCCATGAACGCCTTGTTCGTATTTGCTAGTCTAGCTTCTAGGTAATGTGATGGTTGTGCCTTATTGTGTAAGTTTTGGCATGCATATGTTTTATTTCAGTTGTGTGATTTCCACAATGTTTCCTCGGATTGTTTTTCTTAGGACAATCGTTTGACTGATGTTTTCTTAATAAAACTACTGCAGCAAAACTTTTGCAAAGAAGGATTTTATTCGCATGCCGACTGACTCACAACCACACTCGCTCTGCGAGTGCACTAAAGGATGAACCGAACACACTTACACCTAGCTAATCGCCTTGCGAGCACCACAGTTTTTCCGGGAGGAATACATTGTGTGTGTTTTTATTGTTGCACAGTGATGCCAGCACACTGGCAATCAGCCATGCATATTGCACACGCCTAGTCATCGTGTTCACCACCACTATGAAGAGACACCACCCAAGCAGCGGTGACGCGATGATCGTCTCGAATCATCACGCACAGCAGCGCTGAGAACCCAATCAGCAGAGCCATTCCTCCAGCCAGCAAGATTATCAACCACCCCGGGTGCTCGTCCACAATTGGAGCCTCGCCTCGGACTCCTACAGCCAGAAGGAGAAGGGAGAAGGAGGATTAAGGATGGGTGCGAGGTAGAGGAGAGAGCGACGCGGTCATTTTATAGCCCAAGTTTGGTGTGCGGTGGACGCAGTCCACCAGTGCTCCTCGTTGCTCGATTCGATGGTGTACGAAAGCGAATCCGCGAGCAATGCCAACAAGGCACTAGCCCGCGACGCGAGTGCACGCTGCGCCGGCAGCTAGCATACCGCGCACTACCACAGTATGGTCCTAGACGCCTACGCGCTAGACGCCACGCGTGGAGAAAGCGTGGAAAACACGCGAGAGAGAGAGAAGAAAGAAGAGAGACGGAGGAAGAAGAAGGGACTGACAGTGGACCTTGGGTCCACCTGTCAGCGAGACTGAGCACTATGCTCTCGGGTACGGCAAGCATTTTTGGGAACGGAAAATTTTCCTTTTCCGAAAATGGTCATATCCATTAGCAGCAACACCTCAATTTCCCAACCGTAGCAATTGTTTGTAGCACCAATACCGCACCATAGTTGCACCAATTATAGTTTCTGCTATAATCTTGTTATTTTTAGGTACTGTTTTATGTAGGAGTAGAGTTTTACAAACATCCCTAACAAATCTCGAGGACGATATTTTTCTTAAGGGGGGTAGAGTTCTAACACCCCAATATTTTAGCCTGATTTTATTTATTAAAATTTTGCCAAGATTATTTTAAATTTTTATTTTTGGGTTTTCTGCTGATTTCACACCCCTTCCTTTTGTTGGTTTTATAAATACTTCTTCCTCAAGTAAGAGCTTTTAACTTTTTTTACGACTTGAGTGTTGACTCACGTGTTCTTCACTTCATTTCCTGATCCAAAGAAGGCCTCTTATGAATATTTTATTTTGAGTTTTATTAATTCAAAACTGGCTTTTAATTTCCTAAGGACTCAATTTGTACTCGAACCATTTGGGAAATTCTTTTAAAAGTTCCACAAAAACTTGGAAATGACCTAGTATGTCTCTAGATCAATTTTATTTAAAAATAAAGCCAAGTGTTTTGGAAAACTTAAGCATATTATTTTATTTTGCACTCTGGTCCAATTGGAGTTTTGTACTACAACCCCAAGATATACTTCTTAAAAAATTCTACAAAAATTTGGAGTGGCCAAGGAATTTATAAAAATGAGTTTTATGCACACAAAAAAACACTGTTGTGTTTTGCAAATTTTGAACACCACATCCTGATTTCTATTGTGGACGGTTTTGTAGTCTGCACTGCAACCCTATTATTTTCTTTTCCAGTGCCTTTGAAATTTTTTGTGCTTCTATTGGACCGTGCAAAACCCTGAAGTCCCAGAGATCAGCCTCTTTGTGTTTTACCAAGTCACTCTTTTAATTCCCCTAAGTTGTCGTCCACAGCAGTTTTTCTCAAATTATTACACTAACAAGTTTCTGCTTTTCAAAAATTAACTATGCCATCTTTGCTAGCATCCATGGAGCCCCCAACATGGAATGTTTGGTAGCCATCAGAGTCACCTAGATTCCCTTGTCATTGTGTCAAACACTTAGTGTCCCTGACCAGATTTGGCACACTCTTTAGATTATACTCGGAAGTTGCCCCAAGAGCCAAACCAGCATGTCCTCTAACCCTGTATCAACCCTATCAGTGGATCTGGGGACTTCGGGTTGAAACCCATGGCCCTGGCATGCTCTGGCATTGTGTCGAGCACATGGTGGGCATACCAAGAACGTGCTCTGGAGCACGCGTTTTGTTGACAGAACGCCCGAGCCGCCGATTCTCGATACTTGCCCCCTTGTTGTCCGAAAGGGCCACACCGCGTTGGTCCTTTGCACGTGATCTTCGGGGTGTACGTGTTGCCCCCCTGCTGCACTCCTGGAGCTCTACAACCGTGGTGGCCGTCGTTTGCAGCAGCGGCTGCATCTGCAAGTACCACACCGCCTGAAGCCACCCCTGCTCGCCAACTCGTCCCCTGCGATCGTAGTTCTCGTGTCGGCTAGCCAAGACCACCAGTCGGACCCCTTTTGACTCAACCCAACGTCGTCGCGTGTCCCTGCAGCTCCAGAGGTGACCGACCGGCGATCTTATTGCCACCGCCTCGGAACCAACCTCGAGGCCTCATATAAAGGCGCCTGGAGCCCCTCTAGCATGGGAACCTCTTCGGAGAAGCCATATAAGACCTCCCCCCCCCCAATTTGGGCCGAGACCTCCATCTTCTCCAGCTCCAGCGACCTCAGCCGCCGTCGCGCCTCGTATCGATTCGGCCAATCCGAAGCATTCCCGCCCCACCTGAGGCAACCGTGGACCCCTCCTCAACCCCGCAGAGTTGTCCCACTCCTCGGAACCTTCCTAGAGCCGCCCTAGCCCGCATCTCGCATGAAACGAAGCTACCCTCCGCCATGGATGAAGGGTTGTTCGCCCTCAAGTTCCGCCGCGTCCCCTAGCCTCAAAAATGGATTCATCTTATCCTTCTGAACAGATGCATAGCCGGAACGTTGCAAATGGTGCATCGAGGCGCCAGCAATCTCCGTCGAAGTCCACCACGTGCTCTCTCTCAACGCGCGCGGGAGGAAGAAGGAGAACCTGATAGATGGGTCCCATCTGACAGTGAGGACGCTGGTTCCTTCGGTCGCGCAACCTCGTGAGTACGTTTTCCCCTTGCTGTTACGCGTTTGTACTGAACCGTTTCTTTTTCTGATTTGTTTTAAAACAGAATGTTGATCGAACTTTGAGTGGCTCTAACTCCTAAAATAATAGACCAACTGAATAGATACTTTTTCTCACCTCTTCCAAATTTCATCTAGTTTATTTTAGTATTTATTTGAAAAATTTCTAAAAATATATGTAATGTTTTTAAATTGTGTGTTGATTAGTATATTTTCAAAATAGGCTATGGAGAGAGGAGGAAAAACTTGCAAAAGTTTTGAAGTAAAACCGTACCTCTCTACACTTGGAAGGCAAGCATCCTGAACCTTGACATGTGTTGGTTCTATGTGATTTTGTTTGTTAAAGCAAACACTATGGTTATGTTAATTTTGATGGTATTTCATGTGATGATCATGCATATGGCTTTATGTTTGAAAGTATGATGATTACATGAGCGAGATGGGTAAGATAGAAGTCATATCATTCTGCCGCACATGCCTCTCGGATGGGATCCAAAGAGAGTTAGTGTCTCGGGGAGATATGACTATGGGACTGACATCTTGTGGGACGAGTATGGTCAGCGAGGCATGAGGGGCATGATAGGTAGTGACTCTGTCTACGGTGGTGAAATCCTTTTATTTTGCTAATCATGTAGGGAATAACTTAAACCTCCAGAGTCGATCGTAGATGGAGTGTTGTCAGTGTGTCACCTTAACCCATTCGTGCTTCCACAATCATCCCGAAAGGGGATATGGTTCAGTAGGTCCTAAACCTATTACCAGGTACACACCAACTAGAGGGGTCGGGATGAAGGTATCCACAACCATGGACTAAATCCAGTCATCCGGTCAAGGGCATGGGTGTTTCTGGTCTGGGACCGAGAGTGGAGAACTCTTCCCTTTTAGCGAGTGGTATAAATTTGATCCCATGCTAGTCAAGGTTGGAGCCTCCCCGTCTTATGGTTATTCCATGTCAGCAGAGCCCTGATGAGTCAGGTCTTCATGGTGGAAAGGTCGGTGTGTGCAGGTTCTGAGTGTTTACCTCTGAAATACCCTCTGCAGAGTTAAAACTATTCGAGTAGCCGTGTCCACCATCAAGGACGACTGGTTGACTAGTCAAGTGTCGGTCTGAGTGTTGGTCTTCGGAGGAAGTTAAAGAAATCGTGAGACTAATCATGAAATATGGTGGATGATCATACTATTATTTTTATTATTATGGACTAGCCCCTATGATTATGATTGTCGAACATGCGTGGGACGGTTCTACCTCTTGGATATTCAATGTTTATTATTCATATAAGCCCTTTATGTGGTGTCGCTTAGACGCCCGGCTGTGGCATGCTTGTTTATTATTCATATAAGCCATTTATGTGGTGTCACTTCAATGCCCGACTGTGGCATGATTGTTACTATTTCGTATAAGCCCTTTATATGGTGTCGCTTAGTCGCCCGACTATGGCATGCTTGTTTAATAATTGCATATAAGCCCTTTATGTGGTGTCGCTGAAACGCCCGAATGCGGCATGCTTGTTACTATTTTATCCAAGCCATGTACGTGGTGTCGCTTGGACGCCCAACGGAGGCATATCACATTCGTTAAATTTTTACTCTTATTTGATTACTAGTTAATTTCTTGGTAGGATTAAATTAACCGTTCATTGGTTCTTGAGAAGTTATTTTATGGTTGCCATAAAATTTTGATATTATTGCAAGTGTGTATTAACCCCTACCAATTTATGTTTGTGTTCTTGATGTTTGCGAGTACATTCAAAGTACTCACTAGCTTGTCCCTGGCTATTGTCTTGGCCAGATTGCGTGCTTGGGAAGGAGGAACACGACGATATCCCGGAGCCTAGGCACCAAAGACAGGAGCCGCGTGAGATAGGAATTATCCAAGTAAGTTGTTCCTGTGGGAAATGGAGTCCCATAGACGCTGGAGATCCCCAAACCGCTTCCGCCACCAACCATTAGAAACCTTTTGATGTACCTCGTAGACGACCCTCGTCTTGTACTTTAAATTTGAAATTTTCTTGGACATTTGTATCAAGGATTTGTGCACCATCTAACTATATTCCTGGGGCTAGTATGCATAAGGGCCATTTTGAAGGGAAACTAAAATCCCCGAAAAACCGGTCCTTACAGGAAAGAAGTAAAACAAATCTTTTCGCCTCTTTGTGGGGCGAGGGATTTTTCGATGAGGGCCTCACCGTTGTACGCGGTTAGGCTAGCACGTGTGGGTGCAAGATCAGACAAGGGAAGGTACCCTTGGACTTCAAGGTCCCGCAACTAAAGCTGGGAGATGGAGCAACTGGTCCAATCGCCTGGTTGAGGGCTAAAGGGACGAGAGGAGGAGCTCCCCATGGAGCTAGGTTCTAGGATTGTAGGGTTCCTTGGCGGCACTTGTGGAGGAGGGAATGGCGATAAGGCCTTAGACCTGGGTCCCGTTTATTTGCAAGAAAGGTCACGTCCCCCCACGTTTGTAACTGATGGTTCCGTTGGATTGTTGGGACGTGTACTTAATTTAAGATGCATGGTGTCCAATGATTATTAAAATTTGGGGCAGGATTGAAAGTTATGGGTCCAGCGACAGTTTGATATCCGTGGGTTCATCGAAGACTATTTTGTCATGTTGCAAATCGGAGGAGGAACTCGCCTTTCAAGCCGACTACCAGAGATGTGAGAGAGCTGTCAAAGGCTATACACAATGGCATGGAAGGCTAGTTCGGGGGCTACTGAGGGAGTCGTGGATTAAGGGGTCCACGCGGCGCCGGCCCATGGACCGAATCATTAGAGTCCGGATTGTTGGCAACTTCGTATGCAGGAAGGCAGGCTATGAGGACTGGCCTGTACTCCAAGCTTAGAAGGACTAGGTCGGCTAATCTATCCCCGACTAATAGTTGCTAACTTGTAAACTCTAGGGTCCCTCGTGTCTACATAAACTAGAGACCCCTATCCGTGTAGAGGAGGCTGAATCATCTAGGGTTTAGCGTATCTGATCTCGAGGTAGATCTACTCTGTAATCATCTTCATCAATATAATCAAGCAGGACGTGGAGTATTCCCTCCATAGGAGGGCCCGAACCTGGGTAAACCACTGTCTCCCCGTCCGTACCCCGATCCTAAGCCGTAGGAATCCAGCCTGTAACACATTGCATCCCTTTGTGGTCTCACACACGATTAACCCCACGACTGCCACCTTACTTTAACTGGGACCGTTTGCGCCTTTGGACTCACCTATGCATTTGTATTGCTAGCATTCCAATGTCAAAGAACCCGGGTCAACATAACTAGTCATAAACTCAAGTGGCTCAAGTGTACAGAGACACGCATACATAACCCAGCAAAGCAGTTGTCGGTCATCAGAGAGTGTAGACGAGTCGTAGCATGCTACAAGGACTCCATTACATCGCATGACATTTCCCTGTAGGGACAGACACATCAACTAAGAAGGATACATGCCGGTTAACCAATGTGTCCGGAGCAGTAGCGAACTACCAAGGCTCGGTGGAAACACAAAGGGGCATTTCTCTGTATAGAGAGCTACTAAGGGCATATGACTAGGTGTCAAATCCCATACATATCACAGTGCATCACACGTACGCATGACATACTTGATATGCATAGATACAACAATGGAATCACAACATAACCATACAACATCACAACATTTATTTAGAAGTCTCGGAAGAGTCTTGCATAATATGTTCATACAAACAGGGGTCACACGACCCGACACTCAAGTCATACAAGTAGAGTCATACAAACCAAACGGAAGCATAAAAGCTGTGTGAGTACACACAGTTGAAAGGAAAGGGCATAAAGCCTGACTATCTACAGATCCCTTCTGAAAGGGGCCAGGTCGTAGCTTGGACACCAGCTACTCGTCATCATCGATGTATAGATAGCACCCACCTGTTGGCTTGTGGGTATTCTCTGCAACATTTATTAAGCAAACATGAGTATAAAAGTACTCAGCAAGACTTTAGAACAGATCTATCTACTCATGCACAAGTATCAACAAAAGGGGTTGTGGTGTTTCATGCAGCAAGCCAGCTTTGACTCTTGGCTAGACTAAACAACAATTTTAAATAGTTTTAACAACTTTGATAAGTCATACACGAGTCCACTACCACCACAACAATACACTATCATGGATTCCTCTCCGTCTCCCTACGGAAATGACATACATGATACTCACACTTGTCTTGATACTTTTATGAGTAGCTATTAAAGTTATCTATGAACAACATATGTCTCCAAGTAGTCCATATCCGCGGACGCGGCTATTCGAATAGATCATAACCCTGCAGGGGTGTACTTCACACATGCTCTCGCCACTTATCGCCATGTGCACGTCATGCACCTCGGCAACCTTCAAACGGAAGCCCATCGAGGGAGTCGGCCACGACCGTTAACCACGCTAATACCTAGTCCAGGTTTATCGCCTATTTGAGAGTGAACCCGCACGGAAGTCCGGCCGAGGTTTCCGCCACGGCCCCAAACGATGTGCGCAGGGTTCCCAAGCCCACCATCTGGGTGCCACTTGGTACACCGTGCCACTTCCTACTGCATCATAGCCCACCTCAAAGGTCAGCACTATGCACGGCCTCCAACATGACTATAAACACCAGAAACTACTTGCAACTCCTGGACCGAGTACTAGTTGATTAGTAAGTCGAGCGTGGTCATATTTGAGGGCCCAACATGTGGTAGTAACTAGTCTTGGATTACATACACGGAACTCGGTTCCTAAGGACGATTCCAATGAAACAACCCACCATGTACTCCTACATAGCCTTTCATTGGCACCTTTACCAAATTAGTTTCCACAATTATTCTTTGTCACTAGAACACATTCAACTATTTCGGTTCATCACCCAGATGAAACAGACCTGACACAACTCTAGGCGTAGCAAGCATAGCAGGATAAAACACATCATAGCTCAAGCAACTACCAGGTATGCTAGGTTACAAGGTTTGGCTATTTACTGTGATAATGACAGGTCATGCAAAGGAATAGGTTCAGCTATCGAAGTAAAGCATTTGAAATATTTTGTCCTAATGCAATAATTGGGACCAGGAGCAAGAACATGGGATTATATCGGGATGATCAAAAGGGTGCTTGCCTTGTTGCTCAGCAGAGGGATTAAATCCGTTAGACGGATATTCGGACGTATCCGGAAGGGCAGAGCCTACCGAAATAATAACGACAATCAATAACATTCATATGCAACAATATGATGCATGATCATGGCATGAAATGAAATGTAGCATGAGCTAGTGTGGCTATCAACCTTAGTATGAATCTGATTTGAATTCAAAATTCAACTATTAATTAAAGTAATATATTTATCAAATTCATTTAATTGATTTGACCCGATGCTGTTTTATAACTTTGTTTGTCATTCATGAAGACAACACCATTGTGTTCATTGAATTTTTCAGATCAATTTGCATATATTATTTGTCAATTTTGGAGTTATATTTAATTTTCTATGAATTTCAAAAGTTTCAGCATTTTTAGAATTAATTTAATCACACAATTGATTTATTGCGCCAGGCTAACGTCATCAGGGTCAACAGGGGCTGGTCAGGTCAAACCTGACCAGTAGGGCCCACTAGTCAGTGGCTCAGGGCTAATCCCGCGCTGACCAGAGGCTAAGTGGGGTTTGACCCACTCTGGGGCCCACAGGTCAGTGGCCCTAGGGGGTGGATTAGGCTCTAATGAGCTATCCACGTCGACCCCCACCGGAGGGTGGTCGCGGGCGACATTAGCCGCGGCGGAGGGCTCGCCGGAGATGCTCTAGATCGCTCTACAGGCCTCGGATTCAGATCTAAGAGCACTGGGATGAAGCCCAGGCTCGACCCCATCTAATAAAAGCATCGGGAGGGACTGAGGGTGGCCGTAGGGCACCGACGATGAGCTGTGGCGGCTGCCGGAGCTCGGGCCTGATGACTTCGGTCCTAGGGTGCACAAAAGAGAGGGAAAATTGGGGGGGGGGGGATTCTTAGGATCTCACTGCGGTGTCAATGGAAGGCTCAGGCTGCTCGGGGAGGCGCTATATCCGACGGATCTACGATGACTTGCCGGCGGCCGAAGGTGGAAGACGACGGTGATGGAGGCGATGCAGGGCTCGGGGGCTCTTTTCCTTTGGTGGGGACGACATGTTGGACGATGAGGAGCGAACGGCGTGCTCGGGGAAGCTTGAGGTGGCCAGAGACGACGGCGAGCTCGAGCTCGAGCTCGGCTCCAATGGCGGCCGAGAGGAGGGACACATGGGAGCGAATGGGGACAGGGAGAGAGCTGGAATGGGTCGCGGGGGCTTATCCCTTCGCGCCCAGCGTGACGGGGAGGCCAGGCAGGCACTCAGGTGCGTGGCCGCGCCGGAGAGAGCGGCGGCCACCTCCTGCTGCCTACTGGTGCGAGGAAGACGACACCGAGGGAGATGGGCTGGGCCAAGGTAAGCGCTAGATAGCATTTTTCCATTTTTCTTTCTTTTTTGTTTCTGTTAAAAGTTTCTGACACATGTTTGATTTTATTTTTGCCTCCAAACTATTTCTAAAATAGTGAATAAACTCTCGGGTGTTATTTGGAATATTTCCAACCCCATATAAAAGATTCAATATTTTATGAAACTCTGAAATATTTGAAATCATATATTTGGGTGATTTCAGTAGCTTTTAATAGTTAAATCAAAAGCCAAATGTTTTGTAAAAATAAGTTTCAACCCTGAATTGTTATTTCCAATATTTAATAAAAATGATGGACTTTTATGAAGACCATTTTGGGTTCATTGATTGTCACAAGTTTTGAATTGGATTGAATATGAAGTTGCTAGGGTTTTTCTCTTGGATTTCTATTTTCTCTTTTAATGCAGTAATAAACATGAGCACAATCTTGCTAGGCTTCGAAGGGTAGCTAGGTATGTGACACTCCCCCCTTCTTCGTACAACCCATCGATCCAAGATCCATAATTCGGGACCCTACTCAAGATCTGCTCGTTTTGACTCCGACAATGACCACGAGTCGCTATTGCTCGACGCGCTCGCCAGCACTACATGGGTTGTCCCATGCCCAGCCTAGCTTCATGGCCTCGCTCTTCCCTTAGCTAGCCAGCTAGCTCACCCTTAACCAAGCCAAGTATCTTGCCCAGCTCGGCAAGATCCGCTGGTCAATTGCCTCCTCGACCGGCCCTTGTGGCGAGGTGAGACCCGTGCCTTAACACGTGCATGCTATATGTTATGTTGTGCCCTATGTACTGTTTTAGCCCTCGTGCCAGATTCGGCCCGCAGGGTGTTTTTTCCCGTCTAGCGAATTTATAAATTAATCCAGAAATTGCATAATTTCAAAAAAAAACATGATTTTAAAATGCTAATAACTACTTATGCATGCATCATACGAAAACATGTCATATATATTGGAAAATATTTATGTACCGCCGGTGATAGTTACCATCACGTGCGTTTTTATGTTATATCTAGTATCTATCAAATGTGAGAGTATGTACGCGTAGTGTGTAATATATAATAATGTTTATGTAGTATATATTCTATTTTTTTGTTAGTATGTATCATATTTTTTTGTTAGTATGTATCATATTTTATGTACGCGTAGTGTGTAATGTATAATAATGTTTAGGTAGTATATATAGAAAGTCTATTCATCACCGAGGGTGTACAATAAGTTATTCTTCATCCAGGTAATCTTACGACTATTTTATAAATAAATTACATTTTGAATAACAATAGTTACATTAATATTGATTCATTACGCAACATTTGATGTAACAAATTTAAAAATATAGATCATAAGACCAGAAAAATCGCATTTTATGTACATTTTACACTATGTTTTTATAATTATAATTTTACGTCACATAAAATATTTTTATCATGCCTATATTTTCTTACTGTCTCTTTTTGCGTATGAAATAAGAAAAAAATTGAAACATAAAATTACGATGCATTGATGTATCGTAATTTTATGTTTCATAATTTTGTCTTTATTTCATACGTAAAAAGCGACCGTAAGATAATATATAGTCACCATAAAAAATATTTTATGTCACGTAAAATTACAAACTTAAAAACGTAGTGTAAAATATACATTAAATACGATTTTTCTAATCTTATGACCTATATTTTTAATTATTTACATCAAATTTTACGTAATGAATCAATATAAATGTAACTATTGATATTTCAAATGTAATTTATTTATTAAATGGTCGTAAGATTATCTGGGTGAAGAATAACTTATTTTGAATCCTCGGCGACAAATAGACTTTATATATTTATAAATATATATATATATATATATATATATATATATAATTGGTATAATTTCATAGTTTCACAATATCCAATTTTCATCCATCTTAAAATGATTAAAGTTGTCTTTTGTATTAATTTGCATAAATGTCAAGCTAAAATGATTTATTTCATAATTAAATAACCATAGCTTCGAATTAAATGAACCATATATGTAACTTTTGTACAAAAACGTGTAGAATAACATAGTGCATTTTGTTCTTCCTCTTTTATAAATATAATATTTTAGACAGGTCTCGATCAAATTTGAAATTTACATAGGGTCGTTTGGAAATACTATATGTGGTTTTCGCCCTCATTTAAATTGCATAGATAGATACTTCACTCATGTTTCACCTCTTGCCATGTTGATCAACATTCAAAATTGTTGAGTACATAAATGAGAGCAAACTAAATAATTGAATGTGTAAGTTTCATCAATATGCAACTCGATGCATTTTGAACTTCAATTAATGTGTAGTATTTGATTGTTGTAATTGTCATGCCATGCATATTTAAATGGACATGAATCATATTTCATTGCGCATCACTTCATGTATATGTTGTGGTGTTTACTACGTTATTTGGTTGTTTCTGGATTTTCTTCTCCTCGCAAGAGGTTCGAAAGTGTTTTGGAGTGTGAGGATTCATTCAACTATGCTCGTTCATCTACTTCATGGATATGATCTTCCACATGAGATTTCAGGCAAGATGACCATTACCTTGCATACTATTGGAAATATGCCCTAGAGGCAATAATAAATTGGTTATTATTATATTTCCTTGCTCATAATAATCTTTGTTTATCCATGCTAGGATTGTATTGATTGGAAACTCAAATACATGTGTGGATACATAGACAACACACTGTCCCTAGTGAGCCTCTAGTTGACTAGCTCGTTGATCAAATATGGTCAAGGTTTCCTGGCCATAGACAAGTGTTGTCACTTGATAACGTGATCACATCATTAGGAGAATGATGTGATGGACAAGACCCAAACTATGAACGTAGCATATGATCGTGTTAGTTTATTGCTACTATTTTTTGCATGTCGATGTATCTGTTCCTATGACCATGAGATCTTGCAACTCCCGAAAACCAGAGGAATACCTTATGTGTTATCAAACATCGCAACGTAATTGTGTGACTCTAAAGGTGCTCTATAGGTATCTCCAAAGGTGTCTGTTGGGTTGGCATGGATCAATATTGGGATTTGTCACTCTGTGTGAGGGAGAGATATCTCAGGGCTCACTCGGTAATACAACATCACAACAAGCCTTGCAAGCAATGTGACTAAGGAGTTAGTTAAGGGATATTGTATTACGGAACGAGTAAAGAGACTTGCCGGTAACGAGATTGAACTAGGTATATAGATACCGATGATCGAATCTCGGGCAATTAAAATACCGAAGGACAAAGGGAACATCATACGGAATTAACTGAATCCTTGACATAGAGGTTCAACCGATAGAGATCTTGTAGAATTTGTAAGAGCCAATATGGACATCCAGGTCCCGCTACTGTTTATTAACCAGAGAATGTCTCAGGTCATGTCTACATAGTTCTCGAACCCGCAGGGTGTGCACACTTATGGTTCGGTGACGTTTCGGTATAGTTGACTTATATGTGTTGGTGAGAAAAGGTTGTCGGAGTCCCGTATGAGATCTTGTACATCACGAGGAGCTCCGGAATGGTTCGAAGGTAAAGATTTATATATAGGAAGTTCTGTTTTGGTAACCGGAAAAGTTTCGGGCTCATCAGTAGTGTACCGGGAGTGCCGGGAGGGTACTGGGGACCATCGGGAGGGGTGTCACGCCCCGACGGACCTCATGGGCTGTGGGAGGAGACAAACCATCCCCTAGTGAGCTGGCCTAAGCCCCCACTAAGTCCCATGAGGTTTGAGAAGGAAAAAACCCAAAGGTGGAAGAGGAGGAAAGGGTTTCCAAGTGGAGATGAGGAATCCTACTCATAGTAGGAATGGAGTAGGACTCCTCCACCTCTAATTTCGGCCAAACCTTGAGGGTTTGAGGCTTCCTCCTCCCCTCCCTCCCTCCTATATATACTAGAGGGATTAGAGGCAGCCCTAACCCTAATTGCCACGTGCTCCCTCTACTTCTCACTAGATCTATTTCTCCTCTAGTCTAGTTTGGCGGTGCTTAGGCGAAGCCCTGCTCGATTAGTTCACCACCCCACCACCACCACAGCGCCGTGCTGGAGAACGCAACTACCTCTCCGCCCTCTTACTGGATCAAGAAGGCGAGGATCATCATCGAGTTGTACATGTGCTGAACGCGAAGGTGTCGTCCGTTCGACACTAGAGCAGGATGGATCGTGATGGGATCGCGGGACGGATCGTGATGAGATCACGGGACTGGCTGTGATTTAGACCACAAAGATGTTCCACTACATCAACAACGCTATATACCCTTCCTCTTCGAGATCTACAAGGGTATGTAGATTCAATCTCCCATCTCGTAGATGATCATCACCATGGATAGGTATTCCGTGCGTGCAGGGAATTTTTTGTTTCCTATATGACGTTCCCCAACAGTGGCATCATGAGCTAGGTTCAACGACAGTATCAGTATAAGGTGATCCCTCACTAAAATTTCAAGATAAATTTGTGTTCTCCCCTACTATGCACCGTTGCGACAGTTCGTCGTTTCGAGACACCACGTGATGATCGGGTGTGATAGACTTAACGTTCATATACAACGGGTGCAAAACAGTTGCACACGCGGAACACTCGGGTTAAACTTGATGAGCCTCACATGTACAGACATGGCCTTGGAACACAAGAGACCGAAAGGTCGAGCATGAATCATATAGTTGATATGATCATCATGGAGATGTTCACCATTGAAGCTAAACTCAACTCACATGATGATCGGACTGGAGTTAGTGAATTTGGATCATGTGACACTCGAATGACTAGAGGGATGTCTATTTGAGTGGGAGTTCTTAAGTAATATGATTAACTGAACTCATTATCATGAACATAGTCAAATGTCTTTGCGAATTATGTTGTAGGTTGCGTTGTATCTCTACTCTTTTAGATATGTTCCCAGAGAAAATTTAGTTGAAAGATCGTAGTAGCAATTAAGCGGACTAGGTTCGTAAACTGAGGATTGTCCTTATTGCTGCACAGAAGGCTTATGTGCTTAATGCACCGTTCGGTGTGCTAAACCCAGAGCGTCATCTGTAGATGTTGCAAACATCTGACATACATATTTTTTATGACTACTTGATAGTTCAGTGCATAATGCTTAAAGGGCTTAGAATTGAGGCACAGAAGATGTTTCGAATGTCGCAAGACATACAAGATGTTCCAAGGGATGAAATTGGGATTTCAGGCTCGTGTCCTTGTTGAGATTTATGAGACCCCCGACAAGATTCTTTGTCTACAAAGTAAGGGAGAAAAGCTCAATCGTTTAGCAGGTGCTCAGATTGTTTGAGTGCTACAATCGCTTGAATTGAGTGGAAGTTGATCTTCCAAATGAGATAGTGATGGTTCCCCAAAGTCACTGCCACCAAGCTACTAGAGCTTCGTGATGAATTATAACATATCAGGGATAGATAGGATGATCCTTGATCTATTCGCTATGTTTGACACCGCGAAAGTTGAAATCAAAAGGAGCATCAATTGTTGATGGTTAGTAAAACCACTAGTTTCAAAAGGGCAAGGGCAAGAAGGGATACTTCATGAAACGGCAAACCAGTTGCTGCTCTAGTGAAGAGACCCAAGGTTGAACCCAAACCCGAGACTAAGTGCTTCTGTAATGAGGGGAACAGTCACTGAAGAGGAACTACTCTAGATACTTGGTAGATGAGAAGGCTGGCAAAGTCGAGAAATGTATATCGGATATACATGATATTGATGTGTACTTTACTAATACTCCTAGTAGCACCAGGGTATTAGATACCGGTTCGGTTGCCAAGTGTTAGTAACTCGAAATAAAAGCTACAGAATAAACGAAGACTAGCTAAAGGCGAGATGACGATATGCGTTTGAAGTGTTTCCAAGGTTGATGTGATCATACATCGCATGCTCCCTGTACCATCGGGATTAGTGTTAAACCTAAATAATTGTTATTTGGTGTTTGCGTTGAGCATAGACATGATTAGATTGTGTTTATCACACCGCGGTTATTCATTTAAAGAGAATAATGGTTGCTCTGTTTATTTGAATAATACCTTCAATGGTCTTGAACCTCAAATGAATGGTTTAATGAATCTCGATCGTAGTGATACACATGTTCATAATATTGTTGCCAAAAGATACAAAGTAGTAATGATAGTACCACTTACTTGTGGCACTACCGCTTGAGTCATATTGGTGTAAAATGCATGAAGAAGCTCCATACTAATGGATCTTTGGAGTCACTCTTTTTTGAATCGTTTGAGACATGCGAACCATGCCTATTGGTGTAAACGCATGAAGAAAATCCATGGAGATGGATCATTTTGAATCACTTGAGACATGCAAATCATGCCACTCGGTCAAGATGACTGAAGGCCTCGTTTTCAGTGAGATGGAAAAAGAATGTAACATACTGGAAGTAATATATTTTGATGTATGCAGTCCAATGAATACTGAGGCACGCAGTGGATATCGTTATGTTCTAACTTCATAGATGATTTGAGTAGGTACTAGTGTATTTGCTTGATAAAACACAAGTCTGAATTATTGAACGGTTCAAGTAATTTCAGAGTGAAGTTAAAGATCGTCGTGACAAGGGGATAAAATGTCTACGATATGATCGTGGAGATGAATATCTGAGTTGCGAGTTTGGTACACATTTAAAACAATGTGGAAATTGTTTCACAACTAATGCCACCTGGAACACCATGGTGTGATGGTGTGTCTGAACGTCATAGCCACGCCCTATTGGATATGGTGCATACTATGATGTCTCTTATCGAATAAGCATTATTGTTTTTGGGTTAGGCATTAGAGGCAACCACATTCACTTTAAATAGGGAACCACGTAATTTCGTTGAGATGACATCGTATGTACTATGGTTTGGAGAAACCTAAGTTGTCGTTTCTTAAAAGTTTGGGGCTGCGACGCTTATGTGAAAAAGTTTCAACGTGATAAGCTTGAACCCAAAGAGGATAAATGCATCTTCATAGGACACCCAAAACAGTTGGGTATACCTCCTATCTCAGATCCGGAATCAAAGTGTTTGTTTGTAGAAACATGTCCTTTCTCGAGAAAAAGTTTCTCTCGAAAGAATTGAGTGGGAGGATGGTGGAACTTGATGAGGATACAGAACCATTACATCAACTAGTGTGTAGCACGACACAGGAAGTTATTGTTGTGGTGCCTACACCAATTGAAGTGGAAGCTGATAATAGTGATCATGAAGCTTCAGGATTAAGTTACTACAAACCTTGTAGGTCTACAAGATCACGTACTACTCCATAGTGGTACGGTAACCCTGTCTTGGAGGTCATGTTGTTGGACAACAATGAACCTACGAGCTATGGAGAAGCGATGGTGGGCCCGGATTCCGACAAAAGGCTCGAGGCCATGAAATCCAAGAAAAGATCCATGTATGAAAACAAAGTGTGGACTTTGGAAGAACTACTTGATGGTCGTAAGACTATTAAGTAGAGATGGATATTTAAAAGGAAGACATACGATGATGGTGAAAAGTCACCATTAAAAAAGCTCGCCTTGTCGCAAAGATGTTTCCGACAAGTTCAAAGAGTTGACTATGATCAGGATTTCTCACTCATGGTGTTGCTAAAAGTGTGTTGGAATTATGTTAGCAGTTGCTACATTTTTCAATTATGAAATCTGGAAGATGGATGTCAAAACATTGTTTCTGTAAGGAAAGTTTGTATGTGGTACAACCAAAAGGTTTTGTCGATCCTAAGGATGCTAACAGGCATGCAAGCTCACGCGATCCTTCTATGGACTAGAACAAGCATCTCGGAGTTGGAATATATGCTTTGATGAGATGATCAAAGCTTTTGGGTTTGTACAAGATTTATGAGAAACTTGTATTTCCAAGAAGTGAGTGGGAGCACTATAGAATTTCTGATACGTTTATGTGGTTGACATATTATTGATCAAAAATAATATAGAATTTCTGGAAAGCATAAAGGGTTGTTTGAAAGGAGTTTTTCAAAGGAAAATCTGGATAGAGCTACCTGAACATTGAGCATCAAGATCTATAAAGATAGATCAGAACTCTTAATAGAACTTTCAATGAAATGCATGCCTTGTTAAGTTTTTCAAGAAGTTCAAAATAGATCAACATAGAAGGAGTTCTTAGCTGTGTTGTAAGGTGTGAATTTGAGTAAGACTCAAAGCCCGACCACGGCAAAAGAAATAGAAAGGACGAAGGTGGTCCTCTATGCATTAGCCGTAGGCTCTAAAGTATGCCATGTTGTGTACCGCACCTGAAGAGTGCCTTGCCATGAGTCAGTCAAGGGGTACACGAGTGATCCAGGAATGGATCACTAGACAGCGGTCAAAGTTATCCTTAGTAACTAGTGGACTAAGGATATTTTTCTCGATTATGGAAGTGATAGAAGAGTTCGTTATAAAGGGTTACATAGATGCAAGCATTGACACTAATCCACATGACTCTAAGTAGTAAACCATATTCGTATAGCGGAGCAGTCATTTGGAATAGTTCCAAATCGCGCGTGGTAGCAGCATTTATAGGATGACATAGAGATTTGTAAAGCACACATGGATCTGAAATGTTCGGACCTATTCACTAAAAATCTCTCTCACAAGCAAGACATGATCAAACCCCAGAACTCTATGGGTGTTAGATTCATTACAGTCACATAGTGATGTGAACTAGATTATTGACTCTAGTGCAATTGGGAGACTATTGGAAATATGTTCTAGAGGCAATAATAAATTGGTTATTATTATGTTTCCTTGTTCATAATAATCGTTTATTATCCATGCTAAAATTGTATTGATTGGAAACTGAAATACATGTGTGGATACATAGATAACACGCTGTCCCTAGTGAGCCTCTAGTTGACTAGCTCGTTGATTAAAGATGGCCAAGGTTTCTTGGCCATGGACAAGTGTTGTCACTTGATAATGGGATCACATCATTAGGAGAACGATGTGATGGATAAGACCCAAACTATGATCGTAGCATATGATCGTGTCAGTTTATTGCTACTGTTTTTTGCATGTCAATGTATCTATTCCTATGACCATGAGATCACGCAACTCCCGGACACCAGAGGAATACCTTGTGTTTTATCAAACATCGCAACATAACTGGGTGACTATAAAGGTGCTCTACAGGTATCTCCAAAGATGTCTATTGGGTTGGCATGGATCAAGACTGGGATTTGTCACTCTGTGTGATGGAGAAGTATCTCGGGGCTCACTCGGTAATACAACATCACAACAAGCCTTGCAAGCAATGTGACTAAGGAGTTAGTTATAGGATCTTCTATTATGGAACGAGTAAAGAGACTTGCCTGTAACGAGATTGAACTAGGTATAGAGATACCGACGATCGAGTCTCGGGCCAGTAACATACCGAAGTACAAAGGGAACAACATACATGATTAACTGAATCTTTACATAGAGGTTCAACCGACAGAGATCTTCGTAGAATCAGTAGGAGCCCATATGGACATCTAGGTTCTGCTATTGGTTATCGATCAGAGAATGTCTGAGGTCATGTCTATATTGTTCTCGAACCCGCAGGGTGTGCACACTAAAGGTTCGGCGACGTTTCAGTATAGTTGAGTTATAGGTATTGGTGATTGAAGGTTGTTCGGAGTCCCAGATGATATTCTGGTTGTCACGAGGAGCTCCAGAATGGTCCAAAGGTAAAGATTGATATATAGGAAATCCTGTTTTGGTCACCAGAAACATTCGGGCTCATCGGTAGTGTACCGGGAGTGCTGGGAGGGTACCGGGGACCATCGGGAGTGGTGTCACGCCCCGAGGGGCCTCATGGGCTGTGGGAGGAGACAAAACAGCCCCTAGTGGGCTGGCCTAAGCATCCACGAAGGCCGATGAGGTTTGAGAAGGACAAAACCCAAAGGTGGAAGAGGAGGAAAGGGTTTCCAAGTGGAGATGACGAATCCTACTCCTAGTAGGATTGGAGTAGGACTCCTCCACCTCCAATTTCGTCCAAACCTTCAGGGTTTGAGGCTGCCTCCTCCCTCCCTCCCTCCTATATATACTAGAGGAATTAAAGGCAGCCCTAACCCTAATTGCCACGTGCTCCCTCTATTTGTCTCTAGATCTGTTTCTCCTCTAGTCTAGTTTGGCGGTGCTTAGGCGAAGCCCTGCTGGATTAGTTCACCACCACCACCACCATGTCACCGTGCTGGAGAACTCATCTACCTCTCCGCCCCTCTTGCTGGATCAAGTAGGCGAGGATCGTCATCGAGCTGTACGTGTGCTGAACGTGAAGGTGCCGTCCGTTCGACACTAGATCGGGATGGGATCGCGAGACGGATCATCGTGAGATCGTGGGACGGGCTGCAATTTGGATCACGAAGATGTTCCACAACATCAACAGTGTTATATACGCTTCTGCTTAGCGATCTACAAGGGTATGTGGATTCACTCTTCCCTCTCATAGATGATCATCACCATGGATAGGTATTGCGTGCGCGTAGGAATTTTTTTGTTTCCCATTCGATGTTCCACAAGACATAACACTACTGTCTTTTCTATGCTAGTTGACTCGTTTCTATCGCTATGTCTCTCTACCCTACCACTTGTTTTTCGAGCCTCCCAAAATGCCATGTTAAGACTCTAACCCTCCACAACCTAGCAACCCATTGTTTGGCTATGTTACCGCTTTCTCACCCCTTCTTGTAGTGTTGCGAATTGCAGGTACAGTTTATTCCATGTTGGGACATGTATATCATGGGATATCACCCTACCTTGTTTATTTAATTAATGCATCTATATAATTCGTAAAGGGTGGAAAGCTAGGACTTTTGCTTGGTGTTTTGTTCCACTCTTCCCGCCTTAGTTTTCCATTATCAATGTTATGTTCCATATTGAGTGCTCCTAACATGCTCGGGGTTGTTATGGGGACCCCCTTGATAATTAGTTTTTCGATAAAAATCTTCCAACAAGGCCCAACATTGGTTATACCATTCGCCAACCTAATAAAACTTGCATAAGGACCTGCCAGAACCTGCGAATAATGAATAACAAATCAGGTCAGTGGTCCTCTTGAGTATTGGTCCATACTAGAGCCACTTGTGGGCAGGGACGATTCTAGGGGGCGAGGGGGGCTAGACCCCCCCTAAAAAATTGACTTTTCTACTATGATAGTGGTTCTTGTAGCCAAAAAAATTCACTTCATATGAACTTTGCCCCCTCCATAAACAAACTTGCCCCTATGCTTGCATGCTGGCTCCGTCCCTGCTTGTGGGGCCACCCCGGGGCAACTCAGGTATTTAATTTAGCCATTGTACATATTGCTGATACGACAGTGCCCTGAGAACGAGATACAAGCAGGTCCTATCATGATCTAGCTTGCCAGGCCGTCTTGCAAGATTTTTTTTACCTTTGACAAATTATCTTATGCACCGGGATTCTGAGGACACTTCGGATTATCTCGAGGTCGATGCTTCCCACAACAACTTGTGCTTAATTTGTGATGGACGAGTTGGAGAACCGTTGTAGGGTTAACTATTTCGAAAAGCCATGCATGCGGTTATGTGGCAACTTGGAAACTTTATAATGCCTGTTTGTAGAAAACTTTATGTAAAACTCAACAAAAACACACGAGCCGTGTGCGTAACCGTGACTGTCGCTTGTTGTGAGGTTTGAACCAACAAGAGAACACGGTGGGGTTATGAATGACTCATAAGTAGGTGTGAAGGATCATTTTTTTATCTTTACTAGTTCATGTATGTTTATGCGTAGATCACTCTTCTTATTCCTATACTCATAAGAGATATCAAATTCTTAGTGATTGCTGCAGCCTCACCACTTAACCATTCATACCCTTGGTAATGATATAGTTGAGTCCTCAAGGATCACAAATTACTACAACAACAGATGCAGGTATAGGTAATGCGACATTTTGAAGTGAGTTCAATGCTTGTTCTATTTGGAGTTTCTTCTTCTTCTCCTCGATCATAGGATGGGTTCCACGTCAGCAACCTGGGATAGCACGGTGGACATCATTTTCTATCATTTTTTCATCCGTAGTTAGATCCCACTCTTTTGTATGATGATTGTTATTTACGAGTCTATTTGAGATATTTATGATGTAGCATGTAGCGACTAAGCCAATTCCATATACTTATCTCTTCATTACATGTATTGTGATGATGTCCATCTTGCAAAGCGACTCCGATATGCGCTTATATCCCTGTTGAGACTTTCAAGTTTCCGCAAATAGGACCACATATTGGGCGTTAAACTTGGTATCAGAGTAGTACCGACCTACGAGCCCCCTTGATTGATCGAACTTGACCGTTGTCGAGTCTAGAAAAAACAATTTTGACTCTAGTTATATATCACAAAGTAGGGATTCCTTTTTAATCCTCTTTCCATCATTGCTCTCGTGAGGAATCCCATCGTAGGTGTTTTGGTTCTTCCCCTCTTCTCACTCAAAATTGTTTTTAGCGTCACGCGAGTATTTTGGAACCTCTAACGATGTTGGTGTGACCGAATTCTGTTCTTGGTTCCTCCCGACACTTAGGGGAAGTCTCATGGAGTAGATATCCAAGGGGTTAGTGTCACACTCGTTATCATTTAGTTTCCTTAGTATCTAAGGACGAATATGTTCAAAATTCCTTCAATACTATTTGCGCGAAGAGGAGTCTCGCTCCACCGAGTACTAGGGAGTGCGATCAGATGTACTGCCATATTTAATATCGTTGAAATTACGAGGGTCACAGGTACATGAGTTTCTAAGATCTCTCATAATGTGTTGATGGATGACATACATTTGGAGGGTAGTATCATGTTAGTAGTTGTGTGAGGTTTTGCTTCCAAAAAATGCATAGCCGTAATTTGAGGACCATGTTGGACCAGATTGCATAGCCGTAATTTCAGAAGTTCTCAATTGGGAATTCAAGTATTTACCGAAGATTATCCTTCCAAAAAATGCATAATGGGTTATCTATTTGTTTCTAGCTTAATTCGCAAGCTTCATTCTTTTGTTTGGTTGGATTCTGGTAATTTGAGTTTCTTCGATGTCAAGTGTTGATTTCATATCTTCCCGAATGGTGTTCTGAAATTCCGACAAAGCATCTTTCCTTTTCATCAATTCAATTTTGTCCACACAATGAATGGGAAAGAATTGCACATTTTCCCAAAGGTGTGCTTCTCTTCAAGCTAATTCAATCATTTCCAATATTTGCAAGATCAATTCTCATATTTCTTTTGAGAGTTCTTTTCATTCGTCCTAAGTTGTCTTCATTTTTCCGACCCGCCAACCCTTTTTTCTCCCAAAGCCTGACATCAAGTATTGTTCCATTCATGTGAAGCCTCTTCATCCATTTTCTTCCATATTTCAATCTGGTGATTCATTGTGAAGATGCTCATGTGCTAAGTTCATCATTCTTTTTTCTTGGTTTCTCTTCCCTGGTGGATTCGATTCAACCTGTCGGCATTCATCATATCATTTTAATTCGTTAAACATTTTCCCATGTTGGAATTCTTAGCCAGGCCTCTCATGTTTATTCACCTCTCTCTATTTTATGTGGAGTGGCAAAGATACCTCAGAAGATTACTGTTCTTGTTCAAAATCCATTCAAACTATTTTGGGATTCTCACCTCATCAAGTTTTTTATTTATACCAGTGTAATCTCTCTTCCTAAACAATCGTTTCAATTATGTTTTACTTGAGTGGGCCCATAACCCACATGTTCTTCTCCAGGATCCTACCTAGCCTTTCTAATCTTTTTCGGTGATGTCCTCAAGTTCTTTGCAAATGTGATGTAAGAATAAATCCCATCAGTCATATTCCTCATCCGAGGTCATTTCCAAATTATTTTCCTTGGCTCAAACTTTCTTTATTCATTGTTTAGGAATGTCTCAAGAATATTGGTGGTGTTTCCCTCCATCATTCTCTATGTTGAAGACCGAAGAAAAGTGTAACTTAAATCTGTATCCGTTCTCATGAATGTTTGTCTTTTAAGCATGATGTTATTCTTTCAAATTGTTCCCAATTGTGAGAAGGCTTTTTCATTTTAGGTTATCAAAAGATCCTTCATTTTAGAAGATTTTTCATTCTCATCTTTCAGCGTTCGTTCTCTAATTCTTGTCAATTGATTATTCTTCATTCATTTCAAATTCATAACGATGTTTTCGTTCAAGACGCCTTCGAGTTCATGTCCTCTCTATTCAATCTTTTTCTAAAGGAATAAGTCATATGCCAAATCAGTTGTTTGTTACCAATTTAACTTGATGAAGGATAAGCATAACATAATTCTTATTCTTGTTTCATCAACGTGATTTTAATCCTTCTTCTGGAGTTGTTCATGATATCAAATTATCATTTCTAAATTGTTCATCCTTTATTTACGGAGTTGCAGGTTCTCTAAAGTATCTCGTCACGAAGTTCCATCTAATCTTTGCAAGGCTTCAATCCTTGTTCCTTCCAACATTAAATTATTTCCACGACCTTTGTATTTCCCGAGTTATTCCAAGAGGTTCTTCATGGTGGTTCCTAAGGATTCAATTCATTCTTGAAGAATTCTTGAAGATTCTTGTTGAAGCAGCTCAAGTATTCTTTGTCCCGCATTCCAAAGTGCAATTCATTCTCCTTTATATTTTCATATGGTGTTATAGCATTCTTGATTGGTGAGAAGTCTCAATTGTTTTTGGCAAGAATGAGATATTACAAACCCATCTTTTTCTTCTTTGGAGTTATCTTGGCATGTATTTCACATAATGCTTTTCCTAAGGATTGTTGCTATTTGTTGTGCTCATTATTGATCCAATTTCTCAATGTATCCTCTTGGCGAAAGAAGTTTCCATCTCTTATTTCTTCCAAACAACCAATTATTTTTGTTAGTGTCTAGTTGCCACCTCATAATTTTGGGATGTTTTCCCTAAGCTCACAACAATTTATTCTTTTCATTGTTTATTTTCAAACAACTCTGGTCAATCCTTATTTGTAAGGATGCTTCTCAAATTCAATGGTGGCAGAAGTTTTCATTTTGTTCTTCATTCTTTTCTTTCCCACAAACTAGCTTCTATTCTTTTCTTCGGGAGGCATTATGATGTTGCTCCCTTCGATCCAGCATATCATTTTGTCGAGATTATGTTATTTTCCATGCTTATCATTTTCAATTATTTACATCTTATCATGTTTTCTTCTCTTTCAACCGGAGAACTACCCAAATTCGTTCCTTCTCATTCTTTGTCTATCTAGTCTCAACTAAACTGATTTTGAATTATTGCTTGTTCCTATTGCCATTTTTCATCTCTTTGCAACTTCCAAGATTTGTTGGCTTTACTCGTTTTTCAAAGAAGCAACTTAGTTTTACCTCTTCCAATTTCTCTTCCTCTTCTCATTCTAAGATCTTGGGTCGAGATCTCTTGTAAGTGGGGGGTAGTGGTAATAGCCTGAGACTGAAGCTTCACATGCCTTCCAGTTATTCCAAGCTTGGCCCTACGTTTTATTTGTTTGTTGCACTCATAATTGCATCATTCGCATTGCATCAGCACTCCGTTATTGTCATTTTTGTAAAAATCTTGCATCCGTTCTGTCGGCGATGCTTGGTCGACACCTATGGGGATCAACGTGATACCCTTGTGATCGTAGGGAGGGAAAAAACAACGTCAAGAGCAGACCTAACGATCAACACCAGGCAAACCTTTTTACCCAGGTTCGGGCCGCTTACGCGGAAAACCCCATGTCGTGCTCGTCTTATCGTATTAAGCATTCTTTCATTGTTCGTTTAAAGTGATGATAACCGTCTTCTTGGCAAATCTCCAAAAAGTCTAACCCCCTGTGAATGAGCTAAGGGCCTCCTTTTTATAGGCAAAGGGTTCAACTACAGTGCATGATGGTAGGTTCACGAGATGATACAGTGAACCTGGAGCGGCGCTTATCCATCTACCGTTGTTAGGTGCATTAAATGCACGTCTTGTCCATGTCAGCTAAGTGCTGGTGAAGACATGTGTCCAGGTGTTTCGACACCTGGATGCCCCGTTGGCGCATGCAGAATGCATTGGAACTCGGGGGGCGATGGCACTGTGGCAAGGGCGGTCGCCCTCTAGCGCCTTGCCACGTCATCCCGGCAAGGGTTCTTGCTGAGGCTGTAGTGCTTCGTCCCGGCGAGGAAGCTTGTCGGGGGCTTCGGCTGTCTTCCTGGTGAGGGAGGCTTGCCGGGGCCTGGTGCTAGGTGCGTTCATCACGTCCATCAAACGGACGCGGCCTTGGGTGTCTTCCCGACAAGGCAGGCTTGCCGGGGCCTTGGATACCTTGGGGTGCGTCTTGTCTGGGTTTTGCCGCGCCCTACCGTCAGGGGCTCTTCGCGCACGTACACAAGTCTGGGGCACTAGAGACCCCAGTCTTTAGTGCACCGACAGGAGCCCCCGGGGCTGGGCCACACACGCACGCGGAGCGTTGTTGGGCCAAGCCCAAAGAGATGTACGAGCCTTCGCGATTGGATTTATTGGAGGTTGCCTTTCCCCCACGCCACGCATCAGATGCGCGAAGTGGGAGGTCGTGCGCGGAGTGGCCTTTTCCGCCTCCTGAAACACCTCTACCACGTGCATGGCATGCACAGTCATTGCTGGACAGTTGGCAGTCGAGGCCTTGAAAGGCGCAGTAGTGGTTGGGCCCGCCCGTGCTTGCATTGGCGCATCAGGGCGGTTCTCTGTTCGCCCATGAGCTCGAGCGATTGGTCGTAGAGGGTGGTGGTTTCTGGAGTAAGGGAGGCTAACCCCTGCGCCCCGTCCTATAAATTGGGAGGGGTTTGCGAGGGGTTTCGCTCACTCAACTCCCTCTGAATCCACCAACTCCTCAATCCTGGCCTTCGGAATCTTCTTCTATCTGCTGGTGGTGCTTGCCCCTAACCATGGTTACGGGACGGGGTCGGCCACCGTCTACCGTGAGGGCAGCGAGGGGATCCCGTTTGGATCATGCCACAGCTTCTGAGGGTGCCACGGCGGAAAGCATCCCGAACGCCCGTGGTGGAGGAAGGGCGATGGTCCGAGGTCGCCGCGGAGGTCGAGACCGGTGGAGGCGGAGCGCTACTCCAACGCCTCCGCCTCCCCCGGGGCTTGCTCCTGTGGAGGCCCTCCATGTAGCTTTAGGGCGGCCCACGTGTGCTTCTCGATTGCTGCGAAGGTCGCTCGAGCGGCATTGGGAGCTCCGCTTCGAGCGACGGTGATGAGGGGGACAGCGACGGCGGTGGCGCTCTTAGCAGGTCGGGAGCCCGGGGAGTCAAGTCGGAGTACGATCCCCCGAGCTCCGACTGACTGCTGGCCTGGCCGCCGACGCCTGTTCATGCCTCTCCCCCTCCCGGTCGGGGCGTGCATCGATGCCTTTTCTTTGGGGTGGTGCGAGCATTGGACCCGACCCCTTCACCTCCTCTTGTTGCCAGGTCCCCCGACGCAGTTCTTGACTGCGCAATGCTGGTCTAGGAGGGACCAACCTGGTTGCGCCGGGGGGTGGCCTGTCTTTTTGTCTTCCTTACCTTCACTCCTCCGCGCGGGTCGGCCATCGTCAAAAGACAGAGTCTTTAGGTTAGGACCACCGCGCTTTGTAAGTGAAGCTGAATGTATCTATTCATATGAATGGAAAAGACTGTTTTCCCTTTTCTGATTCCGTTTTGTATGATTTGTCCTTGCATAATCTGGGAGCTTGCCGGCGACTACCGGCAAGGATCCTTGCCGCGTTCGGTGCAACCATGGAAATCGCCAAGCGCAGCTCGAGATGAAATCGGGTGCTACGTAGCCGCTTGCTCCGTTGATCAAGTTCGCAACTGTTTGAAGGCGCTCTGTGGCCATTCAGGTCATTTGAACGAGTTCAAAACAAAGACAAGGTGCACCGAGCTTCGGGAAGGTCCTAGTACGCGCAAACTCCTCACAAAATATTACAAACTTTTGAAGGGAAAAAGCAAAGGATCTATCTACTTCAAATCTGAATCTCAAACTTAAAAACTTAACTGTCCGTGACATGGCTGCGAGGTGCTTGAATCTTTCACCGGGGCGTAGGAGCCCTCGGCAAACAGGAAATCGCCGCTCTTGGCGGTCTCTCCTCCGGCAAGGACTTCTTGCCGATGGTCTGTGACCGTCTCTTGGAGAAAGAGCCAGCCAGGGTGTAACCCCTTTGCTTTTCTCTTGCTAGGCCGTGCTTGCGGGGCCTCCGAGCGCATCTTTGGGCGATGATGCGATGCTCTCAGGGGCGCAACATTCGCACTGGAGTGCACGCCGCGGCTTCGAGACCGTGTGGCGCATCCTCAACGACTATGCATCTCTCCGCGGAGGCGCGTTTGCCGGAGTATGCGCCGGGGCCTGTGTGAAGCGCCCACGCACACCCTCGACAGTTGCGTGTCGGCCCCCCGAGCGACACATCAGCCTGACGATGTTGCTCTTGGAGCCTCCGCCTCCCTACCCCACGCACGCATGTAGCAACGCGCTCATGCAGGCCTTGGGAAGCCGTAGCAGGACAGGGCGCCCGCCGCTGTACTCCATTTCCGGAGGAACACGGCATAGCGCCCAAACTTCGATGGAGCCGGCGTTGAGCCTGCTCCGATTCACGCGTCTCTCCCCGCCCCCTACCTGGTGCGCTGAAGATGTCGGCGATGCTCGGTGACACCTATGGGGATCAACGTGATACCCTTGTGATCGTAGGGAGGGGAAACAACATCAAGAGCAGACCTAATGATCAACACCCGGCAAGCCTTTTTACCCAGGTTCGGGCCGCTTATGCGTAAAACCTTATGTCCTGCTCGTGAGATCATATTAAGCGTTCTTTCGTTGTTCGTTTACAGTGATGATAACCGTCTTCTTTGCCAATCTCCAAAAAGTCTAACCCCTTGTGAATGAGCGAAGGGCCTCCTTTTATAGGCAAAGGGGTCACCTACAGTGCTCGATGGTAGGTTCACAAGATGTTACAGTGCACCTAGAGCGGCGCTTATCCATCTACCGATGTCAGGTGCATTAAATGCACTATCCATGTCAGCTAAGTGCTGGTGAAGACATGTGTCCAGGTGTTTCGACACCTGGATGCCTCGCCGGCGCATGCGGAATGCGCTGAAACTCGGGGGGCGGTGGCACTATGGCAAGGGCGGTCGCCCTCTAGCGCATTGCCACGTCATCCCGGCAAGGGTACTTGCCGGGGCCTTGGTGCTTTGTCTCGGCATGGAAGTTTGCTGGGGGCTTTGGTTGTCTTCCCGACGAGGGAGGCTCGCCGAGGCCTTGTGCTTGGTGCGTTCATCAAGTCCATCAAACGGTCGCGGCCTTGGGTGTTGTCCCGGCAAGGCAGGCTTGGCAGGGCCTTGGATACCTTGGGGTGCGTCTTGTCTAGATTTTACTGCGCCCTACTGTCAGGGGTTCTTCGCACCCGTACACAAGTCTGGGGCACTAGAGACCCCAATCTTTAGTGCACCAACACATTCATAGTTTTCGGTCCGCACCGTTCTCATCGTCGATCATTCTGAGACCAACCACACTTCGACGCACTGGAGGCATCATTAAAATGTTGTTTTATAAGTGGGAATAAAACATTCTCAGAATGGGTTGAAAGTTGGAGTGCGGTCTTAATATTTTGTAGGTAGACAGCTTGC